>NW_028270150.1:71564426-72228886 GCF_037043375.1 Chiloscyllium plagiosum | reverse complement strand
AAAAGACTGAAGCTGCTAAAGGAGAGTCTCACAGATAGTACTTGATATTGAAGACTTGAACAATGTTCAAACTCCAGAGAGGTAAGCTGTCAACAAGAGTTTTGGGTTCAGAATCTTGTGCATCTGGAGTTCAAAAAAATTGTCTTTTACAATTTTCTCTGTGCAAATCTCTGAAGTTTCTGAAGGTGAATTTGTGATAGGTGATTGATAGGATTTAAGATTGATGATTATACAATGGTGGTGCATAGTTTCTGTTGTCTTGCTTCTAAGGCCAGGAAGTGGTATTGCTTTGGATTTCCAGTTGGCAGTTTTACCCTTATGAGCGATTTCAAATTGTGAGATGTGAAAAATGTGAAAAAAGATGTGCTGGTTAGTTGCATGGTCTTGTTTGGAAGTGTATAAACAGACATGAAGTAATTTGTAACATCTACACCCTGCACGAAAATTCCTTGATACCTTTCCTAAAGTCGCAAATCAAACTTTTAACCTTCACTACCAACGGAATGCTGCAGTGTGCATTGAATGATAACAAAGAATAATCGCTTCACCAAATATAGATCTGTTCACACAGCTATATTGTTTTAGTCTATTGTTAGTTTACCATATTTTTGTTACAAATTTGTACAAATGATCTTAAGTGTGCTGGATATGTCTGACCTGATGGCAACTGATCAGTAAATTGCTGACATGGGTTTCTGTTGACAGAATTAGGCTGATTTCAAGGGGGCAGTGGTATTATTGCTAGACTGTTAATCCATGGATCCAGGTAATGTTCTGAGGGTCGGGGTTCAAATCCTGCCATGGCAGATGACACAATTAAGAGCTTAATGATGACATTGAAGATTGTTGGAAAAACCCATCTGGTTCACTAATGTCTTTTAGGGAAGGAAACTGCCATCCTTATTTGGTCTGACCTATATGTGACTCCAAGACTCTCAGCAGTGTGGTTGACTCTGAACTACTCTGTGGGCAATAAGGGATGGCCCATGTCCCCTGAATGTATAATAAAAAGGCATGGCTGCAAAGGACTGAGCCGTGTCTATTGATATGCACAGCCTCTAACACATGTAAATGTACCATGCTGCAAACGTGATTTCAACACTCTGGGATAAAGACCACCAGGTCCTGGGGATTTAGCAACTTTAAAACTGGTTAATTTATTCCCTACAATCTTCTTACTAATGTGGGTAGCACACCGACTCAGTGGTTAGCACTGCTGCATGATAGTGCCAGGGACCTGAGTTCGATTTCACCCTCAGTATCTGTGTGAGTTTGCATATTCTCCCGGTGTATGTGTGAGTTTCCTCCCACAATCCAAAGATGTACAGGTTAGGTTAATCATCCATGCTAAATTGCCCATGGTGTTTAGGGATATATATGTAAGCTAGGTTGATTTGACATGGGGGAATTGCAGAGTTACAGGGAAAGGGTAGGGGGTGGATTGGATGCTCTTTGAAGGGTTGGTGTCAACTTGATGAGCCAAATGGCCTGCTTCCATTCTGTAGGGATTCTATGATTTGTGCACCTGTCCAATTATCTTTGAAATGTGGTGACTGTACCTGCATCTACCACTTTCTCTGGCAGTTCATTCCAAATACGAGACACCCTCTGAGTGAAATGTTGCACCTTAGGTCTCTTTCAAATCTTTTTCCTCTCACCTTTAAGTTCCAGATTATCTAGCCTCTCCTTACAACTCAAACCCTGCATTCCCAGTAACAACTTTGTAAATCTTTTCTGCACCCACTCCTATATAATAATATTCTTCTGATAGCAGGGTTATACACAGAACTGTACACAATACTCCAAAAGTGGCCTCACCAATAACCTATACAACCACAACATGATGTCAAAATTCTATCACCAATGGCCTATGCAATGAAGGCAATGTGCCCAAATGCCTTCTTTACCATCCTGTTCACCTGTGATGCAACTTTCAAAGAACTATATACTTGAACCATTAGGGGTTCGACAACACTCCCCAGGGCCCTACCATTAACTGTATATGTGCTGCCCTTGTTTGTCTTACCAAAATGCAACACCTCACATTTATCCAAATTAAACTCCATCTGCCACTCCTTGTCCCATTGACCCAATTGATCAAGATCCCTTTGTAGTCTTAGATAATCTTTTCATGTATTTTTCCAATCTGATTTTTGTTTCGTGCCTTAATTTCCCTTGTTCAAATTTAACAGCCCTCTTCAGAATGAACTAACTCACTTGCAGCCATAATGTAAAATTCTACCATATCATGGTCTCGTATATCCCTAAAGATCTTTTACAAGAATATTTTTAACTATCTCTTTTTCATGAACTCATGATCTGCACATCCTGCAGCTTGTTCATTAACATACTACTTGAAAATCATTCAACCACACTCCAGAAGGTTGTCCTCCATGGCTTTAGTGGTAGTTGGCTTACCCAGTGTGTTCACGTATTGAAGTCAATCATGATAACACTGTTGCCTATGGGAGAAGCTTCTCTAATCTTTTGATTAATACTGTGTCCCATACCACAGGTACTATTTGGTGGCATATAATTCATTCCAATGTTAATGTTAAAAATGAAAAGTTTTGAAAATATCTCCTTTTTTTTTCACCAACATATCTTCATTTGGCACAGTGAAAGTAAAACATGCCAAGGCATGTTATAGTCTTATTATTAATCAAACTATGGCACCGTGCCACATAAGGAGATATTAGCTCAGTTAACAAAAATAATTTGGTCAGAAAGTTAGATTTTAAGAAGCGCCTTCTAGGAGGAAATCGAGGTAGAAAGATGGATAGATGTAGGTTTTAGGCAGCTAAATGTTTGGGTTTAGGGAACTAAGCATGCAATCATCGATGCTGGGCATTCTTTGAAGAGACTGCACAATGATATAAACTTGGTTAGGGACAAAAATCTGCAGATGCCGGATTCCAAGATACACAAGCAGGAGGCTGGAAGAATGCAGCAAGCCAGGCAGCATCAGGAGGTAGGTAAGTCAACATTTCGGATGGTCCTGAAGAAGACTTCTCAACCTCCTGATGCTGCCTGGCTTGCTGCATTCTTCCAGTCTTCTGCTTGTCTATCATAAATGCTGGACCAATTAAAATCAGGGACACTCAAGAGTCCAAAAATAAGGAGTGTAGAAATCTTAGGAATGTTATAAGGCAGGAGAAGAGCATAATGATGGAGAAGAACAAGGTCATGAAGGAATTTGAAACCGGTAATGATAACTTTAAAAGCAAAATGTGGCTTGACAGATGGTCAGCAAACACAAGTGTGATAGATGAATGGAACTTGATGCATATTGACTAATAGCCAGCAGAGATTTAGATTGTGCTCAAATTTACAGTGGATAAAATATGGAAGACCACTCATTGGAATAGTTGAGTCTCAAGGCAACCAAGAAATAATTGAGGGTAGCTGAGAAAGGGGCAAAGTGGTGAATGTTATGGAGTTGGAAATAGGTGGTATTACTGATGATGTGTTTCCAAGCAGTTAAGGGATGTCTTGATCAAAGTTTTCAAGGTATCAAGAGACATGATGAAGTAAATAGAGTGTTTCCACTGGTTGAGGAATCTGGGGCTAGAGCTCATAAACTAAAAATTTGAAGGTAATATTTAAAGAGGGAATTTAGAAACACTTTTACACACGAAGGCTTGGAGAAATTTTGAACTCTTCCACAATTGCCAATTGTATTATATCATTGCTAAACTTTAAGTCTGGGATTAATAGATTTTGGGATATTTTGACCTTTCAACATAGGTTTTGATGGATTTGGGGCATTATAGAGTCTATATCTCATTGAATCCCATGATCTCATTGAATAATGGAATAACCTTGAGGGGCTAAATGCCCATTCCTGTTCCTAAGTTCCTTGTGGGTGAAAGAATTAAGATCTGAAGTAAAGAGTAGATATTTGGGCCTCATTTATTACTAGAATAAGGATTTGAAAAATAGGAAGGGAATTAATTTTCCTGTTTTTCTTTCAGGAACTCAATGCTGCGTTTTAGAAGTCAAAGATATTAAAAACTGATGTAGTGTTGATGAACCATCTCTAGATGTCTTTCGCAAGGTTTCTAATATAAAAATACATTACTTGCTAATTTTATCAGTGACATCCTGTGGCAGAAGGTTCATACTGTAGTGAACCCCTGTGTCAGCTCTATTTCTGCTTTCAGTGATTTTTGTGAATTGTGTTGTTATAATAGCGAGCATTTTTACTGTTGGAGAATAAAACACTTTCCACTTAGGCATGCAGTGTCAATATTAGCCATTCCCAGATCAAGTAGGTCCAGTACAGAGCAAAACTTCCATCTTCCCTATTCAAATTATTTGTTTTAACTCTATCTAAAGACCAGTACTATATCTACTCAATAATAGAGGTAGCTACTTCCATTCATCTGTTGATGTTGCTTTATGATCAGTCACTCAAGAAGTCCACCCTATTTGTTTTGTTTGACTCTAAACCACATGAAGTCGCATGGCTTCAGCTTAAACATGGACAAGGAAGCCTCCTGCTGATTGTCATGTACTGTCCTCCCTTGGCTGATGGATCAGTACCACGCCATGTTGAGGGGATGAAGTGCTGACGGTGTCAAGGACCCAATGTACACTGGGTGGGGGGATTTCCATGTCCATCACCAACAGTGGCTTAGCAGCAGTACTACTGCTTGAATTGGTTAGGTCCTAAAGGACATTGCTGCCAGACTGGGCCTGCAGCAGGTGGTAAGGGAACCAAGAAGAGGGAAAAACATATTGGACCCAATCCTTACCAATCTGCCAGGAGTAGATCGATTTGTCCATGACAGAATGCATGTGAGTGACCACCACATAGCCCTTGTGGAAATGAAGAACTCATGAACTCATGATCTGCACATTGTTAAGCTTGTTGCTTAACATACTACTTGAAAATCATTCAACCACACTCCAGAAAGTTGTCCTCCATGGCTTTAGTGGTAGTTGGCTTATCCAGTGTGTTCACGTATTGAAGTCAGTCATGGTAACTCCTTGTGGAAATGAAGTCCAGCCTTCACATTGAGAATACCTTCCATTGTATTGTGTGGCACTATCACTGTGCAAAAATGGGACAGACTTTGAACAGATCTAACAATCCAAAATTGAGCATCATTAAGGTGCTGTGGGCCATCAACAGCAGTAGAATTTTACTCTGGCACAATTGCATGACCTGGCAAATTCTCCACTCAATCATTACCATCAAGGCAGAGAATTAACGTTCATTCAAAGGAGAGTGCAGGAGGATATGTGAGGTGTAGCATCAGGCAAACTGAGTCATCTCAGCTCTCGACCATCTTTGCAGTAGTTCCTGACAGTCGTGTCCTAGGTCCAACCATCTTCAGCTGCATGATCAATGACCTTCCCTCCATCATAAGGTCAGAAGTTGGGAGATTATTTGCTGATGATTATGCAATTTTCAGCACCATTTGTGACTCCTCAGAAACTTAAGCAGTCCATATTCAAACACAACAAGATCTAGACAACATCCAGACTTTGACTGACAAGTGGCAAGTAGCATTCACACCACACAAATGCCAGGCAATGACCATCTCCAATAAAAGACAATCTAACCACCACCCCTTGGTATTCAATAATGTTACTAACTTTGGATTTCTCCACTATCAACATCTAGAAACTCAACTGGACTTGATGTGGAGGTGCTGGTGTTGGACTGGGGTGGGCAAAGTCAGAAGTCATACAACACCAGATTATAGTCCAACAGGTTTATTTAAAATTGCAAGCTTTCAGAGCATTGCTCCTTCGTCAAATGGATGTCAGGTGTCAGGTTAAACTAGACTTGCCACATAAACACAATGGCCACAAGAGGCTCGGAATATTGTAGCCACTAACTCACTTCCTGACTCATCAAAGCCAGTCCACATTCCAGACAACACATTCCAAGCCTACAATCTCTTCCATTTAGAAGGACATTGGCAGCCAATACATGAGAGCAATGCCACCTGCATGCTCCCCTCCAAGCCACTCACCATCCTGACTTAGAAATACATCACTTTTCCTTCTCTGTCACTAGGTTAAAATCCGGGAATTTCCTCCCTAAAGGCAATGTGGATATATCAACAGCAAATAGACTGCAGCAGTTCAGGAAGGCAGTGCAACACCATCTTCTCAAGGACAACTAGAGACCAGCCATAAATGCTGGGCAGCCAGCGATGCTCACATTGCACAAGTAAACGTTTAAAAATTCCTTCTTAAAAGGCACTCAATTTCTTAGCTGTAAAAGGAGGTTCTATAAAGGGATTTTGTTGGCCTGGAATTTGCAATCAGCAATGAAGCAATAAAGCACTCTTCTCACCATGAAGGAAGCCTACTGCATGGATTTTACCCTTCCCAACAAACATTCAAACCTGATGCTCGATGTCCAACAACAGAGATAAAATATGAAGAAAACTTTGTTTGCATTATGGAATGCAAGTATTGTTTGGCATCTTTATCTGTTCACTGTTATTTACTGGAGTAAAATGTTTCAAAATGCTGCCCTATTAATTAGACAGTTTACCTCATAATTTTGCTCAAAAATTGTTTGCTGCAAGTAGATGGACATGCTGTTGATAGTGGGCAACAAGGTCAACAGGGCATCTCAGCAAAACCCTGGTGAATGTCTGGACCACTAACCATTGCTCTTAAACAATGATATTTAAGGAGAGAGGAAGAAGAAAGAACACTGGATGATCAGTGAAACAAAAGAAACATAGGAAAGAAAGTTAAAGCTTGATATGTTAAAAATCTTCACTAATAGCTTATTACTAGTCTTCCCAAAGAGATTCCTTCAACTTTGGCCCTGAATTGCCATGGTCTATAATTGTAGGGATCATTCACCATATTTTTATTGACCATGGGCAACCTTACATCAAATGTAAAGGATAAAAATATGTCTCTTGTTATCTCATCCGCATCTTAATATGTTTGGAACATACACAATTCATTTAGCCTTTATATCTGATTAGAATCACAACAATATGCTCTGGTGGAGCCTTCTGGTTATTTTCACTGTGGAGCCACAGGAAAGGGTCAAGACGGGAATAGGAATTGGGTGGCTTGGCAAGTGAAAGACTAAGCTTTTGGCAGGGAAGGAAAGAGCTTGCAAGTAGTGGAGGATCTGTTTTCCAATGCTAATAGACAAAAACAATGGAACTTTATCTTTAAAGTGCCTGTCCCATGACATTGCCCAAAGCATATCAGATATTTTTATCTGTGTGTTTCAGGTCACACAGGGATATTTTATGGTGCATTGACAACTTGAAAGCAATTTAGAGTGGTGAAGTACAAAAGTTGTTTAAAAGCTATTCTGAAACAGTTCCAAGATAGCCACCAATATGTGGGAACAATTTTCTTAAGTTCAAAATAAATGTATAGTGAAAGACCAACAGTGCAAACAAATTTTACCAGTAGGCCCATTGTAAACATGGTGGTGATTGTATGTACCAGCTGAGGAAGTCTTGTTTGAAATTGTCAGGACTCACAAGTATTGTGTCCAAAATCCCAGTTCAATTTATGACTGATCATTGGTAGCAAATATTGTAAAATTGCAAAAATAGTGAGTGGCACGGTGACACAGTGGTTGATACTGCTGCCTCACAGTGCCAGGGACCCAGGTTCGAGTCCCGCTTTGGGTGACTGTCTGTGTGGTGTTTGTACGTTCCCCTCATGTCTGTATGGGTTTAGGTGGGTACTCTGGTTTCCTCTCAAAGTCCAAAGATGTGTAGACTAGGTGGGTTGGTTGTGCTAAATTGCCCATAGGGTACAGGGATGTGCAGGCTCGATGGATTAGCCATGGGAAACGCAGGGTGGCTGGGTCTGGATGAAATGCTCTACAGAGGGTCAGTAGAGACTTGATGGGCTGGATGGCCTCTTTCCACACTGTAGGAGTCTACATAAGTCTCATCTGTAACCAAATAAATCACTCCAAAAGATTAAACAACGTTCCAGCTGGCTTCAATAACTTTTTTTAAGTATGTTTCTGATATGTTAATATTGCTGGTTGGCTTTTTATCATTCTGGTTATGGTTTTCTGTGACATTCTGGTTATGTCTATACTTAGATCTCTATTTTCTTTTCTTGTTTCTTTGACCATTGTGTTCTGGAGTAATTCTTCTAATTTTGTTTTAATTATTTTATTGTTCTCTTCTTTTATCATTGGGAATTACAGACTTTTGATAGTAGTAATTTATATGTCAGTATGGAAGGAATTACATGTCATAGAGTCATAGAGAAGTACAGCACGGAAGCAGATCCTTCAGTCCAACTCATCCACGCCGACTAGATATCCCAACCCAATCTAGTCCCACCTGCCAGCACCCGGCCCATATCCCTCCAAACCTTTCCTATTCGTATACCCATCCAGATACCTCATAGGTCTCGGAAGATGTTGAGTAGTGGGTAAGGACGTTGGGGAGGAAGGAAGAGGCAACTGGATTGATTTGTCTAGGATGATTAGTTTGGTCTACAGATGAGAAAATGGACATGATGTGTGCGCTCGCTCCATTTCTCTCTCTCTCTCTGTGAATTTTAGTCCATCCCTCATCTTCCAGATTCTTTCTTTAACACAATAGTCTCCTGAGCATACGTGTTACCTTTGTCAGTAGTTCAGTTCTGAAAATGCACAGAAGACTGAACTGCCAATAATACACAATAATTACAAATGAGACTAAAAGATGCACAGTTTGTGACTGTATCACTATCTGTGCCACTTGGATTTCAGTCTGATAATTATGCTGCAGGTCATTCATCAGATGAGCAGTCCACTTCACAGGATTACTGTCCAAGATGTGAATATGAAAATTATCTCTCCCTCCTTCCTCACTTCCCAATTTAGTTGTGCTTGCAATTTAAACAGTGAGATTGAAGAGTCTAAGGATCGAAATCTTAAATTCCTTGTTGCTCACTAAGTTTTATATGAACAAAATTATAATTGTTTTCTGTTTAGTTTTTGTAGGTCACAAGAAGGAGGCATTTCTGCAATCCGATGGCTGTATCCAATCTATGGTATCCCTGAAACATTGTCCACAAAACTGTCACCTGGTAAGTATGCAAAGGACATTTGCTTCCAACATTGTGTCATGAATCACATGTAAACTGGTTAATCCACATGGCAGCAATTCAACTATTAAACTACAGTGCACCAGTTCAACTTATTTACAAACCGTTTACTTGGCATGGAGAAAAGCAGCTAACATTGATTTCTGCTAAAAATGCAGACTTTAAAACAAATATGTGCAAAGTGAGCAGCTGAGCTGGTCAGCAACACAGAAATACATTTATGTTGACATCAAGCTCGCCAGACTAGCCAGACACGAGAACTTTTGATAATCTTGCATAGAGAAATTGTGGAAGATTATTGTGCATATTTTAATCTTTGTGTTTTCTCTTTGCACAACTGCATGATTTACAAAGCTGGATATTTGTCTATGTAGAGATTGTGATTTCTCCAAAAATGTCTCTGTTGGCAGTGGCTTCTTATACTGTTTCATATTTTCACCACCAATCTTCTGCCAAAATTAGGGGCCTGGATTTTATATGCGCTCACTGGGTGTCTTTCCAACAGGGTGGAGGGAGCACGTAGAATAGGTCAGGTGGCTAGCCCAGGACCTCCCACCCACTCACAAGCTGACATGAAAGTTAGTCAATAATTCCTGGTCATTTCGGCATGTGAGTAAGCCTATTGTCCAGAATTATCATCTGTCTAAATCAAAGTTGTGATTTAGATGGTGTAGACATTGAGGTAGGAGTGGGAGTTAAAAATCCATTTTTAATAGTCTACATGAGGACTGAATGGAAGGAACGGGACACATCATTGAATCATTCAGGAATGCCACACATGTAGTATGGCAACAAGATGTCACCAACCACCTTCCTTCGTTGACAATTGCATGAAGTAACCACCTCCCCACCCGAAGTCCCCAGTCATAATCCTTTCTTGCAGTTCCTGCACTTCTGGCAAGGCCCATCACTGAGCTCTTGCACTATCAGGAATAATGAACTGATAGCTCTGAGGATGGGAATTCCTCCCACTGAAGTCTACTAAATTAGCCTACCCGTGGCTTGTCATGACTGTTCAGCAGACTTTTGTTTCAATATATGCTTCATATAACATCAATTGTTAATCTTAATTATTTTTTAAAAATAATGGAGTCACTGAGCCTACAATACTTTCAGGGAGAAGTCACATTACCCACTTTGAAGGTGTAAAAAGTATTGATTTTGAACACCTCCAGTTAGATAGAAACTGCTCAAAGGAAACAAGCCTTTATTCTATCTCTTTTATTCTGAAACTCTTATCATCAAAGTTTGAGAATTTAAAATACACTGGCAGAATTTATCACTGCATGGGGAGAGTTCTTAAAGGAGAAGTCTGAATCTTCACAACTGTCTCCAGAAAAGTAAATTGCAACCAGCCAGAACTCATCCAGCAGGAACCCCAGTGCCAATACCTTATGCAGAAAGTGACTTCAGGTCCAGCAAAATGGCGGGCGAGTGCAGGGCATCATGGAAAATGTAGGACATTGGTTGGGGTAGCGTCTCTGGAATATCTTAAATTTATATATTTTGGTTTCTTAAATTTGGTTGTTACCTGCCCTCTACCCTTGGTTTGGCTATTTTTTCTAAACACGGCCCATTTTTACCTGTATCCTTTCAAATGGCAACCTCTGTAACAAAAATTGAGTCAGGCAAGTCCTGTTGTGCTTGGCTGCACCATTCGCCTGATCCCGAATCTCTGGAGAAGCTGGATACTAATGAAGCCATGCTACGTAGGATTAAGGACATGATGGACAATATGTGGGCCAAAATCATTATCAAGTTTGAATCTATAATTTCAGAGATGGTTAAAAAGGAGGTAACAACTGCTCTGAAGCCATTGGAGGAAAACATTTCTTTGCAATGCGGGACTATTTTAGACCTGGAACGTTCGGCTAATAAGTATGATAACCGGCGAGCTAGCCTCCGAGTTAATGTTAATGTGTTATCTGCTATGGTAGAGTCTCTGACTAAGAAATGTGAGGACTTGGAGGCCTGCTCCAGGTAGAATAATATTCAACTTGTGGATATACCTGAGGGATTAGAGGGTCCTCGCCCCCACGGAAGTTATGGCCCAACTTTTATAGGACTTGCTCAGACTTGAGGCCAAACCTGTGTTGGACAGGGCCCATTGCACGCTGCACGCTAAACTGAAAGAAGGCGAGTTATCTCGCTCGATGGTCGTCAGGGTGAACCAGTTTCGAGTGAGATACACTGTGCTGGAGATGCTTCTCCCTTTGTATTTAATGGAAAGAGAGTATACATTTTTGCGGATTTTACCCAGACTGTGGCTAAGCAGCACGTGACTTTTGCCAAAGTAAAGAAGGAGCTACACTCATGTCCTAACATTAAAATTGGCCTTCATTATCCAACAATATTACATATCACCTTACTGAGCAGCCTAACCCATAGGTTTGATGACCTGGGTTGCGCTATGGACTTTGTGAATAAAAACCTTAAAAAGACCGCAGGTCCATAGCCGGATTGATAGTTGAGCCTAACTAGGCTGATTAGATATTAGCTTTATGCTAACACTGACAAAGACTACATTTCCTACTGTGGAGATGAACACATGCCGTGTTCATGGACTTGGATTTGGTATTCTTCTTATATTTGATTTCATTCGTCAACAAGTGCATGTTTTCTTACTCAAGACTTTATTTTGTCGAAAGGTTGCTCAGTTGGTACCAAAGAATGTAGAGTTTAATTGTTTAACTCTTTATAGTATATACTTTTATTCCATTCAAAATTTTACTCATTTTTACTTCGTAGTTTTTGTATAGTTAACTTTTACATTCCCCGAGATTGCCATGTAGTTGTTTGAGGCTACAAAAGACAACAGGTTTTTTTTACGATGGGGGAAGAGAGCATGTGCCCATCTCGAGGGTGCTTCTGCTGGGAGAGGAAGGGGCTGGTGGGCAGGTCATAGAGTCCTAGAGATGTACAGCACAGAAATAGACCCTTCCGTCCAACTCATCCATGCCAACCAGATATCCCAACCTAATCTAAATCCATCTGCCAGCACATGGCCCATATCCCTCTACACCCTTCCTATTCATACACCTATCCAGATGCCTTCTAAATGTGCTCCATTGGAGGGATACTGCTAGGGGGGGGTGATGGAGTTTGTTTAGTTCTGATGGGGATCGGGACAGGGGGTGGCACATATATCACTTTTACAAGGTTTACATTTATTTATCTATTATTGCACATTTGGAACTTTACGAGTGATTATTACATATAACACAGGTTAATGCTTCACCACCTTCGGGAGGTGGGAACATTAAATTTGCCAGTTGAATTGCAAAGGCCTGAACAACCCAATTAAACGCAGTAAGGTTTTACATTACTTGCGGCATCTTAATGCCCATATAATTTACTTTCAAGCAACCCACTTGAAAAATACAGAGAGTCCTAATTGAAATGAGGTTGGATTGGACAAGTGTATGTTTCCTCCTTCTCCAGCAGAGTTAGAGGAGTTGCTCCTCTTTTCCATAAATCTATTCCTTTTGTCCATGCTAAAACTACCTCTGTCTCTACTGGCAGATTTATGATAGTTATTTACAGGACAGATTTTTGACATTGATGTAATCATGGCTAATGTTTATGCTTCCAACTGGGATAATGAGGCTTTTTTCAGACGGTTCCTTTCAATGTTACCGGATTTATCTTCACACCAGTTAATCTTGGGAGGAGGTTTTGACTGTTGGTTGAATCCTCGCTTAGACCGTACTTCCTCTGTTCCAAGTGCCTAGTCCAAATCTGCTAAAATAATCAAGACTTTTATGGAGGAGTTTGATGTTGTTGATCCCTGGCATTCTTTCATCCCTCTAAAAAGGAATTTTTTTTTTTTGCAAGTCTACCGCACTTTAACACGTATTGATTTCTTTTTGGTGGAAGACAGATTGCTCACATCCATTTCTGGTTGCAAATATGATTCAATTGCTTTATCAGACCATGCATATGTCTTTATGAATGCTCGCTTTCAGACGTTTCTTAATACACGCCCATCTTGGCATCACAATGCATGCTTAATCTTCGAGGAAGATTTTGTTAATTTTGTTTCTCAGCGGATAGATTTTTAAAAAAAATTGACAAAACCCCAGATGTTACAGCTTCCTTGCTGTCGGAAACCCTGAAGGCATTCATCAGGGGTGAAATAATTTCTTATGCAGCACATAAGAATAGACTTAGGAAAGAAAAAATGGCATGGTTAGCTCAATGTCTGTCTCAATTAGACTCTCTTTATGCAATTTCTAAGTCTTCAGAAGTACATAAAGAACTCATATTCCTACAGGCCAAGTATGATGTTGTAATGTCACAATATACCACTGAGCTTTTACTTCACCCTGGGTCTAAATTTTATGAACAAGGAGATAGAACTATAAATTGTTGGCCCACAAGTTGTGCCTAATGTCCTCAATTAATCCCCCAAATTAAGGCTAATTGAGGTGTCACTTCAGACCCATTAGAAATCAACAAGACTTTTAAGAAATTTTACATTTCACTTTATTCATCTGAATGTTCTTCTGCTACAGTAGATTTTGAGAACATTTTTGGTAAGGTTACTGTTCCGACATATTGATCAAAATGTGGTAAAGACGTTGGAACAAACAATCACAGCAATAGAGTCATAGAGATGTATAGCATTGAAACAGACCCTTCGGTCCAACCCGTCCATGCCGACCAGATATTCCAACCCAATCTAGTCCCACCTGCCAGCACCCGCCCATATCCCTCCAAACCCTTCCTATTCATATACCCATCCAAATGCCTCTTAAATGTTGCAATTGTGCCAGCCTACCACCCTCTGCGTGAAAAAGTTGCCCCTTAGGTCTCTTTTATATCTTTCCCCTCTCACCCTAAAACTATGCCCTCTAGTTCTGGACTCTCCAACCCCAGGGAAAAGACTGTGTCTATTTATCCTATCCATGCCCCTCGTAATTTTGTAAACCTCTATTAGGTCACCCCTCAGCCTCCGACACTCCAGGGAAAAGAGCCCCAGCCTGTTCAGCCTCTCCCTGTAGCTCAAATCCTCCAACCCCAGCAACATCCTTGTAAATCTTTTCTGAACCCTTTCAAGTTTCACAACATCTTTCGATAGGAAGGAGACCAGAATTGTGTGCAATATTCCAACAGTGGCCGAACCAATGTCCTGTACAGCTGCAACATGACCTCCCAACTCCTGTACTCAATACTCTGACCAATAAAGGAAAGCATAACAAACGCCTTCTTCACTATCCTATCTACCTGTGACTCCACTTTCAAGGAGCTATGAATCTGCACTCCAAGGTCTCTTTGTTCAGCAACACTCCCTCGGACCTTACCGTTAAGTGTATGAGTCCTGCTAAGATTTGCTTTCCCAAAATGCAGTACCTCACATTTATCTGAATTAAACTCCATCTGCCACTTCTCAGCCCATTGACCCATCTGATCAAGATCCTGTTGTAATCTGAGGTAACCCTCTTTGCTGTCCACTACACCTCCAATTTTGGTATAATCTGCAAACTTACTAGCTGTACCTCTTATGCTTGCGTCCAAATCATTTATGTAAATGACAAAAAGTAGAGGGCCCAGCACCAATCCTTGTGGCACTCCACTGGTCACAGGCCTCCAGTCTGAAAAACAACCCTCCACCACTACCCTCTGTCTTCTACCTTTGAGCCAGTTCTGTATCCAAATGGCTGGTTCTCCCTGTATTCCATGAGATCTAACCTTGCTAATCAGTCTCCCATGGGGAACCTTGTTGAACGCCTTACTGAAGTCAAAATAGACCACATCTACTGCCCTCAGCAATCTTCTTTGTTACTTCTTCAAAAAACTCAATCAAGTTTGTGAGACATGATTTCCCACGCACAAAGCCATGTTGACTATCCCGAATCAGTCCTTGCCTTTCCAAACACATGGACATCCTGTCCCTCAGGATTCTCTCCAACAACTTGCCCACCACCAAGGTCAGGCTCACCGGTCTATAGTTCCCTGGCTTGTCCTTACCACCCTTCTTAAACAGTGGCACCACGTTTGCCAACCTCTAGTCTTCCGGCACCTCACCTGTGACTATTGATGATACAAATATCTCAGTAAAAGGCCCAGCAACCACTTCTCTAGCTTCCCACAGAGTTCTCGGGTACACCTGATCAGGTCCTGGGGATTTATCCACTTTTAACCATTTCAAGACATTCAGTACTTCCTCCTCTGTAATCTTGACATTTTGCAAGATGTCACCATCTATTTCCCAACAGCCTTTCTCTTCCGTATCCTTTTCCACAGTAAAGACTGATGCAAAATATTCATTTAGTATCATCCCCATCTTCCATAGTTTCACACATCGGCTGCCTTGCTGATCTTTAAGGGGCACTCTGCTCTCCCTTGTTACCCTTTTGTCTTTAATATATTTGTAAAAACCCTTTGGATTCTCCTTAATTCAATTTGCCAAAGCTATCTCATCTCCCCGTTTTGCCCTCCTAATTTCCCTCTTAAGTTTACTCCTACTTTCTTTATATTCTTCTAAGGATTCACTCAATCTATCCTGTCTATACCTGACATATGCTTCCTTCTTTTTCTTAACCAAACCCTCAATTTCTTTAGTCATCCAGCATTCCCTATACCTACCAGTCTTCCCTTTCACCCTGACAGGAATATACTTTCTCTGGATTCTTGTTATCTCATCTCTGAAGGCCTCCCATTTTCCAGCCGTCCCTTTACCTGCGAACATCTGCCTCCAATCAGCTTTCAAAACTTCTCACCTAATACCGTCAAAATTGGCCTTTCTCCAATTTAGAACTTCAACTTTTAGATCTGGTCTATCCTTTTCCATCACTATTTTAAATCTAATGGAATTATGGTCGCTGGCCCCAAAGTGCTCTCCCACTGCCACCTCAGTCACCTGCCCTGCCTTATTTCCCAAGAGTAGGTCAAGTTTTGCACCTTCTCTGGTAGGTATATCCACATACTGAATCAGAAAATTGTCCTGTACGCACTTAAGAAATTCCTCTCCATCTAACCCTTTAACACTATGGCAGTCCCAATCGATGTTTGGAAAGTTAAAATCTCCTACCATAACTACCCTATTATTCTTACAGATAGCTGAGATCTCCTTACAAGTTTGTTTCTCAATTTCCCTCTGACTATTGGGGGGTCTACAATACAATCCCAATGATGTGATCATCCCTTTCTTATTTCTCAGTTCCACCCAAATAACTTCCCTGGATGTATTTCCGGGAATATCCTCCCTCAGCACAGCTATAATGCTATCCCTTATTAAAAATGCCACGCCCCCTCCTCTCTTGCCTCCCTTTCTATGCTTCCTGTAGCATTTGTATCCTGGAACATTAAGCTGCCAGTCCTGTCCATCCCTGAGCCATGTTTCTGTAATTGCTATGATATCCCAGTCCCATGTTGCTAAACATGCCCTGAGTTCATCTGCCTTCCCTGTTAGGTCCCTTACATTGAAATAAATGCAGTTTAATTTATTAGTCTTATTTTGTCCCTGCCTGCCCTGACTGTTTGAATCACTTCTGTTCTTATCTGTACCCGTCACAGGTCGATCTCTTTCCTCACTATCTCTCTGGGTCCCACCACATCCCCCCCATCTTACTAGTTTAAATCCTCCCAAGCAGTTCTAGCAAATTTCCCTGCCAGTATATTAGTCCCCTTCTAATTTAGGTGCAATCCATCCTTCTTGTACAGGTCACTTCTACCCCAAAAGAGATTCCATTGATCCAAAAATGTGAATCTTTCTCCCATACACCAGCTCCTCAGCCATGCATTCATCTGCTCTATCCTCCTATTCCTGCCCTCACTAGCTCGTAGCACTGGGAGTAATCCAGATATTACTTCCCTTGAGGACCTCCTTTTTAAATTTCTGCCTAACTCTCTGTAATCTCCCTTCAGAATTTCAACCTTTTCCCTTCCAATGTTGTTGGTTCCAATGTGGACAATGACCTCCTGCTGGCCCCTCTCCCCTGTGAGAACATTCTACACCCTCTCTGAGACATCCTTGATCCTGGCACCAGGGAAACAACACACCATTCTGCTTTAATAGAACTTGAGGCTGCGGCTGGATCACTACAAAATGGTAAAAGTCCTGGGGCCAATGGTTTTCCAGCCGAATTTTGTAAAATGTTTTGAAAAATGCTGGCTCCACTTTTGGTAGATGTGTTTGTTGAAGTGTTTAATTCTGGCTCTCTTCCTCAAACTTTAACTCAGGCATCAAGTTCTTTGTTTTTAAAGAAAGCAAAGATCCCTTACTGTGTGATTCATATCATTGTATAAGTCTGCTAAATGTTGACTTTAAATTATGGTCAAAACTATTGGCCCGGCATTTGGAAACCATCCTTCCATCTATCATATCCTTGGATCAAACTGGATTTATTTGCAACGCGCACTCCTTTTTTAATCTTAGGCAGGTATTTAACGTTGTTTACAATTATCCCCCATCCACTTTCCTGAGGCTTTGATATCTTTAGCTGCTGAAAAAGCCTTTGATAGAGTGAAATGGATTTTTTTTTTACTTTGGAGAAATTTGGCTTTGGGGAAACATTTATTTCTTGGATCAAACTACTCTGTGAATCACCGCACGCCTCTGTTAGGACCAGTAATATGAATTCTGATTTTTTTCCACCTTTATTGTTTCACTAGACAAGGTTGTCCTTTGAGTCCACTGCTGTTTGCCATTGTAATTGAACCTCTGTTTATTGCTCTACAGACTCATCCTGATTTCTCTGGCATTATTAGAAATGGTGTGGAGTTGAAGGTTGCCCTCTCTGCAGATGACCTTTTGCTATTTGTCTCGAACTTATCTCTCTCCATTCCCACCGCACTTTCAGATTTAGAATCTTTCAGTAAGATTTCTGGGTATAAATTCAACTTTGGCAAAATTGAGATATTTGCTATCAATAAGCCTACCAGTGAATACCCACTAGATAATTTACCATTTAAAATTGCCACCTCTTGTTTTGTTTATCATGGTGTACACGTGGCAGATACACTAGGTAATTTGTACATGAAAGATTTTGAACCATTACTGGTACAAATTAAAGGAGACTTTGAACAATGGTCTCTCCTTAATTTGTCTGTTGCTGCTAGAATATTTTTTTCCATGATTTTCTTATTTATTTCAATGCATTCAAATTTTTCTCCCTGTTTCCGTTAGGTAGATAGTCTCATTCTTGAATTTATTTGGAAGAAGAAAATCTCCTAGGTTATGAAAAGAGTTGTTACAGAGGTCTAAGATACTAGGTGGAATGGCAATGCTGAATATTTTATTTTATTATTAGGCAGCAAACATTAGAAATTTGAACTATTGGCTCCAATATGAGAATGTAGGGGAATGGGTTTGGGTGGGTTGCTCTTCGGAGGGTCGGTGTGGACTTGTTGGGCTGAAGGGCCTGTTTCCACACTGTAAGTAATCTAATCAAACCTTGATGCTCTTCCAATTTAGCTGACTGTTGAGGCAAATTCCACCCATCCAGTAACATTAAAGGCTTTATTTCAATCACCTCTCCTTTCTTCAACCTCTATTTACATGAACAGTGTAATTGTTTTATCCTGTCTTAAAGTTTGGTTTCAATTTAGGCACCTCTTTGGCTTTCAGTCATTTTTTGGCAGCAAATCATATTTGTCCCCCATCTTTAGTGGACAGTGCCTTTTCTGGTTGGGCTAAATTAGGAATAAAAACTGTGAAAGATTCATGTGTCGATGCATTTTTGCATCTTTTCAACAATTAGTTGATACGTTTTCACATCCTAAAAGCCACTTCTTTAGATACCTCTAAGTTCACAGCTTTGTCCATAGTTTATTTCAGGTTTTTCTCATCCTTACTCATGATTCTGATTTTGATATCTTTCTAAAACCGCTTTCTTCATTAAAGGGGCTATTTCAGCTATTTATTCAAACATCCATAAAGTATGCTCAGATTGTCTCGATTCTGTTAAATCTATCTGGGAGGCAGATCTGGAAGAGGTAATTCTGGGTGATGTGTGGGATGAGACTTTACAAAGGGCACACAGATCTTCTATCGGTGCAAAACACTGTTTTAGTTATGCAAGATTCTACACCGCGCCCACTACACCAAAGCTCAACTTGCAAACATATTTGAGGAGGTGTCTCCGTCCTGTGATCGGTGTCAACAGACTCCAGCAAATTATATGCACATGTTCTGGCTTTGCCCTTATCTTAGTAGATATTGGACTGATATTTTTGACACCTTATCTAAAGTATCTGGCAAAAATCTTACTCCTAATGATATTACCACTTTGTTTGGGGTGTCACCCTCTTTACCTAATCTTCCTTCCTCTAAAAAAGACATGATATCATTCACTACCATATTGGCCAGAAGATGGATACTGTCAAAATGGAAATCCCTAATTCTGCTTACTCATACACACTGGAATAGAGATGTGTTATACTTTCTTAAATTAGAAAAAGATTAGATTATCCTTATCTGGCTCCTCTAACAACTTTACAAAAATCTGGAACCCTTTTCTTTCATATGCTAAGGCTGTTGTCTTTTTAACTGTTCCAGACTGAGGTATCTAAGATTGTGGCAATTTTTTTTTCTTTTCTTTTTCTTTTGTTATGTAGTTATCTTACTTCTGGTCTCATTTATTATGGTTTTATGCTTTGTAAATGTTTATATTTATTATGGTTGCATGTCATTCTTTTCTTTATATTTTTGGGGGAGGTATGTGCCGTGGGGAGGGTGATCGGGGATTTCTTTACTGTTGTTTATTGCTTGCGATTGCACCTTGTACTGCTGTCATTTTTTGAAGAAAAATCAATTCTAAAAATATGCAACGATGGTTCAATTTTTTTTAAAAAGTGACTTTGGTTGCAGACCAGCATTTCAACAATCTGGTGAATATTTTCAGAGTATGTGGTTTTTATTCAAAGAGTATTTGCATATTTATCTTCCTCTTAACCATTTTGCATGTTATGCTTTAACCTGGCCTTGTGCAGTTGAGGCATGACTTCAAGTTCCTTGTATTCTATTCTCTTGATATATATGGCAATATTCTATTAGCCTAAGTTTGTTTGTATCTCCACTGTATCTAGCTTTGTATCACTTACTGACCACAGGAGGCCATTAGATCTGTTATGATCCTTTTGGCAGTTCTTAATTTTCAGATTTCCAGAGTTTACTGACCTGTGTTCCTACTGCTACTGTTTACTAAGAATGATTATTGAGGATATTGTATCCCATGTGATAGCTTGGCATATCTTCTACCGCCCACCAACATTACTAATTAATTACTAACCACCAGCTTGGCATCATCAAAATTGACCCCTCCATCTGCTGTGTGAGAAAACCCGCTGTTGGCCCTGGTGCTCATTTTGCAAATGTTTAAATTTCAGCAATCATTTTTATGCAGTTCACATTAAGGTACAACCTGCATTTAAAGAGCAGCAGGCTTGTTAGATCAAACATTACTGCTAAGGCTTTGTATTGTGTATAAAGTTTGGCAACAGCACTGAGGAGCAGATAGCACTACCAGAGACATACCGGTTAACTCACATTCAGATGGAAGTAGCAAGTATCTGTATTTTGTTTGTTGCCTAGTTTGTATGATCACAACTCATATGTCCAAAAATATTTTTAACTTTGTACACCCCAGTCCAACACCAGCACCCCCAAACCAAAAATAATTGTGCTATCCAAATTCTAGCCAGACCTGTTTTGCTTGATTTGAACCTTTTAGCTGACAATACATTTGCTTACATACAATTTGTAAAACGTTCATCCCCAACAATACACAGAGCATTATTCCTCAAAATTGGGTATGTAAACTTAATCATCTTACAATAACAGTGATTTGAAGTGCCAATCTGAAGAGAAAAGTCAAATCTTTTGAAATAAACATTTGCTCAGGTAGTGGCTCTATCTTGCCAAAAACAGATATGTACAGCCAGATTTAGCCATCATTGTTGAAGGTGGGAGTTTCTGACACTGGAGAAATAGAATCATTCCTTTCATTACCAAACCAGTGGCTTATCTAAGGTGGATATTCAAAATCGTTTTGCTCACCAGGGGATTCACTTGATTTGCCACCACAACTCTCTCAAGTCAAAGTTAGCTCAGAGAAGTATTTGAAATATTGTTTTGGGTCCATACCTCAGGAAGGATGGACTGACTGTGGAGCGTCTTCAGAGGAGGTTCATAAGAATGGCCCCAGGAATGAAAGACTTAACATATGAGGAACGTTTGAGGATTCTGGGTCTGTGCTTGATGGATTTTAGAAGAATGAGAGGTAATCTAATTGAACCTTACAGAATACTAAATGGCCTGCTCAGTGTGACTGTTTGGAAGATACTTCAATTGGTAGGAGAGACTAGGACCCAAGGACACAGCCTTAGAGTAAAGGGAAGACCTTTTAGAACGGATATAAGGAGAGTGGTGAATTTATGGAATTCACTGCCACAGCGATAGCTTCTTGAGTATCAAGGGGATCAAGGGTTACAGGGAGAATGGGGTGGAGAAATTTACCAGCCATGATTGAATGGTGGAGCAGACTCAGTGGATTGAATGGCCTAATTTCTGCTTCTAAGTCTTATTGTCTTATGATCTTAAAACTATTTTTCTGATAAAGAGTCATCTAGACTCAACGTTAGCTTGCTGTGTTTCTATGGATGCTGACTGACCTGCTGTGATTTTCAGCATTTTTCATTTTCAGTACAGATTCCAGCATCTGCAGTATTTTGCTCCTACTTTTCTCTGTCTCCTTTATAGCGTCATAGGGTCACAGAGATGTACAGCACAGAAACAGACCCTTCGGTCCAACTCGTCCAGGCCGACAAGGTATCCTAAATTTCCATTTCTATTTCCATTTGCCAGCATTTGGCTCATATCCCTCTAAGCCCTTCCTGTTCATGTACCCATCTAGATGCCTTTTAAATGTTGTAATTGTAACAGCCTCTACCACTTCCTCTGGCAGCTGTTTTCATACACGCGCCACTCTCTGCATGAAAATGTTGCCCCTTAGGTCCCTTTTTAATCTTTCCCCTCTCACCTTAAACTCATGCTGTCTTGTTTTGTGCTCCCCCACCCAGGGTAAAAGACCTAGGCTGTTCGCCCCATCCATTCCCCTCATGATTTTATGAACCTCTATGAGGTCATCCCTCAACCATTGAAGCACCAGGGAAAATAGCCCCAGCCTATTCAGCCTCTCCCTATAGATCAAACCCTCCATGCCTTGCAACATCTTTTATAAATGTTTTCTGAACCCTTTCAAGTTTCACAACATCTTTTCTGTAACAGGGAGACGAGAATTGCACACAGTGTTCTAAAAGTGGCCTAACCAATGTCCTGTACAGCTACAACATGACCTCCCAACTCCTATACTCAATGCACTGACCAATAAAGGAAAGTGTACCAAATGTATTGTTCATTATCCTGTCTACCTGCAAGGAATTGTGACCTGCATTCCAAGGTCTCTTTGTTTGGCAACACAACCCAGGACCTTACCATTAAGTGGATACGTCCTACCCTGATTTGCCTTTCCAAAATGCAGCACCTCACACTTATGTAAATTAAACTCCATTTGCCACTCCTCAGTCTACCAGCCCATCTGATCAAGATCCCATTTTACTCTGAGGTTACTTTCTTTGCTGTCCACTACACCTCCAATCTGGGTGTCATCTGCAAACTTCCTAACAATACCTTCTATGTTTACATAAATGACAAAAAGCAGTGGACCTAGCACCAATCATCAGAGAGTGAATCTTTTCCAAATAGGCAATAATAGGAACATGCAGGTACTTAAAAAGTCTCAAATGCTCAGGCCCATATTTTCTGATGCCCAGACATCCATTATTCCACCAAAGTAGAGTCTGAAGGAATTATCGAGGAAATTTGAAGATTCCGCTGTGCAGTCCCCTATTGCTGGAAACCTCGAGGCTTTCAACAGTTCCAATGAAATTAAGCAAAATAGTTACTCAGGAAAAGTTAGACCAGTAAACACATAGTCTAACTCCTGAGTCACTATTAAACTGACAATACTTACATTTCTTTTTTACAAAAGTATGCTTTCTTTATAAAAAAGTTTACACACGTACACAGTCAACAGAGCACTTCACATCTGTACAGTTTTTACATATGGAGAACAAACAAACCAACCCAAGGCATTTTCTTAATTGTATAAGACTATATTTACATAATTTGAGGAATGGGAGGATCTGATAACTGAATGGACCCCTTATAACTTCGGTAGAAAGACCTTAGATGGTGATCTTGCCCCGCCCCACCCCACTGTAACCTGACAGCAAGTGTTAGTGTGTCCCTCAGCAAGTAGTCCTGGGCCTTGGAATGTGCCACTCTGCAACACTCAGTCGCGGTCACTCCTTGTTCTGGAAGATCAACAAGTTTTGGGAAGACCAAAGAGCATCTTTATAGCATCATAGAGATGTACAGCATGGAAACAGACCCTTCAGTCCAACTTGTCCATGCTGATCAGATATCCCAACCCAATCTATTCCCACCTGCCAGCACCCAGCCCATATCCCTCCAAACCCTTCCTATTCATATACCCATCCAGATGCCTTTTAAACGTTGCAATTGTACTAGCCTCCACCACTTCCTCTGGCAGTTTATTCTATACACAGACCACCCTCTGCGTGAAAACGTTGCCCCTTGGTTCTCTTTTATATCTTTCCCCTCTCATCCTAAATCTATACCGTCTAGTTCTGGTGTCCCCGACCCAGGGAAAAGACGTTGCCATTTATTCTATTCATGGCCTTCATGATTTTATAAACCTCTATAAAAGTCATTGAGTTGTTGATCCTCCAGGCACAGTTCATGTTTGCCTCGGTATGTGTTCCGGGGAACAGACTGCAGAGCACAGAATCCCACATCGCAGAGTTGCTTAGACTGACCTCACCAAAAACTGTTGCATCTTTCATTAGACTTCCTTTGTAAAGGGACATTCCAGCAGGACATGTGTGACAGTCTTTATCACCCCACAACCATTTTGAGCGCAGTATGTGGTGGCACAGACCAACCAAGCTGACATGAAGGATCTCAGAGATAGAGCCCTTCTCACCACCAGCCAAGCGATGTCCTAGTGCTTGTTGGGAAGTTCTGGTGTTGAGGCATTCTGTCAAATGACTTTGACAGTCTGCACAGCGAACCACCCTGTCTTTTTCCTGCAGAGTCTCAGGGATGTTGCGTGCTGACCACGTCTGGATGGACTTGTGGTCACAGGTGTTTTACTTTGCAAATTTCTCTTTAAAGGACAGGTGAGACAGAACAGTTCAAACACTTGGAGCATTCCCAGGCTCCAAGGGAAGTTCCATCGTTTGCAACAGAGGACAGGTAAACCTCGGTATGTAGTGATACACCGTGTTTGTGTACTAAGGATGTATGCGCAGCTTGATGCAGCCACAGAAAGGTGAGGGCAGCATTTTGTACGTTCTTCTCCCCCTTATCTAGAACTTTGTACATGGTCCAACTTAGACCCGAGATGGCTCGGGTCCCTGCAACAGTGCAGGTTCAGGGAATGTTCCAGACCTGCACCACATACAATAACAGAGAGAGTGCCTCACACCTGATGACCAGGTTTTTTTCCCACAGTGGAGAGGGAACAGCACTCCCCAAAGCCTAGTTTCTGCCTTAGCTTAGGGATATGCTCCTCCCAAATTTTCCAACCCAAACAAAACCCCCCTGAAAGCTACCAGAATCAAAAGTACAGCTCTGCATTTCTGAAGGAGGCCTGTGCGAAAGGTGCTCTCAGATACACAACACTTCTGTATTTTATAAACACAAAGGGCTGGAATGGGAATCTGCATGAGATTGCCATTCCTTGCAAAATTTGGCCCAATATTTTGACTAAGATAGCAAGATAAATTAGCTTACATTTGAGAAATTAGAAATTTGCATTTTACTTATTATAACCAAGAATCATGGGAAAATGGCTGTTCCCACAGTAAAATTTGCTTAATGCTCTTTTGCATATTTAAAGTTAAATAAAGCAGCTGTCAGTAGAGTTATTTCAATCAGTTCCCAGAAAAAGGAGTAAATGTCCTTGGGTTCCTTGTCACGATTCCTGAGTCACACTATAATTTAATTAGAAATTGGCCAGTAACTGATGCATCCGGAATCATGGAGGTCAACTTATGAGAATGATTAATGATACAGAATCCAAGAACTGTGCAACTCACTTCTGGAAGTGAGTTGAACTCATTTGAAAAATTGAGTTTGCAGTATTTTGATTTGCTGGCAAAACTCAAAGTGACATCCCACATTCATACTGACGACACACAGTTCTCCCTCACTACTTTCTCATTCTCATTACTGTTAATTTTATATTAATTGTATTCGATTCTATACAGATGGTGGGGATTAAGTGTTGATTCATTTGAATTCCTATGAAAAGACCCAAGTTCTGTTAGGAGATGCGTGCTTGTAATGTGTAATCACAAATAAAAGTGTGTAAACACTGATTGCAATTAAAACCATAAGGCCATAAGACATAGGAGCAGTATTAAGCCATTGGCTCAGAATCTGCTCTGCCATTTGTTCATGATTGATATGTTTCTCAACCACATTGTTCTGCCTTCATCCCACACACTCGATCACCTCACTGATCAGGAATCTATCTATCTCTGTCTAAAATATACTCGATGACTTGGCCTCCGCAACCCTCTGCAGCAATGAGTTCCACATGCTATTTGGTGTACCAAGATCCTTTAAGCAGCTGCACAGCCAAAATGCTTAGAGGGAACGTTGAATGCAGCAACTTTGCACTTTGGTAGGAAGTGAAGGGACTATTTTTTAAATGGGGAAAGGCCTCAGAAATCTGAAGCACAAAGGGATTTAGGAGTCCTGGTTCAGGATTCTCTTGAGGTTAAGTAGCAGGTTCAGTTGGCACTTAACAGGCAAATGTAACGTTAGCAATCATTTTAAGAGCTTTAGAATACAAGAGCAGAGAGGTTCTGCTCAGGCTGTCGAGGACTCTGGTATTTGGAATATTATGAGCAGATTTGGGCCCAATATCTCAGGAAGGATATGCTGGCATTGAATGGAGTCCAGGTAATATCTACAAGAATGATCCTGTGCTGAAGGGCTTGTCAATGAGGAGCAGTTAATGACTCTGTCTGTACGTGATTGAGAAGGCTGATGGTGAATTTAATTGAAACTGACAGAATACTGAGAGACCTGGATAGAGTGGACATGGAGGAAACATTTACACGAGTAGGCAATAGTAGGATACAAGGGCCCAGACTCAGTGAAGGGACGATCCTTTAGAACTGAGATGAGGAGGAATTTCTTCAGCCAGAGGGTGGTGAATCTCCTAACCTGTCCAAGTCTTTCTGCAGCGTCTCCGTTTCCTCAACACTACCTGCCTCTGCCCATCTTTGTTTCATCTGCAAAATGCCCTCAGTTCCTTCATTGATATTGTTCATGTATAATGTGAATAGTTGTGATCCCAACAATGCTTCCTGTGGAACTCTACGAGTCACTTCCTGCCATCCTGAAAAAGACACCTTTATCCCAACTCCTTGCCCTCTGCCAGTCAGCCAATCCTCTATCTATGCCAGTTCTGTGTTTTTTTGATCAACTTTCTGAATTGTAGCATGTCCAAATTATTACACAATCGATTAGATTCCCTATAGTGTGGAAACAGGCCCTTCGGCCCAACTAGCAATTTAGCATGATCAATTCACCTAACCTGCACGTCTTTGTACTGTGGGAGGAAACCGGAGTACCCGGAGGAAACCCACGCAGACAGCCGCCCAAGGCTGGAATCAAACCCAGGTCCCTGGCACTATGAGGTAGTAGTGCTAACCACTGAGCCATCATGCTGCCCAATCCTGCCCCGGGGAAACGTCTCTGGCTATTGACTCTATCCATGCCTCTCATTACCTTGTATACCTCGATCAGGTCACCTCTCTTCCTCCTCCTCTCCAGAGAGAAAAGTCCAAGCTTAATCAACCTCTCTCCATAAGACAAGCCCTGCACCATGTAACATCCAGGACTGATAAGCAATAATATCCTTCAATTAAAAATTTGCAATTCTGAACTCTCTTCTGTGTTGAGTTTCTGCAGTAAACACATGCTCATACAGAGGGACTCCACTTCTTTACCCTTTTATAAATGACTTGGATGAGGAGATTGAGGGGTGGCTTAGTATATTTGCAGACGGCACAAAAGTTGGAGGTGCTGTTGATAGTATTGAGGGCTATTGCAGGCTGCAGCGTGACATTGACATGATGCAGAGTGGGCTGAAAAATGGCAGGTAGAGTTGCACCTGGATCAATGCGAAGTGATGCATTTTGGAAGGTCAAACATGAATGCTGAATATAGGATTAAAGGCAGGATTCTTGGCAGTATGGAAGAACAAAGGAACCTTGGTGTTCAAGTGCATAGTTCTCTCAAAGTTGCTACCCAAGTGGATAGAGTTGTTAAGAAAGCATATGGTGTTTGGCTTTCATTAATGGGGGATCGTGTTTAAGAGCCGTGAGGTTTTGCTGCAGCTCTACAATCCCTGGTGAGACCACACTTGGAATATTGTGTCTAGTTCTGGTCGCCCTACTATAGGAAAGATTTAGAGGCTTTGGAGAGCGTGCAAAGAAGGTTTACCAGGATGCTGCCTGAACAGAGGTTGATTAAGCTTGGACTTTTCCCTCTGGAGAGGAGGAGGAAGAGAGGTAACCATTGAGGTGACCCGGTGATCTCTTTTCAAGTCAGGATGGTGAGTGGCTTGGAGGGGAACTTGCAAGTTGTGGTGTTCCCATCTATCTGTTGCCCTTGTCCTTCTAGATGGAAGCGGTCGTGGGTTTTGAGGGTGTTTTCTGATCATCTTTGGTGAATTTCTGCAGTACATCTTGTGGATGGTACACACTACTGCTACTGAGCATCAGTGATGGAGGGAGTGGATGTTTGTGGATGTAGTGTTAATCAAGCAAGCTGCTTTGTCCTGGATGGTGTCAAGCTTCTTGAGTATTGTTGGGGCAGCACTTATCCAGGCAAATGGGGAGTATTCTATCACACTCCTGACATGTGCCTTGTAGGTGGTGGACAGGCTTTGTGATACCCGCCGCAGTATTCCTAGCCTCTGACCCGCTCTTGTAGCCAGTGGTGAGTTCAGTTGAGTTCCTGGTTAATTATAATCCCCAGGATATTGACAGTAGGGGATTCAGTGGTGGTAGCACCAATGAATGTGAACGGGTGCTGGTTAGATTGTCTCTAATTCGTGATGGTCCGAGCCAAGCAAGAATGTTACTTGCCACTTGTCAGCCCAAACCTGGATATTGTCCAGGTTTTGTTGCATTTGGATACAGACAACTTTGGTGTCTGAGGAGTTATGAATGGTGCTGAACATTGTGCAACATCAGCAAGTATCCCCACTTCTGACCATATGATGGAGGGAAGGTCACTGGTGAAGCAATTGAGGTTGTTGGGTCTAGGATGCTACCCTGAGGAACTCCTGCAGAGATGTCCTGGGACTGAGATGACTGGTGGCAGCTGTGGAGGGGGAGTGGTTGGGGGAGGGAGGGAGAGAGAGAGAAAGAGAGAGGAACAGAGAAAGAGCTCTCATTTTGAATCCAATGTGCCATCTTCAGAGATTGCTGTGCTTCTTTTCTGCCTGTCTCTGGGGTCAGACTCAATCATTCAAAGTCTTGGCAACTTGTTTGATCCTGATCTGAGCTTCTGACCCTATATTCTCTTCATTACTAGGTCCACCTACTTCTACCTCCATAGTATTATCCATGTTAACTGTTGCGGGGGCTCAGCATTCCTCTAAACCTGATCATTTCAATATTTTCCTGGCCAACCTCCCACTTCGCTTCCTCTATAGACTAGAGCTCTTCTAAAATTCTGCTGCTTATTGCTCCTGTACTTGCTGACCTACATTGGCTCTTGATGCAGCAGCATCTCATTAAAAAAATGGAGAAATTGTAAAATCTCTGCATACTCACCTATTCTAAAATTATCTGTGGCTCTGTGTTGAAGTTTGGTTGATATGGGTCCTTAGGACAATTTGTTATGTTGAAGATGTGACATAAATGTGAGTTGTTAAGTACATCTAAACAGTGCTACATATTGATAGGATCTTGAGAATACAAACGTATTTGAAATGCAATCTGACACACTGAAGTTTATTAGGAATCACTTATATAATGAAACCATGAATGCTTTTGTCTTCTGCAGCTGTGATTCGGTGTCAAGCCAGAAACAGGAAAGAAGAAACAATGGAAGTTCATCTGACAGGTGTCGTCCCTGGCTCTTCATGTGATACAACACAGACCCAAACCAAACCCCCTTGTATTTACAATCAAGAGGGTGGTCAGGGCGCCAGTGGTAGGTTACAGAGTATTACAGATTGGCTTTCTTTTCATTTTAAGTTAATGCCTCATCTTGAAAACATTCAAAATAAAGAAGGCTATAAAAAGACACCACTTTCTAACATAGTTGTATTCATTAGATTGCTTTGTAGTTGACTAGCAATTATTATTTAGAATAACCATGACAGAGCAATTTAAAACAGGAACAATAGATACAGCAATGTTAGTGACTCTCATAAAGATCTTTTGTTTCCTGTAAAGTAGCATTTCCTTACTTTACATTTGCAAATACAGTTTAAAATTACTACACTAGTTATGAAGCACTTTGGAATGTCATGTGGCAGAGTATGTTGCACACATGACAGATTAGAGTTGCCTCAGTAATCTTAATGATTAGTCTATAATGTGCTTCTGACTTCATCTTGCAATGGTGCTGAGCAATATTCCTAGTTTCTGCCATAAATTCCATTTATCAACTTGCAGCAGTATTTGGCTCCAGTGAACAGCTTGCCTTGTCTCTCATTGAGCAATGTACCATGTGCTCTCTCATTCCCTGACAAATTTAAAACATACGTGGGTGCTCTCAATTTGTCACTGTAGCTTCAATTATATAACTGGCAGAAATCTAAGTGCATAATATTATAGGACACTATAGCTACTTGAAATCTAAAATAAGAACAGTGCTAGCAGTTCTGGCAGCATCTCTGGAGGAAGAACTGAACTGTTCTGTAGAAGAATTGACTTGAAACGTTAACTCTGTTTCTCTCCGCATAGATGTTGCTAGACCTGCTGGGTTTCTCCAGCAATTTCTGTTTTTACTTTGTTAACACAATACTTCTGGACATCCTGCAAAAACATTTGGTGGGCAATTGGGCGAACCACAAGGAAATTTCCAGCATTGATCTCACAACCTAGGTATCTCAGACATACATGTCCATGATGTCACCTATGCAGAAGAGTCCACCTGGAATGTAGTTGTTCTTGGAAGAGTAAGTGGGCAACAGATCTTTCATCTGTGGTGGTTCTATAAACGTGTCTGGTACAATGTTGATTACTTGAAGAGTAATGTATCTATTCAACAAAGACCTAATCTACACACTGAAGATACATTTCAATCTGCTCCAGAGAGAACATTTTGGCACATTTTAGAACAGTTCAAAGTCCATAATGGTTCAACTTCAACATCTCTCAATCTATAGAAACATGGAATGTCTTATATTCCTCAAACCGAAGACAAGGAACGAAGATCCCTTTTGATGTTTTTATTTGTTGTCTTACTGTTAAGCTGGTAGAAAAGGAGCAGGAGTAAAACATTTAGGTGATCGATCGTGGGTGGCACAGTGGCAGGTTAGGTGAATTGGCCACGCTAAATTGCCCGTAGTGTTAGGTAAGGGGTAAATGTAGGGGTCTGGGTGGGTTGCGCTTCGGCGGGTCGGTGTGGACTTGTTGGGCTGAAGGGCCTGTTTCCACACTGTAATGTAATCTAATCTAATCTACTTTTCAATATGATCATCGATGATCAAACACTTCAATGCCTTTTACTCACTGCTTCCCCACAGTCCTGCACTCTGTGGGAATCAGAAATCTTTAAATTTCTATATTAAATATCCACAACGACTGATCTTTCATAGCCCTTTGTGATGCAGAATTTCAAGGGTTCATACTGAATGAGTAAAACAAAAATTCTCCTAATCTAAGATTGAAGTGGCACTCTCCTTGTTATTTAGATAAATTAGCTTTATTTTCACGTCCCGTGGTTCTAGATTGCCCAACCAAGGAAAACATCTTACCTGCATCTGCCAGCTTTATCCCTTTAAGAATTTTGCAAGTTTTAATCAGATCAACTCTCATTTGTTTCAAAATTCTAGTGAATCCAGTCTCCATTTGCCTAATCTCTCTTCATAGAACACTCCTGCATCCTGGAAACAAGTCTGGTGAATCCTCCTTGCACTCTCTCTGTGGCAATAATATTTTTCCTGAGATAGAATCATACAGCATGGAAACAAATCTTTTGGTCCAACCAGTCTATATCAAACATGTTCCCAAACGAAACTAGCCCCAACCTGCCTGTGCTTGGCCCACATCCCTCCAAACCTTTCCTATTCATTTACTTATCCAGATTTTTCATAAATTTTATAACTGTACCATCCACTACTTCCTCTGGCAATTCATTCCATACATGAACCACTCTCTTAGCAAAAAAAGTTGCCCTTGTCCTTTTTTCATCTTTCTCCTCTCACCTTAAAAATATGCCCCCTAGTTTTGAACTCCCCCACTCTTGTCATTCACCTTATCTGTGCCCCTCATGTTTTTATAAACCTCAATAAGGTCAACCCTCAACCTCCAAATTCCAGTGAAAAATGTCCAATCTTTCCAGTCTATTTTTATATCTCAAACCGTCCATTCCCAACAACATCCTGGTAAATCTTTTCTGACTGCTCAAAAGTTTAATAATATCCTTCCTGTAACAAGATGACCAGAATTAATATTACACAATAATCTATTATATGGTCTAACTAAACTCATGTATAATTGAAGCAAGACTCGACTACTCCTGCACTCAAGTTCATTAGACTTCTTAATAGCGTGTTGCATTTGCATGATAACATTCATGACTTATCGATAAGGACAGCTAGGTCTCTTTGTGCATCTGTATTTTCTGACCTCGTATCGTTTAAGACATACTATGCACATCTGTTTCTCCCACAAAAATGGACAATCTCATATTTTTCCACCCATTCACTAAACCTGTCCAAATTGTCCTGTACAATATGTGAAAATATTATGCTTATTCCCCTACACCAATATGTTATAAACAGTTGGCACCCAAGTGCTAATCTTTGGCAACCTGTAATTAATGGGATATAACAATGTGAGAATGACCGTTGTATTCCTATTCTGTTTTCTGTCTGTTAACCAATCATTAATCCGTGCAGTACAAAACCTCCTACTCTCTGTACTTTAATCCTTCTAACCTGCTTCTGGTGGAGAGAGTTTTATCAAACATCTTATGAAAATTTATGTGTACTGTATCTATCAACTCTCCTTTATTAATTTTGTTGTTAGCATCTTCAATAATTCCAGCAAGTTCATCAAACAAAGTTTTCCATTTGCAATTTGCCCCCAAGATTATGATCAAACCAGGTGTCTATGTATCACAGCCTTTACAATGGGTCCGTAGTTTGCCGTTTTCTCTCTCACTCATTTCTTAAATAGCAAGGTGCCATTTCCAACCGCCCAATCTTATAGAATAATTTCAGAATTTTAAGTATTTTGGAAGATAATCATGAATACATTGATTATCTCTTTAGCAATCTCCTTCAACGTTCTGGGATGTCTATCATCAGGTCCTGGGGATTTATTAACTTTCAGCTCCATTAGTCTCTCCAGTACAATCTTCTTACTAATGCCAATTACCTTTAACTCCTCATTCTCCCTGGCAACTTGGTTTTTTAGTTCTGCAACATTTTTACCATCATTCTCAGTGAAAGTCGACACAGAGAAATCATTTAGTTTCACTGCCATTTCTGTATCCCCATTATAAAGTTTTCTAACTTTGTCTGTATTGGATCGCATTCACTTTAGCCAAATCTTTACTTTTATGTGCCTATAGAAGCTTTTACAGTCTGTTTTTATGTTTTTGTTCAATTACGTTCATATTCTATTCTCCCTTCTCCTGTCAGTTTCTTGATCCTCCTTTGTTATATTCTATAACCTCTCAGTCCTCAGAATTACCACTATTTCTGGCAAATTTATAGGCTGTTACTTTTAATCTAATACAATCCTTAACTTCCTTAATTGTTGGCTACAATGCCCTGACCTTTTGTTGAGTTTTAATATCTTGAAGGAACAGAATTTGCTCTAAGCCACATAACAGATCTGTAAAAATGATTATCAATTTTCTAAATATAGCCAGTGCTTTTTAATATATTTTCCGAATCTACCTGAGCCATTTTATTCGTATTCCCTCCATAATTCCTTCTGAATAAACCACCTTTCCCATATAATGTGAAATTCTATCATAATGTGGTCACTAATCCCTAAGAGTTCTTTTATAATGCGATTATGAATTTGTCCTTTTCCATTACTTAAGATTGGATCTAAAAGAGCATGTTCTTTGTTGACCCCACAACATGTTCCTATAGAAATTAATCCCTAACACACTCCAGAACATGTCCTCTACATCTTTTGCAGATTGAAGTCATTCTTGATAGTTATGTCACCCACGCTAATTGCTTCTGTTATCTTCTTATCAATACCATGTATCATACAAACATGACTACTCAGTTGTCTATAAATAGCTTTCACTAATGGCTCTTCCTCTTGTTGTTTCTTCATTCCACTCAAACAGATTGCCCATATTGTTCTTCTGGTGTGATATTCTCTCTTAGTCATGTACTGATCCCATCCCTTATCATCAGCACAATATCATTTCCTTTTCCCTCTTGTTGGTCATTGAATATCTTTTCATATCCCAGTCCTGATCACCTTGCAGTCATGTTTTTGTGACAATTAGAATCACCATTATATATATATATCTCTATTTGTCCCTTCATATCTTCTTTTTGAAAATGGTGAAGAGCAATTTGCTGATTTGGCATTATTCTGCTTTCAAACCTTAATGATCAACTTTGTTTCACGTACCTTTAGTCTCCCTAGCTTCTGTTACCACTTCTACTTTCTTCCAAATACATTTATAGGAAGTGTGACTGACTTATTAGCCTTCAGGTTCCCATCCCCCTGAAAAGCCAGTTTAGACCACCGTTCAGCACCAGCAACATTCCCTGTGAGATTATCTGTTTCAGTCCCAATAAGAAGCAACTCATCTAACTTTTACAGTTCTGACCTGCCCCAGATCTGGTCCCATTTCTGCATAAAACTGATGTTCCCCCTCCCTTTGGTTCTTCAGCCAGATATTCAATTGAAGAGCATGCCTGTTTGTATGCTCATTAGCATATGGTATTGGAATAACCCTAGAATTACTGCTCTTGAGATCCTGCTTTTTAATTTCCTCCCTAGTTCTCCGATATCTGCCTTTAGGTCCTCATCCCTTTTCCTATCTATGTTGATGGCCCCCAGCCGCTCTATGAAATCATTGACTCTGGCACGAAGGAGATAATGATATCTTGATGGGAAGTGAAATTAATTATTTCACATAAAAATTATTAATGTTATGACTGGAATGAAATGCTGATAAAACAAGGATAATAGTCTCAGAAGACTCCTACATTACCTAAGTGATTTTTATTCGACTGTCTGGTAATCATCTATCCCTCTCTGCCTACATGCTTCTGGTCTGTGCTGTGACCACCTTTCTAGAAGTGCTATCTATGTAGTCCTCTGCTTCAGTGATGCACAACAATGACTCCAGTGACTGTTCTAGTGTCAAAACTTGGAGCTCAAGGTTGTGCAGTTGGTCACATTTCCTATAGGCGTGTTTGTCTGGGATATATAGTACGTTTATGACTTCACAAACAAACTCAAACTAAGTATCCAAATTTCACTTTGAAGATTAAAAATACTGACCACTGTCAACCTCACTCTCACTACGCAGCTTACTCTGACCATGCACTTTGATGAATACTCACAAGACTTGACCATACCTCTATTTAAAAGGGACAGTATGTGAATGGAAATTGGAGGAACCAGGGAATGCTTGCAATGGATATGCATGCTGCAAGAGCAACACTTTTATTTCAGGATGCACCCTTGCAACTATTATTGCATGCAGTCTGGAGTAGGAAGAACAGACTGTTTTACATCAGTGGGGAGAAAAGTCATGTGGCTGTCATGAAGGAGGTATGACTGGAGATCATTGAGGAAGTGAGCACCATTGTCCTGGATGCAGCATGAGAAATGTCTTAATTGCCCATAAAAGGGACTATGTTTTGCTGATTTACTTACATCTTTGGGTTTGGAGTGCACCAACATCTTGCATATGAATGTACAAGGTGTGTTTAGTAAGTTTGCTGATAACACTAAAATAGCTGGTATCGTGATTAGTGAGAAAGGTTATCAGAAATTGCTGCAGAACCTTGATTAGTTGGGGAAGTGGGCCGAGAAATGGCAAATGGAGTTTAATATAGATAAGTGTGAGGTCTTGCATTTTGGAAAGTCAGGTCAAGGCTGGAGTTTCATGGTGAATGGTAGGGCCTTAAGGAGTATAGTGGAACAGAGTTCTTTGAAAGTGGAGTCACAAGTAGACAGGGCAGTGAGAAGGCTTTTGGCACACAGGCCTTCAGTGAGGGTATAGAGTATATAATTTGGGAAGTTATGTTGCAGTTATACAGGACATTGATGAGACCGCAGTTGGAGTATCGTGTTCAGTTTTGGTCACCTTGTTATAAAAAGGATGTTATTAAACTGGAAAGAGTGCAGAGGGAATTTACGAGGATGTTGCTAAGGCTCAATGGTTACAGGGAGAGGTTGGTCAAGTTAGGACTTTTTTTCTTTAGAGCATAGGAGATTGAGGTGGAACCTTTCTCAAGGTGTATAAGATCATGAGAGACTTGGATAGAGTGAATGCACTCAGTCTTTTTCCCAGGGTTGGAAAATTGAGGACTAGAGGGCATTGGCTTAAAGTTAGGGGGGAAAGAATAAAAGAGAACTCGAGGACCAACATTTTACACATAGGGTAGTACACATATGGAATGAGCTGCCAGCGGAAGAGGTTGAGATGGGTACATTAACATTTAAAAGGCATTTGGACAAATACATGGAAAGGAAAGAATTAGAAGGATATGGGGTTAGTGTGGATGGGCACTTTGGTTTAGACCAGTTTGGGCCTGTCTCCATGCTGTAGGACCCCATGACTCTATAAGGCCCATGCAGAGGCATTTCTTAGCTACCTTGTTGGAGTTCTCCATGCCCCACTGAATAAATGGAATAGAGGACAGAGGGCCTTGCTAAACCATCACTTGTTTGTGTTGCAAGGGTTATCATTACTGCGGTCATGTTACCATAAAGGCACAGAGAAATTGAGAATGCGCCAGCAAGCCCAGATCCACACCAGCCTCTATATAAAGAAGTCTCAGGTGAAGGTCCCCTCAGGTTTCAGAGTAGGTGCAAAAGCTCACCAGTCTATTATCTTGATGTCATTTTTTCCAAGTGAGCAAGGTGCATTGCTGTACAGGCTGAGGATATCCCAGAACTCCATCACTGGAATATGTCTACTGCTGGAGCAGAACCGATATCTGAAGAACCTGAGATCTGAAGGGGTTATGTGGTTATTCTACCCTAGTGGCCATCAAGGTGACAGTTGGGGTAAAATTTTATATGACTGGCTTCTTCCATAGATCCACTGGGAACTTGTGTGGGATTTCTCAAACCTCAGCCTCAATGTATCTCAAGTTGTTGCCAAGGCAATTTGAGCCAGAATACACCATTTCATCTCTTCCCCCTGTGATGATGTCAGTGCTGCAGCTCAAGCTGTAGCTTTACCAACACAGCTGCCATCTCATGGTGCAGAACCTGATAAAATGTACACAATTAAGCGCATCATAACAGCTGAATTGAAAATGTTTCCATTCCATCAAGGTACAAATCATCTGCATTCATTGGTGTCACATCTTAGAAGTTTGTGTCAGTTCCCTGGAAGCTGCCATGATATCTTTGTCCTTGTGAACTCTCAAATTTATGCTTCATTTCAAAGACCAGATGACTTACAAGGATGGCTACTGTGACCATGTCTGGTGATTCCATTACACAATCCCTGACTGAGGCTGAGTGTCGATTTAGTAATGTCCATTCTTCAACCACAGATATGATGGAGTAGATGATAGGCCTTCAAATGATGTGGTTCTGATGCTTGACTCGGTACAGGGTCTGTCATAATCCAGACAGAGTATGCTACATAATCCTAGCAGGCAATGAGAGTATTTGATGAATTCTGAAGAGCTTGGAGAGCAGCAGCATCTTCCGAGGAGGAAAATGAGGACATTGAGCAAGGGGAACATCACCACTTGTACGATGGAGTGATACAGATGGCCCAAGAAATTGATAGTCCAGTGACATTATCCCTATGTAACTGACTCCCCATGAAAAATGTGAGAAACCAATAAATATTGAAATTCTGCATGATTCAGACTTTTTTTTATCCTATTCTTCAACATTAATTAACAAAACATTTTCTTCCAAAGGGAAAATGACATTGATATAATAACCTTGTACTGTGCACTAGATTATATTGTTGTCATTTTTTAAAACTAGATTTTCTCAATAAATTCCAATTCTAGTTTGCTTTTTATAGTTTTCTGATTTGCTTACTTGGTATATCGTGAGTAGAATAATGTGGTTTTGCTATTTTGGTTATATACCAGGCCTTAGATTTCACATAAGGCAGTTTGCCATATTTATTAATTATTAACCATAAAAGTTTGTCAGAAGGAAGCAGAGATTGGCAGGTAAACCCCAAAGCCCAATCTTTTCTTTTCTTGTGGCAGTGAAAGTGTAAAGCTTGCATAGTAATATTAACAATTGGCCAGGGTGCAGCAAAAATAGAAAAAGAAATGTGAGCACAGGATTGGAAAGTGCTTGAAAAAAATACAAGAACACAATGATTCTGAATAATTGTGACAGGGATGCAATGTCACATAATTCTATTGTACTTTGCTAGGATTGAATACTCAGTCAGGTACCAGATATACCAGATCATTGTGTAACATTGAAACTCCCATTTATCTTGTAAATGACGGTTGACACAGAGAGGCAAAGGATGAAACTTGGTAAGTCAGAATTTCCAGGGCTTCAGCCCTCAAAAAAAACCTAGCCTAAGATTTCCTCAGTTATATCAGATGAAATAAAGATGATGCAATGCCAGTTGTTTAAGAAAACCATGCCACTTGAATAAATGGTGCATTTATATATTAAAATCACAGAAAAAATGTTATCCTTTAAATTTTACATGTTCCCTCAAAATTTTGTTCACAGTTTGAGCTTACTTGTTAAAACTAGCCCCATTAAAATCATGGAGGCTCATTTGATGAAGTAATTAACATAATGGTTTTTAAGACCATTTTGTTTATTTTGAATGTTCATGTTCCCTTTCTGTACAACGTGGTTATTGAAAATGCAGACTAGCCACCAAAAGCAAGCACCACAGTCTATTGACAGTGACTTTTTATTGACAGTAACAATAGTACCAAGTTAATGCTTACATCATGAACATTGTGGTAGGTGACAATTAAATTTTGAAATGGATAAATTTTTCATTCTGAGGGTAGCTACTAATAATATCATGAAAGACAATGGCAAATAGAGAACTGCTTAAGTGGAATTTAGTTTTTGTTAAGGTTTAATGTGTTTTATATAAATCTCAACTTAAAATGCCCATTCTTATTGTTTTCTTGGAGGTGTATATTTTCCAATTACGTTCCTTTGACTTTTATGGAGCAGCTGTACGTATGAGCATTGTTCAAATAACTTGATTACACAATCTCTGAAGGATCACTCATTGGGAGGATCTCAACTAGCTCTTCCTTACAGAAACTTTAAAAAGCCTTCAATGATGTGCCTGCTGAGTTCAATGATTGTAAAACGTTTGGCAAGAATTTGGAAGCTAAGTTAATTCTGGATAGAGGCAAACCATTGGTGTTTGGACCATTGAACTGGAGCACTGTCATAACTGGAGATAATGGGCTGTAATTTGCCCCAGCAGTGCAACGAATGATGTATATCATTAGTTAGACTTTTCTTTCCCCATTTATTCATCTTGATAATTTGTGTCATATGTTATTGATGTGCTAATGACGTAAGTGAGGCAAACCAGACAGCTCGGACCTGAGTGAACATGGCAAATAACCAATCAGGATTAAATTAAAAGTTCAAAGACTGAAAAGGAAGTATTAATGAGAATGGTGAAATAAGTTTGATATCAGGTATAAACAAGTGAAATGTAGAGAAGAGATATTGGAGTAAAAGAGAAAATAGAGCTTTCATGATGAGAATGGATGAGGACATTGATTGGGATAGGTATAAGGGCCAAAATGCCTACTGAGGTCAGGAAACAGTTAATTGAGTCTTAAAAGATACCCAAGCAAATCTTTTCTACAGCTGATGCAACAAAAAGTAAATTGAATCAATGAAAATGAGTTTTACAGCAAAGAATGTGGCACTTATTTGTAAAACTATATTTTCAAATTAGCAATCAGTACATTTTTGAATACCATAGAAATTGACATATGAGAATATGGTTGAAACGTGGTCTTGAAGTAATAACTCAGTCATAACATACTGAATAGTAGAGCAAGCTCGAAGGACTGAATGGCCAACAATTGCTTCATATTTGCTGTTTCTTTTTATGAATATCAAATAACATTATTGTTTAAGATTGGTATATTTTAATCTGCAGAACTGTTTTGAAAGCAGTATAATCAAAACTTGCTTTCCTTTGGATGTATTACTTTGAATTTCTTCACCACAATACCTGATACCGGACTGGGTTAAATTACATTGCCCTTTTCCAAGCAAGTCTTAGCCTAGTTTATGAACAAGTAATAGAAGCTGATTGACTGGTTTAATATTTCTAGTAGTGGTTTTAAAAATAATCAGTTGATGCTCCAAGGAATCATATAGAAGGAACTTGATATAGAAACAAATTATTGCAAATGCTTGAATTATGAATTTCAGGGGGAAGTGGTTAGAATCATATCTGACACATAGGAAAATGGCTGTGGTTGCTGAATGTAAGTCATCTCAGCTCCAGAACATCTCTGATCTGGACAAGATTGGACAATATCCATACTTGGGCTGACAAGTGGCAAGTAACATTCGTGCCACACAAATGTCAGGTTATGACGATCACCAACAAGAGACTATCTAACCACCACCCCTTGACATTCAGTGGTGTTACCACCACTGAATTGCCCAATAACAACATCCTGGGAGTTATCATTGATCAGAAACTCAACTGGACCCACCACACAAATGCAGTGGCTGCAAGAGCAGGCCAGAAGCTTGGAATACTGCAACTTGGAATACAACAGTAACTCACTTCCTGACTCCCCAAAGCCTCCCATCTCTCCCCACCATCTACAAGGCACGAGTGGGAGTGAAATGTAATACTCTCCTTTTGCCTGGATAAATGCTGCTCCAACAACACTCAAGAAGCTTGACACCATCCAGGACAAAGCAGCTCACTTGATTGGCATTGCATCCACAAGCATCCAGTCGGTAGCAGCAGTATGTACTATCTACAAGATGCACTGTAGAAATTCACTAAAGATCCTCAGACAGCATGTTCTAAACCCATGACCCACTTCCATCTAGATGGACAAGGGCAGCAGATATATAGGAACACCACCTATATTTCCCCTCCAAGTCACTCACCATTCTGCCTTGGAAATATATCACTATTCCTGTGTCAAAATCCTGAAATTCCCTCCCTAATGGCATTGGGGTCAATCCTCAGCAGGTGGACTGCAATAGTTCAAAAAGGCAGCTCACCACCACCTTCTCATTGATGGTAACTCAAGACGGGCAATAGATGCTGGCCAGCCAGCGATGCCCATATCCCACAAAAAATGAACAAAGAGAAAAGTCTGTACTGAAAACAGAAAATTCAGGAGATCACAGAGGGTCAGGCAGCATCCATGGAGAGAACACAAGCTAATGTTTCGAGTCCAGATGACTCTCTTCTTCAGAGCTTCATTTTCCAGCAGTCATTGTGTATCCTTCAAATAGGAACCAATGCATCACTAACAAATATAAAGAGTTTCTAGCACCAGCATTTTAAAAAACTGCAGGAATTGCTTTATTCACTGTGATTGTTTTAACACAACATTGATTTGTTCAGATTTCAGGAAATTGCATCCTATCTTTCCCTTGTTCCCTGCATTTACAAAATGAATTCAGCTCCCTTACTCCACAGCAGAACCACAGATCCACAAAAACATAACTGGAATTTGTAGCTGCTGTTGGAATGGTCACGTAAAAAAAAATTACATTTTGTATTACTCACATTCTTAGCTTTTGCAAGGACAGTATTTCTCATAACTTTTTTGCCAATGACTTCAATCTATTCAGTGTCCTTCTCAAGGATTAATTTCCTGAATACTTCCAGCATGTATCATTTATTGTTGACCTTTAGGCCTATATCTCTGACTGCTCACACAGTGAACTCTGGCTTTCAATGTTGCAATGGGAAATTGTCAAGTTGATGCCAGGCATTTCCTCACAAAGTGAAACAGTATTTGAATGAATGCTATACCTTTGTATAATGAAGGAATATGTGGCTGGTTGGATTTTTAAAATCTTGTCACTGCGAAGTTACTTGAAATGACATGGATTACAACATGAGGAATGAACAATTCTGAACAAATTTTTGTTTTGTATTACTGTTGCAAGGTGTCAGTCAACTTATTTTTGTGTGTTGCATAAGTTAACTCTTGAAATAAGGTACAGAAAAAGAAGAATCTGATAAGATTGTGCACAAATATTTTGCAATCTAATTTTGAAGCCTAATCCAGAGATCGTGTTGATGCTGTTGACTCTTGGAGCAGTTTTAATTGAGTAGCTGGCAGTGGAGATGTTAATATTGTCTTTCTGATCACAATTACTAAAGGACTCCAAACATCTCTGCAGATACTGGAACAAACACGCAACTATGGGAACTATTTTCACACACAAGCTCAATGCCAGCAGGAAGACAGATACAGATCCTGCACATTTGTTGTGAGAGGTCCTGCAGTTGTCATGCAGCACTGTACAGTGACAGTCCACTGTACACTGTACTGTACGCTGTACAGTAACCTGACACTTCCCTCTTTTCTCGAACATAATGTGGAGGTGCATTGGTTGGACTGGTACATCGCATCAGTTGTATGTCACTTCGATCTTTTACTATAAATTCTGTGTCCTATGATCCTGCCTCACTAGTAATCTGATGAAGGACCAGCACTCCAAAAGCTTGTACTGTCAAATAAATCTGTTGGACTATAACCTGGTGTTGTGTGATTTTTAACTTCTTGAACATATACTGATGCAATGATTCACTGTGAGGTTGGTGCACAGAAAGGCAAATGAGGTACCAAAGACTCACCTCATCTTTGCAACCATCTTAAGCTTGACAACTACTATCATATTGGAGGTCAGCTGCTGAGCCGCTAGTTGTAGCCTGGGTTTCCTTCCCTTTCATATGTGCCTGTCATTTCTTAGCCCCTCTAAAATAAGTCTTACAACTAAATGCAGAGAAACTCTGCCTTTAAGGCTGGGTTCATGTTCCACTGGAATGGTTCAACAGGTTGATAATCAGTCTGCTAATCCCTCCAATACTTCCACATTACTCCCCAAAGGGAAATTAAATGTGTGTGAAAATGCAAAACAAACTTAGTTTTCTGACATGTTCTTACTATCACTCTGATAAGCATGCAAATGATGATGAGTATGAATGCTTGCACACACTTGCATTATTTTTGACTGATTCTGTGTAAAATCTGTTTGTGAGCCAATGTTTCATATTGTCAAGTTCATTGAAATGTCACATGGGATTTCTCTGTTTGTACAGCAGGACAAACCCCAACAGGAGACTTTTTTTATGAAATTCAGTTTGAGACAGAGAAGGCCAGAATTCAAATGGAGTCCACAATTGCAGTAAACTTTGTGAAGAAGAAATGGGACACAGAAACAGGCATTGTCACAATCACTTTCAACATTATTTTTGCACCATATAAACCAGTCAGGTATGTGAATCATGCAACATGAACCACAAGGTCATCTTTGACTATACAAAGTTTGTGTGAAACTAGGTAAGAGGTTTTCAAGACATTCTCAAAATCAAATAGAGTAAAACAAAGTTTCATTTTTTTTTGGATGCACATGGGTCATAGCTGGATATTCTAATGTTTTAATGTCAGAATTTTCTGTCAGAGTTGTTGCTAGATTGGCCACAAAGGCTATTCCTGTGTTGTCAAAATGTACCAAACACCAGTGGCACATGAGAATTGTATAATCATCTTAATAAATAATTACCATCAAAGTTAAACTGCAGATAATTTTACATTGTTGCATCCAGCATTTATGTTTTGGAAACAGCCTCAAACTTGAGTCGGTAGCCAAATTACCATGTTAACTTCAATGATGTGGCTTGCTTATTTTTGTAAAGACCATTCTGTTGGGCTCCCAATGTGCCTGATATTACAAGCAATTGGCTAGGATTTGGATTGCCATTTTCAGTTGGAACTGCTTGATGCATGTGCACTCCCAACATTTTCATAAGTTGTAAGGCTAAAGAGTCAACAAATGTATGATTGGAATTAGTTTTATGGGGGATTGGAAGAAAGCTTTCCACAAAAATAATTTGGGTCTCTGCTGATGTGTGACAATTGTCTAAGTGACAGTGACTTGCCACTATTCCATCTGCTCACCATCTTCCATCCTGACACAACTACCTTGAAACAAATATTTGCTGCGTAGTTACGACATTGAACATGCTACAACAGTCAAGTTCCTAAAAGTCAATATTTACCCAATATCTCATAAACATGAATTACATTGTATTCAATTAAGTCAGTTGAATAACACTAGCGGGGGATTATGCCATAGACAAAAATGTACTCTTGCTTTTGCAAATCTTGCTTTTGCAAATCAAATAATCTTGATTAATTCTGATGAGCAATAATTCATCTATTTGTTCATTGATATTTCAAAGCATCCATCAAAGTTCTGCACAATCCTTGAAATTCAGCTATCACTATGAAAAGTTTACGTTAAAATTTTAGCTTAATTTATTTACATGGTGTGTGTAAATTCCCAGGTCACCACTTCCCTTGTTAAGTTTAAGGTGAGTCCACCAGTTACTGTGTAAAGGATCATTCCTCAGTAAAGTGCAGCACTGTTTATGTCTCTTCACAAGTGCATAAGGGATTTGTACTGTGACGCCAGTGATGGTGTTTGACTGCCCTGGGCCCCTGGTTTGTCCTGACCTTGTATAGCTAGGACCATTCTCATTATGTGGTTCAAAGCATACCATGCAACAGGTGGAATTTCTCACAAGCAACTTGGTCGTGACAACCTGTATTCTCATTCCGATTTGAAGGATATCTGTTTGTAGGTTTTGCTCAGGAGGGTTGCTGCATTTGTGTCAAGATGGAAGGTGAGCAGGAGGTGGATTTGACATATCATTACAGAGTGGTAATCAACATCATTTGCTTTTATTAGCCTTAATCTCACAATACACTTAAATTATTTACGTGTTTACTTACTTTGCACACTGTTTCATCACGAGCAGAATGTGATGCTTCATCATGACAACAGAACTCTCCTGCAGCTCTGTGCTGATTGAAACCATCTGTATCAATGGTTTCCTTCAATTATTTTCTTTATGCAAAGGCAAGCCAAACGATAATGACTTTCCCTCACATTTACAAATGAAGAACCTTTCCAGCTCCTTAAGTGAACCAGCGACTGCAAAAAATGTATAATTGATTACTTCTAGAAGTTAATCAAATTAGCAGTTGGTTCTACTTCACTTTAAGTTCATTGATTCTACTATTTCTGTCATGTTTTATGAATTCTTTGCAACTTCTCTGTGCATCATATCCTTATCTAAAATGAAATTGGACACAGTTTTAGGAATCAATTCAAATCAGAGGAATGCAGCTGCAGGCAATCTCAGCACTTGTTTTGATTAACTGACCATTTTTGGTGTTGTTTTTGGTGTGTCTGGAAAATTTATTAAAGTATTTGTCACAGTAATGGCCCACCCAACAATGATGCTGGTATTAGTTTGAAGAAGTGGATCAGTGCCAAATCACCATTATATATATCCTTGAGACACTGTTTACTTGAAGTTAACATGTTTTCTTTGCTTGAGTAATTTTTTTTCATAATCAGAAACAACTGAAGTGTCAAATCTTCGAAATATTTTTGACATGATTGCACTTCATATAAATGAATGATTAATTTTTTTTTGTTTTACTTCAGCCAGTCAGCAATGCTGAAAGTGCAATCTGCCACTGGTGGAATCTGGAGATTCCCATTATTGTTGATTGCCACTGAGCCACAGGTAGACGATGTGATCAATATTGAAGCATTAGGACTAAATAAGGAATCTGTGGTTTGCTTCAGGCTAACAAGCCAGACAAGGTATTGTCACAATTTCCAATTACTTTCCGTACTGTAAAAGGTTTATGCCCCAAGTGCTCTAGTAAGTTTTTTAAGCAAAATGTATATAAAACAAACAACTGATTTTTGAATAAATGATGGACCAGATTTTGGCATAACCCCCTCTAGGGATTCTGTACCTGTGTGAACATGGGCCTTTCATAAATCTTCAGCTTTAAGGGGTGAAGGGAATTAATGAAGAATGCAGAGTCTACCAAAAACTGTCAGTTCGAATAGTTGATTCAATGTCAAATTGAATTTAGGAAGTGGAATGAAGAGAGGGAAGAAAAGAATTAAGGGCTTAAAAGAGATAAATGAGAGTAGAATTTTTTTACAATTTTTTTAAAAATCAGCAGTAATTAAAACCTGAAGGAATGGGAATTGAGCTGAGATTTCATGCTCCATGAACTAAGTGTTGTAGTTGCCTTCTTGGAGTGTGACTGACTTCCTGTCACCAGACCAAACTAAACTAGCAACTTGAGAACTGACTTGTGAGCTTCTTGGTAAATTGAGTGCCTCAATGGTGAAATTCTGTCCCACTGGAAGCTGTTGGTTAATCACGTACCAGCAGTTTCTAAGTCCTTGTGATCATCCCTAGAAGCCCAGTCTTCAGAGGATCCAAAGCTGAGTTGGTAGCTTGACTTGACTCTCACAGGGTGGAAAATTATTGAGAAAGGAGTGTCAGAGGACCCAGAAGCAAATGGGTGGCCTTCAGTAGCTGTTCTATTGGTCTAACTCTTCCCAAGGTTGGCTCCAGATTGAGGTAAATGGAGCAACAGTCTGCAACCCAGCAGACTGGTCACCCTAACTTCCTAGTTGGTAAACCAGACATTTTACTCCTTAGCTGGGAAAGCAGGTATTCAGACTGGTAGTGGCTGGAAGTCCTGCAGTGGCTGTTAATTGATCAATTAAGTCCCTTAATTGGTAATGAGTTGGAAAGGTCACTGATGAACATTCCTGTTTAAAACTTAATGCCTAATAGTGAAGTAGAAAATGTCTCTCCAGGGCAATACCCCGAATTATTTGGTCTTCTCATCACCTTTCTTGCCATCTCTATATAGCACATAATTGCACTCTTCGTACTTGTAAAACCTAATTTTTATTGCCAGATAAGTTGGTTGTTGGTCATCAAAAATAATCACTGTTTAAAATATACTGACACTACAATGGTCAAAGGCTAACCTTTCACTGGCATGTTTAGAGAGTATCCTCAGCAACCTCATGCTATTCACTATGTTTTAATGCCTGGTCATTCAGTGAGATGTAAAGATGAAGGAGGACCTGGAGGAGAAGGGCAACTCAGATAGCAAGTTCCTGTTTTCTGTATTTAATTGCATGTGTATGATGACTTGAATTTATTGTCCAATTTGTACGTTAGTTGTGGTGACACAAATAGTCACTTACTGGTATGGAACTTGAATATTATTGAAGAAAAGAGACATGTTACTGTAGTTTCCTGTCCTGCCTTAATTGGGCCAAGTACATAAGCATTAAATTACAAAAAGCTACAACTATAGGTTCCCCAAGCCTCTTGGTAATTCAAAGAAAGCACAAGATTTGAACATATTCCTTTGCAGAAATTAGGTCCTTGCATATGAATGCATTATGCTTCTAAGAATGAAATCAACGATGTTACAAGTTAAACTGATTATCTTAAATTGGTTATTAGTGTAGCTATCAGCACATGTGAGGTTGGTCAACACTTGCAGATCAATTGCAGTACTAAATCTAACAGCTGATGTTTTGTTTTGGGTTTTGCAAGGATTGGCTGGTTGAGCATGGTCTGTGTTCTGCCTATTGCAAACAACCAATGAAACATGCTATTTTGATTTGATCAGTCGATTGTTGGGACATGCAGGAGAAAGTGATGGACTGCAGATGCTGAAGATCAGAGTCAGTTGTGTGATAGACAGAATGTCTCTTTCAGTTAAAGTTAAAAATCACACAACGCCAGGTTATAGTCCAACAGGTTTATTTGGAAGCACTAGCTTTCAGAGCACTGCTCCTTCATCAGGTGGTTGTACCTGATGAAGGAGCAGTGCTCTGAAAGCTAGTGCTTTCAAATAAACCTGTTGGACTATAACCTGGTGTTGTGCGATTTTTAACTTTGTACATCCCAGCTAACACTGGCTCCTCCAAATCATGTCTTTCAATGAATACCAACCTATTAGTGGATAATACCTCTCATGTCACCACTACATAGTTCCAAAGTGAAATAGTTTATTTAATCTGTTGTTCAAATTTTTGCACTACTTTGTTTTTACAAAGTAAGGTGAGGTAGAATGATCCTTTTCATGTCCAAATGTGGCAACCTTTGGCCCATTCGTAAGTTAGTGGAATATAGAGTGAGTATTGACCTGATTAGGATAACCATAGCCTAGCAGGATAACATTTCTGAATAAAGCTTGCAAAGTGAGCAAATGTTTTAGACTCAGTTTTCAAGACTGCTGGTGAGGCCAGTGTTGTAGTTAGTGGATTCTTTGAATTCCAAAATGTACATTGACCAGTGAGAGTAGGCTTACTGTAGACAATGGGGAAGAGCTCTTCAGTAGATTTGTTTGCAAGTACATAAAGGAAAAAGTTTGCATTAGAATGAAGTCCTCAAGAATGGATCTTAACATGTGATGGAGTGCATTAAAATGTCTTAACAACAAATTTAAGACAATCAGGTGAGCTCACAATGTAGCTCTTTTATGTTTGCTCAAAACACAGCATACGTTAATACACAAGGATCAGTTCTCACAAACAGAAGGAATATGTTTAGGTGTTCCACCTTTTTTGAACTATTCAAAGGACTGGGAAACCTGTTGTTCTCTGCTAGTAAATCAAAGTCCACTTGCTGACCCATGAGCACCCTTTTGATCCTGGAGTAGCAATTGTCATGACTGTTTCACAGTGACTCAGTTAGCCTCACTGTTACATGTATAGTATAACTAATGTATTGAATTTAATTCTTCTGTGAGTACTGTAGTAGCTTCCTTATTGTCATGTTGTATTATATTATGAATTTTCAGTCAATGCTTCAAACTTTTGGACACTGAATATTAAAGTGACCATTGCAAATGCTGTGATTTTTGACATTTGAACTCCAGTCCATCTGAGTCTCAGGAAAAAAAACCTAATTAGATAACAACATTTACAGCCACCTGGGAATTCACACATGCATTTGCTTGGGGATAGATTATCAATAAGTGACCCACAGCTTTCTAGCCAGGTGCTCCTTATGTTTGACCATGGACAAAAGACGACATGTGTAATGTAAATGTGAATGCATCCCCATCAACTATCCACTATATTTTGCCGATCTCTCATCTAAAATAAATTGGATACATTTCTAAGTGTCAAATGATTGTATTGCATGAGTAATCGACATACAATCACTTTTTGGACACAAGACTTTAAACTGATATAACTCACACAATGAGGACTATTTTGTCCTCTGCTTTTTCAAAGCAGTTTTCCCCCAGACAGAGTCCCAGCAGAAATCCATCAAACTCACTGCACGTCCTTTAAGTAGCCATGGTAATAAACAGGAGTACTTGAAAGTAGGAGGGGGAGTCTTCCCAACCCTTTTCAACTTCATATTCAGCTGGGAGCAAAGCTCCTATAAATTTGATGAGAACAAGCCTCACAACTTACTGAAACTTCTCTGCTTTACAAGAGGTCCACTTCAAGTAAAACATCAACTCATTTAAGAATGTACAGTCCTGCTACAAAAGAAATGGTGACATTCGTGAATTTCAATTATGATTTTTCTTAATCTGCATTTAGTCTTTGTGTGTGTGAGGCAATGTATGAGAGTTGCTCTCCAGCGAAAATGTGTGATAATAAATTATCTCCTTTGTTAATTTTCAAAAGAAGATTGTTGCTGTAGTTATTTACTTTGGGACAATCACATTGAGGGTAGGAAAACACATGTTCCTCACCTATAAGATGTATTGATCATTAGCAGTAAGAAAATGCACAATTTCTGTCTATAACAATATGCACATCATCCTCTGCTAGTGTTATGATGCTTTCGTGATGTTAACAGAATATCTATGTAAAAATTGCAACATTGAAAATAGGCCATTTGGTCCAATTGATCTTTGTTGATGATTTTATATTTCATAAACTACAATAGGAATTATATTTTTCTATCCTGCTTTATATACTTTAATTTCCCTTTAATAAACCAATTAGATGTCCTATTCTAAATGTTGACATGGTATTTTCTTTAACTAACTCCACAAGTGCGCCTTAGCAGTCTTGCAGGTCTCTGAGTGGAAAATGTTTCTCCTGTTATCACTATTTAATTTAAATGCATCTCCCCTGTGCCACCCTCTCGCACAGAATAAATGTTTGCTTCTACCTACACTAGTACATCTTTTCATGTTTTTGAACGCTGTACCTCTCTTCAATGACGTCTTAATTTTCTCTGAAAAACTAGCATTGTTTTCATTAGAACATTGTTGAATTTTTTCTTACCATTATGAGTCTGTCAACCTTTGTCTCAATGTTCTTCTTGCATCACGGAGGACAACCCTGCGCACAATATTCCAACTTTGACCTTACTTAGTATTTATATAGACTTCATCATTACTTTGCCACTTTTGTATTCTATATTTCTTTCTGTAAAGAATTGCATTCCATTTTTATGGCTACTTGAGGTAAATTGAAGACAGTGCGATGAAACTAATTATCAGCACTTGATTTTCTGTCATGTAAGCATATTCTTGCCAACTTTGAAAGTTATTTTAAACTCAACCAAACACAAAATGTACAGTATGTCTTGAGTCAAAAGACTATCAGAATTAACTTATTTGCTAGCCTCACAGTCAGGAACAAAGTTTTATTTTAGCTTTCTGATCTGGTACCAAATTTTAACTTTCAAAAATTTATGTGGAATACAGAAGTCTAAGTATTCATTTTGTTAGAAAATTTTATTCACTATTACTCCAGGTTCTTAACTCTCTTTGTCTTTATACTGTACGTTGCTTTGTATTTGTACATGCGATATTGACATAAGTGGCTGGGTCAACACTTGTTGCCTACGTTAAAGTGTCCTGGAACCGAGTAACTTCCTCCGGCATTTCACAGGGCAGTTAAAAGCCAGCCACATGACTGTGGGACTAGAGTTAAATGTAGGCCCGGTGAGGTATGGACAGAAAATTTCCTTCCCTAAAGGACATTAGTGAACCAGATGGGTTTTTATGACAAGTGATAGATGGTCACCATTAGATTAGTCTTTTATTCCAGATTTTTATTGAGTTTGAATTCCATCTGCTACAGTCAGATTTGAAATGGTGTCCCTAGAACATTAAACTAAAGCAAAGATGAAGTCACTGGCCTTGAGAAGTTAACTCTGCATGCTCCCTACAGATGCTGCCAGAATTGCTGAGTTTGCCAACAATGTGTTTTTGTTCCCAGAACAGTAGCCTGGGCTTCTGAATTGATGGTGCTAATAATCTCTCCAAATTTCACATTAATTTGTGTTCTGCCCTGGATTTAACAAAAGATGTCATAGTAATTCTGCATTTAATAAAGTAGGCCCGAAGTTCCATTCATGCCCCATGGATACATTCCTCTTTGTACAGATCATTATGCATTGGATGGACAACTCAAACTATCACTCTTTGGTGAAGTGGCACACTTTACATACTCACTGTAAAAATAATATAGAATAATAAAATCCCTGTTGTTTGGATATTCTTTCAAGTATGGCAATAATTTTATCACTTGTATCCTCCAGAAATACTAATTAGGTCTCTTGTTCTCCATCCTTTCTTGTTCATCACTCTCCCATAATAATAACTTAAAATTTTGTTCCTATAGCAGCATCATTCTTGCTGCTGAGAATTCTTTGCCTTAGATGGTGATAGTCATAATCTTCCAATGATCTTAAATTGCACAGATGACTTCAAGCATATCTAAAGCCGACTACACTCGCTACAAAAATAGCATCAATTATTTTTTTTTTCCTGGCTTCAGCGATAGCTATTTGAGCTTTGCCTTCTTCTGTTGTAAACCTCATCACTTTATTGATTCACAAACTAACACATGACAGAAGGAGGCCATTTGAACAGCTGTATATTTCAAGGAGGTGCAATGCCCTAATGGTATTATCACTAGATTATTAATCCAGAGACCAGGTAATGTCTGGGGACCCAGGTTCAAATCCCACCATGGCACATGGGCAAAGAAGCCTCCAGCTAATTACTATGTACCTACCTCTCTCAGCTGATGAATCAGTTCTTCTCATGTGGAACAATGCTTGGAGAAAGCACTGAGGGTGGCAAGGGTGCAAAATGTACTCTGGCTGGGGATTTCAGTGTCCACAATGACTTGGCATCAGCACCATTGATCGAGCTAGTCAAGTCCTAAAGGACACCTCTGCTATATTGGATTAGCAGCAGGTAGTGAGACAACCAACCAGAGGGAAACCATATTTGACCAATCTGCAGATGCATCTAGCTATGACAGTATCAATGAGAGTGACCATTGCACAGACCTCGCCTTCACATATCTTGTATTGTGTGGCACGAGCACTAACTTAAATGGGCTAGGCTTCAAACAAATTGAGTATCTCAAGACTGAGCTTACATAAGGTGCTATGGGCCATCAATAGCACATGGGGACACCACCACCTGCAAGTTCCCCTCGAAGCCACTCATTGTGCTGACTTAGAAATATATGGCTGGATCAAAATTCTGAAATTCTATTCCCCAGCAGCATTGTGTACCTACTTCTCAGTACATGAACTGCAGAGGTTCAAGAAGGCAACTCACCATCAACTTCTGAAGTGCAACCAGGGATGGACATAAATGCTGACCAGCCAATGATGCCCACTCCCATGGGTGAATTTTAAAAAAATGAAGATCAGCAGTTAGTCCCATTCCTGTATACTTTTCCATTCTGACCAGGAATATTTATTTTTTTAAGCATTTATTCAATTCCCTTTAGGAACTTAATAATAGGCCTGTCTCCACTATCATTTTAGGCAGCGCATATCAGATCATTAAAACTAACTGCTCAGAAATAGATCCCACACAGTCACAGCCAAGCTGCTTTATTCACAAACTTATGGAAAATAGGCATTTTATTTTTGTGAATGGACAAGCCTTTTTGAAACAAAATAGATTTGTGAGGTTAAGTTACTTTTTTTTTTGCTTTTGCCAATATACATGGAACTGCCCAAGACTGGAAGTTAGATTGAATGTCTGGACAGGACATTAAACTGTAAATGACCTTTCAGAACATTTCATTGAGAAGATATTGCAATGCAAAAGATCTTTTGGATAAAATGGCTGCCAATATTCAAATACCTGCAAAAGCTAGTTCACAGTGATCTTGCAGACTTTGTGGTTGTGGAATGGAATTCTGCAAAAGACTGAAAAGAAACACATTTTCACAAGGAGATGTAAATAGATGAAAGTCAAACACTTCTATTTACACAAGGGCTTCACTTTTTAAAAAATGTTCATTATATGATCACTTATGAATTATCTTTGAAAGTGCACGTACAAACCACACCACTCCCTGTACATCCATGACTGTGTTGCCAAATTCTGAACAAACCCATCTACAAGTTTGTTGATGATTCCAGCATAGTATGATGGATGGGTCAGGATACAGGAAGGAGCTAGAGGGGTTAGTGATGTGATGCAATGATAACAATCTCTGTCTCAATGCCAGCAAAACTAAAGAACTGATTAATGACTTCAGAAAGAAAGGAGGAGCACACACCCCGCATCTACATCAACGAAGCCGAGGTTGAGAGGGTGGAGACAGTCAAGTTCCTAGGAGTGATAATAACCAACAATCTGTCCTGGACTTCCCATGTAGATGCGATGGTCAAGAAGGCACAACAATGCCTCCTTCCTCGGGTGGCTCAGGAAATTTAGTCTGTCCATAAGGGCTCTCACCAAGTTTTACAGATGCACCATAAAAAGCATACTATCCAGGTGCATAATGGCCTGGTATGGCAACTGGGTTGGCAAGACTGTAAGAAACTATAGAAGGTTATGTGCACAGTCCAGACCATCACAGAAGCCAACCTCCCATCCATGGATGCCATTTACACACCTCGTTGCAGTGGAAAGACTGCCAACATCATCAAAGACCCAACCAACCTGGTAATGATCTCTTACAATCCCTTCCATCAGGCAGAAAATACAGAAGCCTGAACACACACATCAGCAGGTTCAAGACCAACTTCTTCCCTGCTGTTATTAGACTGATGAATGGACTCTCTAACTTCAAATAGTGCTGATTTTGTTAATGTGATCTTGCCTAGCACATGGTTTAACCTGTATGCCTTACTCTGTCCAAGATTTTTTTCACCCTATGATCTGTATGCCCTTGCTCACTATGATCTGCCAGTACTGCTTGCAAACAAAGCTTTTCACTGTATTTAGGTTCACGTGACAATAAATCAAATCAATCAAAATCATTCAGCATTAATTTGGCAAAAATCGAGTTATTCAAACAAGATTTTTCTTTCGCAAGTCTGTGCTGGCTTTAATTTATCCATCCATATCACAAAATGTTAATGTACCAATTAATTTTGTCTCTAAAAGTATCGCATCATCAATGCCGGGTTAGTTGACCTGTAATCATGGCTACTAAGAGTCTCATTCCACCTCTTTACATGCAGCAGAGAGAGACCCAGGCCAAGCCTGACAGTCTTTACTGGACTGCCTGGTGTTGTACAAGAGGATGGACCTCAAGAGATCCCCTTTGCCCATTGGAAGATCCCTCCAAGCCATATTCCTTTTGTAATAGCAACACTCAGCAGCCTAGCTTTCAAACCAAACCTTCCACCTGCCTCAGAGCCTCTGCAGAGGTTGCTAGCCCAGTCCCTTCAGTCCAGCTTCCATAACCACCTCCTCTTTGCAGACCAACTATTTTCCCAGCAGTGGGACTGCTTGATGGCCCGCAACTCTCTAAGCAAAGGCATCATGCCCAGGTGAAACAGGGGTCTCACCCTGAGACAATGAATGCCCCATAGAGCGTAAAATGGCTGTAGGGACAACATGCTTAATTGTTGGTGGGATCCCATTCGACATTAGGGAAGCATTCTGGGGAACATGGTGTCCCTTAGGTCCAGCCCCCTTACATCTAGGACCTTCCTGATTTGTGCATAAACTTCCATTTCTTCATTGTAACTAGGTTTATGGATCGTTGTCTCCCCAAGGATTGCAGCAGTTCTGAACAGCCCACGACTACCACCTCAGGGTAACTAGTGATGGTCAGTCATCGTGGCCATGCCAGAAATGCTGACACCCTGAGATCACATTTTTAAACATAAGTATTATTAAATCATTCAGATTTTCTGTAGATCAAATGAAATTAAGTGAGATGTTCAACCTCGTGAATAACAACCGATCATTCTTATAGAATTCAACAAACCTAAATAGAGAACAAAACAGAAGTTGCTGGGAAAGCTTAGCAGGTCTGAAAACCTAAATATGGGATATTAGTTCTCACTAACTAGTGTTCTACTTCTCATTCTGTGCCTTTTAGGTATCCCATGCCCTTCACAGCACACTTTCTACCTTGTAGTGATCAGGCTTTTGTGGTATCACCTCAAGCTGGTGAACTGCTTCCACTTGGCTCCACTGGGACTCTATTCACTGTTGGATTTACCCCACGTATGTACAGCAAAAAGTACAAGGCAAAACTGCTGATTCAGGTGAGTCCAGTAGGTATTTAATTTTAATTTTAATAAATTGCACAATGCCTCTCAGAACTGCTCATAAATAATTGAAATACTGAGCAGAGTTTTCAGTGGCTACAGGGACAGAAATCAAGTTGATGTTTTGAGCGACAGATCTTTCGCCTGTTGAAGCAACTGATTCAGAAATTCCGTTTGCCAGGTGGTTTTTTTCTGGAGGGTAGACTGGAGTTGAGCATTGTGAACATGAGCCGAATCCATGGGGATTGCTGGAAAATTGAACTTTCCTCAGGGCAATCTGCAAGTTTATGAAAGTATCCCTCAGTGAAAGATTTTGGAGGGTTCCAGCTCAGTTTAGTTTAATAGTTAATCAGGAACAGTGAGAGAATTAAAAACCTTATTTTAACTCTGAGTAACTGTCAAATGGAACCTCTAACTCAACAGTGATCACTGAAACCACACCACCTCAACTGCTGACACTCCCCAATCCAACACCTCCACCCTTGACCTGATCTCCTCCTCAACCCATCCTCAATCTGACATCAACAACCCCTCAACCTGACTCCACTGGACATGACATCCCCCCCCCCCCCCCCCAACATAATATACCCCATAAATTCTGTGACCTTCCACAACCCAACACCACTCCCTTCCTCATTGACACCTACATCCATGGTCTGATTTACCTAACACTCATTGAACCCCACCAATAGCCAACATCTTCCCACTACCCCCCTTCCGGTTACAAAAACCCTCATGACCCGACACCCAGCACCTTCCCTATTCTGAAATCCACCACCTCCCCCAGCCTGAACCCTCCTCCTCTAACCTGACATATTAGCTTCATTCCAACCCTATCGAACCAACACCCTGCCTCTATCCTGCTGCCTGACCTGACAAGCTCCTTCCACCCTACTCCAGACCCCAAGCCCTCAATCTAGCCTCAGCACTCATCCATCACCTGACATTCTAGCCCCTAGCCTACCTTCCATTCACCCCTTCCCCCACCTTCAACTGGGACCTGACCTATATGTCCAAAGTGGCTGCTGGACATTTAAACTACAAAATATGGCACACGTATTGCTGAGAAAGGATTGTGGTTTCCACAATGATTCTCTCTGCTGCCAGTCGTGGGCCTTCCTAGATTGGTCTCTGCTGTTTCATCACAAGAAGCTATCAGGAACTGCGGGGGGAGAAGTGAACAAAATATGAGTGTGTATTTCTTTCTGGCTGATCTGCCTCAGAAAAAGGTTTCTGATCATAAAATCTGGGCGAAACATTTTGTTTTTAGTCTTTTCAGTTACTGCCAAATGTGCTATGGTTTCTAGCTCTTTGTTTCTTGTTCAGCTTTCAGCATCAGCAGTATTTTGAATTTGTGACAGCAATATCTGATCATTTGGTTTAAAAAGCACATTTTGTTTTGATACAAGCATATTTGTTTTAAAAATGAATCCTATACCTATTGGCTATTGAATATGAGCATTAATAACTGGAACAATCATCACGCCAAATTAAGGTTAACTCTAACCTTCTCTCAGCAAAAGCCTTGAGTCTTACTCCCAGAAGAGTACCATGTTACTTTGCAATTTCTTCAAGTGAAATTGCAAATATAATGCCGCAAGTGTGGAAAGTGGATGCATTTCGAACTGCAGACTTCCATCTGCTAAGAAGCTATTTGCATTTGAATTAATTCATTTAATTTAGGACATTTACAATCATCAGACAAATTAAAAGTACTTCATCCAGTATTCTAAATTTGGATCCAAACCTATATTCCAAAGCCTAAAACTAAATGTTAGCTTCCTACAATACCTAGCCCTATCTTTTATGAAGATAATATGATTTGATTAATATGTGCACTAACATAATATAAAATTGCACTGTGCCTGTAAGGCTGTCTTTGGGACATAAATATGCATTAGAGTTCAGAGAATCTCAACAAAAATGTGTTTTGTGGGATTTATGACCTGAATATAGGGTGCCTTAAGCCACACACTTCATAGTAATGTGTCAGAAAATGTTCCTGCATTACATCGTCCACTCCTTAGGTGACAGAAACACAAACACACAAAATCAAACTATAGGGCAGTGGTAACTAATAGTGACAGATACCTGCAGCCCTGCAGTTAAGTCCAAAATAACTGGCCTGGTGTATCGATTTTTAATTGTTTCCTTACATTAATGTTTTCATTGAGGGGAATGAAGTGATTTTGTTTTTCCAAATTTAATTTCAGCTCGAGCTTGTTAATCTATGAGGACAGACCGATGTAGCCATCAAAACTATTGATTAAGCTACAGAAATGTGTTTGAGTTTTTACCCTCCCCTGTGCATTAAGTATATGGCTGCCTTACTGTGCAGGATTCTATTTACTATTTTGATCAAGAATTAGCTAGCCTGAATGCTGAACAGGTTCAGTGTTCTCTTTTTCCCAGAAGTGGGGGTGACTAATGAAATATGGCATAAAATCAGATTTTCCACTTACTTGGAGCCATTTATAGAAGCTTCAATTTGCATAGATGGGAGTATCAGAGACACATTTGGTCCCAAAATTCTCATTTAATGATGTTATTATCAGCTATTCTGGAGGGGTGCTCTGCAAAGCTCAATCTATTCATATTTCATTGGCAAATATATCCATTGACCGCTTTTGGTGTGAAACTCATGTCAAACAGTTATGTTGTTCTGCGTAGCTTTTCAAAACTTAGGCTTTCCTCAGGATTTCGACCACAGCAGCCAAGCAGGATAAAAGCTACCATCTTTGTTGTGCCTCAGTCTCCACATTAAAGGCATTGAAGGTATGCCTGTGAGAAATGCTAATGTTTGAATACCCTGACTGCAATTGGGAGTGAAGGTGTCATGGTTTCTCCATTTTGCAGGAAGCCAAAAGAAATTCAAAGGCTATCTGATTTGAATTCCAAACTACTCAGTCTCCTGGGTATAAGATTCCTCACTTCTATTGTCTCATTTGATGCTGAAACTGGTTGTGCTTTAATGTTAACTGTAACTTGTGACAGCGAAAGCAGGATATATGAGATTTCAGTACCAATAACCTATCAAGCTATTCCCTATGACATGCTTGGCCATGCTTGCGAATGAACTATGATCACAATTACATCTGCTCATTGCTAGAGGAAGTTGTCACAAGCCATCCCTGTCATGGACAACCTTGTTCTCAAAGGAGAAAATGAGGTCTGCAGATGCTGGAGATCAGAGATGGAAATGTGTTGCTGGAGAAGCGCAGCAGGTCAGGCAGCATCTAGGGAACAGGAGAATCGACGTTTCGGGCATTAGCCCTTCTTCAGGAATGAGGAAAGTTTGTCCAGCAGGCTAAGATAAAAGATAGGGAGGAGGGACTTGGGGGAGGGGCGTCGGAAATGTGATAGGTGGAAAAAGGTCAAGGTGAGGGTGATAGGACAGATTGGGGTGGGGGCGGAGAGGTCGAGAAGAAGATTGCAGGTTAGGGAGGCGGTGCTGAATTTGATGGATTTGACTGAGACAGGCTGGGGGGAGGGGAAATGAGGAAACTGGTGAAATCTGAGTTCATCCCTTGTGGTTGGAGGGTTCCTAGCCGGAAGATGAGGCGTTCTTCCTCCAACCGTCCCACAGCTACCTGGACTACACCTCCTCCCATCCTGCCCCCTGCAAAAACGCCATCCCATTCTCCCAATTCCTTCGACTCCGCCGCTGACTCCCACAGCTACCTGGACTACACCTCCTCCCATCCTGCCCCCTGCAAAAACGCCATCCCATTCTCCCAATTCCTTCGACTCCGCCGCATCTGCTCCCAGGAGGACCAGTTCCAAAAACGCACATCCCAGATGGCCTCCTTCTTCAAGGACCGCGATTTCCCCCCCCCCGACGTGATCGACGATGCCCTCCACCGCATCTCTTCCACTTCCCGATCCTCCGCCCTTGAACCCCGCCCCTCCAACCGCCACCAGGACAGAACTCCACTGGTCCTCACCTACCACCCCACTAACCTCCATGTACAGCGCATCATCCGCCGTCATTTCCGCCACCTCCAAACGGACCCCACCACCAAGGATATATTTCCCTCCCCTCCCCTATCAGCATTCCGTAAAGACCACTCCCTCCGTGACTCCCTCGTCAGATCCACACCCCCCACCAACCCAACCTCCACTCCCGGCACTTTCCCCTGCAACCGCAGGAGGTGCAAGACTTGCGCCCACACCTCCCCTCTCACCTCCCTCCAAGGCCCCAAAGGAAACTTCCATATCCGCCACAGATTCACCTGTACCTCCACACATATCATCTATTGCATCCTCTGTACCCGATGTGGCCTCCTCTATATTGGGGAGACAGGCCGCCTACTTGCGGAGCGTTTCAGAGAACACCTCTGGGACACCCGGACCAACCAACCCAACCACCCTGTAGCTCAACATTTCAATTCCCCCTCCCACTCCACCAAGGATATGCAGGTCTTTGGACTCCTCCATCGTCAGACCACAGCGAAACGACGGTTGGAGGAAGAACGCCTCATCTTCCGGCTAGGAACCCTCCAACCACAAGGGATGAACTCGGATTTCACCAGTTTCCTCATTTCCCCTCCCCCCAGCCTGTCTCAGTCAAATCCATCAAATTCAGCACCGCCTCCCTAACCTGCAATCTTCTTCCCGACCTCTCCGCCCCCACCCCAATCTGTCCTATCACCCTCACCTTGAACTTTTTCCACCTATCACATTTCCGACGCCCCTCCCCCAAGTCCCTCCTCCCTATCTTTTATCTTAGCCTGCTGGACAAACTTTCCTCATTCCTGAAGAAGGGCTAATGCCCGAAACGTCGATTCTCCTGTTCCCTAGATGCTGCCTGACCTGCTGCGCTTCTCCAGCAACACATTTCCATCTTTGTTCTCAAAGGAGTCAATTGTCTGTTTTGTGATCAGAGCTAAATAATGTGTTGTTGTTGTAACACTTATGCATCATTATTGCATAGGATTACACCAATCACTATTGTTAATTGAATGGAAGTCTTTGCTTATGTTGAGGCTTCACCACTATGATCAGGGTAATCTAGGACATGTTATACCTTAGAAAACCTGAGAAAAACTATGTCCAGTTGCCATTGAAAAAGTGACAAAGTTATTTAGTCTGCCAAAAAAATTGCCAATTTCCTTCTTTATTTTTGTATAAGGTATAGATTAACTGATGTTATTGATGTCCCTTTTGGGAAAACTAGAAAAAAGTAAAATAAAGAGTTCAGAGATTCTATTACCATTTTATTGCAAAAGGTAATGCTTTGTTGTCCCTGGAGATTGCAGATGTAGGTCATCTTTCAGCAGGTGACATAATTCTATCACTTGCTCCTTGCTGAAGATTAGTCTCCATACAAAATGTTCCGATTTTCAGAACTGTATACTATATTCAGATGTAAGACTAGGTACAGTTTTCACTTCAAACAACTGACTTTCATCTGTGTGTATTCCAAAAATATAGCTAGGAGATGAGAAAGCAGAAACTATGTGAAATTGTGGTGATGACTATTTACGTGGCCTTGAAGTTGCATGCTGTTCTTGTTGGTTTGGTGATAAGTTAGAGGATCTCATTTTTGCAAATTGGTAAAGATGCTAATTTTGCCCATGTTCTACTCCAAAACTGATGTGCTTGAAGCAACTTGGGCTTTTCTTGTAATTCATCTGATAAGTAGTCCATGCAGTTAATTTGATTAATTTGAAACCACAACATTTTCATAAAAATTCCTTCGTGGGATGTGGGTGTTGCAGTCTGGGCCAACATTTATTGCCCAGCCCTAGTTGTCTGGATAAGGTGCTGGTGAATTGAACTGCTACAGTCCATTAGATGTAGGTAGACCCAGAGGCTGTTATGAAGGGGGTTACAAGATATTCACCCAGTGACACTGAAAGTAGGTCCAACTGAAGTGGCTTACAGTGAAGCTTTCATATAGCGGTGTTTTCATGAATCTGCTGCCATTGTCATGGAAACATATAGCATGGAAACAGGTCCAATTTGTCCATGCTGACCAGATATCCCAAACTCAACTAGTTCCATTTGCCAGTGTTGGTCCATATCCCTCTAAACCTTTCCTATTCATGTACCTGTCCAAGTATCTTTTAAATGTTATAATTGTACATGCCTCTACCACTTCCTCTGGCAGCTCATTCCATACATGCATCAGTCTCTGTGTGAAAAAGTCCCCTCTGAGCTTAAACCTATGTTTTCTAGTTCTGGACTCTTCTACTCTTGGAAAAAGACCTTGGCTATTTACATTACCTATGCCCCTCATGATTTTATAAACTTCTATAAGATCACACCTCAACCTCCAACACTCCAGGGAAAAAAGTCCCAGCCCATCCACCCTCTCCTTATAACTCAAGCCCTCCAGTCCCAACACATCCTTGTAAATTTTTTCTCCACCCTTTCAAGTTTAACCACATCCTTCCTTTGGCAGGATGACCAGAATTGTATGCAGTAATCCAAAAGTGGCCTCACTGATGTCTTGTACAGCTGCAACATGATGTCCTAACTCTTTTCTCAATGGTCTGACCAATTAAGGTAACTGTGCCAAATGCCTTCTTCACCCCCCTGTCTATATGTGATGCTGCTTTCAAGGAATGATGAATTTGTACGCCTAAGTCCCCCTGTTCAACAACATTCCCCAGACCATTAACTTTCAGTCAATTTCTGCAGCGCACCTGGTAGATGGTACACACTGTTGCAGGTCAGTTAGCTCAATTGGCTCGATTATGATATAAAGTAATGCGAACAGTGTGGATTCAATTCCTGCACTGGCTGAGGTTACCACAAAAGATTTGCCTTCTCAACCTCTCCGTTCCACTGAGGTGTAGTGACCCTCAGGTTAAACCACAATCAGTCATGTTTTACTAATGAGAGAACAGCCCTGTGGTCCTTTGGGACTATGGTGACTTTACCTTATCTTTTACTGTGCGTAAAGTAGTAAAGGTAGTGAATGTTTGTGGATTTTGGTGCTGATAAAGTAGGCTACTTTGTCTTGGACAGTATTAAGTTTCTTGAGTGTTGTTGGAGCTGCACTCATCCTGGAGAGTGGAGAGTATTCCAAAATAATCCTGACTTGTGCCATCTAGATCGTGCGAGATTCCTAGCCTCTGATCTGCTTTTGTAGACACAATATTTATATAATGTCTTTTGTTTTTGATCAATGGTAAACCTGGACGTTGTTGTTGAAGGATTCAGTGATTGTCAAGGGCTGATGCTTAGATTCTACCTTAGTGAAGATGTTAATTATTTGGAATTTTGTGCTGTGAATGATATTTGCCACTTTCCAACTCAAGGCTGGATATTATCCAGGTCTTTCTGAATTTTCTGAGAAGTTTCCCATTCCTCTTTGCCCTTGAGAAGGTGGTGGTTAGCTGCCTTCTTGAACTGTTGCATCTACATGCTGTAGGTTTACCCACAATGATGAGTGGCTTGAAGGGGAACTTGCTGGCAGTAGTGTTCCCATGTATCTGCTGCCGTTGTCCTTGTGGATTTGAAAGGAGCTGACTAAGGTCCTTTAGTGAATTTCTGCCGTGCATTTGTGGACAGTATACATCACTCCTACTAAGCATCAATAAGGGGTAAAGTACTGACTTGGATTGAAAATTGGTTGGCTGACAGGAAACAAAGAGTAGTGGTAAACACCTCCCTTTCGGAATGGCAGGTGGTGACCAGTGGGGTACCGCAGGGATCAGTACTGGGACCACAGCTTTTTACAATGTATATTAATGGTATTAATAGTAACATTAGCAAATTTGCTGATGATACAAAGCTGGGTGGCAGGGTGAAATGTGAGGAGGATGTTAGGAGATTGGAGGGTGACCTGGACAGGTTAGGTGAGTGGACAGATGCATGGCAGATGCAGTTTAATGTGGATAAATGTATGGTTATCCACTTTGGTGGCAAGAACAGGAAGGCAGATTACTACCTAAATGGAGTCAGGTTAGATAAAGGGGCAGTACAAAGAGATCTGGGTGTTCTTGTACACCAGTCAATGAAGGCAAGCATGCAGGTACAGCAGGTAGTGAAGGCATGCTGGCCTTCATAACAAAAGGGATTGAGTATAGAAGCAAAGAGGTTCTTCTGCAGCTATACAGGGCCCTGGTGAGACCGCACCTGGAAAACTATGTGCAGTTCTGGTCTCCAAATTTGAGGAAAGACATTCTGGCTATTGTGGGAGTGTAGCGTAGGTTCACGAGGTCAATTCCTGGAATGGTGGAACTATCTTATGTTGAAAGATTGGAGCGACTGAGCTTGTATACCCTTGAGTTTAGAAGACTGAGGGGGATCTGATTGACATGTATAAGATTATTAAAGGATTGGACACTCTGGAGGCAGGAAACATGTATCCACTGATGGGTGAGTGCTGAACCAGACGACACAGCTTAAAAATAAGGGGTAGGCCATTTAGGACAGAAATGAGGAGAAACTTCTTCACCCAGAGAATGGTGGGTGTGTGGAATGTTCTGCCCCAGAAGGCAGTGGAGGCCCAGTCTCTGGATTCGTTTAAGAAAGAGTTGGATAGAGCTCTCAAGGATAGTGGAATCAAGGGTTATGGAGATAAGGCAGGAACAGGACACTGATTGAGGATGATCAGCCATGCTCATAATGAATGGTGGTGCAGGCTCTAAGGGCAGAATGGCCTACTCCTGCACCTATTGTCTATTGTCTAATAATAGAGGGAATGTGGTACCAATCAAACAGGCCGCTTTGTTGTGGATGGTGTCAAGCTTCTTGAGTGTTGTTAGAGCTGCCCTCATCCAGACAAGTAGAGAGTGCACTATTACATTCCTGACTATCGCCTTATAGATAATGGATAGGCTTTGGGGAGTCTTTTCACAGAATTCCGAGTCTCTTTTAGTCACTATGTTTGTGGCAAATTCAGTTGAGTTTCTGGTCAGTGGTAATCCCCAGGATGTTGATAGTGGCAAATTTAGTGATGGTAACACCATTGAATGTCAAGGGGCAGTGATTAGATCATTACTAAGTGGAGATGGCCATTGCCTCGGATTTGTCTGGCACAAATGATATTTGCCACTTGTCAGCCCAAGCCTAGATATTGTCAAGATCCTATTGCATTCGAGCATGGACTGCTTCAGTCCAAAATAATGATGAACATTGCACAATCATCAGTGAACATTCTCATTTCTGACCTTATCATGAAGTAAATAAAATAATTAGACCTCGGACGCTATCTTGACAAACTACCATTGTGTCATGGAGCTGAAATGACGAACCTCCAACAACTGCAACCACATTCCTTTGAGCTAGCTATGTCTCAACTGTATGATCAATGTTAAATCTGGATATCGGTATTGAAGGATTCAGTGATGGTAATACTATTGAATGTCAAGGTCTGATGCTTAGATTCTCTCTTGTTGAAGATGGTCATTTCCTGGTATTTGTGTGATGTGAATAATATTTGCCACTTTTCAACCCAAACCTGGATATAGCAGAGCATTTTTTTTTCCCAATTCCCACTGATTGCAGTTTTGCTAGGGCTCTTTGATGCCACACTCAGCTGAATGTGGCTGTGATGGCAGTGAGTTTCACTCTCACTCTCAACCCACCTCACACTCACTCTCACCTCACTCTCACCTCACCTCACTTCACTTCACTCTCACCTCACCTCACTCTCACTCTCACCTCACCTCACTCTCACCTCACCTCACTCTCACCTCACCTCACCTCACTCTCACCTCACTCTCACTCTCACCTCACTCTCACCTCACTCTCACCTCACCTCACCCTCACCTCACCTCACCTCACATCACTCTCACCTCACCTTACCTCACTCTCACCTCACCTCACTCTCACCTCACCTCACCCTCACCTCACCCTCACCTCACTCTCACCTCACTCTCACCTCACTCTCACCTCACCTCACTCTCACCTCACCTCATTCACACGTCACCTCACTCTCACCTCACTTCATTCACACGTCACCTCACTCTCACCTCACTCTCACCTCACTCTCACCTCATTCTCACCTCACTCTGACCTCACCCTCACCTCACTTCACCTCACTTCACCTCACTTCACCTCACTTCACCTCACTCTCACCTCACTCTCACCTCACTCTCACAATCACCTCACCTCACCCTCACATCACTCTCACCTCACCTTACCTCACTCTCACCTCACCTCACTCTCACCTCACTCTCACCTCACTCTCACCTCACTCTCACCTCACTCTCACCTCACTCTCACCTCACTCTCACCTCACTCTCACCTCACTCTCACCCTCACCCTCACCTCACCCTCACCTCACCCTCACCTCACTCTCACCTCACTCTCACCTCACTCTCACCTCACCTCACCTCACTCTCACCTCACCTCACTCTCACCTCACCCTCACCTCACCTCTCTCTCACCTCACCCTCACCTCACCTCACCTCACTCTCTCACTCTCACCTCACTCTCTCCTCATTCACCTCACCCTCACCTCACCTCACCCTCACCTCACCTCACCCTCACCTCACCCTACTCTCACCTCACTCTCACCTCACTCTCACCTCACTCTCACCTCACTCTCACCTCACTCTCACCTCACTCTCACCTCACTCTCACCTCACCTCACTCTCACTCTCACCTCACTCTGACCTCACCCTCACCTCACCCTCACCTCACCCTCACCTCACTCTCACCTCACTCTCACCTCACTCTCACCTCACTCTCACCTCACTCTCACCTCACCTCATCTTACTCTCAACTCACCTCACTCTCACCTCACCTCACTCTCACCTCACTCTCACCTCACTCTCACCTCACTCTCACCTCACTCTCACCTCACTCTCACCTCACTCTCACCTCACTCTCACCTCACCTCACTCTCACCTCACTCTCACCTCACTCTCACCTCACTCTCACCTCACTCTCACCTCACCTCACTCTCACCTCACTCTCACCTCACTCTCACCTCACTCTCACCTCACCTCACTCTCACTCTCACCTCACTCTGACCTCACTCTCACCTCACCTCACTCTCACCTCACCTCACTCTCACTCTCACCTCACCTCACTCTCACCTCACCTCACTCTCACCTCACCTCACCTCATTCACACCTCACCTCATTCTCACCTCACTCTCACCTCACTCTCACCTCACTCTCACCTCACTCTCACCTCACCTCATCTTACTCTCAACTCCCCTCACTCTCATCTCACTCTCACCTCACCTCACTCTTACCTCACTCTTACCTCACTCTTACCTCACTCTTACCTCACTCTTACCTCACTCTCACCTCACTCTCACCTCACCTCACTCTCACCTCACCTCACTCTCACCTCACCTCACTCTCACCCTCACCACATTCTCACCTCACCTCACTCTCACCTCACCTCACTCTTACCTCACTCTCACCTCACTCTCACCTCACCTCACTCTCACCTCACCTCACCTCATTCACACCTCACCTCACTCTCACCTCACTCTCTCCTCATTCACCTCACCCTCACCTCACCTCACCCTCACCTCACCTCACCCTCACCTCACCCTACTCTCACCTCACTCTCACCTCACTCTCACCTCACTCTCACCTCACTCTCACCTCACTCTCACTCTCACCTCACTCTCACCTCACTCTCACCTCACTCTCACCTCACCTCACTCTCACTCTCACCTCACTCTGACCTCACCCTCACCTCACCCTCACCTCACCCTCACCTCACTCTCACCTCACTCTCACCTCACTCTCACCTCACTCTCACCTCACCTCATCTTACTCTCAACTCACCTCACTCTCACCTCACTCTCACCTCACTCTCACCTCACTCTCACCTCACTCTCACCTCACTCTCACCTCACTCTCACCTCACTCTCACCTCACCTCACTCTCACCTCACTCTCACCTCACTCTCACCTCACCTCACTCTCACCTCACTCTCACCTCACTCTCACCTCACCTCACTCTCACTCTCACCTCACTCTGACCTCACTCTCACCTCACCTCACTCTCACCTCACCTCACTCTCACCCTCACCTCACTCTCACCTCACCTCACTCTCACCTCACCTCACTCTCACCTCACCTCACCTCATTCACACCTCACCTCACTCTCACCTCACTCTCGCCTCACTCTCACCTCACTCTCACCTCACTCTCACCTCACCTCATCTTACTCTCAACTCCCCTCACTCTTACCTCACTCTCACCTCACCTCACTCTTACCTCACTCTTACCTCACTCTTACCTCACTCTCACCTCACTCTCACCTCACCTCACTCTCACCTCACCTCACTCTCACCTCACCTCACTCTCACCCTCACCTCATTCTCACCTCACCTCACTCTCACCTCACTCTCACCTCACTCTCACCTCACCTCACTCTTACCTCACTCTTACCTCACTCTTACCTCACTCTCACCTCACTCTCACCTCACTCTCACCTCACCTCACTCTCACCTCACCTCACCTCATTCACACCTCACCTCACTCTCATCTCACTCTCATCTCACTCTCATCTCACTCTCATCTCACTCTCATCTCACTCTCACCTCACTCTCACCTCACTCTCACCTCACTCTGACCTCACTCTGACCTCACCCTCACCTCACCCTCACCTCACCCTCACCTCACCCTCACCTCACCCTCACCTCACTCTCACCTCACTCTCACCTCACCTCATCTTAATCTCAACTCACCTCACTCTCACCTCACCTCACTCTTACCTCACTCTCACCTCACTCTCACCTCACCTCATTCTCACCTCACCTCACTCTCACCTCACCTCACCCTCACCTCACCTCACCCTCACCTCACTCTCACCTTACCTCACTCTCACCTCACTCTCACCTCACTCTCACCTCACTCTCACCTCACTCTCACCTCACTCTCACCTTACCTCACTCTCGCCTCACTCTCGCCTCACTCTCGCCTCACTCTCGCCTCACTCTCGCCTCACTCTCGCCTCACTCTCGCCTCATCTCACTCTCACCTCACTCTCACCTCACTCTCGCCTCATCTCACTCTCACCTCACCAGGTTGATGGCCAACCCAAACACACACCTGCAGCTTGCCCATTGTATGCTAATTGCACTAAGCCTTGGAAAAGGACCCATTTCAGCATTCATGAACTCACACTCACTTGGCTGCCAATCCTAACACTGGAGAGAAATTTGACCATGTTATTTTCAAAAATCCTTCGAAGCCTGGATTCAAATTTATGAACACTTTATGAGACTTATTATTCCCTTATGTGAATAAGGTTAAAAGAATTGGAGTGTGAAAATTGGAGTAAGAAATTCTAGAAAATCTTCCATATTGTTATACCCACGCAAGGAACAAAAAGCATTGCAAGCAACACGGCCCGTGCACGAATCTGTTTTGAATTGTATTAACATTCTAAATGCACAAATCTAATTGAATATTATGCTCTGTGAGAAACAACAATCTATTAAACATCAGAGGAGCATTATGTAGCAGAATTTGATACCAAATCACACAAGGTCTTATTGGGACACATGACCAAAATTCCTGTCAAACGTATAGTTTCGATAAAGCCTCTAAAAGGTGAAAAGAGAAGTAATGAAAGTGGAGTGGTTTTGGGAGTTAAAAGCAAGACCACCAATGGTTTTGAAGCAATTATAAATGAGGATGATTAATTGTCAGAATTGAATAAGCTTAGATATCATGGTGGGTTGTGAGGCTGAAGAGATAATAGAAATAGTGAGGAAAAAGGAAATGGTAGGATTCAAAAGCAAGGATAAGATTTTTAAAATCCTGGTATTGCGCAACCTGGATTTAATTTAGGTTAGCAAGCACAGGACTGATGGTGATTAGAACTTTTGCAAGTAAAGCCACAGTTTTGGATGACTTGAAGAGTAGGATGTGGAAGGCCAGCCAGGAGAATGTTGGACAAGTCAAATCTCAAGATAAGAATGACATGGATAAGGGTTCCTGCAACAGATGTGATGTAGCAAAGGCAGTATCAGGCAGTATTATGGAAATGAAAATAGGCCTCTTAAGATCGCATGATACATGGTCAGAAGCTAATTTCTGAATCAATTATGACATCCAAGTTGTGTACAGACTGTTCCAGCATCAGAAAGTTGCCAGGGAGAAGGACAGAGTCAATAGCAGAGAAATGCATATTGTGGAATGGACCAAACATAATGGCTTCGATCTTCCTGCTATTTAATGATTTCAATGTATATATGTTAGATCATATTGAGCAAATATTGAAGTGAAATTATACATTAAGAATGCTTGTTGTATTGCCAGTTTGCGTAATGCGGAGTTATAATAGAATGCTACTGAATCAGAGTTTTATTGAGATTAAAATGTGGCATTATAGATTTTCAGGAAGCAGAAAATGCAACTGGTCACATACAGCATTAGACTGTGGAACTCGGAATGAAATCTTTCACTAGTAAGTTCTTGTGACCTCTTAAGTTTAAGTGCAATTTAATGTAGATTTGTTGAGCAGGTTGCATATTCTGTCTCGGTTGAAACCAAATTGGATTCTACACAGCAATTAAACGTCAATATGTTGTTAACGTTCAAAAAGCAATTGGATCTCGGAGCAATCAGGCCTTTACGGCAATGCTATTTTCTGTATTGGTTTGAGAGGAACAGTTGTTACTTAGCTGTGTTTGTTTCTGAAGGTTGCTAAGGCAATTCAAAACATTGCTGAAAAAAGGTTTGCTATGCTGTTTTTTCAGTTGCTGCATTGTGCAAATAAAGTTAATCTGTAAATCTTTATACATTGGTTAAGTTTGAATGTAGCATTCGTATTCCAGATTCAAATGAGACAGTCTAAGAGAAACAAGGACAGTTTTGTCATGGGAACAGTCTTAAACTGGAAAATTGGTTATTTGGACTGCTTAAACTTTTAGTTTGTCCTTTAGTTTAAAACAAAATATAAATATGAAAGAGGTGCTGGGCACTGAACATATCTATTTTGAATAGGACCTTGTTTTCTAGTGTTAATTATAAAAAATGGAACCTTGTTGCCATTAGTAGCAGCATTGCCTCACAGTTGCTATTCATCAATCTCATGGGCTTGATGAAAAGACAAAAGTTTAGAAAGTAAAAGCCTTGTATCCAAAAGATCTCAGTTTGGGCAGCTTTACAAGAAGCTACGCAATGTTCTTTTTTGAGAGGTGAAAGCTAGCATGATTTCCACCCCTTCAATCTTTTCGCCTCTTAAAATTACAAAACTTTCAAAGCAGTGTCGCATTTTACTATGGTTATATTGTTTGACAGATCTTAGGCCGCTATGACTATGGTAGCGTTTCGCATTGTCGGTATTGGCATTTCTTCATTTTGTAGAATAAATTCCAGCTGGCCGGTACGTGGCAACCTTTTACGTTTCACAATAAATTCTGAAGTGAAATTCTAGTTCTTGATGTCATTTTCTGGTCACCGAATATGAATGATTTCGAGATATTTGATATCAGAGTAGATTGTTATAAACAAGGTAGCTGGCCTGAACAGGCAGAGCTGAGTTGTTCAGCTTGCTTCTACAAGTAAACAGTGCTGCTCGTTTCAGGGTCAAGTTACATTTTGTGAGGAATTGCTGACCGTGGAGGTTACAGGGAAGGCCTTCTATTTAGATTAATTTTGGCACCTCTGAAAGCAGCAATATCATTCAGTTCATTTTATAGTCTTGGAATGTAAAATAAAAGCATCAATAATCAGGCAATTTCTTTTAAGTGTTTAACAGGACATTTACGTTTATTCCAAGTGTAATATCTCATTTGAGTAACATGCTGGAAATCAAGCCCAACTATTCTCAGAGTCCGAACAAAATATAACATTTTTTAAAATTAATGAAGAATTCCCCCAATTTACTTGTCTTTTAGACTCAGGTTGACAGAAAGTACAAAGCGGGTTTCTGTACTTAACAAGAATACTTATTTATTACAAATAAACAGATTTTAACTGCAGATAAACAATTATGAACTATCAACATGTACCTCTACTCATGAAAATCACAACCCACTTATAAACTCCACCCTTTACACATGCACACAAACACACACAGAGACACAAACAAATCATGGCTGTTCTGGGTGGGGGGAAAGATTAGGAAGGCAGTTCAATGGTCTCAGTCTGCACTGTCTGATGAGATAATCCTTTTGATAATCTGAATTCTGATATCAGTTTTCCTTTTCCAGCTGTTTTTCCCTTGTTTTCAGGAGGCAATAGGTGATAGATCTTTCACTTGTTAAAGGTCTTTGACTTACTAGTTAAAAGCCACATCTTATAGCAACTGATGAGGGAAAATAAACTGGCTTGAGATGCTTTTATTACAGAGGTAAATAGCTCCTTTCCTTTCAGAGGTTTGATGGCTTCTGCCTCTATCTTCATATCCCAAGCTGTTGAGCCAATCAGCTGAGCTATGGGAGCCAATCACATAGTTGTTGGTAGGCAGAAGGCCTTTATCCTTGTAAACTGGTCACTAGTCCAGACACCAATCACCGTGGGTGGCACGATGGCACAGTGGTTAGCACTGCTTCTTCACAGCGCCAGAGACCCGGATTCAATTCCCGCCTCAGGCGACTCTCTGTGTGAAGTTTGCACATTCTCCCCCTGTCTGCGTGGATTTTCTCTGGGTGCTCCGGTTTCCTCCCACAATCCAAAAATGTGCAGGTTAGGTGAATTGGCGAGGCTAAATTGCCCGTAGTGTTAGGTGAAAGGGTAAATGTAGGGGAATGGGTCTGAGTGATTTGTGCTTCGGCGGATTGGTGTGGACTTGTTGGGCAGAAGGGCCTGTTTCCACACTGTAAGTAATCAATCAGCTACTTGTTGCTGGCCAAAGCTCTATTCATGCATTGTCTCCTGGCTGTAGCTCTAGCTATTTTGCAAAAGAAATTTCCACGTTTTCTTGAACAGGCAGGAGCATAATCGGCACTTACAACGAATGTCAGGTAACTTGTTTATAATGTGTGCAGCATTCCATTTCAATTCTTTGTCTTTAAATCAGTAATTTTCCCATTTCAGACCATGTTCAAAAAATAAAGTCTTCACAAAAATAAAACTTACATAGTAAAGAAATGGTAAGTTTAAATGTAATTTGAAGTATGTTATAATGAATGCAGTACTATTGAGCTTCACAACTCTTGCAATATTTAAGTATATTTATTTAGCCAATTATCAACTTAACCTCATCTGAACCGAAATGAAGTTGCAAGTGCAGACCATTTTAAAAGCAATTACACAATGGTCACACCATACAGGAGAAAGAAATTTGGACAGTGATGCAGGGCTCAAAAGCTTGCTTGAAAACAAATTCCCAGTTGTATTTTGATCTACTCTCTGTGTGAGGCCTCCTGTTTGGCAATACTGCCATGCTATGCTCCTGAAGAAGAGCAAGATGCAATCATTAAGTCTCAAGTACTCTTTTACAGAAACTCACTATGAACAGGCAAATTATAATATTCTCCTATCAATTTGACAGCATGCAGCTTTCAGAGTAGGCAGGAAGCACTATATCACCACACCGATGTCATTTAAAAGTAATTTAAATGCACCAACCTGGTCAGGCTGTGGTTGCATCTGAGTTCGAAATTGCATGTCAAATGCAAAGGAAGTGGAGGGTCTATGTTAAAGGTTGCTACTTCAACTTCCTCTGCTTATTGCCTCAAGAACTTGCATATGCAGCATATTTGGTCTGTTCAACTTTTTGTGGGTTCAGCTCATAACAGTAAGCCTTCACAACAGCTGATGCCAAATTGCACGCACATCACTCATGATGAATTTATATCTTTTTCTGAAATTAATTTAAACTGCAAACATACGTTTTAGTAAACCATCAATCTAAAAACAATGCACTTAATCTGAGAACAGATTACCGATTAAGTGACAGTGTTAAAATAATCAATGAACTACATAATTTTTTTTAACCACTGAGATGTACTAGGTTGCACTTATATCATTTATTAAATGCTTCACAAATGTGGGCAACACAGTCTATTTTAGTTTACTTCTAGCCATTAACAGGAAGTTATTGTTTTAAAAAGATGTTAATGCTGAAAAGGAATGAATTGAGTTTCTTCCAGGCTTGAACAGGGATGTACAAGCTCTCTGCGAGCAGCTTTAAATAGTTAACTGAAGCTTGTTTCTCTGCTTTGGCAGAGCTGACTCATTGTTTTATAAAAAGTTCAAATGTAGCACAAGGCTTCATCAGTGCTGTTTTTCTGTACAGAGTGCTGCTCGAGTGCACGGAGTTGAATAAAAGAGGGGAGTTATATGAGAATGAGAGCTATAAATTAAACTTTTAAAAATGCATAGTGTAAACAATAATAATGGCTGGACACGGGATGTATTGCAGAAGTTCCAGGGTTCTGCAACAATCCATTGCAAACACATCTGTCTTAAGTGTCAGCATCTTGAGTTTTAGACCAGAATTTTTAAGTTGGAGGCCAAGCTGCGTTCATTGCAACACATCAGGAACTGGGAAGGTTACCAGGGCATATCATTGTATACCCCTTCACATTGCTTCAGTTAGCATCATCTGCTCAGGTGCTAATATTGGGAAAATTGAGGGCTGTCTCAGTATCTGAACTGCACTGGAGCCAGTGTACTAATGAGTTCTATAACTAGGGAAATAGAGAGAGCTTTAAGCCAAATAGAGGGAGGAAGGAATCATGTTGGCAAAGATTGCGAATATGAAACGGAAATGTTAAGACAATAGATACGGTGACAATAAAAGGGTTTGGCAGAAGGCGATAGTGATTTAAAATTTCAGAATGAGAAAGCAGACAGAGCCAAAGTTAAAAAAAAAAGAATTAAAGGGTCTGAATCTAAATGCCCTTAGTATTAGCAATGAATCAGATGAAGTGTCATTTCAAATAGACATTTATCTATATGACATGCTAGCTGTTGCAGAGACATGGTTACAAGGAAATCAAAGCTAAGATCTGAATATTCAAGTGTGTGCCACATTCAGGAAGGGCAAGAAGCTGGGAAAAGCTGGTGATTTTAGATTGAAAGTCCACGATGTAAAATCAATTTGGATTGAACTAAGAAACATTAAGGGCTGAACATTGTGGTGGGAATTGTTAAAAGCCCACCAAACAAAGGCAATTTAAATCACAGTATAAATCAGGATACAAGAGGTGCATGTAACAACGGTGATACAGTCATCATAGAATTTTCAATCTACATAGATATTAAGTAATCCTAAATAGTGTTAATGTTACAGAATACAAATTCTTGAAATGTATACAAAATGGTTTTCTAGAGCAGTACCAACTAGTAAATGCACAATATTGGATCTAGTATCGTGCATTGAGGAGGAGATAATTAATAATCTTGTTGTAAAAGAGTCTTTAGAAAAGTTTAAGTATAATATGATAGCATTTTACATTATTTGAAAGTAATGTAGTTCAGTCAGAAACTAGTAACTTATATCTAAACAAAGGAAAGTATGAAGTTATGAGGAGCAAATGGTCTACAATAAGTTGGGAAGCTATATTAATAAGTGTGGTGGTAGATGGTAATGGCTCTTTATTAAGGAACTAATACATAGTTTACAAGAAAAGCATATTTCATTTATACATAGAAACTAACAAAGTAAATGTTCTAACTGTGACAGAAAATGTATGTCATAGATTACATTAAAGAAAAAGCAATATAAGCTTGACAAAAAATGGTAGTTCGAAGGTTTGGGAATATATTAAAGTTCTTTAAATAAAAAGATTAAGAAGGGAAAAGTACAACATTAAAATAAACTGATGAGATACATAAAATTAACTATAAGAGCTTCCAAAGTTGTGTAAAAAGGAAAGGATGAAGAAAAGCACATGTAGATCTGTTACAGAGTCAGAACAATTTCTAATGAAAAATAAGTAAATGGCAGAGAAACCAAACAAATGCTTTGTGTCTGTCTTCACAAAAGAAGTTACTAAAACCTCTCAGAAGTTATGGAGAAATGAGGGATAAGTGTAAATGATAAACTGCAAGATATTAATATTAGTAAAAAAGTAGAACACGACCAAAAAAATTGGGATTCAGTGGAAACAAATCCCTGAATCTGATCTGTTGAAAGATGAGTCTGTAGAGATTGCACATACATTAGTGGTCATCTTTCAAAATTCTGTGTGCTGTGATGGTCTCAGCAGGTTAAGGAGAATGTGTACTTAGGTTTACAGAAGGCTTTGAGAAAAGCCGCACACAAGAGATTAGTGAACAAAATTGGAGCCCCTTGGTTTAGGGGGAATATACTCGCATGGATTGAGAACTTGTTATTAGACAGAATGCTGAGAGTTGGAATAAATTGGTCATTTTCAGGTTGGCAGGTTGTAATTAGAGTGGTACCACAAGGATCAGTGCTTGGGCCCCAGTTATTCACAATCTGTCTCAATGATTTGGATGTGGGTTAAATTATAATATTTCCAAGTTTGCAGATGACACAAAACTATGCATGATTTTGATTTGGAAGGAGGATACAAAGAGACGACAAGGAGTTGAAGAGGCTCAGTGAGTGGGCAAACATTCGGAAGATGGAATACAATGCAGAAAAATATAATGTTATCGACATTAAATGGAAAACAGAAATCCAGCATACTTATTAAAGGCTGAGGTTGGAGGTGTTGAACTTCTAAAAGGACTTGTGTTCCCTGGTTATGAGTCACTGAAAGTTAACATAGAGGTGCAGCAAATAATCAGGAAGGTAAATGACATCCTAGCACTCAATACTGGAGGGTTTGACTCTTATAATAATTATCTCAGAGCCTTGGCAAGACTACACTTGGAGCACTTATAATGTGCAGTTTTGCCTGCTTGCCAAATATACTTTCCACAGAAGGAATAGAACAAAAGGTCATCAAACTAATTCCTGGGATGGAAGGATTATCCTTTGTGGAATGATTAAATATGGATCTACATTGTCTGGACTTTAGAAGTATGAGAGGTTATCTAATTTAAACATACGAGACTTTTATAGGGATCAGGAGAGCACATGTTTTCCCTGGCTGGGGGTTCGAGAACCAGTGGTTACAATCTCAAAATAAGGGGTAGATAATTCAGGACTGAGATAAAGGAGGACTTCTCCACTCAGACTGTGGCTCAGTCATGGAGTATGCTTAAGATCAAGGTTGATAAATTTCAACAAAACAAAAACAAGTTTGGAGGGATATGGGCCGGGTGCTGGCAGGTGGGACTAGATTGGGTTGGGATATCTGGTCGGCGTGGACGGGTTGGACCGAAGGGTCTGTTTCCATGCTGTACATCTCTATGACTCTATGAATCTAAGAAGAGATGATTTTGACACAGGAGAATAGCCATGATCTATTTAAATAGCAGAATAGTCTCAAAGGGCTGAATGGCCTATTTCTGTTTCTACTCTTCCATTCTTTAACTGAGGAAAAATATAGAAGTCAAGGCAAGCCAAATAAAGTGACCAATGATAAATCATAGTCTGTTAAAATATGACTTTAGTAAAGGTTCACATTTTTTAAACATATTTATTCATTCCAATTGACTTCTCTAATGAACAACTTTGTAACAGATAAGTCTTTAGTAGACTAATCTCCAATTAAGGTAAGTATGAACAGTAAAGGCAATCAGCAGATAAGTCTGAGGATTAAGTCAACCTACAAGTTTGGGCATTTTGCCAGAATCGAGCTTTTAGATCCAAAGCTTAGTGCAGTGATAAATTCACCGAAAATAGTAGAAAAAAATAGGAACCATAGATAAAGAGGTTTTAAAGTATAATTACTTCTTGTGATCTGGAAACTGGTTTATAGCTCCACTGTTTATTAGAAGTGACATTATCCTCTGTGTACAGCAGGTATGCATTATGTGACAGATGTATTTACATCTGAGATTCTATTTCAGTTTTGCTTTTATCCATGAGTCAGGTGGTCATAAGTTCTAACCTTACTTGAGGACTTGAAAAAATTAACCACAGCTAACTACAATTCAATACTGTCAGAAGTGGTTGAAAAAAAAATATCTTTCCTCCTGTTACAGTGCATCTAAGAGATTCCACAGCTTTCTTTGAAATTTAAAAGATGTTGGCCAACATGTGTTCTCCAATATCAGATAGAATATATGTCAAGTGATTGTGCATCTGAGCTGTGTGACATCTTGTTGCAGTAAATTGACTGCTGTAATATGAATTGGAGCAGATGGGTATGTGCTTTGCTGATGGGATTATGCTAACTTCCAGAAATTAAATGATCAGTAGATTTCAGCTCCTTGCTGAAGATTAATATAGGGTTAACATAACAACAGAAACTGCACTGAAAATGATAATTTGTTTATAATGAATGACTTAGGGACATTCGAAGATATTCAAAGTTCTTTCTTTGTACTGGAAACGTTAAATATGTAAAATATTTTGATTTGAGGCAGATCAGAATGGATTAAAATTTTATTGTCAAAATGTATAATTATAGGCCATGTGTTTCAGCCTAATCTTGCTACAGTCAGACTTTCAGATTCCCTTTGCTGTGTTTCAGTCAGAGTTATTAACGCACATTGAAGCTTATTTTTAACAAGTGCTTGCAGACAAGTACACAGGTCAGCTCATTTCCTGAATGCTGTAATCAACAAATTCCAGATAATTGTAAATCAGAGCCAATTTTCAGCTTTTACAAATATTGATGAGAGAATTTGTAAATGTAATTTCTGAAGCTCAAGCCATGTATACAAAAAAATTAACACCAAACGATGGGAATAGAAAGTGTTTAGGTAAATGGCAAATCATTTATACATCAGAAGTTTTAATTGGCTATTGTTTACTTGTTCCTGTATTGTAATGTAGAAATATGGAACAAAAATTAAACATTCAGATTCTTGATCTATGTGTCACTCATTTTTATAAAAGCTTCAATTGCATTTGAGAACGTTTGATGTATATATCTCAAAGTGATTATCTAAGAAACATTTTTCAATCTCAGTCTTCCAGATTTACTTCTGAATGACATGAATTTAAAGTTATAATCTTTTTTGTTCTGGCTTGCCACCACCCTCCCACCTAATTGGAAATGGATTCTCTGTACTGACCATATTAATCCTCTTTTTTTTAAAACATCTTTATAGATTATATAATAAAAAGCATTGGAAACATTCATCAATTTTCTTAGCCTGTTATAATGCTATTACAGCGTTAGTCATAACCTTAATTTGGATTGCTATTTTTGCTTTATGTTTAGGTTCCTAGTTTCACTTCCATGTTTTCTCTGAGACTCGGTTTTATTTTTAGTGTTTCCAATTATCTTTTAAAATAGTGAAATAGATTTTACCATGGAAATTTCCCTCTGTTATAAATGTTACAGAGGAAGAAGAGGGTATATGGGCCACACTCAAAAAAAAAAACATTGTATCCGACTAAATCCTCATTCAGATTCCCGAACACAAGTATTAGGGTTAAAAGGTAAGTCAGGCTCCGCCTAGAAAACTTTAGACTAACTGCCAAAATTTCCTGTATTATCCAACGAGATATATAACTGTTGTTAAGGACCAGAGAATGCTCACTATACCTCACAAAGTGACCACAGTAATTAATCTTCTTGCCTTTGGATCACTCTAAGAGGCAACATTGAATTCTGCCAGGTTAGCTAACATATTTGTACAAAAATATTTGCTCAATTTACTGAAATAACTTAAATTTGTTTTCCAAGACAGATTAGATCCCTAGGTAGTAGATCAACACAAATGAGTGAGTGAACCATTAATCACATGACTAGGTTACTGTGAATGCTCTGACAAACAGATTGTGTAAAATAAAAATGAACTCATTCCCCTAATAACCATATAATATCCAACTATAGGCATAGATGGCTGCATGTCGATACCCAGAATATAGAGAATTACCTTGATTAATTTCATTTACTGGCTGTCTGTATCTCTGCAGAAGCAAGCGCATTGACTTGCTTATTGGAAATGAGGATTACCCAGAGCTGCTGTGACAGCTAACAGCATTAAAAATGATCACTGTAGTGATTGCTCACATTTGCACTCAAGTCAAAATTAAATAGACAACAACACACTGAAGGAATATTTGATAAATCCATTGTTCCCTCTTAGCTAATTTTTAGAATCAGCTCTACTTTCCCACGCACTGTCCATATCCCCTGATTTCCTTTGAGCCAAAAAGTCTGTCTTTTACAGCTCAGATGTTCCACAACATTCGAGATACATAATTCCAAATATTCACATCTCTCTGTGTGAAGAAATGTCTCCTTGTCTCAAGCCTTATTCTGATGTTGCTTCCATGTTCCAGACTTGTCAGCTAGGGGAAATAATGCCTCAGTACCTAGCCTGTTAGAATGTTGTATGCTTAACTAGATCACCTCTCATTTTTCTCAATGTCAGAAAAAAAAAACCCAATTGAATTAGCCTCTCATCATAACATCAACCTCTCATCTCTACAGCCATTTTAATGACCATTGTTACAATGCTTGTAAATCCCTTTCCAGTGCATATAAAAATGGAGGCCAATACTATGCATAGTATTCCAAATATAGTCTCACTAAAGCCCTGCGGAATTCTTGTCCTCTAATAGCCTTGTGATAAATTCAACTTATTATTTGCCTTCTTAATTCCTTGCTCTATCTATATGCTAACTTTGTGTTCCGTGTATGATTACACATAAGCCTTCTGAACCTCAACATTTAAAAATTATATACCTTCTAAAAAAATTCTGTTTTTCGATTCTTATTACCTAAGTGAATGACCTCTTATTTTTCTACATTATACTCCATTTGCCGTCTTGTTCTCCAATCGCTTAATTTACCTACATCCTCTTGATTCACTTTCTGTCCTTTATCACCTCCACCTCATTATAACCACTGCAAACTTATTCATATTACATTCTGTCTTTTCATCTAAATTAGTAATATAGTTGGTAAAAGCAGAGAAGACAACATTGATCCTTGCAGCACTTCACTCGTTATAACATGTTGCTTGAAACTTCCTTGTTTATCACTATTACATGCATACTATTCACTAAATTATTCCATAACCTTGATCATATATATCCCCCAACTCAACAATCCCATGTATTAAACTTTTATATGAGACTTTATCAAAAATCTTTTCTAAATTCAAATATACAAGATTCGCTGGTTCCTTTTAATCAACCTGACCAATTGTATCCACGAAAATATCTAAAATGATTGTTGACACAGTTTTCCTTTCATAAAATTGTGCTTTATCTGATCATGCTGGGATTTTCTAAGTGCCTTGTTAGTTTCCTTAATGATAGATTCTAATATTTTACTGCTAACTGCAGAGAGACTAACTGACCTGTAGTTCCCTGTCTACCTTCTTCGTCCAGTGTGTAAGTGATGGCCAACTCCAGGAGAAGGTTTCAGACTTAACCATGATATGGCCAATGTTACAGCTTCCTCTTTAGCAATAGTAGAAACCACACAACATCAAGCTGCTGTGGACGTTCTAATGGAGTCATGCAAACTCAGTTTTTTGCCATCATGACAGTGGTGTTAAGAAAAGACACTGACTGCAACGTGAATGTAAGAACTAATCAGTGTCAGATGGTGGCTAATTCTAGTGTGCACAGCTTTAACATTCACTCCTAATATCGGCAATATGAACCAACGCAGAATGGCATCCAGCACAAAAGCACCAAAGTGTGTACTCCCTGTGTCCATTTCATTTTGGATGCAAAACAGCAACATGTAGATCAGTTTGTCTGGGTGCAGAAATAACAGCCTGTCATTCTGAACTCATGAAGGCAGAGATGAAAAGCTTACCTTAATGCTGCAGGTTGTTGAGATCATGTTCTGAATGCTTAATAGCCAGAAGTTAATATCTTCCTAGATTTCAGTCAGTCATTTCATTTTCCAATTCCAACAACATCCTCCAGGTTTCTTGTGCGATGTGCATCACCCTAGTACAGAGTGAGCACTTTCTATTGATACGGCAAATGTAAATTTCTTTTCATCTTTTTCCCTATCTCTGAATTTGTTAAAAGAAAAAATATCTGAAAATGCTTTCATTCCTCAGTAGTCTAAGTATCCAAGTAAATATACAGCATAAGAAATAGGAACAGGAGTAGATGAGATGGCCTGTTGAACCTTGTCTACTATTCAGTGCAAACAAGGATTGTCTTCAGCTTCAACTTCTTTTTCCCACCTGCTCACCAAATCCATTGATTCTCGCGAGGCCAAAAATCTGCCTATCACAGCCTTAAAAATATTCAACAATGGATTATCTACAATCCTCAAGAGTAGAGAATTCAAAGGTTCACAACTTTTCAAAGAAAAGTATCCTCATCTCCGTTCTAAATGAATGGCCCCTTAACCTGAGATTGCACCGTAATTTTCTAGATTCCTTGGGGAGGCGAACAACCTCTCAGCGTCTATCCTGTCAGACCCTTCAAAATGTTTCAGTGAGGTTTTACAAGCCGTGAGAATGTAAACAAAATTTCTTCGGCCTCTCATCATAGGACAGCTCCTTCATCCCAGGGATCAAACTAGTGAACCTTTGCACTATTGCCCACAATGCAAATGTAGCCTTCCTTAAATAAAGAGACCAATTTCATTTGAAGTATTACCCAAATCCTGTATAATTGGCACAAGGCTTGCTCCTTCTTGACCTCCAACATTTCTTGCAATATGCTTTTTGAATTGTGTCTTGTTATATTATGCGAACTTTGTGTTCCTTTTGGGAGTATATCAATGTCCTATGGGAAGATACTTGAACATGATCATGTTGAGCATTAATATTTTCATGTTTCAGGACTTATTCTGTTTTTCTACCCTTACAATCAAACTGATACATTCATATTTCCCCACATTATACTCCATTTGCCAGTTTATTGCTCAATCACTTAATCTGTCTATATCATTTTACAGCCTCCTTGTACAATCCTCATGGTTTCCACTTCCATCAAGTTTTGTATTGTCAGACAATTTGTACATCAAAGTCATTAATATAGATTGTAAATAAATGAGGCCTGACACTAATTCTTGGGAGATTTACCAATCCTATGTCCATGCTAATATTTTGTGTCAACTCAATGAGCCCTTATCGTAGATGCAAATGTTTTTGTTAATTTGGGGATGTTGGCCTTGGTGGCTGGGCAAACATTTATTGCCCATTCTTAATTGCCCTTGAGAAGATAGTGATGAGCTGCCTTTGTTTTAAACTGCAGCAGTGAATTTGGTGTTGGTACACTCAATGCCATTAGGAAGGGGGGTTTCAGGATCTTTACCCACCAGTAGGGAAGGAATAGTAAAATGTTTCAAAGTCAAAATGGTGAGTGTTTTGTCGAGGTACTTGCAGGTGGTGGTGGTGTTCCCACGTATCTGTTGCTCTTATCCTTCTAGATGGTAGTGATCTTGAATTTAGAAGTTGTTGCCTAACAGCCTTGGTGAGTTTCTGCAGCGCATCTTGCAGATTGTACAGACTGTTGCGACTGAGTGTCAGTGGTGGAGCAAGTGGATGTTTGTGGATCTGATGCCAATCAAGCACCACATTTTGCTTTGTCCTGGATGGTGTTCAGCTTCATTAATGTTGTTGTAGCTAATGCGGAGTAATTCATCATACCTTTAGCTTGTGCCTTATAGATGATGGGCAAGCTATGGGGAACTTTTTTTCATTTGTTCAAGGAATATGGGTGTTGCTGGGCCATGGTAGGCCAGCATTTATTGGCTGCTCCTAATTGCTCAGAAGGCAGTTAAATCATAGAATCACACAGGATAGAAAAGGCCCTTCAGCCCATCATGTCTACACCCTCCAAAATATAGTACTACCTATGCCAGTTCCACTTTGCCATACTTGGCAAGGGTTAAAATCTTCAAGTGCTCATCCAAGTACTTTTTAAAATTTGTGAGGTTTCCCACTTAAACCACCTTCCCAGGCAGAAAATTTCAGCTCCCTCATAACCTCTGGGTGAAAATATTTTCCTCTAAACCTCTCCCCTTTCACTTTGAAATTATGTTTCGTTTTTATGCACCCATCAACTGAGGAGTATGGCAACTTTCTATTTACCATGTCCATGCTTATACATCTCTATCAGGCTCCCCACACCACCCCGCAAACCAAAACAAACATTCACTGCTCCAAAGAAAGCAAATCAAGCTTTTCCAGCCTCTATTCATAGCTGAAATGCCCCATTCTGTGCAACATCCCAGTGAATCCCCTTTGCGCCCCCCCCTGTGATTTCACATCCTTCCTTCAGTGTCATGACTACAGCCACACGCTGTAATCTAGCTGCGACAAAACCAAAGTTCTAATCAGTTCCAATATGATCTCCATAGAACATTAATAGCGCAGTACAGGCTCTTCGGCCCTCGATGTTGCGCCGACCTGTCATACCAATTTGAAGCCTATCTAACTACACTATTCCATGTATGTCCATATGCTTGTCCAATGACGACTTAAATGTACTTAAAGTTGGCGAATCTACAACAGTTGCAGGCAAAGCATTCTATACCGTTACTATTCTCTGAGTAAAGAAACTACCTCTGACATCTGTCCTATATCTATCACCCCTCAATTTAAAGCTATGCCCCTTCGTGCTCACCATCACCACACTTGGAAATAGGCTCTCCCTGTCCACTCTATCTAACCCTCTGATTATCTTATATGGCTCGAATAAGTTACCTGTCAACCTTCTTCTCTCCAATGAAAACAGCCTCAAGTCCCTCAGCCTTTCCTCGTAAGACCTTCCCTCCAATACCAGGCAACATCCTAATAAATCTCCTCTGCACCCTTTCCAAAGCTTTCACATCCTTCTTATAATGCGGTAACCAGAACTATACACAATACTCCAACTGCGGCTGCACCAGAGTTTTGTACAGCTGTAGCATAACCTCATGGTTCCGGAACTCGATCCCTCTATTAATAAAAGCTAAAACATTGAATGTCTTCTTAACAACCCTGTCAACCTGGGTGGCAACTTTCAAGGATCTGTGTACCTGGACACCGAGATCTCTCTGTTCATCTACACTACTGAGAATCTTACCATTAGCCCAGCACTTTGCATTCCGGTTACTCCGACCAAAGTGAATCACCTCACACATGTCTGCATTAAACTCCATTTGCCACCTCTCAGTCCAGCTCTGCAGCTTATCTATGTATCTCTGTAACCTACAACATTCTTTGTCACTATCCACAACTCCACCGACCTTAGTGTCGTCTGCAAATTTACTAACCCACCCTTCTACGCCCTCATCCAGGTCGTTTATAAAAATGACGAACAGCAGTGGACCCAACAGCCTTGCGTTACACCACTGGTAACTTGACTCCAGGATGAACATTTCCCATCAACCGCCACCCTCTGTCTTCTTTCAGCAAGCCAATTACTGATCCAAACTGCTATATCTCCCAAAATTCCATTCTTCCACATTTTGTACAATAGCCTACTGCGGGGAACCTTATCGAATGCCTTGCTGAAATCCATAAACACCACATCAACAGGTTTGCTCTCATCTACCTGTTTGGTCACCTTCTCAAAGAACTCAACAAGGTTTGTGAGGCACGACCCACCCTTCACAAAACCATGCTGACTATCCCTAATCAAATTATTCTTTTCTAGATGATTATAAATCCTATCTCTTATAACCTTTCCCAACACTTTACCAACAACTGAAGTAAGGCTCACTGGTCTATAATTACCAGGGTTGTCTCTACTCTCCTTCTTGAACAGGTGAACCACATTTGCTATCCTCCAGTCTTCTGGCACTATTCCTGTAGACAATGATGATTTAAAGATCAATGCCAAAGGCTCGGCAATCTCCTCCCTGGCTTCCCAGAGGATCCTCGGATAAATCCCATCCGGCCCATATTGTTATAATCTGTGATACAATTGGTAAATGAAAGTATCCCATGTGCATCCTTAATGTCCCTATTAATCTGTCCTGCTCCCTTCAGGGATTTGTGGACAAACTCCCCAAGATCCCTATGTTCTTCTGAGCTTCCTGGTGTCTTGCCATTCATTGTTCCTTGGTGAAAAATGTGTCGCCTCGCATCTAACAGGATTAAATTCAATTTGGGAGAAAGTGAGGACTGCAGATGCTGGAGCTCAGAGACTCCTGCTCCTCGGATGCTGCCTGACCTGCTCTGCTTTTCCAGCACTACACTCTTAAATTCAATCTGCCATTGTTCTGCCCAATTTACCAATTATTTATGTCCTCCTGTAACCTAATACATTTGTCCTCAATAAGAGTCACATTGCTGTGACTCTACAGTAAAATGTCAGCCAGACCAGGTAAAGTTGCAGATTCCTTCCAGAATTGACAGTGATAATACAGGCATTATTAGGCAAGCTATGTTTTTAATTTAAAGTTTTTATTGTATTCGGATGCCACCATCTGCCAGGCTGAAATTTGAATCATGTCCCCAAACCTCGGGTCCTGGAATAAAAATCCAGTGACATTTCTATCACATACAGCCTCTCCCTGAGCCAGAAGGTGCATACTGGCTGCAGGATTCCTAGCTTCTGACCTACTCTTGTAACCACAGTATTTATGTCTAGTCCAGTTCAGTTTGTAGTCAATGGTAGCACCCAGGTTGTTGATGGGTTTTGTGTCTCAGGTAGTCAAATGCATTTTAAAATCCAAGTATACTACAACTATTGAGTCTCCCTTTATCTATCCTATTAGTTACATTCTCAAAGTACTCTTGTAAATGTTTTAAGCATGATTTCCTTTTCATGTTGTTTTTACTTTATAATGCATTGTTAAAACTTCATTAATAATAAACTTATACATTTTTCTGAATGACTGCCCTTTGGTACATTATTTTCTCTCTGCTCTCCTTTCCTGATCAGCAGTATTACATTTGCTAACTTGTGACCCCTGGGACAGGTATAGAATATCGTGAATTTTGGAAAATCATACCAGTACACCACTAATCTCTGCAGCCACCTCTTTCAGAACTCTAAGATGTCAGCTATTGGATCTGAGGAAATTGTTGGATTTGAGTTCCTTACGTTTGTCCAATACTTTTTCTATGTTGATGGTAGTGACCTTCAATTTGTCACTTTATCAGTCCATGGCTTACTCTCTGTTCCTCATACATAATTTGTGTTTTCTGTTGTATTGACAGACACAAATAAGTGTCTAAGTTACATGGGCTATGCCAAGATTTGTGGCAGAATTGGACAAGGCATTTGGTGAGGCTGACCTTGACATGAGCAGCATCCCACTCCACCAATTGAATACTTTTCACAAGCGATGTGGCAAGATTCTCAGTCAGCAGCAGTGAGTCACCAATGACGTGGAATTATTGCTTGCCTCATTAATATGTAGCTTCCTATCTTATTAAACAACCTCAATGTATGGAACCTAAGATGAAAATCAGAGTAGGTTCCTGCCGGATGCAGCTCGGTGCTTGTTTTAAAGGGCCATTTTGTTGGGAAGCAGGCTGCATCTCAAGGAGATTGGCATCTGAAATCTGGCAGCTTCTAATAACCCTTACGGAACATCACTGGTCCACTTATGTAACACTTCTGCAATGCAATGATGCACATCAGACTTGCACTGGCAATTATCATGCTAATACTACTTCAAAGATACTCTGCGTTCAGTACCTGCGCTCAGCTCATGGACTGGACCAGGCTGCATCTCCAGGCTCTTTGTTTGCTCTTATATTGTCCACTCATTCAGAGCCTATCTGGATGCTGTCGGTATTCCAGTATTGCCTTGCCTTGCTTTATCTTCTGCACTGGGCCCCCTCAGCCAGAGATATGAGATTCATGTTGCTTCTACCTTGCCTTGCCATTTAGTGCAGACAGAAAGAACGGAAGCTTGTCAGAGTTGTCAGCAGGCCTCAAGGAGGGAGAATAACCTTCAATCAGGACTCCTGACTCTATGTCAATATCATCCACTGATTTCAGTCCAGAGGCTTGAAAGCAGTCAGTCAGCTACTTGGGGTAGTCACAGTGAGGATGCTGTCAGCATACAGATTGAGGAGGTGAATGTCAGGCAGCCCCACCGTCTGAGTGTTTGCCAGCTGTCTGTCTGCAAAGCTGGATCATAAGTTAGCCCTGTCTGCTATGTCAGAAACTGTGCTAGGTAGCTCTGGACTGACAGTGATTGTCTGAGTACACGATGGCCTGTAAAAATGGTGCAGGTGCAAGGCTGGTGATGAGTTTTGGGATATTAACAGAGTGGGGAGTTGTTCTCAGAACTGTTCCTGATAAGATTTAGGAGTATTTGTATTTCCAGTATTCCCTGTCCTTTAGGCAGATATCTAGCATCTGTGGTATTTTGATTATGTATCTTTGTTGAACATGTGAATTTGTTTTTCTTGTAGTGACTCTTAGTACATATTTATTTCCATACATCCTAATCTAATTACCTGAACAGATATGAGTGACTTTCCTCTTTCTGACCAGTGTATTAACTATGCTTAGATTAAAATTCCTACTGTGTACGGAAGTAGCTTGCTGTCAAACTTAATATGGAAGTATGTCATTCTTAAACTTAATATTCTTGGTAGAACTTGCATCAATTTCCCACCCGGCAATATGTTAATGAGCTGACCCAGGAATTTTGGACTCAATGAGCAAAAGATCATCCTGCCCTCTTTGTGACTTAATTGGATCATTAGAATTTCACAGCGTTGAATTTTATATGTATAGTATTGCACTGCATCTAGCATAAAAATAATTTTGCACGATCTCTTATCATTTATAGACCATGGATATGCAATGGATGTATGAGATCAATGGTTTGGATCCCCAGTACACTCCTCCTAATGTTCAGCATGGCAAAATTGTCCACAAAGGCTTCAAGCAGACTGTTGCAGTCCAGCAACGTAACTTCATCAAAGAAAACCTCAAGGTGATAACAACTGCAGTGTCCTCTCCTCTAAAAGGCGCTCCCCTCGTTCACTATAAATAAAACAATTAAAGCAAAGTAAATATGAAATAAAATGTTACCTTTCATTTTCTGAAGAATGTAGATTATTTTGTCTGTCTAAACAAAAGCCCATCATTCATAACTGACTTTCTACATGGAAGAACATATTTTTATTAACACAGTAATCTTGTGTATGCTACATTATTATATCTATCACATTGTATTTTTCCAATAAATCTTATCAATGTAACCATTATCAATTGAAAATATTTTGCTTTTACAGTCCTCTGTATGTGCCCACTTTTATTTTATATAAATCAAACCTAATCAACCTAATCATCTGTCTGATTTGTATGATTTTCTGAAAATGCCTACGCTTTCCTGTCAGCAAAATCAATCTGTCTTGGCAATACTTTTTTTAATCAATACCCATCTTCTGATTAAAAGATCTAAGGAAATAATTATTGTCAACCTGTTAGAGATGGCAGGACAACTATCTGCAAAGTTTTTCTTCATTCTCCAATGTTGAAAAAAAGGTGAACTGAAACATAGGATACATGCTTAAATCACAGAGTGATACAGCACTATTATTAGAACTTACACAAAACACTGAACTAAAATAAAAATGAAGTGCTGCAGATGTGAAATAACTGGAACATGCCAAAGAAACGCAGCTGTGTGGCAGCATCTATGGAGAGAGAATTAGCGATAACATTTTGAATCCTTTTGGAACATGCACATAATTAAAAGCAGTTTTAATGTTGTCATACTTTGAATCTGATCTCACAATAATTGGCATATTTACGACATGAAGTATACATTTATCCAAAAGAAAATAACATTACATACAATTGTATGGAAAATGCATTACAGAAATTTAATTTAACTAGTTCTTGCTGCCAGTATGATTTACATGAGTCTTCACCTATCCTTCCACATCTAATTCTATCAGCAAAACCCCATATTGTTCTTCCTTGTGCACTTGACCAACTAGCCCTTAAATACTTATCTCACTATCCTTTCCACAAACTACTCAGGAACAAAGGAGAGGAGGAGAAAAATAAATGGTTGCCCAGGAAGTCCATTAAATATGGCAGCAATATTTCTTTGCATCAATGTCAATTATCAAGCAGCAAATGTTCTAGTGGTTGAAAACTACTGCCACGTAGGATGCAGCACAAATGTCAGAAATGTTTCCCATTGGAATAAAGAATATTTTTTCCTATAATGGCTAAAGATACCACAGCACAGAATTGCCATTGCAATCAACAGCTTCCAAGTTAAAATATTATTTTGTATTGAGCAAGAAACAGGAATGCGAGAAACAAGGTTCAAATGCATAAATGATCTTTGATATGCTCCTAAGATTGTACCATACATTGTAGTAACCCCATTGCATTGCTATTTAAAAAGGCATTTGCTTTCCAACAGAGAGAAAAGCAGGCGATGACACATATGAGGTTGATAATTAACCAAAGGAAGGGGGAGAGGCAGCATTATGATTTTAACCTGATTCTGGATACTGAGAGTAGCAAACGAGATTTCATGATAACTTTGCTGATGCTTAAATCACACATTGTTGTATTCACATTTCTTCTCAATGAAGATCTTCTCCTTACTAAGGCAAATGTGAAGACGTTATTTTATTTTTCTATTTTTTAAATTTTGGACGGAAATGGGAAAAGAATGGGGATAAACGCCAAGGGTTATACAAAGACTGCTACACTGTATAAAAGCAAGTTACCCTGACACTCATTGATTTCCAGTGCTCTACCTTGTCTGAGTAACCAAAAGTTAACATGACAGTGACAGTACAAAGATCGTCAGAAAAGCATCAAATCACCATTCATCAGTCATTCTAACAGTATAAAAAATGTTCATGAAGAAAACATTGAAAGATTATCCACTGGGTAAACCACAGATGACTTTGCTATGAGACATAATGAAAGTCCTTCCAAGCTTGAGAGAATGTGCATACTGTGTATCTAGGAATTTTTCTTAGATGTTGTGGAAATGTTGTAACCCCCAGAATAAATCAATCACCATCTAAGCTGTAACCACTTGATAAAACTTTGAGGTAGTTTTGGTGGCATTACTGTTGAGGTTTAGTCAGTAGTATTACGTTAAGAGAGGATCTGAGCTGGAAGTGTTGTTTTGAATCAGTGTTGCATGCTGTTTGGTGTCATAATCTGCCTGCTCTGCTTGCTGTTGACAGATACTCACCGTCTTGCACTAACTCTCCAACCATTATGATGCCCAGTGCCTCTCACCGAAATGCATGCATGTGCATTCAGAAGCCATTTTGTTTTCAGAACAGCCCTGATGGTACCCAAACAGTGAGCATTATTGACCTCAACGTCACACTGAACAACCCAGTTTAGTTCTTTTCTAATTTCTGCTTGAAGCCTTTCACTTTTGAGACGCCAGAACTAATGTTAGCAGATTTATGTGGTTAAATGATTGTAATTTACTACAGTTATATTGGAATTCACAATGCCTAGGTTACTACAAATAGGGCTAGATTTTACTGGAAGTTGTGTCATCCCTGGTTCAAAACGTGATGCAAACCTATCCATGATGAAGCAGGCTGCCCAGCAGCCAATTTACATTCCTCAAGCAGAGATCTCCATTCCCATCTGGGGAGGAAATTCTACCTTTGAAAGCTGTCAGACTGATCTGGTTGGCCAGCAGCACTGTAGTCCCAGCAATGCCTGCTTTGAATGGTGGGCACTGCTGGAATTCCGAGCCAAACTCAATGAAGGGACATGATAGAATTTCACATCTGGAAGGAGATGCCCAGCAGCAGGAGAGCTAGGAGCTCCCTGGCATTGGAGTGTTACTCTCTCCAAGGCAGTTACAAATTCACTCTGGTGCCAGTGACCTGTGGGAGCAATGCTGAATCAGGATTCAACCAGACAGCAAACAGTCATCAGAGAATCCATGTGGAAAGTTAGGATCCCTGGGAGGCAAGGGGAAAGCTTTTAAAAATATTGCAGAATTACAGGCTGGAAATGTAGAAGTAAATAATTGCATCTCAGATCGTGTGTCACCGTCATGGTGAGCAGACAAATTGAGCACGGATATTGTTAAGGAAATCAAGGACCACAAAAGCAATTTAATTTGAGATTGCAGATTCAGAGACATTGTGAAGCTCGAATTAAAGTGATAAATGGGCAATTTGAAACCTAGGCAGACAAGGTCTAACTCAAGAAGAAAGTGAGGAGACTTTATTAAGGTTGCAGATAAAGTGAATAATCTATTATTAAAGGCAAAAGTGGGAATCAACCTGTAGATAAAACATTAAAGCAAGCATCTTTATTAAAGCTGACATTTAGTAAAGATATTAAGGAAATGGATATTGCTTATTTAAGGTATAAATAGTGGGATTCATTAGAGAAGCTGCAAAAAAGGGTAAAATCCTCCATTTTGCCTCCGAAAGGTGTGAATACTGCATTTTAACAAAGAATATGGGAATCTTTCAATTTGACCCCAAAACATGGGAAGAGCTTTCCATTGCAGAACAGAGCAGCAGCTTTTCCTACAACAGATAAAAGCCTTTTTGAGCACAGAAAATAAATAATTACATTAGAAGAGATGGCATCAGAAATAGTATTGTTAGGCAGATTTACTTTCACTGGTTGGCAAATAAAACACACAGTTGAACATCTTGAAAAAAAACAATTATTAAGATCCAGAATAATTTCCATAATTAAATACTAATTTAGAAGGTGACCAAATGAATACATTTCTAAGTGCAATTGGGAGTATGGCTGTATCATTATAGTTCAACAAGGTATAAAATAAGCATGAAACGTTTGATGAAATATCATAAGCACTTCACAATCACCGTAACCTACAAACAAATTAAACTCTTGAAAGAGCAAGATTTAACAGATAAGTTCAGCATTCAAAGAAATCCATTGATGATTTCATTAATGATCTTTACAATTTCATGAAAGGATTAGATTATAATGATTTAAGGTCAGAGTTCATAAAAGATTGCATTGTTCGAATTGTTGATGTTTGTCAGATTTATTACAATCAAAAGAACATTTGATTCCCAAGAAACTCATTCAGTTGGCAAGTGAAGCAAAGGCCCTGAAGAAGCATAGATCAATCCTAAGACAAGAAGATAAAACTTATCTTAGGAGATCATCAGAGCTCATTTATTTATTAAGATACAAATCCATAAAAGAAACATGCATGAAACCAACACAGCAAACAGGACCTTTATCAGTGCTGGAGAGCAAGGAAACCTCACAGGCACAGGTAGTGGCCAGCTGTTAAGAAGGATTGTTTTATCTAGAAAATACTTGGTCACTTTTAGAAACTCTGCCAGTCACCAGTAGAACAGTCTAAGAAGGAAAGCCTAAAGTATTTCTAGCTGAAATAAAAAAATCCGTTTGGTGGCGAGAAGGAAGGGTCAACCAGATTCATTCCTCCACAATGACCAATCAGGCCGTCCCCTCTGCTTATGTTTACCTATCCCCACCTCACCACCCTGCAACCCTCCAAACCCCTATATCTGCAGTTCCCCTTACACCCAGTCCTGAAGAAGGTTATATCGAAACACTGCCTTCCCCACCTCCTAATGCTGCCTAGCTTGCTGTGATTGAGAAGGAGGCTCTCTCAGTTACATAGGCTTGCAAGAGGTTTCAAGAACACAATCTCCATCTGAAAGAGTTTTGGAGACACAACACCAATCCTTGGTTTCTCTACTAAATGAGAAAGGATTAGCAAGAATGCTCCAATGAAGATATTTTGACTCTTCCTTGTGTGGTTTGACTATGAAAGAGAATATGTACAGAGAAAACTGCAGACAATGGTGGATACACTCCCAGACTAACGAGTCAACAACCTTACCAGGCATGATATTGAGTTTTTTCAGCAAATTGAGTGTTCTATTCAGTGCATAGTAGCACATTGACCAGCAAGCCAAACTTGGCTCCACCACCTACAATCAGTAAGATGTTGAAGATTGGCCAGATCAAAAGCTCAGGCTATGAAAACATTTTGAACATGAACAGCATTTCATCATTGTGACTTAGTGGTGTATGATGAAAGGCCAGTTGTTCCAGCTTTACTTTGGGAAAGTATCCCACACAAGATTCACCAAGGACACTTGTGGTGTGGTGGCCTGGGATCTCCAAAGAGATTGAAGATGTCATTACCAAATGTGAAACGTGCTATTCACAAGCCTGAGTGATGAGACCTGCCAAGATCCATTAATATCCCCACTGAGCCATGGGAATCTGAGAGCACAAATTGATTTAGTTTTGATGAAAGTCTTCCCTTATTGCCCATGGTTATTTTTCAAAGTGGTTAGAGATGAAGAAGTTACATACCACAATCATTGGTAAACTTATCAAAGTCTTTCAGGAAATATTTGCAATGCATGGTATCCCTCACATGGTCATTTTGGACAATGGACCACAGTTTGTCAGTGAGTGCTTCAGCCAATTTACTGCCAACTCTGGATTTAAATATGTTATAAGTTCAGGAAGATTTGTACAATTGAATGGGAGCATCAGGCATGGGATCAGAACAGTCAATTCATTTTTTAAGAAAAATGCTGACCTCTATTTTTAAATTACCAATCCACCTTCAGACCATAATTCTTCATACAACAGAACACAACCCCTCACTATTTAGTTTAAAGCCCTATCCATGGCCCTACATATGCGGTTAGCCAGAACTCTGGACCCAGCTTGATTCAGGAACAGCTCCCACCTTACTGGTGTCAATGTCCAATAAATTCAAACCCATTTCTCCCAAGTTAATCTTTGAGCCACACAATTATCTCTTGTGGACCCTGTGCCACTTAGCTCGTGGCTCAGTTAGCAATCTGAGGTTATTATATTTTTGGTTCTGCTTTTTAATTAGTCCCTACCTGCTCATGTTCCTTCAGCAGATCCTCTTTCCTCTTTCTACCTATTGTTGGTACCTATGTTGATCACCACAACTGGATGTTTCCCCTCCAACTCCAAGTTCCTTTGCAGTCCAAATGAGATTTCCTGAACTCGGGCACCAGGTAGGCAACACAGCCTTCAGCATTCTCAATGCTGGCCACAGAGAACAGTGTCTATTCCCCTGATATACTATTCCTGATGGCAATTATTTTTTTTTTTCTCCCCCAATTTGAATGGGTTCCTATAGCACGGTGTAATGGTCAATATGCTCATCCTCCCTACAGTCCTCGCACTCATCCACAGAGGCAGCAAGAATTTCAAACCTGTTAGACAAGCTCAAGAGCTGATGCTCCTTCAGCACCATCTCCTGGACCCCTCTACCTGCTTCACTCATAGTCACACCGTCCTGTCCCTGACTATTAACCGAATCTAAGGTAGTTAATAAAAAGGATGTGACTGTCTTGTGAAACACAGCATCCAGATAACTCTCACCCTCCCTTAATGTGTCACAGTAATTGAAGCTCAGACTCCAGCACATCAACTCTGAGCTGAAGTTCCTCAAGTAAACAACACATGTTACAGTTGTGGTCACAATGAACCACAATGGGGTTCACCAGCTCCCACATTATGCAGTCACAATACATCTCCAGGCCCAGCATCTATATTTATTAACTTGGTTCTTAATTTGATTTTTAAAAATTTCCTATAGGTCTTTTAGTTTGTAACCTGCAAATGCTTTGCCCGTTTACCTTCAATCTAAAAATAATGCGTAATCGATAGTAAAATTAGTAGCTACCTCCAGCCAATGAAGTGATATTTATTGTGATGTCACCCTTTTTGTTATTGGCCTCCAATCTTGGACTCAAAGAGTGTTTAGAGATGGAAATGTGTTGCTGGAAAAGCGCAGCAGGTCAGGCAGCATCTAGGGAACAGGAGAATCGACGTTTCGGGCATTAGCCCTTCTTCAGGAATGAAGAAGGGCTAATGCCCGAAACGTCGATTCTCCTGTTCCCTAGATGCTGCCTGACCTGCTGCGCTTTTCCAGCAACACATTTCCATCTCTGATCTCCAGCATCTGCAGACCTCACTTTCTCCTCAAAGAGTGTTTATCCAGGCAGGTTTTCTGCAAGAGTAACTCGACTAATGCCACTTCCTCAACCATTCCCCTTCGCCCTGCGTTTATTTGTTTTCAGGTGTTTACCCAATTCTCTTTTGAAGGTTGAGTACCATAACCACTGCACTGTATTTACCAATACAAATGCTCAACATGTTATCAATTCCTCTGAAGCTTCATATAGAAAAGGTAAAAGGCATGCATGACGATTTAAAAGATATCCCTGGTTAGTGGATGGATAGATTATCTTATTTGTATGTGGAAATGCTGCTGTGCTCCTTGAATGATGAAAAAGGATACTTCCAGTGAATAATTAAAACATCAGGTCAATGTCTACTCTTTCTTAGTGTCTGTTTGCACTGAAACACTTGTAATTCCTTTTCAATCTCAACAATTTTCAACCATTGAATGTAACTTATCACTTTAAATTGAAATGGTGGGGCAGAGAGGAAAAAACAGAATTGTGAACTTGCATTGTTTGTACGACCTGGTTCACTATCATGCAGAAGTTATCCACTAATTTCTGTGTGCAATTGTATTTACGTGAAATTATTTTAACTGAGTCAAAAAGTTCATATTTTTATTATATGTAACATTTTAATTAATGCATGGAATATTTTACTTTGGAGTGACTGCAATAATGCCATTAAATTGATATCAGGTCATCCTCAGGACTGAGGCCCATTTACCCAGAATTAATGGAATAATATGTATGAAGAGTCACGTTCTCCCAGCATGGAATGGCAGACCTGCACAGCCTCACGCAGAATATTCTATGGGCTTCTGTACAACTAGGCTGCTCCCTTCCATTAAATGGATGCAGAATCTTTCCAGACTATGGCTTGTGACTTGGGAGAAATCCATGTCTTCGGAGTGACAATGCATCATTTCAGTAACCTCCTTCCTGAACTGCAGTTCTGTATTTTTTGGGACCCTGGTGCTGTGATTCAGAAAGATGGTTTGCTTCCTCTCCCATCAGCATCTCATTGCGATGACACAGAGCTTAGAAATTCTTGCCCAATATTGCGGTAGATGCTACGAACAAGTGGCAAAGCAACAGAATCTGCTATTCTGATGGCTATTGAACAATCAACAATTACATAATGAACCACAATCTACTTCTTAGAACCACTAAAATCATAGGAATTGCTTAAATATTGCATTAGGGTAGCAGTACCTTTGGCAGGGTGACCTGATATCACTCATTAAGATATGCAGTTGTCCTGTAATTAGTATGCGTGTCCAATGGAAATTGAATTCAATTAGATGGTCCATGTGTCAGAAATGGTTATGCCATTGGAAACATGCACCAGTTTTAAAAATTAAAATTAATCAAGCTTTATGCCAATCTTGATTTGCCAGCCTGACCCCAATGCCCAGTAATAAACTCAAGACCAATCCAAGGAAAAAGTTATTTCCAAGCACTCTCATGTCGCTAATTGTTACAATCCTGTTAGGGATTATCAACATTTGAAGAGAAATCCTAATGTCTCATTTTAATCAACAGAACTCCAGTAGAGAGTTTCATGTTTGAATCAAAAACAACTTATTTATAAAACAATTAAACAAGAAGAACAGCCCAAACCCAATGGATGGGAATTTCTCAGTGTCTAAATGATACTGATAATGGGGAGAAAATTGGTTGTTTGCAGGAAAATGAAAAATGGGGAGCTGTATAGAAATCAGTCAAGGGTGTAGTCTAACCTCAGAAGGGGTTGTCCTCCAAAGTCAGTTCAGCAGGAAAGCCCCGATTTCTAGGGATTGGGACACTAATTATCAAGGGACGCTGTTCGGGACAGAGCTGTGTTGGAAATCAAGTGTGGGAAATTGATGTAGCATGCTGGGAAACAGAGAGAGCAAATTACAATGAGTGATTAATCCAGATCAAAGTGTAGCCTAGATCAAAGACAATATATCATGTGAGGGCAAGGGGTACTGTGGACGGTCAGGTATGGGAAGGTGGTATTCAACAATCACTACCAATTTCCTGAAGAAGGGCATGTGCCCGAAACGTCGAATCTTCTGTTCCCTAGATGCTGCCTGACCTGCTGTGCTGTTCCAGCAATAAAGTTTCAGCAACAATCACTACCAGCCTGGGTTTGTTAGAAGTACAGTGTTCCATGATGTTGGGCATTCCTGAAGAAGGGCTTATGCCCAAAATGTCGATTCTCCTGCTCCTTTGATGCTGCCTGACCTGCTGCGCTTTTCCAGCAACACATTTTTCAGCTCATGGCTATGTGGTAAGCCTGGGGCTCTGAAGATAAATTGGGGAAATGAATAGTTATGTGAAAGTGTATTGGAAGTTGTGGAGAGGTTGAAACCCAGTGATGTTAATGCAGAAAGACTGAAATACAGAAAGGAACATGAAGGTTGAGGGTGAGGGCAAGAGACACAGAATAACCCTTTCGAGCAGGATCTAGAAAGCCTATTATCTTCAATGAAGTCTTAAGTATGCAATAAACATAAGTGAAAGTACATTCAGAGGGTATGGACTTGTGTGTGATGTCAGGCCCATTGAGGGACAATCAGGAACATAATTCTACATGCATGCTTCATTCTTTGACCAACAATGTAGAATACCAATCCTGCCACAGCAATCCTGTCACTATGTGGATATACCCACTAGAGAAGATGCAAGACTTGACCTACCCTGGAAATAAGGCAAGATAAGCAACTGAGGTGTCAGTGGAGAGAACTTTGGAGCTAGTGAACATAATTCTATTATTTTTAACATAGTGATGGAAAATAATCTAAAAGTTAAAGTTCTAAATTGGAGGAAGGCCAATTTTGATGGTATTAGGCAAGAACTTTCAAAAGCTGATTGGGTGTGGATGTTCACAAAGAAAGGGACGGCAGGTAAATGGGAAGCCTTCAAAGATGAGATAACTAGAGTCCAGAGACAGTATGTTCCTGTTAGGGTGAAAGGCAAGGCAGGGAGCTGTAGGGAATGCTGGATGACTAGAGAAACTGAGGTTTTGGTCAAGAAAAAGAAGGAAGCAAATGTCAGGCATAGACAAGGGAGATTGAGCAAATCCTTAGAAGAGTATAAAGGCAGTAGGAGTACACTTAAGAGGGAAATCTGGAGGGCAAAAAGGGGACATAAGATAGCTTTGGCAAATAGGGTTAGAGAGAATCCAAAGGGATTCTATAAGTACATTAAGGACAAAAGGTTAACCAGGGAGAGGATAAGGTCCCTTATGGATCAGAAAAACCTCAAATGTGTGGAACCGCAGGAGATGGGGGAGATACTAAACTAGTATTTTGCATCAGCATTTACTGTGGAGAAGGATATGGAAGATACAGAATATAGGGAAATAAATGATGATACCTTGAAAAATGTCCATATTACAGAGGAGGAAGCATTGGATGTCTTAAATGTATAAAGGTGGATAAATCCCCCGGGCCTGATCAAGTGTACCCAGAAGCTGTGAGAAGCTAGGGAAGTGATTGCTGGGCCCCTTACTGAGATATTTGTATCATCGATAGTCACAGGTGAGGTGCCGGAAGACTGGAAGTTGGCTAACATGGTACCATTATTGAAGAAAGGTGGTAAGGAAAAGCCAGGGAACTATAGACCGCTGAACCTGACAAAGGTGGTGGGAAATTTGTTGGAGGGAATCCTGGGGGGGCAGGATTTACATGTATATGGATAAGGAAGGACTGATTGGAAATAGTCAACATGGCTATCCACGTGGGAAATCATGTCTCACTAACTTGATTAAGTTTTTTGAAGAAATAATGAAGAGGATTGATGAGGGCAGACAGGTATTGATATGGATTTCAGTAAGGCGTTCAACAAAGTTCTCATTGTAGGCTGGTTAGCAAGGTTAGATAACATGGAAAACAGAGAGAACTATCCATTTCGATATAGAACTGGCTCCTAGGTAGAAGACAGAGGGTGGTGGTGGAGGGTTGCTTTTCAGACAGGAGGCCTCTGATCAGTGGTGTGCCACAAGGATCGGTCCTGGGTCCACTGCTTTTCAACATTTATATAAATGATTTGAATGCAAACATAGGAGGTATAGTTAGTAAGTATAGTTTGCAGATGACACAAAAATTGGAGGTGTAGTGGACAGCAAAGGAGGTTACTTCAGTGTACAACAGGATCTTGATCAGATAGGCCAATGGGTTGAGGAATGGAAGATGGTGTTTAATCTAGACAAATGTGAGGGGCTGCGCTTTGAAAACCAAAACAGGGCAGGACTTATACACTTAATGGTAAGATTCTGGGAGTGTTGCTGAATAAAGTGACCTCAGAGTGCAGGTTCATAGTTTCTTGACTGTGGAGTCTCAGGTGGATAGGATAGTGAAGAAGGCAGTGTTTGGTATGCTTTCCTTTATTGGACAGGCCATTGAGTATAAGAGTTGGGAGGTCATGTTGCAACTGTACAGAACATTGATTAGGCCACTTTTGGAATATTGTGTGTAATTTTGGTCTCCATGCCATAGGAAGGGTGTTGTGAAATTTGAAAGGGTTCAGAAAAGATTTATAAGGATGTTGCTAGGGTTGGAGGATTTGAGTTATAGGGAGAGGCTGAATAGGCTGGGGCAGTTTTCCCTGGAGCTGCGGAGGCTAAGGGGTTACCGTACAGAGGTTTATAAAATCATGAGGGGCATGGATAGGCTGAATAGACAAAGTCTTTTCCCTGAGTTGGGGGTGTCCAGAACTAGAGGGCATAAGTTTAGGGTGAGAGGAGGAAAATATAAAAGAGACCAAAGGAGCAACTTTTTCATGCAAAGGGGGCTGCAAGTATGGAAAGAGCTGCCAGAGGAAGTGGTGGAGGCTGGTACAATTAAATCATTTAACAGGAATCTGGAGGATATATGAATAGCAAGGGTTCAGAGAGTTGTGGGCCAAGTGCTGGCAAATGGGACTAGATTAGATTAGGATATCTGCTGGGCATGAATGAGTTAGACCAAAGAGTCTGTTTCCATGCCCTACATCTCTATAACTCTCTGACTGTATGACCACATCATTGATAAGTAAAAATTAACTCTGGTAATCTCCATAAAGACCTTTAAGTCTCATCTGCAATCCACAGTTCTCAAACTCACACACCAAAAGCTGTGAAGGGTAAGTCTGTGAGAACATGTCCTTAAATGACATTATGTCTTTGGGTGATATATTGTTTGGGAGGGGTGGGGGGGTGTGGTGGTGGTGGTGGCAAGGGACAAAGTTTCAGTAATCCTATCACACTTACAACCTCCCACTGGGTCTGCATGACAAGGCTTCCCTGCACACATTGCGATAAATCTAGTACATTAGAAGTCTATGCAGAAGCATCCAATGGCCTTCTCTATCCTAGGCCTTCATGTCCTATCAACAGGGGCTATGGTAAAGTATAATTTGTGAGGACTACGTTTGCTGTCTAGACTCATGACTAAGGAGCAGTTTTGATTCTTATATTCCCCAATTCTAAGTTGTTGGAACTAACCCCAATGAATCCAGACGCAGAATCATCACCGTGGCTCCTGTTCAATAAAACTCACAGAAATTGAGGAGGCTATAAGGTGTCAGTGATCCCAGGATCCACAGTAAACTCCAGCAGCTGTCCGTGTTGGAGCACACGGCTGCAGGGGAGGTTCTGCAGTGGAAGAGGTTCCAGGCCTCACTGCCATTTCCTCTAGAAATTGAAGGACATTGATGACATCGACTGAGGATTTTCCAGACTACCGATGTAGAACTGTACAACCTGCTGAAGTTGGAGTTATAATCTGAACAGGGACATATCCCTGTCACTGTCAAGGTGACAGCAGTGCTGAATGTTCATATGATTGGCTGCTTCCCAGAATCCATGGAATCCTGTATGCAATCTCTTAATCCTCAACTCACAAATGGATCAAAACTGTGACCAATGCAATTTGTGCCAGGTCAGTGCTACAGTCTGGCAGTGGACTTTACCAAAGTAACTGGCCTCTCCCAGGTGCAGATCCAGGTAGACAGTACACACAGAGGGGATGGGAGGAAAACAGGAAAAAGCAATTGAGTTGGACAATCAGGTATGATCATGATGAAAGCCAGAGCCCAGAGGACTGAGTGGCCTACTTCTGCTGCTGTTCATTTTTGTATCTGTAATCCTCTTCTATCTGGGGCTGTGCAGTCCATTGAGTACCAGCGATCTGGGGCATTTCTTTTTTAGCCCACTGCTGAGGCATGGCATTGATGTGCCAATCAACTCTGATCTAGCTAAAGTAGCCAAGGAAGTGAAAGGATCTGAGCTTGTGGAGGGTGCAGGAGACAGCCTGATTGGTGCATCCTCTGTGGAATTTATGTCTTCTTCATCTAGAGGAAAAGTTGATGTCCAGAGGGGTTGGCCTTTCGAAGTCAGAAACTGTGTGGACGCTTCTGGTTCCTGCAGCTGATGAGAGGGAATGAGATGGACAATAATGTTAGCAGCATGAGCATGTTAAGAATACATTGTTACGACGTGAGGTAAACCCCTCTGCTAATTTAAACCAACCACAGAAAAGATTCACTGCATGCTGTAATCTGTTAAAATTTGAGAGGCAAAGACTTAGCCCAGAGGTCACTATTTAAAGTAAAAATTAATAAATGTATTCTTTAAGTCCAACAGAGAATATTAAAACCAACAACTATTTACAACCCCTTTCTCTTAAACCTACCTTTTACCTCCCATTCTACAATACTAGTCCCGATTAAGATTTACAAAAAAAATTCAAATTTTAAAACCAGTCAGCTGTTGAATCTTCCCTTTGTATCTTGCTCTGCAGATTTTTCATAAGTTGTCTTTCAATGTTCTGCTCCACAAACGTCTTATTGACAGGTATCTTTCAGACAGATGTTCTGCTGCAGTCTGTACTTGTTGGTGACATGGCAGTTCTCTCCCTAACTGTTCAAAATGTCCTGTTTTATACTCCAAAACATCAGATCGTTTCATTGGTCTTAATATTATCAAAATACTAAATTCAAATTTGATTGGATTCTGGTATCTTGGGGCAAAATTTAAACTGATTGGCTGAATTTGAATTTGTTTTTGTGTTCCATAGCAACACAGCTGTACTATTGGTTTTGACCAAGTGTTATATTGTTACCTTGTTCAGAACACTGTGTGCTGTGTCAGGCAGTCCTTGCTAGTTTTTCAACTCTCTTAAAGGTGCAGTACCTCTACACCTTCATAATAACATTCACAGTGGCTGTAATGGGAGAGTAGTGTAGCATATCACAATGGACCTTACATGGTTGCAGGGATTACCTACAAAATGCTCTGCAGCTGCTTGCTAAGACTCCATTGACATCACCTTTCAAACCTGTGACCACTTGCATCCAGAACAACAGGACAGCAAAGTAAGGAAGTACCAATACTAACAAATTCTCCTCCAAGGCACATATCATCCTAACTTAGAAATATATAACTGTTGCTTCACCATCACTGGGTCATGAATCCAGGAATTCCTCTCTAACAATCCCATAGGTATACCGATACCGCATGGTCAGTTCAAAAAGGCAGTTCACCACCATCTTCTCAAGAATAATTATGACTGACTAACAAAAGAAGGCCTTATCTTGTTGGCAATGCTCATATTAATGAACAAATAATTGATTGAGATAGAAAGAAACATAATAATCTTCATTTAATTCAAAAAGGACTTTAATTTTTTTCTACACAAGTATTAAAGTATATGAAAAGCATGGGTTGAAGAGTGTGGGGCTGAAAAAGCACAGCCAGTCAGGCTGCATCTGAGGAGCAGGAGAATCAATATTTTGGGCTTAAGGCCTTCATATGAAATTCATGGTCTTATTTCTGTTGGCAGAAATGAAAACTGGTCCAAAGAGGATTTAAATATTTTCTAATTAAAATATTCGGGGATGCTATGATGCAGCTCTGAAACAGATGGCAAAGTTTCCCTCCCCAATGATTTTTCCTGTGCAATTCTCTAATCATCCTACCTGTCCCACTGCTCCCAACAATTCACATGTTCTAACACTCTTACTATTACATGTGGTGTCTTCTCTCAATGGTTGTCACTCCCAAATCACTAGTAACACTGCTTGCTCTTTGAGCTTCCTACTTACTCTCTCAGGAATGCTTTCCCATCTCTTCAACTTCTGCACCAGCATTAACGGATGTACCAGAGCCACTGTAATCTCACACAATCACATCTTTTGTCACCTACAGGACAAAATATGTCTCATAATATGGCTGTTGGGGTCATGATAGGTGATGGGGTGGCCACCATTTGTTTCCTCATCCCATGAGCTCATGGGAGAGAACTATGGCTATTAATGTTGCCATGTCCAATCATATTTGAGCTTGTGTTGGATGGTTGACCATTGAAGAAGCAGCTGGAGAGATTGGATTGGACTGACGACGCTAACTGGGGAACCAGTGCAACAATGTCCTTGAGGTGACATGACTGGTCTCCACTAACCAGAACCATTCACTTTGATGCAGAAATTGCACTGATGTGGATGAGAAATAACATGGATGTGATATTCAGTGGAACCCTTTTCCCGTTCCCAGTGCTGCTTCATTCACTGTATGCAGTGAAATGTATTTTACTGACACATCATAACTACTTTGGGGTAATTATTCTTTTCTCTGCTGTTGCTGTAGTATTTTGTGGAGAAAATTCTATAGTTAACCCTACTTATGTTTATTGAAGCCATGCAATTTTTAATTGAACAATGAAACACAATATGTCCTAATTTCTCTTCCTTTATTCATTTCCTCAGCATTGACCAAGATTAAGTATATTGTATATTAAATTGATGGTTTTGTTCCCCACAGCTATGCTTCATTACCATCCAGGAAGTTAATTATCTCAAGTCACAGGGAGTCTGCGCCAAAGCATAAGTGAGCTAGGAGACTGAAGTTGCTTTCTTGAATTCCAGATGACTTTCTAAATTCTAAAATTACAAATTGTCATCTGTAAGTTTTCATTAAGGCAGCATCATGTATGACATAAAATGAAATTAAATTTCCTATCAGAAAAGTTACTGAACATATATTGAAATTGGAACACAGCACAGTTCAACAATTTTTGCCAAAAAGGCACAAGTTGCAGCATGAACTGAAAAATAATTTGTTGTATTAAAAAAAAAGAATGATTTTACATGAGGTTTGGTTTTTCATTCTCTATTGTTAATTTGAATTTTGCTATACTTAGCAACATTATTGGTCAGCCTCCAAAAAATCTGAACATTTTACTTTTGCTATTTTAATTTTGAAGACTTCTCATGAATCAGTATGAATAGCAAGTCAATCACTTTGTAAGTACTGAAATGTCAGTAATTTATTTTAAAATAGAAACATGATAGAATCCTAGAACTTATAAATAGTGATCTAAACCATGAAATGTAAAGCAAACCTTGTCTTTGAGGTTCTCTGCATTTATATTTAAATCAAGAGTTGTTACCTTATATAACTGCAGAGGAGTGGTTGATGTAAAAATGCTTAAGAAATGGCAATGATCAATTTGAATCTTTAATGACAAGCTTTAATTGTATGCCAGTGGTAATTGAAGGTGTATGTTTTATCAGGACCATGAAAGTCCAAGTTACATTTCAGGAAGTTTGAATTGCATATTTTTATATTTGTACTTGAAAGCTAAAATGAGAGGAGTTGAAAGGAAATAAGAACAGCCGATGGTGGAGATACTCATCAGGTTTAGCAGCACCTGTGGAGGGAGAAACAAAGCCAACATTTCAAGTTAATAACCTTTCATCAGATATTTTGTTTCAGATTTCCATCATCTGCTGTGTTTTGCATTTGCATCAAATTAAGGAGAACTTTATCAGACTAAAAGGTAATACCTTGCAAATGGATTAGCGTGAGTACATTTGCAATCCAATTTTAAAAGTGGCACTTTAATTCATGATCCTGTGTTGTGTCATAAATCATGTAAAATATGGAGCAAATAGACCATACATGCAGTAATGCTGTTGGTTGACTTGTCAACTTAATGAGTTCAAATATCATCATTGTTGACTAATTTTCCTTTGGTATGCTCATTTTGTTCCGATTAATTCAGGCAAGCATGTGAGAAGTTTGACAAGCCAAGAAAGCTGCACATTAGACCATACCACTAATACACCTTATACAAATAAAAGTCTATGTTGAAATAATTATTTGCAGAAACAGTCCATATTGCGCTTTTGCTACAGCTTATTACCAATTTAAAATCACACATTGACTGACACACAGCAAGATCAGTAATTTTTCAAAATTGTGAAGGATGAAATTACATAATGTGCCTCAAAAACAAACACCGATGTATTTTTCTTGATTTTGTTCTCAGCTCCACTGTAGACCGTGCCTATTGGCAGGCCCTCATTCCTTACAGTGAGGGATCCTTCACCTTCTCAATGTTCATGTACTTTCTCACTAAAGCAGGGAAGAGATGGAATAACAGACTCTGGTCATTACATTTTGGCTGACGCATTCTATCATCTGATGTTCCCTGAATTTAGAACATATGAACATCTAAATAGTAAATAGTAGACCATTGGGTTCCTTGAGCCACTTTCACCATTCCATACCATCATGTTTAATCTCTATGTTTTGAATTCCACATTCTCATTTACCCCAGATAACCCATGTGCCCCCTGTCTATAAAGAATCTATCCATATCTGTCTTAAAAAGATTCAGTGAAACAGTATAATAAACACTCTATTAAACCATTATTGTTTATAGACTACCAAATTGATTAATTAAATATTAAATGAACAATAACGCTGACAGACTGCAGATGTCTAGTATTTGAAGGCTTAACTACGACAAATAAATGAAATGTAACAAGTTACAATCTCTGAGCGAGACTTCAATGTGAACCAGAGCTGGAAGAAGATCCCTATATATCAACGTAACAGGGCATTTTCTTGAACATAATATAAAGTCTCGTTGGCTAGCCACAAAATCATAGAGTCATATACAGCACAGAGGCAGACCCTTCAGTCCAGCCAGTCCATGACAACCCTGAGCCCAAATTTAACCAGTTCCACCTGCCTGTGCCTGACGGATATCGCTCCAAACATTTCCTACTAATGTGTTTATCTAAATGTCTTCCTCTGGAAATTCATTCCACTGACAAACCACTCTGTGTCAAAAGGTTTCCTCTCATGTTCTTTTAAAATCTTCCTCCTCTCACCTTAAAAATATGCTGCATAGTCTTGAAAGCCCCCGCCGCAGGGATTCCGCCACCATTTACCTTATCTATACCCCTCATGATTTCAAAAACCTCTGTATAGTTATCCCATGGCAAATTCCATTCTCTCAGTGAGGAGTAATCACATGGAGCACAGAACTTGTCATTTTCCGTTCATTATATTTCTTCGGTTAAAACCAGTGGATTGCCTATTTGGAGTTAAACACCTGGCATTTTTAATATTAAAGTTTAACCAGCATATAGGAAATTTCAATTCACATCTTCTTTTCAAATTGAGGTATAATTCAATTCTAAAACTACAAAAAACTTAATGGCTTGGATTTTCTTCATATTGGCAGTCTTCATTGGCTGTAAAGCATTTGGAACATCATAAAGTCACAGAAAATGTAATGCAGAAGTCCTTATATTGTACATTATCTAAAAGTCTTTTTTTCATAGTATATCAATCTATCCATAAATTACAGTACACAATTAGTCTAGATCCAACTAGCTAATTACTTTGGCTGTCTTATCAACCTGTTAACTGCACTAGCTCACGATGACTCTGCTTCCGCACAGTTCAAGGTGACCAGCCAAACTTTCCTACATTCTTTGCAGCATACTTGTTCAGCTCAGGGAGATAAGTTTGAAATGCAACAGTGATTGATGTTCCATTCCCACAGGAACTGATATTGCAAGAACCTTGAAGGCATACATATTCCCAAAGGTTAACCTCAATTAATGTTTAAAACCTTTCTGTGATTAATCATTAGTACAGTTATCCATCAGTACCTTCTTTTATTGAAAATAACCTGCAGTTCCAAAGAAGAGTCATTTCGGACTCAAATCATTCACTTTCTTTCTCTCTCAACAGATGCCACTGGACTTGCTGAGTTTCTCTAGCAAGTTTTATTTCGGTATCCAATAAGTAATGTGATAACATGTTTATGTCTTTCAATGGAGTTAATTAAATTAATGCTGTTGATTATGCAACAGAGGCATTATTTCTGCAAATAGGCTATCAAATAAAATTTAGAAAGTTTATGGAATGGTGAGTGCAAGTTGTTTGTGTTCTGCATCTGGAATAATTTACTTCAGCGTTCTCTCCTTGATTTACTTTTCTCTATTTCATGTGTAGAAATGATAAGGAAAGCAGGTTTCACTTAGTAAAATGACACAATTGGATACAAAGCAATTTATATTTGCCATGATTATTACTATTCCGTTGAATTATATAATCCAGTGTTAACATTGGAGCCAATTTATAAAATTCAGATTGCTTTTTTCATTTTAAAATATTTCTATCATTTGATCAAAAGCAACAACACTAAATCAATCATTGCAGCAAACATCATAAGTGGCAGAATAGAGAAGATTATATCCAGCAGAAGGATGTTATTCTTTCAAAACTGTCAAATGGTCAATATTTTAGTCATTGTGCTGCAGTACATCCACATTGTTAATAACTATTAAATAAAATTTAACAGAGACAAGTGAAAATTATGGCTCATAGTAAAAAAAGACAGTATAGTGATCCAATTGTTATTGTCAAAGTATGAAGGGAACAAGGAGGTGAATTTCCTTTGAACTTCTCCTGCTTCAGTTGGAGTTGGAGAGTATGTACTTCTGAGCTGAAGCTCCAGGAACATTCATTGCCATAGGAGTTTGTCAACTCAAGCTTAACATATTCAATTATTCTGCAGTAGCAATCAACAAAGCCAGTAGAAAATGGAACTACAACTGTACAAGTCATTGACAATAATCAAACTTGTTGGAGTAGAGATGCTTTGATCTTATTCTACCTCCAACATTTGATAACCTTTGGTGATCTGACTATGAGTTTCACTCTGTTTTCCTGCCTGTCCCCATGACACTTACCACTCATTTTGATCAAAAATCTAGCTAAATTAGAATAAGTTTAATGAACAAGCCTCTCTGATCTCTTTGGAAGAGAACTCCTAACATTGACAGTCCTCTGAAAGGAGACATTTCCCCTCATTACCGTTTTGAAATTCTGCTCTTTAACATGCTTGCAGTCCTGGAGGGTATGGCTCTTGATGTGGGAAGATAATTCAGAAAGGCATGATGGTAGCATCCCTAAACTCCTGTCACCTTCTTGCCTTTGCCTAAATTCGATCTTTCCAACCCTTCTGCCAATTCAGGCACTTCCAGTTAATTAGTAGTCACTTAAGGGTAAATTTATTCCTGGCTACAATTATCTCGGGTCCAAGTAGGAAAGTTTTGTATTGGCCCATTAGACTGGTACTAATGGGGACAGACCTCAGCTGAGAGTTGGGGGAATGGTTGCTTTGCATGAATTTGCTCGTGATTATTTGACGGGACATAATGTGGGGTGATGAGGTGATGGGGTGGAGTCACCAACACCTGCCCTATACTTCTGAATCCTCCAAATGCTATCCCTGTGATCCCCAACCCAGACACCAGTACTCTTCCCACAATGCCACATTGATCCTCATGATGATGGCCGCCAATTGCAGCTACTAGCCCATGAATGACCAGTGGTTCTGACTGGATGGCACTTCTGTCCCCAGTGATTTGATTTCAAAGGAAGGCCTGATACTGCCCCCTAAATTGCCTGATTGGGAGAAGATGCAGTTGACCTTTCTCTGAGGAGTCAGCACAAGTATCCTGTAGTTTCTTCAGAACAAACAAGAAGGCAGTCAATAAAATTGGAGGCTTCTTCCCCGTTCAAGATTTTCCCTGGACAGAAAAGTTCTTCCCAGTACTTCTCCTGTCAAGCCGTTCATATATATTCCAATAAAATCACTTCACATTCTTTTAAACGCCAACAAACATAAAGCTAATCTTCTCAACTTATTCACCAAAGATAACCCCTCATTCTAGGAATCAGCCTTTTCTGAATGGTGTCTAATGCTAGTATATCACTCCTTAGGCAAGGGGACCAAAACTGTACACACTGCACCAGGTGTGGCACACCAATGTCCTATGTGGTCATGGTAAGATTTTCCCCTTGCTGTAATGGTCAGAAGATCCCATAGCTGGCAAAGATGTATTGCATTCAAACTGAACCTTAAATACTGTGCCTAGTTTTGGTCACTTAGGGATGACATGAAACTTCAATCCTACAGCATCAGCAGCAGAGACTAAGCCGAGCAATTTTCCATAGCTTCCTGCCAACCTTTCAGCTCAACTGGGCTGAAAGCCAGTCAGTGGGTATTTTATCAAGCTCATCAAATTAAAGTAGTTAAATAGGCCCTATTTCCTCAACATCAGGTCAGTTTCCAACTAGGTCTTTGACCCAGAGATTAAATTAGAGTCATTGTTTTATAACTTTAGCGATGCATTCTGTATTTTATGTATGAAATCATATTGAATCAGAACATCAGAATCACAGCTATTTTCAGCTTAAGCTACTGATAATTCAGCAGCCATTTATTGAATATCAGAAATGTAGAAACTTCTCTGGGCCTAGAAAGATGTTCTCCAAGAGGAAGGGAAAAAACATGATTAATTTTATCCATTAATTACCTAGCAATGCTTGGATCATAACAATTTGAGTTTGTGCTGTGATTTGAAATGTGTTGTATGTTGATGTGCAATACATAATAAGAAATGAGTACATATTAAATTTGGTAGATGGTCCTACCCTATCCTACTGCTATGCAGAAAAACATAGCTTCAATAGATGTGTCATTATTGTTGGGATTGCAAGAAATAATGGAAATTTTATTTCAATGCTTTTTCTCTTTGTTTTAAATAATTATATTAACATAGACTAGCAGATTACCCATGACTTCTTGCTGAATATCAAAGGATGCATTGTGTTAAATTCACAAGAATCTAACTAATGAAGAAGTTATCCAGTCATTCTCACAACTGCTGTTTGCCAGGGTTTGTTGGATAAAATTGGTTCCTTCATTTCTCATGTTGCAACATTGACTATAGGGCTAATGACTTTTTGACCTTTGAGGTGAAAAAGTGGACTCTGGTCCAGTTTTGGATCAGAAAATCACATCCATTGGGAAACTGATTTGTATTCAGATTTTCACAATGGTTTGCTTTTAATTGATGTCAAGAAGGGTTTCTTGTTGACTGAGATACAATGGGGTTGGGGATGGAGTTGAATCTGATGGAAATTGGGATTAATTTAACAATCTCCACTGCAGCTCCTGGTTGGCCTGAGAGAGAGATCTGTGGTATGTGCCAAACTCCACACTGCTCCTGGAGAGAAGCAAGATGTCACTGTACAGCCTGAAGCCTTGGGCAAGACAATCTCTTGATTCTTTGATGTTAAACTAGTTCTAATATTGGGAGAGTAGAGGGAAATCCTTTCCTCAGAAGATAGCAGAAGGTGTCACCTGGTCATGTAACAGGTGCACCTCTTGTTTAGTTATATCCTATTCTGCTTCATTTTCTTCCTCCTCTCTCACTTCTTGCTTCGTCTCCTCTCTTGATAAGCAGTCACTCTCCAATGCCTCACCGTTCTACATCTCTCTGGACAGTTCTGATATGGACAGCACAGCATTTCATGATAACTGAGACATTGTCAGAGGCTTTTAGAGGCACCACATGAACAGTTTTGGCACTAGAATCCCATCTTCAGAAGCCTGGTGGCTCGCAACATTTTGAGCAGCATTGGTTATAGCAGTTCTATGCCTCTGACTGTAGGATCAAGTAGGGGAGACAGTAGTCATCTCCTCAAAGGCTATCCCTCATTCCCTCAGATCTGTTCACTCACTTTAGGGAGGAAAGGGTAGGTTTTGGAGTCAATGTTTGATGTAGCTTGGCCTGGAAGAGTTTGAAGGCGTCATAACTCCTGTCAGGAAAGTACATGTGGAGGTTATTCTTGTGGTTACAGAATAGTTGGACATTGAGGGAATGGCTTCCCCACTTATGTCAGTGGATCTCACTGGCTAGCCACTTGGGGAACTTTGGTCACATATGTTTATCTGGTGATGTCCTGCACTTGAGGGAATCAAGCATTGGGAAAAAAAAAATTCTGTACTCTCAGCATGGCCGTGGCTGTTGATCATTGAATGTGTTATTCAGTTCTGATAAGGAGGCCATTAGGAATGATAATATGCAACGGTGTGCAGCCATTTATGAAATGTTCAGCAGATTAGGCAGAGAGGAAAACAGAGTTCACATTTCAGGTCAATGCCTTTTCATTAGAATTTGGGATGAGACTTTTTCATGTCATAGCTCAGTGAATTTGCTGTGCAACTTCAAAATCATCTATTTTTGCTACTATTATAAAATGATTTTTGTTTTCCTAATTTTCTGGCTTTTGGCAGAAAATGCTAAATGGATTCACAAGATAATCAGTAAATTTTGGATCAGTCAATCTAATGGGAAAAGCCAAGTTTGACTAACAATGTAGGTTGACTGGACTCAAAACGTTAACTCTGTTTTTCTCTTAACAAACCCTCGTCAGGTCCATACCCCCCACCAATCCAACCTCCACTCCCGGCACCTTCCCCTGCAACCGCAAGAAATGCAAAACTTGCGCCCACACCTCCCCCCCTTACTTCCCTGCAAGGCCCCAAGGGATCCTTCCATATCCGTCACAAATTCACCTGCACCTCTACACACATCATTTACTGCATCCACTGCACCCGATGTGGCCTCCTCTATATTGGGGAGACAGGCCGCCTACTTGCGGAACGTTTCAGAGAACACCTCTGGGACACCCGGACCAACCAACGCAACCACCCCGTGGCTCAACACTTCAACTCCCCCTCCCACTCCACCAAGGACACGCAGGTCCTTGGACTCCTCCATCGCCAGACCATGGCAACACGATGGTTGGAGGAAGAGCGCCTCATCTTCTGCCAGGGAACCCTCCAACCACAAGGGATGAACTCAGATTTCTCCAGTTTCCTCATTTCCCCTCCCCCCACCTTGTCTCAGTCCCAACCCTCAAACTCAGCACCACCTTCCTAACCTGCAATCTTCTTCCTGACCTCTCCGCCCCTACTCCCACTCCAGCCTATCACCCTCACCTTATCAACCTCACCTTAACCTCCTTCCACCTAACGTATTCCCAATACCCCTCCCCCAAGTCCCTCCTCCCTACCTTTTATCTTAGCCTGCTTGGCACACTTTCCTCATTCCTGAAGAAGGGCTCATGCCCGAAACGTCGATTCTCCTGCTCCTTGGATGCTGCCTGACCTGCTGCGCTTTTCAGCTCTGATCTCCAGCATCTGCAGTCCTCACTTTCTCTTAACAAACCCTGCCAGACCTGTTGAGTTTTTCTAGTACTCACTATTTTTGTTCTAACTTTCATTTGGTCTAGGGCACCATTAATCAAAACCAGAGTAAAATATTAATCTGAATATTGTTTAAAATAGGGATTGATGCTAAAGCATTTTGTCTTGAACTGTTAAGGATAAATGCAAAAATGGCTGATTTAAAATGTAAAGAACAATTTAAACTGTAGAGGAAATGGTGCTGATTAATAGACAGGTCAACTCAGATCAGCCAGAATGATGCCAGAGAGTAGGAGAGAGCAATAGGAAATTAGAGGCTCCCCAAATTTTTATACTACTTCATACACTGTTAGGTTGGCTCAGTGATTCCTCTTCCATTCTGAAGATTTTGAACCCTATGCCAATACTTGAATACATACGTTAAATATTCATTTCAGTAAAGTACTGAGGGCATGCTGCAAGTGGATGAGTAGAAACTGAAACGTCATTGGCTTGTTCTATAAATCCTATTTACAAAGGAGTACAGATGTGTTTAAATTAACATTTATCCATCGATCAATATCATCAAAACTGATTAATTAGTTATTTCTACAAGTGCCATTTGTGGTTTTTGCTGAGCCCAACTTAGTTGTCCCAACTGCTAACAAACTAATAGCAACTACGCTTCATAAATATCTAATTTGTTATGAAGCATTTTTGCAATGTCCTGAGAACATGAAAGATATGACAATATTGACTTTTTATCCTATTATTTTGAAAAGACAGAAACAAATTAAGGGGAGAAATCCTTAACAATGCTATCAAACAACATTTGGTCACCATTTGTCTTCACACTGATGCTCAGGTTAGATTCCACAAGAACCATACCACGATAGAGCTCATTATAAACATGGTCCAAACATTGGTATGAACTGAATTCTGATAGTAAGCTGAGAGTGCGTCCTTTTGCTATCAAGTTAGCATAAGGCTTGCACCAAAATACCCAAAACCTAGAGATCATTGGTAATCAGGAAAGAACCTCTCCACTGGCTAAAGGAAGATGTTTGAGGTCTTTTGCAACTTTATGACACAATTGTGTGGCCATTCCAACTGGAAATTCAAATATCCTTCTCAAAGAAAACAAAAAATGCTGGAGATCACAGTAGATCAGGCAGCATCCATGGAGAGAGAGCAAGTTAACATTTCAAGTCTGGGGGGGGGGGGGGGGGGGGTTGGTGGAGGTGTCGGTGGGAGTGCTGGCAGACAAAAACTGTTGATACTTCAGATTAAGTGATCAAAATGTGAGAATGGCAGAACAACATTGTGTGTAACTGCCAAACTGGAAAGAACAGACACTCCCAATGGGATGGGGGAAAGGGGACAGTGGGGGGGGGGGGGGGGGGGGGGGGAGCGGGGAGACAGAGAATGTACCAAGTAAAGCTAAAAGAAAGGGAAGGAATGGGTTCACAATTTGAAGTGCTGAACTCAATATTAAGCCCAAAAGGTTGTAAAGTGCCTCATCTGAAGATGACATGTTTTTCCTCCAGTTTGGGCTGTGATTCATTGAAACACTGCAGCATGCAGAAGATAGACAAGTGGACATGTGAGCAGGATGCTGCATTAAAATGACCAACTACAGGAAGGTTGGGGTCATGCTTGTGCACAGACCGGAGGTGTTCTGCAAAGTGGTCACCAGTCTGTGTTTAGTTTCTCCAAAGTAGTGTAGGCCAAATTGGGTGCTGTGAATACAATACACAAGGTTGGAGGAGGTGCAGGTGAAATGCTGCTTCACCTGGAAAGACTGTCCAAGCCCTTAGGATGGTGAGCAGGTCATACCATTGTTCTGCTATTCTCATATTCTCACATTCTGATCACTTAATCTGAACTATCGACATCCTTTCTCCCCCAGCACTCCAACCCCCCTACCTCCCACTACTGCTTAAATGCTGCTCCCTCACACTTCATTTCAGCTCTAGGTTTGAAATGTTGGCGTACTCTCTCTCCATGGATGCTGTCTGACACACTGTGATCTCCAGCATTTATTGCTTTCAGTACAGATTCCAGCATCTGCTGTAATTTGCTTCTATCTTTCTAAAAGATTTTGGTTTCTTTGAAAATTGTAATAACTTCAGAGTGCTTTTAAGTGATTCAAATCCACCTGCTATGGTGATTATTCTTTAAGCTGTCCATTCATTTGCAAAGCCCATATATTTCTATGTTTCTGTATTTTTGATAGTGAACTGAGATGGGAACAGGGCTGTGGAAGGAATTGCCGCACTTATTAAAAGCCTGTTACGGAAACAGGTTCGAAGTCATGTTTACATTGCTGCTTTGTTCAAGGAGTGAGGGATACTTTTGCAGATGAGCTGGCACCAGGGCGATTCAACCAGCTGACAAGTAGTTGATTGGTTTGTGGTATTGTGACCAACTGTGGATGACAAAGGCCGTGTGCCTGCGAACAACTGTGTGATTGGCTCCTGGAGCAAAAAGTGCACCATCTGCCCTGAGTCTTTCTCTCCAGTACAATACCGAAAAACTGAAGAAAACCAGGTTATACTCCCTTGGCAGCTGCTGTAAGTTATGGCCTTTAACAAGAAACTAAGAGATTTTGTAGTTAATGTGCTTCCTGGACAGAGGTGAAAGGACCTGGAGAAGAGAGATTGAAAAACAGTATGTCCTGGCAAACAAAAGGATCAGTAAATCCTGTGGAATGCAGCCATTGAACTGTTTTTCCAGCTTTTACCTCCACCATAACACCATTTTTCTGTCTGTCTGCATGTGTTTGTCGGGGAGTTTTAGAGTTTTAACTGGTAGTTATACATCAACAGTTAATAAGGAGGGCCAGGTGCTGGCAGGAGGGACTAGGATTCCTGTTGGAAGGGCTTTTGCCCGAAACGTCGATTTCACTGCTCCTTGGATGCTCCCTGAACTGCTGTGCTCTTCCAGCACCACTAATCCAGAATCTGGTTTCCAGCATCTGCAGTCACTGTTTTTACCTGGCTTGGGATATCTGGTCAGCATGGATGAGTTGGACCGAAGGGTCTGTTTTCGTGCTGTACATCTCTATGACTCTAATTGTTTACCAGAATCTATTTATTAGTAATAGGTAGTGGTTTAGCACAGAAACAAGATTGATCTTTCTGTTAGCCTCGGTCTCTATGACAGGTTAACTGGAGTTTTGTTTGCATATGTTGATGAAATCTTTAACATTTGTGAGGACCCCAGATATAGTGAGACTTGATTACCCGCCTGCTACCCCAATGAGGCATGATCGGATTTGAAGATACCTTATGGTTAGGTGTTATGAAGGTGTAGATGTGCACTGTACCATTAAGAGAGTTAAAAGCTAGCAGGACTACCTGACAGCACCAAATGTTCTGAACAAGATACAATGTAAACCTTTGGTCCTGTAACTGGTTGCCTGGAGACACAAACAAATTCAAATTAGGCCAATCAGTTTAAATTATATCCCCCAAAAAAACAAACTCCAATCAAGTTTGAATTTAGTATATTGACAATATTAAAAACCAGTGACACAATTTGATGTTTTGAGTGTATAAGACTGGGAAAACATGAACAGTTGAGGGACAACTGTCAAGTCGCTAGCATGTACAGCTCTCTTAAAGGTACATTTATCTATCAACAACCTGTAAAAGAGAAATCCGAAGAAGAAAATCTCCAGAGGAAGATACAAAGAGAAGATTTGATAGCTGGCTGATTTTGAAATTTGAATTTTTGGTAAATCTTACTCGGGGATTTTATCGGGCTAATATTATAGAAGGGAAAGTAAAAGATAGGTTAGAGGAAGAAGTTGTAAATAATTGTTAGTTAATTATTCTCTGCTATACTTTAAGAAATAAAGTTGTTACTTTTTACTTTTAATTAGTTCTTTGCCTCTCGAATTTTCAGATTACTGCACATGATAAATCTTTTCTGTGTTGCTAGTTTAAAATTAACAGAGGAGGTTTACCCTGTGTCATAACATAGGTAATAAATTGGAGAAAGGATAATTAATTAACATTTTGACCTGGATACAATGTCCGCATGTTTCCATTGTCATGGAGATTGGCTTTATGATGGGGAAGAGTCTATAGAAAGTTAGGGCTTTTCTTAAGATACTCATGATCTTTACCAACAGGTAAATCTGCACAAATTTGCGAGAAATCCAGCAGAGAGGTAGACACAGCCTGTTCCTTTTGTTTATTCTGCAGAATGCACATGATAGCTCATATTTAGATAGAAGAGACCACATTTATGAGGATGGAAACAGAGCTGAAAGACTCAGCTCTCTTACGTTTGAGTGAGGAGTCACCAGGTAACCATACACCATAATGGGGAGGCAATGGGCTGGTAGTATTATCACTAGACTCCTAATCCAGAAACTCAACTAACGTTCCTAGGATCTGGGTTCAAATCCTGCCATGGTGGATGCTGGAACTTGAATTCAATAAAATGAATCTGGAATTAAGGATTTCATGACAACCAGGAAAAAGTCCATTTGATTCATTAATATCCTTTTGGGAAGGAAATTTATCTTTCTTACCTTATCTGGCCTACATGTGACTCCAGACTCATAGCAATGTTGTTGAATCTTAACTGCGCTCTCGGCAATTAGGGATGGGTAATAAATGCTGGCTCAGCCCCATCATGTGTTTGAAATTAAAAAAACAAATTCAGTTGAAGGGTTAGAAGTTATCTGGCCAAAGAAAAAGAAAGGAAACAGGTCATTGAAGGCCAAGAAGCTGAGAAATAAAATCACCAAACACAAACTGAAGAGGGAAGCCAATAAGTAAGCATAAATATGCATCATTGAAGCAAAGAATAAAATTTATACCAGAAAATAAAACAAGTCATTGGATGCTTAGTATAGCTTCAGACTGGTGCCTGACAAATGAAGTCTCCATTTAAGAAGTAATGTAAAATAGTGTAAAACCATGGAGAGGGGAAGCTTTTATAGGTCAAAGTGTGACTTGTCGATGGAAATGTTGTTGTATGACTTTTTAAATATCTAAAAATGTCCTGTGATTCTTTTTGTCGGTCACTGTAAAGTCACATATCTTTCTAAAAGTAATTGGTCTCTACAGGTATCAAGACAAATTGATGAGTAGATTTTTTTTTAAAAGCCTGTGGGCAGAATATCTCCATTTGCTGTTAGTGTTTTGTGGTGGAGATTTATGGTATATGGACTGTATGGCCCAGAATGATGTCTCTCCCACAATCTTCTGCTCTGCAACTGTTAATCTTCTAATCAGGGTCCTTGGTGCCCTCCTTATGGGATCACTTTGTAGGCAAGGCAGAAGTACTTGCCACTGTCAGACCTTCCTGTGTTCATACAGTTGGCATATCATATTTAAAGGCCAGCTGCTCACCACTTCAGACACTACAAGGTTAGGAACTACCTTTCACAATGTTGTGCATGACCAGTATGGCACAGAAAGGAAAATGCTGAGTTCACCAGAGAAGAGCATGACTACTCAGTTGGGAAGGGGAGATCACCAGAAGACCACAAGACTTATGAGCAAAAATTATGCCATTCAGCCCATCGAGTCTGCTCTGCCATTCAATCGTGGTTGATAAGTTTCTCAACCCATCCTGCTTCCTTCCCATCACTTTTGATCCCCTTGATACTCAAAAACCTATCTATCTAAGTCTTAAATATACTCAATGACCTGTCCTCTACAGCCTGCTGTGGCAATGAATTCCATAGATTCACCACAGTCTGGCTGAAGACATTTCTCCTTATCTCCGAACTACAAGGTCTTCCCTTTACTCTAAGGCTGTGCCCTCGAGTCCTAGTCTTGCCCACCAATGGCAACATCTTCCCAACATCTAATCTGTCCAGGCCATTCAGTATTCTGTATGTTTCAATTAGATACCCCCTCATCCTTCTGAACTCCACTGGGTATAGACCCAGAGTACTCAAACATTCCTCATCTGTTAAACTGGTCATTCCTGGGACCATTCTCATGAAACTCCTCTGTACACGATCAAGGGCCAGCACATCTTTCGTGAGATATGGGTCCCAAAACTGTGTACAATCTCCATGGGTAACCAAACTAGTAAGCCCCATTTGCTTTACTGCTTTGTTTGCAGCTACTGACAGTGCTAATCCATTGTTCATTTCCAGAAGATTCTATCCTCCTTACCCAACTAATTCTCCCTCAGACTGCCTCCTAGCTGATGGTAGCACCTCCACGACCTTGACCCCAAGACAGATTTTGATTTATAAACATGACATTTTGCTTGAAACACATGCACTATGTTTTCCACATAAGCTGCTGACGCTTCTGCAGGCATGGTGTTGACACAGTGCAGTGTTGCACAGCCACATGTTCACCCCCTTCACTATGTTCAGTGTTTTGCCCACCATGATAAGTTGCATGCATCTCTCTGCACTGAAATGAAATGTAAGCCACAGAGATCTGGCAGCCAGTAACTGAGAATTAAAGATCTTATGCATTAAGGAGATAATGCAAGTCACATGGAGACCAGCAGTCAGTCAGTCAATGAGAAGGCAATGTGAAGTAGGCAGAGGCTGGCAGCCTCTTGGTAAGTGAGAAGTGAACAAGCATGATGAAAGCAAGCTAAAAGCCATACAATGCATATTGTGTGGATACGAGAGGTGTACATGTCATTGCATGAAAAGCAACTGGGCAGGAGCATGCAAGTCTCTGACTTCAAAGTAGACATTCACAATTTGAAATATTGAGAGAGTTGGTCCAACAGCAGACATGATGATGTGGGGAAGCTAGTGTTTTGCTGATGCTGACTTGCATGGAGAGGGATGGTGTCCATGGAGTATGCAGGGACATTGTGCGGAAGAGAGTTCAGCGATGACTAAGTAATTGGTTGCCAGGTACCCATTATGACTTGCATGTCAGAAATGTGTGCCTTCTAGCTTCTCAGGCAAGGTGAGGAAAATTGGTAGTGTGGCATATAAATATGAATTGGAATATTATTAAGATGCAAATACTTGGAAATAACAAGATTCCGAAGTTTCCATTTAAGGCTTTAGTGGAAAATCACAAAACATTTTATTGATGTCAAAATTATAACATTATTCATCCTCTCATATTTTTCCAATTTTTACTCCATTACTCATACCAAATCAGAAAGGGCTATATTCCACCCAATAGCTTCTATTGTATATCTTAAATAAATCCTTTTTATTCATTTGCATTACAAATATTTATTTAATTTGCACTATATTTCATATAATATATAATATCCTTACAGGGCTGGACAGACTGGAAGCAGGAATAAGGAGATTTCCTGTGTTTCATGTGGGTTTGACACAGAACAAAGGATCGTAGTCTTAGGATACACTGTAGGCTATTTCAGACTGAAATGGGGAAACATTTCATCATTCAGAAAATGGTGACCCCATGGAATTTTCTACCACAAAAGACTGTGAAGGCCAAATCACTGAATATATTTAAGAAAGAAATAGATAAATTTCTAGAGACTGAATGGGACAAAAGGAATGGGGAGAGAATGGGAGTATGGCGTTAAGGTAGTGAATCATATTGGATCGTAGATCATTACAATGCCATGTACAGCAAGGAATTCATTATGCAGTCTAATCAGAGAATCCCTACAGTGTGGAAACAGGACATTCAGCCCAACAAGGCTACACCAACTCTCCAAAGGGTATGCCATACAAATCCACTCCCCTACCCTATTACTCTGCATTTTCCCCTGACTAATGCAACTAACCTACGCATCCCTGAACACTATGAGCAATTTAGCATGGCCAATTAATCTAACCTGCACATCTTTGGACTGTGAGAGAAAGCCAGAGCACCTGGAGGAAACCCCACACAGACATGGGAAGAATGTGCAAACTCCACACAGGCAGTCATCCGAGGCTGGAATCCAACCCAGGTCCCTGTTGCTGTGAGGCAGCAGTGCTAACCACTGAGCCACTGTGCCACCCTATAAAAATAGGATATAAATAATTAATATTAAACAGCAACAAAAACAGGCAAATTCATCAAATAACATAAAGACTAAGTAATCAGCTCAAAAACTTATAAGCATATAAGAATTATGGAGCAACAAAAACAGACAATTTCAGCAAATAACAGGAAAGTGGTAGATGGGATATTAAAATAAGGGCAATGTTCAATTAAAATTATATTAAATTTGCACATTAGTTTATTATTCTTATGTCACAGGCACTGAATTACATCTTGGTAATATTATTCAAGAATATATGATGAAGAAGTGATCCAAGGGTTGTGATCTGCATCTCACTAATGGTCGGATCAGAATTCACTATATGAGAAATGAATCAGGATTTACATTTGTGTCTGGAGTTTAATGTACAGTAGTAAATTTGACTCTGAGTCATCTTACATAACTGCACCAATGAATATTGATTAAGCGACTGATCAGCATCGGCAGGTATGCAATGCAGCACAACGTATCTGCTAACTCTTTTATCTAGTACTGAGAGGACACACAATGCAGTTCTTAACAACTATTTCATTTTGTTGTTTCTATGTAAATGGCTAAATTACCAATATAATTGTAAACATCACCAACATTACAGTTGCTCAATGTACAGATTTCAATATCTCATTAGCTGTACACAGTTTAATTTGATATAATTCAGGTCAGCATTGTACTAATATTCATTTAACTGAGTTCAGAGTGTGTTTTTTCAATATTGCAGGATTTGGGCATATAGTATAGTAATCATTGTCTTTTTCTGTCAATTTATTTTTTTGAAAGAACAGTAAAAGAAACACTTACAGCCTCCTTGATGTAATACCATTTCAAATTTGTATAGGAATGATTTGTTTTCATTTCCAAGATGCTATCTCCACCTCCAGATCACATTTTGATGACACAGATATAATGCTTCCATAATGTAATAATCATTTTCTTCCTCTGCTTGCAATTTTTAACAATTTCCTTATATTTGTAAGAACTTGACTGTTTTTTTTCAACTGAGTTGTCTGTTTGCTTCCTCTCTACTTCTCTTTTATTCCATGCCTGTTAATGTTTCTAATGTTTGTCTTGTTTTCTTCTAACCTCTCAAGGTTCTTTTGCTAAGAAATCCAGACAGCTAATTCACTTCCTATACTTAAAAAGGAGATCGAAGTCGTCCAGAGAACTAAAGACTGATTAACTTCGCATTGCTAATAAGAAAGATAATGTAACCTTTGTGCAGACAAGTAATGGGAAAAACATTTAGAAACTGAAAGTATAATAAAGAGTAGTCAGCATGCGTTTCAAAAGGGAAAGTCATGCATGACCCAACCTTATTGGATTCTTTCAAATTGTAACAGAAAGGGATGACAAGAGTAATATATTAGACTTACCTTCCATGGATTTTCAAACAGTCTTCAATATGGCTCTGCATAGAAGACTCATGTCTAAAGTTCAGAACATGTGTTAAAGGATGAATAGCAAAATAGATAATAAGTTGACTTCAAAATGGAAAACTTAAAGTTAATAGTAGCTTCTCTGATTGGCAAGTAGTGGGAAATACTATTCTATATGAATCAGTGTTAAGAATAATGTTGTTCAACATTTATGTAATCAGTTTGGACTTGGGGATCAAATGCCATTCATTGCAAGAACACCTGAAACTTACTAGCATTCTAGGGCTCACATTGTCAATTAAAGTATAGTCAGTGGGGCCTCAGGCCCATTTCCATCTCCTTCCAAGCAGGCTGTAATAGTTACCGATGTATGGTGTCACACAGCACTTTATCGTATTTTACTCTCTGAAGTTTGTTTATGCAAGACCACCCCCATTTCTGCAACTGGCAAAAGGAATTAGTAAGCTGGCTAGTTCCATTGTTTACCTACAAAATATGCTTCATGTTTTTTATATTAGGATTCTTTTAACTGAATTTTTATATTGTCATTTCATTCCCTAAACTGTTTTAATTTAGTAATGCTTCTAAAGGACTAGATGCCTCACAAAGTCCACAAGAATTATTGATACTTATTCTGCTACTCTCTTTCAAGTTCCTATATTCACGCCTCATCATCATGGATTCGCTACTGTGGTCCTGAAGACTGATTCCAAATTTTTCTCATAGACTTATTCAGTCGGATCACGTAGTCCTTCATGATTGATAAGAGACCTACACGGTATCCATGTTTTCTGATATCCACAGGAAATCCATGTTCCTATCCCATGTGGCTAATGAGGATTTGGTATACATCAATGTAGGTTATCTCTCAGAACACGTTTAAAGCTGCATCTGAAGCAATGAATAATTATGATAATGAGTTAATCATAGAAAATTATTTGTAAGCACAACATTACACCTCCAGCAAACTTTGTATTTGATACTAGTCACTAGTTCCTAAACTGCAATCACACTGGAAACTCTAGGCTCCACCTTTTACAGAAGCAGGTAAAAATTATGGTGAGAAAATATTTGGGTTTTTTTCTGATCACAGATTTGCCAAAATAATGCTTTTAATTGTATCTCTCCTTTATTTAACACACTTTGCAACAGTCAGCTCAAAGCATACAGATGATTCAGAATGTGGTGAAAGTTATTTGGTCTTGTCAGAAAGCAATGAAGACGAATCTTACATTAGAATTAAATCAGTTTTTACCAAAATGAGAAAAGATCCATAATAATGGCCTGGGGGATGTTTTTTATTTCAATCATTTCTGTTCTTATGTTAAAATAAGTATGAAAGTGATCATCAATATATGTAAACTAAATAACCATAGAAGCTATCCAACTTAAAATGTTATAGTTTGCAGGATGAACGTTATTGTATCTAGTATCTATTACAGAATGTCTGTGTGGAACTCAATACTTTTTTAAGACTGTGCTGACATCAATGGGTCTAAGTTAAAAAATATTGATCAGCCTTACGTGACTAATTTGTGAGTAGCCAGCTATCAAGTGGATAATTCTGGGCTGTAACTCAGATTGCAGTATGAGGAAATGTGAACACCTTCTACTAGTTAAAATCCTTCACTACATTTCTAATGTTACACAAAGTCACCTGTGAAATCTGGACAATGAGGTTTTATGGGATCAGCCCTTAAAAAACAAGGTTCGAAGTGGAGATAATGGTCCTGATGATATTTTTGGCAGGAGTCTAAGTATCCTTGCTTCTTTTTGCTCTGAATATTATATGCTGGCTCGTCCTTTGGTTTGTAGTTAGAGTATAGCTACCTCATGCTTACTTTGCTTCAGTTGTTCTTGTTTCCACTAACATTGATATCATTGGGAATAAAAATGTAAAAGGGATATCTCTTTTTCTATTCTGATTAATTAAATGAGGGAGGGGAACTTATTGGGGGCAGTGCAAGAACATTTGAAGCACTTTGACTACACTGGCCTCTACACATCTACCTGCATTTACAGGCTTTCTAACATCTAACTGTATATATCACAAGAGACTTGTCTTCACCATTTCCATTACAGAAGACAAGCTAAAGTAGAGTTGCATAATCACTCCCATAAAATATCTGAAACAAGAACAGTTCTTCCTGGCACTATATTAGGATTTTCTCATAGACTATGAAGCTTTCATACAATGAGATATTTCATGCCACCCAAGAACATTTACCATATCAGGCAGATTATTGTGTACATATGTATCAAATAAGTGACTGATTCTATGTTTGAACATAAATACTTTATCAACTCTATGCAAAAAGAAGCAACCAGTTGTCGAGCATATTCTGGATTAGTGGTGCTGGAAGAGCACAGCAGTTCAGGCAGCATCCGAGGAGCAGTAAAATCGACATTTCGGGCAAAAGCCCTTCATCAGGAATAAAGGCAGAGAGCCTGAAGCGTGGAGAGATAACCAGGGCCTTCAAGGCCTCCGTTTTTTCCTCTCCTGACGTCCCCAACAGTACCCTTCCACCGACACTCTCATTCGTTTGGCCGAACTGGTCCTCACCCTTAACAATTTCTCCTTTGAATCCTCCCACTTCCTCCAGACCAAAGGGTAGCCATGGACACCCGTATGGGCCCCAGCTATGCCTGTCTCTTTGTTGGCTACGTAGAGCAGTTGATCTTCCGTAATTACACTGGCACCATGCGGCACGGTGACACAGTGGTTAGCACTGCTGCCTCACAGCGCCAGAGACCCGGGTTCAATTCCCGCCTCAGGCAACTGTCTGTGTGGAGTTTGCACGTTCTCCCCGTGTCTGCGTGGGTTTCCTCTGGGTGCTCAGGTTTCCTCCCACAGTCCAAAGATGTGCAGGTAAGGTGAATTGGCCATGCTAAATTGCCCGTAGTGTTAGGTAAGGGGTAAATGTAGGGGTATGGGTGGGTTGCGCTTTGGTGGGTCGGTGTGGACTTGTTGGGCCGAAGGGCCTGTTTCCACACTGTAATGTAATCTAATCTAATCTAAAACTTCTTTCTCCGCTACACTGATGACTGCATTTGCGCCACCTCGCGCTCCCGCGAGGAGGTTGAGCAATTCATCAACTTCGCCAAAACATTCCACCCTGCCCTTAAATTTACCTGGAACATCTCTGACACCCCCCTCCCTTTCCTGGACCTTTCCATCTCCATTAATGACGACCGACTTGACACTGACAATTTTTACAAACCCACCGACTCCCACAGCTACCTGGATTACACCTCTTCCCACCCTACCTCTTGCAAAAATGCCATCTCGTATTCCCAATTCCTCTATCGTATCTGCTCCCAGGAGGACCAGTTCCACCAAAGAACACACTAGATGGCCTCCTTCTTTAGAGACCGCAATTTCCCTTCCCACGTGGTTAAAGATGCCCTCCAATGCATCTCGTCCACATCCCGCACCTCCACCCTCAGACCCCACCCCTCCAACCGTAACAAGGACAGAATACCCCTGGTGCTCACCTTCCACCCTACCAAGCTTTGCATAAACCAAATCATCCGCCGACATTTCCGCCACCTCCAAACAGACCCCACCACCAGGGATATATTTCCCTCCCACCCCTTTCCGCCTTCCGCAAAGACCGTTCCCTCCGTGACTACCTGGTCAGGTCCACGCCCCCCTACAACCCACCCTCCCATTCTGGCACTTTCCCCTGCCACCACAGGAATTGTAAAACCTGCACCTACACCTCCTCCCTCACCTCCATCCAAGGCCCTAAAGGAGCCTTCCACATCCATCCACGTTTTACCTGCACATCCACCAATATCATTTATTGTATCCGTTGCTCCCGATGCGGTCTCCTCTTCATTGGGGAGACTGGACGCCTCCTAGCAGAGCACTTTAGGGAACATGTCCGGGACATCTGCACCAATCAACCACACTGTCCTGTGGCCCAACATTTCAACTCCCCCTCTCACTCTGCCAAGGACATGGAGGTCCTGGGCCTCCTTCACCGCCACTCCCTCACTACCAGATGCCTGGAGGAAGAATGCCTCATCTTCCACCTCAGAACACTTCAACCCCAGGGCATCAATGTGGACTTCAACAGTTTCCTCATTTCCCCTTCCCCCACGTCACCCTAGTTCCAAACTTCCAGCTCAGCACTTCCGCTAGCTTATCTCTCCATGCTTCAGGCTCTCTGCCTTTATTCCTAATGAAGGTCTTTTGCCCGAAATGTCGATTTTGCTGCTCGTCAGCTGCTGGCTGAACTGCTGTGGTCTTCCAGTACCACTAGTCCAGAATCTGGTTTCCAGCATCTGCAGTCATTGTTTTTACCTAGTTGTCTAGCATAGTCAGACTTTACAACTACGTACTTTATAACAGGATGAATATGTAATTCAACTCAACTGGTCAATGTAGGCATTTGTCACCAAAGAAAAAAATAATATCAAGCAAATTTTCTCATCCTGTTACCATATTATTTTATCAGCTTTTTCATTTCTTATACCTATCTGGTATAATCTTGCATGTTGCAATAATTTGTGCTTCAGGCATTAACTATGGAAATGAATTAGCTTCACAACTTCTTGTGTGTCACAATTGTTTTGTTTTAATTCTGAATCAGCTTCATTTTGCATTAATGAAACATTATTATACATTGACAGCCCTTTGTGCTAGAAACAGTTGCTGATAACAGTCTGTTTATATTGGTAGAGAAATTTCTTCATCCAGAGTGGTTAGCTTCTGGAGTTCTCTGCGTCAGAAAGTGATTAAGGCCAAACACTGAATATTTTCAAGAAGAAGTTAAATACAGTTCTTGGAGCTAAAGGAATGGAAGAAAATGGAGAGAAAACAGGAATACGGTACAGGAGTTGGATGATCAGTCATTTGCTCTCACTTTGGAATGTTCTTTGTTCTAAGCCAGAGGAGCCAAATCATAAGTACAAACTGTTACGCACGACACACATGTAGACAGCAAAATTTGCATATGAATCTTATGTCTTCAAAAATAAAAGAGGACTCCACAAAAATAATTTCCAGATGGCATTGAACTACGAAAACATGATTATTCATACTGGATGTCTGTATCTAGAAAATGTAAACATTGCTGAACCAAGATAAGAAGCAAGATTTTTGCCTTGCCCTCATCAGGACTAAACAATAGACTAGGAAAACAAGATGCACAAAAATAAAAGCAAAGTACTATCCATGTTGGAGATCTGAAATAAAAACAAAGTGCTGGAAAAACTCAGCTGGCTTGGCAGCATCTGTGCAGACTGAGTCAGAGTTAATGGTTTGAGCCCAATATGAGTCTTCTTCGGGTCATTGTGGACATGCAGAAGTAGCAAGAACAATTATTTGCTGATCTTAGTTCTCAAACCAGGTGGATGAACAGATTGTTCAGTGTATTACCATGAGAATGCAGCAGAGATTGACCATCTCCATGATCCTTTCATCCAATTTTCCAAAGGTGCAATGAATGCACAAATTGCTCTTTTGTGTTATTACATGTAGTTTCTAGTATGCACAAATGCATAGTACTGTAGTGCCCAACTTATATCTTCAATTCATTTCTATTGTAATTCTTAGCACAGTCGAGAACACTTAATAAATGTCCAATAATCTCATGGATATAGTGCTTCGAGGCTTGCAGGCATGGTCTGGTTGAACACAATCAGTGCGCTGCCCACTTTGAATGGTCAATAGGATGCGTTGTTTGATACAGTTCTCCATACTTAGGGACTTAGCCTAGAGACATGTCATTACACCAGCACTGAAACTCATCTTTCACATGATATATTTATGCGGTAAACAAAACATTGTTATGGCCTGTTTGTAGCATCTTGTTAGTAGAGAAAAACACTGTAAAGTAGCAGAATGATCAGTCCTGGTGCATGAATCACAAAAAATTAGGAAAGTAATTAGGAAAGCTAATTGAATGTTATCATTTATCATTTATGAAAAAGATGAATTGAATACAAAAATGATACAAAGCACTCATGAGACCACATATGGAGTATTATGTAGTGTTGGGCACCTTATATTTAGCAAGGATTAAAATTTGGAAGTATTCAGAGAAGGTTTACCAGGCAAATACCCCTACAATGAATGGAGTGCATTGAATGGGAGATATTGTTTTGTCTTATGAGGAAAGGTTGTCTTCTATCTACTGGTGTTTAGAAGAGTAAGAGGTGAATAGTTTGAAACATATAAAATCCGAAGTGATCTCGACAAGGTAGATGTGGAGAGGCTGTTTTTTCTTAAGGGAGAATCTAGAATTGTCCGATACTGATTAAAAACAATGGGTTGCCATTTAAAACAGAGATGGTAATTTCGTTTTCTTTCCCCACCGAGGTATATGAGTTTTTGAATCTCTGTTCCTGAAACGTTGGTGGAAACAGAGTATTTTGGTATTTTAAGGCAGCGGTATATAGATTCTTTATAAGCAAAGAGTGAAAGATCATCAAGAATAGGCAAGAATGAGGATTTGATGTTACAATCATATCAGCCTGATCTTATTGAATAGTGCAGCAGACCTAAGGGCTGATTGGCCTGATATTACTCTGTTTTTCCAGCTGCTTGTGCTTCTTGGAAAAGGTGGAAGCAAGAACAATGGATCATACCCCCGTGTCTCAAAGAGTCTATTTCCAACTTAACTTAGCTTTATCAAAAAGCATGTGGATAAATATGGAGATCTCACTCAGTTGCCTTGCTTCTGATATCAGCACATTCCTTCTTCAACTCCCAGCATCTACAAGTGATTTGTGTGACTGCATTGACTTGGATCAGAGATCTCCCACCACATAATGATATTATAATCTTGCTGGAAGGTGGCATTAAATCCCTCACAGGTAATCTTCTACTGATGCATCCATAATGTATTCAGAGGTGAAATATATGAAAGAATGTCATTTATTTTTTAAGAAGATATTTTATTAATAATATTCTGTGAATATTCAAGCAGTATAAGTAACACAACTTTGTACAGTTTGATTCAAAACCCAGAGTGATTGAACCCTTTTCCTGGGAGAAATGGAGCCCTGACTTCTTTTGCAGAGTGCCTGTAATTCTGTCAATGTACCTATTTACCAGCACATTGTCACAGTATGTAGAGTTCCCATATTTCCTACTCAAATGATTTGGCTGTTGTGTCAGGTTCACCTGCAGCTGTGCTGTATCTGAGGAACTTGGAGACAGTTGGACATTTGGACAACATATTAGTGCAGTGTCTCCTTAGCGAGTTTCACACAATTTTGATGGCACGGTATCCCGTGAGTTTCTATTATTTGACTCCTTCAGTAAACTCTGTTGAACAGTTTGTTTGGTTTGGTAAAATGAAGCAGCAGGAGTAAAATTGTCCAATTCACAAGCCCTTCCCTATCCCTATCTTGGGCTTTTCGGTGAGTTGTGTTATATGTCCACATACACACTATTCCATGCAACTGTGCCTTCTCTGTTGTTACCTTTGCTGGAGGTCTCTCTTGTGTCTAACCTTGTTATGTTTGGAAGAACATGGTGGCTCAGTGGTTAGCATTGCTGCCTTACAGTGTCAGGGAACTGGGTTTGATTCCATCCCTGGGCAACTGTCTGTGTGGAGTTTGCATGTTCTCCCTAAGTCTATGTGGGTTTGCTCCAATTTCCTCCCATTTCCAATCGTGGGTTTCCTCCAGGTGCTCCGGTTTCCTCCCACACTCACAAAGATGTGCTAGTTAGGTGGATCGGCCATGCTAAATTGCCTGTAGTGTTCAGAAATGTGTAGGTTAGGTGGATTAGCTGTAGGGAATGCAGGATTAAAGAGATAGTGGGTTTTGTCTGGGTGGGTCTATGTAGACACGATGGGCTGATTGGCCTGCTTCCCCATTGTGGTAATTCTATGATTCTACTTTTGGTCTTAATTTCCATTCTGTTCATACACTTTCTCAGTCATTGACTACCAGGTAACATTGACTAATATTTGTTATTATCCAATAAAACCAAAAATCATCCCCAAAGAATTTCTGCAATCTTATAAAAATGCCTTTTGAACATTCTCAAATCCACTTGCACATTCCACTAGCACTTTAAGGCAATTACAACTTTTCCTGACTGTATTCCTTTCAAGGTAAACATTGTCACATCAATCTGACAACACAGAGGTAACGATGGATAAAGAGGGTAAAGCTGGGTGTCAGCAATGTGAAATGGAGGCTGATCCAATATCTGTAAATGAAATCACTAAAGACCAGTAAATAGAAAAAAGAGCCAAAGATCAAGTGCTAGGGAATTACAGAGGCAATCAGGACAGAAAAGATGCTACTGCTGGAGCCACTTAGATCAGGTGATAAACAGTCCCACTGAGTTGAACAATGGAATGGTAGAGGAGGAGAAAGGTACTGGCAACTGCATCAAAATTGCAGAGAGATTGAGGACAAAGAGAAGGATAACAAGTACATAGTTATAGAAGATGATATTTGTGCTTTAGTTAGGACTGTTTTGTCATTGCAACAAGATAGAAAACTGATTAGAGAGATTCAAAAATACAGTTGCTAGAAAGTTGGGCCCAGATTTGGCAACAGAAAGTTTGAAGAACAATGGCAGTTTGGAAGATATGACAGCACATTGCAAATCCCAAGCGATTGAAAGTGTCTTTTTTTGAGGCAGTTTTGCAAAAGACGGATGAATTCTGGGCTATGAGTACAAAGCAATGTAAGATATATCACCATCTATTACTATTAGGTATTGTGTTTACTATACTTTCATCAAAAATGTGACTGGTGTTAGACTGGTGAAAAATGTTTTGCTGGAAAAGCACAGCGGGTCAGACAGCATCAAAGGAACAGGACAATCGACGTTTCGGGCATAAGCCCTTCTTCAGGAATGGTGTTAGTCAACATAGTCAGTATTTTAATGTCCTTCCCCACTAGTTGTATTCTTCATGATATTCAATGTTTCCACATTAATGTAGTTCCAATATGGGTGGCATTACTAAAAATAAGCATATGGGAAAGTCTCTATTGTGCACTTCACTTTGAATTTACTCTGCTGTGTAATTGTATATGAGAGACAAGTTAAAAGCAATAAGGTATATGAATGTTTGTTGTAAGTGAACATCAAACACTTTTCAACAAGTGCTACAAGTTGATACCATGTTTCCTGGCATTTATTTCAAGAAATACAGGTACTGCTGAAATCAGACATACTGACTAAGCCTCCTGCCAAGTTTGGAGCTCTGTTGCTCAATGGAAATGAAACTGGAATAGCAATCAGGGTAACTCTCCTTGCTCTTATTCACCATAGTTAATTTTGCCAGCTATCAAGCATAGTATCAGGGTCAAAACCATTTTCTCCCTTATATATATATTCCATTTCATGCCTTCACATTATTTGCTTTTACTTTCATTTTCCTGGATAATCTTCATCACACTACCTGATGTGCTTTTTGGAAGGTCAAAAAAGATTTAACATCTTTTTTCAACAATTCTCCAAACCAAACAGTAACAATGGTGGAATGAAGCTGAGTATTTAACCATCTCTTGACATATGGCTTAGTCAGTTTCATTGCAGAAAGGGAGTGCTCAAGAACACTGGGTTCAGTGTTTCCTCTGGTTGGTTGCTAATATTTTTGCAAACATCTTTGTATGCATCATCTTTGAGGAAGTTATTGTATGTCAGCTTGGAAGAATCTAACTCCCATCATTTCCAAACTTGACTTCAATCCATTGGTCAGCTTCTTAATTGATAAAACAATTGAGAAAAAACATAGAGGAAGGAGGTTCACAGCTTTCAGATGATGAGAGAAGTTTGAGCAGCAGGCAATACAGCAACTCCTGGTGGTTGACTCCATAGTCTTGTGGGCTGTGAAAACAAGAGCACAGCTTTCAAAAAGTGACCTTGGTATTGGAGATGCTGGTGAGTTCATATTTCTATGTGAGAAACAAAATGTCCAACTTCTCTAGTTCTAGTAATTGGAATTATTTGTGTCTAATACCTCCAGTAATCCTATTTTAAAAAAAAACAGTTTAAATACAAAACTGTTCAAGTATAATTCAATGGAACTTGTCTGAATTTGCCCCACACTTATTTGCATGGTGTATATCAACTCCTACATCATCTCTGAAATAATTTTACTTTGTGAAGTCTACAGTACTACTTACTTTTATAAGATTTATACTTTCATTTACAAAACTATTAATAATTTTTGAGAAAAAAATTGACCATTTTGTCATCACAAAAGGTACACATTGTAGAAGCATTTCAGATCAATATCTCATACTTCATATGGTATGAAGGCTCCTACTTCAGGTGAAGTGAAAAAACACATTGTATGAGGAAAGGCTGAGGCACTTGGGGTTGTTTTCATTGGAGAAAAGAAGGTTTAGGGGTGACTTGATACAGGTGTACAAGATGATTAGGGGTTTAGATAGGGTTGACCGTGAGAACCTTTTTCCACGTATGGAGTCAGCTATTACGAGGGGGCATAGCTTTAAATTAAGGGGTGGTAGGTATAGGACAGATGTTAGGGGTAGGTTCTTTACTCAGCGAGTCGTGAGTTCATGGAATGCACTGCCAGTAGCAGTGGTGGACTCTCCCTCTTTATGGGCATTTAAGCGGGCATTGGATAGGCATATGGAGGATAGTGGGCTATTGTAGGTTAGGTGGGCTTGGATCGGCGCAACATTGAGGGCCAAAGGGCCTGTACTGCGCTGTATTCTTCTATGTTCTATGTTCTATGTATTTCATGGATATTGATGGAACGCAGAACACTTTGCTGACTCTGACCCCCTTTTTTGCCATTGAATTACCTCACTTGGGTTTGCAGCAAGAACACCTGAAGCAAATTCATACAACTTAAAAATCTCATTCATCGTGGATGACAAGACAGGCATTTTTGGTTGCTGTACCTATTGTTCACTTTTAACCAGTATGACATAACACATTTGTTTGCCTATATATAACATCCGTAATATTTGTTAATCATAGCCAGCACTTTTCCTGTTGAACACTTAGACATCCATACACTGTTACCAAAACGTGCATTTTCCATCTTGCAGGAATCACTACTCCCATGTGTTCAACATGAAATTCTTTGAAGATATGAATGTTAAATCTTCATTCAGTACGACTATACCATACTGAGGAATAGATATGCATTAAATTCATTGTGGAAATACCATATCTTTTTATTTTTCTGTATTTTTATTGTGGATTGAATTTGGAAAAGGACTGTTTAAAAAACAAGGATGCTGGAAGGATTGTTTCACTTTTTAAAAACAAGCTATTGAACCGACTGTAAGAAGTGTTTGTCCTACTATTTTATTCAAGCAAGAGGGTAGGCTGGTGCCAGGGGATGTGTAACAAGTGAGATTCGGCCAACAAGTAGCTGATTGGTTTGTGGATAACAATGGCCATTTGCTTGCCAACAACTGTGTGATTGGTTCCGAAGTAATTCAACACTATGGATGTAAATTGGAGAAGTTTCATACTTTGTTAAAATCATTAACTTTTATAATGACTCTGAGATAGCTGAACAAAGGTCCACAAGACCATAAGGTAATAAGAAATATGAACAGGGTAGGTCATTTGCCTCCTAGAACCTGCTCTATCATTCAATGTGTTATAACACAGTGTAAACCCCACTGCTAATTTCAACCTGACACACAGAGAAGCTTACCTCGCACCATAACCTGTTAAATTTTGAGAGGCAAAGAACTATCCCAGAGGTCACTATTTAAAGTAAAAATTAATAATTTTGTTCTTTAAGTCCAACAGAGAACATTAAAACAACAGCTATTTACAACTCCTTTCTCCTAAGCCTATCTTTTACCTCCCACTCTACAATATTGGTCTGATAAAAACCCTGATTAAGATTTACAAAAAAAGTCTAATTTCAAAACCAGTCAGCTGTTGAATCTTCACTTTGTATCTTCCTCTGCAGATTTTCCTCTGTCATCTTTTCTTCACTATTCTGCTTCACAAGTCTTTCATATGAACAGGAACCCTTCAAACAGCTATTCATCTAACAATCTGTACTTGTTGGTGCTTGGCAGTTCTCTTTGCTGCTCTGACAAACTGTTCAAACTGTCTGATACTTATACCCTAAAATGTTGGATAATTTCATTGGTTTTAATATTGTCAAAATACTAAATTCAAACTTGATTGGAGCTTGGTATCTTGGGGCATAATTCAAACTGATTGGCCAAATTTGAATTTGTTTTTGTCTCATAGCAACCTAGCCAGTGGTAGTTGTTCTGATCAAGCGTTACATTATTACCTTGTTCTGGACTCTCTGTGCCTCTCTAAGTCCTTGCTAACTTTCAACCCTCTTAAAGGTACAGTGCCCCTTACACCTTCATAACACATGGCTGATCTGCCATTCCTCATGTCCACTGTCCTGCCTTTTCCCCAAAACGTTTGATTCTCCTACTGATCAAGAATCCATTTATCTGTGCCTTAAACATACACAAAGACTCTGCCCCCCATGCTATGTCCTAGAAGTTCCAAAGACTTCCAACCCCCTCAGCGTTGAAATTCCTTCTCATCTCAATCTTAAATTGGCATCCCTTTCATCTGAGACTGTGCCCTCTGGCCTTAGATGCTCCCATGAGTGGAAAGATTCTCTCAGCATTTGCCCTGTCAAGACCCTTAAGAATCACTGGACTCTAAACTCTGCTTCTCTTTCCATGGATGGTGCTGGACCTGCTGAGTTTCTCCACCGATTTTTGTTTTGTTTGTTCCAGGAATAGCAGGGCTTGGTTTCTAGTGTACTACCCAGTGAGTTTTGAAGGAAGAGCTATAAGCTTAAGTGAAACTTCAGAAAGGTCAATAGGTTTGACAAGGATTAAGTCCATGGTCAAACAATTTTCCAATACACTTGGAGCAGCTTTTATTTAGATTAGATTGGATTGCCTATAGTGTGGAAACAGGCCCTTCGACCTTCTGAAGAGAAACCCACCCAGACCCATTTCCCTCTGACCTAACACTAACACTACAGGCAATTTAGCATGGCCAATTCACCTGACCTGCACATCTTTGGAATGTGGGAGGAAATCGGAGCACCCGGAGGAAACCCACACAGACACAGGGAGAATGTGCAAACTCTACACAGAGTGTCACCCGAGGCTGGAATCGAACCTGGGTCCCTGGTGGTGTGAGGCAGTAGTGCTAACCACTGAGCCACCGTACCGCCCCTGTTTTAGCTCTACTTGCCTCATAGGAGGCAATGGAAATACTTGAACTATTACCCATATTGAGGTTAGTTGTCAGAATCACTCTCATTACTTTAATTTACAAAAGGCAAGGACTGACAATCAAAACTGTGGGGACATTCCTCAAACCTATGCACATTGAATCCTGATGATATCCTGACTCATCAACTTTACTGCTAAGCCAGGGCAGGACAGAGGAGAATTAATGGCAGAACTGGCCAATAAAGCTCAGTGTTTGCTTTCCCTGATGTGGCCAAGAGGAGCTGCTCTACAGCACATGATTTTCTCTTGTTCTTCCTGAATTTCACACTGCTCCTGGCAAAAATCGGAATCAGTCCCATGTAAATGAGGCAAAGGGGTTAAAATGGAATGGACTTAATAATTTCAACTCACTTCTGCAAGATTTAAACTTGAGATGTCCAAACATTAAATAAAATTGAATGGGTGAGTTACTGGATGTCTGCAGGCCTCAATGCAGTATATCCAAATAGAAGTGTTAGTATTTTGAGGCAAGGATGGTAAAATCTGGGGGAAACAATATTTGAAAACTGAGACAGTAATCCAAAAGAACTATTACTTGCCACGAAAGAATAATTGACTTGGAACACCGGCATTGTTAGTGGGAGATAGCTTAATATCCCGCTGAGCACCTTTTTGAACACATAGGCTTTTGTTTTGACTCAATTAAATACAGAGTGTTGGTTACTATTGCTTTATTTATGCAATTAATTAATTAATTAATTGTCAATAAAGTTATCAAGTTTGAGAAGTGACAACCTGGAATTTTACTTTACAGTAATTCTCAACCCAATAACCACTGCAACTACTCTTATCATCTTTTTTCTTATCTGCATTCTTTAAGCAACAATTTCTATTCAAGTAATTGCCACTTTCTTGTGCCATTTGTCATTGAAAGATATTGCCCTTGTTTTATATGTGTAGCCTGTGTATATTTGTGTAGCTGATTTGTTTCCATTTTTACTGTCTCGATAAAGGGAAGACACAAGGCCTATCAAGATTGATTCATTATGGTTAATTCCACAGTCAGGCAAAAATGAAAATAGGGTTGCACTTGCCTATGCAAGTACAGTAACAGCATGGTTCTGCTAAATTCTGCGAGGTTTGCTAAATTCTTGCATTTTAATAAGTTCTGTATGCATTTTCCTTATGTTTGGAAAATATTGAGTCAACCTGGGGCGGCCTGAAATTGCGAAGGCAGCAATTCTTAAAGCATTCTAAAAGGTAGGGTGCAATTGTAAAAATAATGAATACCTGGTACGGCTGAAGTAGTTCCCAGAATGTACCTCTTATGTGAAGAAAGTCAAGAGATAGTATTGGAGATTGTGTTCTTAGAAAAAGTGGTAATTCATTAGGAGCAGAAAGAAATGCTCCAGATGGGATGAATGTACAGCAGACACAACACAAATTGACACATTATGTGAATGCTGACCCTTCAGAGCACTAAAAGTGGAATTAAATGGGTAAAATACTTTCTGGACTGACAGTACTATGTATGAAAGCCACTGAGTGTCGAGGAAAAATGAAGGTTTACCTGTACCATGCTTGGCTCACCAAGTGATGGCACATCTGTAATGCACTCTAAAAATGACTGGACTCACCTCTCAGTGCTTCAATTTCTTAAAACTTCTTAAAATGCTTCCACTTTGTAGCTACCCACTGGGTAGCCTTCCTTTCATTCATACAACTCTGAAATGTTTTCATAACTAATAACATACATTCTGTAATAGAAACAACTGTGAATGCTGACAATCAGAAATAAAACAGAAATTGCTGGAAAAAACTCAGCAGGTCTGGCAGCATCCATGGAGAGAAATAAGAGTTGGCTTTTCGAGTCCAGTGACCCTTCATCAGAACTCATGGTAACTAGGAAAAGGTTGGTTTTTATGCAGAAGATGCGGATGTGAGTGGTGCGGAGTAAATGATAGGTGGGGATAGAGCCCAAAGAAAGAGAAGAACAGTTGGTCAGACAAAGGAGTGGATAACAGTAAGTCTAGGAAAATGAATTGCGGCTACTAGGGACTATTAGTAACTAACAATGGATTGTGTGTAGTGGTAGACCATGTGATAACAAGGCCTGGTGTGCAGGGGTGCAGGAAAGTGTGGGGAAGATGCTCAAACCCTAAAATTGTTGTGCTCGATATTGAGTCCAGAAGGCTGTGGAGTTCCCAAGCAGAAAATAAGGTGCCGTTCTTCCAGTTTATGCTGAGTTTTGTTGTTGCACTGAGACTGAGATGTTGGCCTGAGAACAAGATGGTGTGTTGAAGTGGTAGGCAACTGGAAACTTGATCTTTTTTACGGACAGAACGTAAGTATTCTGTGAAGTGGTCACCAAAGCTCTGCTTTACCTGGAAGGCATGTTTGGGCCCTTGGATACTGAGGAGAGAATAAGTAAATCGGCGAGTGTTACACCTTCTGTAGATTGCAGGGGAAGGTGCCATGGGACAGTGGGGGGTTGTTGGGAGTCAAGGAGAAGTGGACCAGGATGTTCCGGAGGGAACAGACCCTGCAGAAGGCTGACAAGGGAGTGTGTCTCTGATAGTGGCATCCTGTAAGAGGTGGATGGAATGGCAGCTGATAATCCTCCGGGCGTAGATGCTGGTGGGAAGATAAGTAAGGAAAAGCGGGGGACCCTCGTGCTGTTGTGGGAGGGGAGAGAGTGAGTGAGGGCTGAAGTGTTGGAGATGGTTTGAATCTGGCTGAAGACCCTGTCATATGGTGCTAGGGAGTCCTCGTTTGAGGAAGCAGGTAGATATTTTCGGGCATACGTTCTGTGTTTCTATCTCATAGATGCACGGCTAACAAACTAAACTATTTGAAGGACAGGTCAAAACATCTTCCTTAAATCCAGACAGAGAACCTTCTGTGCTTCACCTTCATCCAGTAGATCTGCAACCTTTTCAAATAACTCGTGGTGACTCAGTGGTTAGCATTGCTGCCTCACAGCACCAGGGTCCCAGGTTCAATTCCACCCTCGGGTGACTGTCTGTGTGGAGTTTGCATATTGTCTGCATGGATTTCCTCCCACAGGCCAGGTGAATTGGCCATGCTAAATTATCCACAGTTTTAGGTGCATTAGTCAGACGGAAATGGGACTGGGTGGGTTATTCTTCGGAGGGTCGGTGTGGACTGGTTGGGCCGAAGAGCCTGTTTCCAAACTGTAGGGAATCTAATCAACTCCAATAAAACAATGACCATCTTGTTCTAAGTGCATGCTAGTGTATCAGACAGGGAGGATTCCCTTATTCTGAAATTCTAGCTTTCCACTTTGGATAGAATACTTTACAAATGCACTTGAAGTAGAATAATTACGCTGCTGGCTGGTGCATGTGGTTTTAAGTTCAAATCTTTAAGCCTTTCTACAGTTAATTGTAGTATGTTTCCTCTAAGGTAAAACTGACATTCTCAAAGTATTCCTTGATGCAATTATTGTTGTTTCAGAGCAGAAATTACTTGAAGCATCAAAACACCGAAGTATGAACCTACTCCTCATGATGAGTTAAGTCGGGATAATTTCTGTTAAATTGTTCTCACAATGAAAAGACTGTGATTAGAGGGGGGAATGGTTTGCAGATAAGTATACATATTGTAGCATAAATTCGCTAGTCCACACTTTTTGTCAACTGCAACTTATGACTGGGAATATACAACTATGGGGTGATATTATAGAGGTTTTCTTCTTTAACTGATGTCTTATTCTTGCTTTGGATCTAGCAGAAATCTATCTGATATAAATATTGTTCGTGTAGAAAGCTGAGGTCATGAAAAGACATTTTTGCCAACATTCTTATCTATAGAATACAATAAGACCATAAGAAATAAGAACAGGCGTAGGCCATTCAGCCCCTCAAGCCTGCTCCACCATTCAACAGGATGCATTTCATAGCTATGTATTGTACCTCCTTAGCCATCAATTTCTAAAGTATGATGGATTTTAATGTGTGTTACATGCTGCAAATGTACTGAAATTAAGATTAAAGTTAAAAGATTTGTTAAATCTAATGAATCCCTGGGAGTGGGTGAAGTGAAGAATTTTAACAAGGAGATTCAATAAGACAGCAGGAGATCATTTTGACCAAAAACAATGGTGAGGCTATAAAGGGATCATCATAATATCCATTCTTAAATAGAAATGGTGTAATGGGCAACTTTATTCCTATTTATTCTGAAATGTCCATACCACACTCTGATTCCGACAGGAGAATTCTCTAAATAGGGACTTTTATTCTAACATCACAGGCATTTCAAGAAAAAAGAAGACAAAAGATATGGAGATGCACTCTGGTAAACACTATCCATGCTAAAGCTTACTTCACAGCTGTCTGCTTCTCTGAGAAACAATAGTCATTAAAAGGACAACATAGTGAAACATTTTTATAATTAAATCCTGTTTGCTTCCAAAAATGCCATTATTAGGAGTTTCACTACATCAGGAGTGTATTAATTGAACAATTCTAACAGTTGGACAAATTGGGGAGGAAGGAAATTCTTTTCATGACAAAGGACTATCCACTGGAACTGTGCACATTCACATTAATGTTCATGATCTTCAGATACTGTTGTGGTTCTGTTCGCCGAGCTGGAAGTTTTTGTTGCAAACGTTTCATCCCCTGGCTAGGCGACATCATCAGTGCTTGGGAGCCTCATGTGAAGCGCTACTTTGATGTTTCCTCCGGTGTTTATAGTGGTCTGTCCCTGCCGCTTCCGGTTGTCAGTTTCAGCTGTCCGCTGTAGTGGTTGGTATATTGGGTCCAGGTCGATGTGTTTGTTGATGGAGTTTGTGGATGAATGCCATGCCTCTAGGAATTCCCTGGCTGTTCTCTGTCTGGCTTGCCCTATGATAGTAGTGTTGTCTGAGCATGGCTGTTGGTTTGACGCTCAGACAACAACTCACCAGAACGAAGGACCCGATACCCAACATGAGCAAGACGAATGTAGTGTACAAAATACCATGCAAGGACTGCACTAAACACTATATAGGACAAACAGGAAGACAGCTAACAATCCGCATACATGAACATCAACTAGCCACGAAACGACACGACCAGCTATCCTTAGTAGCCACACACGCAGACAACAAGCAACATGAATTCGACTGGGACAACACTACTATTATAGGGCAAGCCAGACAGAGAACAGCCAGGGAATTCCTAGAGGCATGGCATTCATCCACAAACTCCATCAACAAACACATCGACCTGGACCCAATATACCAACCACTACAGCGGACAGCTGAAACTGACAACCGGAAGCGGCAGGGACAGACCACTATAAACACCGGAGGAAACATCAAAGAAGCGCTTCGCAGGAGGCTCCCAAGCACTGATGATGTCGCCTAGCCAGGGGACGAAACGTTTGCAACAAAAACTTCCAGCTCGGCGAACAGAACCACAACAACGAGCACCCGAGCTACAAATCTTCGCACAAACTTTGAACATCTTCAGATACTTTCCTGAACTTAAACTGACTACATTCTTTTTCTTCTGCCTGTCAAACGAGTTAGAATACTTTATATAGCTTTTAATAAATGTTTTCCGCCTGAACTGCAGAGTATTGAAATGCAACATAACCATTTAGTCCAATTGCTCCTAATAAATTGCCACTTTGCTCAAGAACACATCCTTCAATACTATCACTTGGCACTCTTCTCAAAAGAGGCAAGTTCTGGGAATTAGTCCAGCCAAACCAGGAGTTCATCATAACAAAAATGAGCTGCCAAGAAAGTGAAAACAATTGCGACAACTAGAGGGGCATAGCAATGATGTTAGTACTTGGCAAAATCGTAAGCATGATGCTCCACAACAGATTGAAGGCAGAACTAGACAGCACCCTTCGTAAATAGCAGACTAGTTTCCAGGGTGGCTCAGATCATGCTGTGAGCAGATCTTTATGCTCCTGAGCATCAAACAACAGAGCTTGGAATAGCACCAGTCATTAGTTGTCAACTTTTGGACAATCCAAGAAAGCGTTTGATAGCATTCATCGGCAGTCAGCTGGGGAGAAAAGAAGACAAGACAGCAGTGTGGAGTGTTACACTAATACCTTCAAAGCTTTTTATCAGGCCTTTAGCTGCTATATCACGACGAGCACGAGTGCCATGGACTCCTTCAACATCATCACAGATTTACAGCAAGGAGACATGCTAAGCCCATTCTTTTTCCTCCTGGTTGTTGATTTCATCATGAGGAAGGTGATGTTGGGTGCCGAATTTGGCATCCTGTGGCAGTACCACTGGTTGACTGACTTGTGTTTTCACGGACGGTGTCACTGCGCTGGCTAAAGAATTGCAGCTTCGGGCCATGACCACCGGACTCGAGAGTAGCGGCATCAAAGATGATCAACACATCAGCTGTGAGAAGATAAAGTCAATGGTGGCAGAACAATAAGGAGTACATCCCTCCCCCTGCCTCCTGCCTATTGAGGCAACACAACATTGAGGCCAACAGCCACTTTTCGTACCTAGGCAGCAATATCTCCAAGGAGGGTGACGTAGAGATCGATATTGAACCAAGAATCCGAAAAGGAGCATCAGTCTTCCAGATATCCAACAACATCAACACAACTGTGAAATTTCAAACCCACATATCCCATGCTGTGCCAACTACAATCTATGTGAGTGGGACATGGAATAAAACAGCAAAGGTATCATGTAAGTTAGGTGGCTTCCACCAGCATTCCCTGTGTAAGGTCCTGAGTGTCACTTGGAGAGACTACAATGAAGAAATACTACATAGGGTGAGCTAGAGACACTTACAAGACAGAGAAATCACTGAGACGAGCAGGACTTGTGTTTTGCCTCCTGGACATATGTGTGGTCAGAATAACAGTTTAATGGACATTACCAGATGGGATAAAAAGACAGGGTCAGCCAAAGAAGATCTTGAAAAGTACATTTAAGGAAGAACTTGAAGAATAGGACATGACTGAGGTTGGAGCTAAAGAAATTGTGATAGACAGGGAAAATTGGCACATTTGTGATACCCATTGTCTCTGATGAGATCAACAATACTATGTCTAAGAAAGTATTTCTTGTTTTTGTGCTATCCATTACTGACAATTTTATATTTATGCTGCTTGTTTTCTGGTCTTTCCCACACATTAAAACACTTCCTCGACATCTGCTGTATCAAACTTTTTTATAAGTTTGAAGTCCTCTATCAGAACAATATTCAATCTTCTTTTCCTAGAGAAAAGAACTCCAGCCTCTTCAAACGTCCCTGATCAATATAAATTCTCATTTCTGGTGTCTTTCAGTCAATCAGGTTTGTGACTTCGCTGGTATCTTTAGGTGCTTTTGTTTCATAATGTGGAGACCAACCTTGCTCAAATATCGTAGGTATGCTGTAACCAAGGTTCCATACAAGTTTAGTGTTAAGTTCTTAGCTTTTCAATTCTCTTCTTCTGTGAATGAATCCATTACTTCATTAAGTTTCTTTATGCGACCTACATGGCTACATTTCGTTAGTTGTGTAACTTTATCACCTGATCCCCTGTTACAGTATCTCCTTTAGGCTTTTATTTTCCATGGAGTATATGAACTATTTACTCACCCCACTAAAATGTAATACTTCCTATATCACTATGTTGAAGTGCATTTGTCAGTTCATGTCCACTCTTAATCTCCATTCCAAGTTAACAAATGCCTTCTCCCATTTTATCTCAGTTCTCCTTTTCAGTGATTATAAACTCACCTTCCCTAATCTATTCCGGTATCTTCCTCAAAATGTAAAATTGCACTTCTTTGCATTTGCATCAGTTCAATCTCGCTTTCTTATTGGTCAAATGTTATTTATTCTTATCTGTTCATGCTTCGAAAGAGCCCATCAGATTGGGGCTATAAGAAAGAAGGTAATTGTGAAGTACTGATGTCCAGACGCCCCTCGTACCTCAATCAATATTTGAAACCAGTCATTATTAGCACTGCTGCAGCAGCTTCAATCTTATATCACAGGAAAAGAACATGCAATTTTGACAATTTTGTTCAGTTGAAATGGGTAAACACTTTTTTTTCTATTTAGTGATTAAGGGATTATCAATATGCATTTGCCAAATCATGTCCACTCTTAATGTCCATTCCAAATTAATGAATGCCTTCATGCTGAAAATGTATTAAGAACAGAAACATCAGTTAAAATTAATATGAGTTAGGTGTTCGCTCATCAAAGATTAGAATTTCACAGTCAGCATTAAATATTCTTATAAGAGAAGTATTATTCAATTTTCTTTCACAATATGTAGATTTAAATGCTGAAGTTTTGAGTTCAATAAAATAACTTGATGATATTGTAAACTGTGAATTCAATTGTGTGAGTTATATATATGATGCAATATATAACAGAAAAGAACATTTTATCGACAAAAGATGTTCACAAGAACTAAAATTTTGAATAAAGTCACAGCTTTAGCTCTTTATTCTGGACTTAGTTATTCACCGGAAAATAAGTCTAGAATAAAGAGCTAAAACTGTGACTTTATTCTAAATTTTACTTCTTGTGAACATCTTTTGTCGGTAAAATGTTCTTTTCTGTTATATATTACGTGACCTTTTCATTATATATAGCTGTGTTACAATCAGAGTTTTACAGTCTCACACTGACATTGGGGAACCAGGAAAATTTATCAAATGACCTTCCCATCAGTATACATTCTTCCCCCACAACTGACCTGTCCACAAGTTTATGGTCAAACATACAAGATATAGGCCTTGTCCATCCTATCCACAGTCTCATCGTCTCAGGATAAAGGGTACAAATTTAAGACTGAGGTGAGGAGGGATTTCTTCCCTCTTTGAGAGTCTTTGGAATTCCTTGCCACAGAGAGCTGTTGGGGCATAAGCTTGTGATTGATCGATTCTTGATCAATGGGGGAACCAAGAGTTACGGAGAAAGGGCAGGAAAGTGGGCGTGAGGAATTCAGATTAGCTATGATCCTGTTGAATGGTGGAGCAGGCACAAGGGGGCTGAATGGCCTGCTCGGGTTTGTATTGCTTATTGCCTTAATCATCTGAGCTTGTAGGTACGTAAATTAGGTATTTTGAAAAACTGGAGTAAATCTTTAAGTATAGTGATGACCATGGGAGAAGTAGTACTCATATTTAGAATGGCAGTTCCCAATATAAACTGGCTGTACTGCAATTAAAACTTCATATTATTGTCAAATCTCAAGCCACGAATTCCTTGCAGGATGTTCTTCCCTTTGTCAGGTGCCAAAATGAACCAATTCAGAATCATCCTTCACAAATGATCGGCTTTCCTCAGTTGCATGGATTATGAACATTCAAACCCAACGGGCTTCTTTCCTTGCTAGACAGCATGCGACCTGGCCACAGGCAAAGAGCCTAGAGGACTGGTGAGGCAGTGGAGGTGAACCTCCAGTGAAGACGCGTCATTGGCAACTGAAATACAATCCCACATGCTCCACTGAAAAAGAGCTTTTGCTTCCTGAAGACGTTGATGTCAACTGTGACCTTCAGTGAGAATATGATCCTCCTGATGCACTGGTGCCTCAGCTAGTGAGACTCCATGTTGTCTCCCTCCTGCTGGATTTCAGCGTTCATCTCTCTGTCTGTAAATAAGCATGTGGTTGAGGAGTGTTGGGGAGAGAGAAGTCAAAGAGCAGCATTGATTTATGTGTTCATAAATACAGTGGATCTTTATTTGAGCTCTTTATCACACGTGCAGGGAGGCCAGAGACTACTCCGAATCTGACCTTCACATGGGACCAATTCATCCTCTTAATGTCCAGCTCAGTTTGGAAGAGAGGCCATTGATGCTCTGATTTCCCTAGTGGCATACAGCATTTTTATATATTTTGTGTGACAATAATTATATCCAACATTGTCATTGTTACTTCCCCCTTATGCCATATATCCAATCCTGTGAAATACCTGATCAATGATCGACACCCCTATGGACAGCCCTACGTTCCCCATGATCTATTGATGATCCAGACATTGTAATCATCAATCTCGGGGTCTTACAATGCATCCCATTCCAAAGTTAATGGTTATCGTCTTTCAGACTTGCTTATCTCTAAGGACTGCTTGAATTCTATTATTCATTTTATTCATGGCTATCCTTATCAAATTCTCTTACTCATCTCATTTTTCCCAGTTCCTTATCTTTAACACAAAAAGAGGTTAGTTCTTATTAATTGCTTGGAAGATTGCTAATATTAGTTCTAATATAACATTAGTTATATGTAAAGTTTTATGTTTACACCTACTATTAGTATTGAGCTAATGTGTTTTGAGCAGTTTCTGTCCCACCTGACCTTGAAGGTTCAGTTAGACACTGCCACTCTATCTTGCAGCTGCATTATAACTCATTCTAGTCACATACTGTCTTCTGAGATGAAATTTACTGCCCCTACTCTGACTAACTCTTTTACTTAATAGGACAACATATTTTTCATTAATAAGACTAAATGTCAATCAAAGCTCAATGGACTTGTCTGATCTCCCAGCTTTTTACAACACATAATTCCAGTCTTACCATTTGTCTCTGTTATTATGGGATCTTGCTTTTCCTTTTAATGCTTGCTGCCAACTTCAGGCTGTCTGTTCTCTCACATCTCTTCTTGAACTGTCTCCTACAGACATCTGCAACTTTTTTTTTAACAGCACTCCCTGTATATTAATTTGTATGATTCTTTGTACAATGCATACCATGTTACCTTGGGATAACTCCATTTCAAAGCCAGCATTGTGCTAACATATGGCCTCACTTTAATGCTGGATCAGCCAAGCTAATTCTGTTACTACAGCCATATTTATGCCAATGGATGATGATATTGTGCCATCTCAGACCAGGGGCTGCCCCAATAAAGAGAAGGTGTTGGCATAGCTGATGGTATTGAACCTGTAGCTTCTGATGTGTTTGGCAGAATTAAGCCCCCTGACCTTGACTCTTAGTAAAGGCGGGCAGTGGAACTGCGTAAAATACTCTCATGTTGCTTTGAAGGCTCCCTGCAGCAAAGTTCAGCTGAAGGAGAGTGCAATGCTGGACAGAAGACATGCTTTCCATGCATTTGGCAATCTCACGACATAACAACATTTTAACCAGCAGTCTGTTAGCTAGCCATGGTTGGAGGTCTTCGGTGAAATATATAAAAGCCTTTGCAATTCCCCAATTTCACTGTTAGGTTACAGCATGGAACTCCTGCACCCTTGAAAAAGAGGGAATTCTGCTCAGATTCACTCCAAATTGAAGATTTATTTCACTAACTGGATTTAAATACCTCCAACTATCATGATGGGTTTTTGAATCATGTCTTCAGAGCAATAGTACTTTCCAATAACATTATCATTAAAACAACCATTTCTGATAAATTACATTACTTAAATTACCAACCCATTTTCTGAGATTGGAGTGGTCAACCATCCTGCACATGACCACAACAATTTGCTTCTAATAAAATATAAGCAAGCAGGTATGAGATTGGCTTGATTGATTGATTTATTATTGTCACGTGTACTGAGACACGAGTGAAAAGTATTGTTTTGCGTGCAATACAGGTAAATTGCACCATTCAAAGTGCATCAGGGCAGCAGAACAGAGTGCAGAATACAGTATTACAGCCATAGAGAAGGTGCAGAGAAAAAGATCAACATCAACATTTCAGAGGTTCAATAAAAAGTCTGATATCAGTGGGGAAGAAGCTGTTCTTGAATCTGTTCATACGTGTACTCAAACTTTGATATCTTCTGCCCGATGGAAGAGTGTGGAAGAGAGTAAAACCGGAGTGGGAAGGGCCTTTTATTATGTTAATTGCTTTCCTAAAGCAGGGAGTATAGATGAAGTCAGTAGATGGAAGGCTGGTTTGTTATAGACTGGGCTGTGTACACAATTGTCTATGGTTTCTTGTGGTCTTAGAAAGAGCAGTTACCATACCACACTGTGATGCATCCAGATAGGATTCTTTCGATGGTGCATCTAAATGGTGAATCCTTGTAGACGTGTCAAATTTCCTTAGCTTCCTGAGGAAGTAGAGGTGTAGTTGTGCTTTCTTGACCAAAATGTAAGCATGGGTGGACCCAGGACAGGTTTTTGTTGATCATCACTTCCAGGAACTAAACTTTGGAGTTGGGGGAGATGGTTTAAATGGTTTTCCTCCCATTCATCTCTTGCTTGGAGAGTTAAAAATCCCTACTACACGTCAGCATGTAATCATGATGAAAGACCACTTCAACAAGTCAGTATTTATAATACAAAAATGTCACTGGCACATAATGGATAAATTTTGAGAGTAAAACTCAATTATGTTAATTCATTAAACAGGCAATAAAAAATACATTGCCTGTTACAGACCTAAGCCAAGCTTTGTTCCAGCTAGGGATATAACAGGTAACCCATCTCCTACTGCCTGTGTTCACCACTGCCAAGGTAGAATTTTATCCATCTACATCAGGAGTCCAAAAATCATAACAGGATATACTATAATGATGAAACCTAGGTCAGTGTGATAGAGAGAAAAAACAGTGTTGTCAACATTTCAAAACTACAGTGTTGCAGCATTGAAATTGAAAACATATGATCATTTCGTAATGCTAAATACTTTAAGTATGCCAATATTTTTAATGTAAAACAGGATTTCATAATGGCAAAATATGATGCTTATATTGCAAGTGTTCACAATGGTAAAATAATGGAGGTTAATATTTGTGTTCGGAGAAAATATATCAACATTTCGTAGTGGCAAAACTTCGAGTCAATATTTATATTGGAAAAATGTACATAATGTCAAATCTTGCTACATTTTCAACAAAGGCAGTCAATGCAATGCCCAAAACTTTGATGTCTGCTCTTCCTTTTGATCAGCCATTCTTCACTCATTCCCAAGTCAGATTCACTTATAGAATATCACCCAATACCTTTAAGAGGTGAGGCTTAGTTATACAAGTTTGTTTCATGTACTGAGTGCCAGTAATAGTATTGAGCCCCTTGCTGATACATGCAGCCAATGACCAGTACAGAGAGGACTAGCTGCTCGCAGCAGCGATAACAATGATTTGGAATCATGTAGTTTGTACACTTCATGAATTACACAGAACAGGACCAAGTTAATAATGCATTACAACAGCTGCATCCTTTTTTGGGACTAATACATCTAACCCTTTAGGCAGAATCTTCCCTGACCATAACTGATGTGGGCATTGGCAAACAAATTGTAAAAATATAGTGTGATTGACTGTAATAAGATTCTTGACATTGAGAGTAAAATGTCCTCTTTTACAATCAAGCACTGAACAGCAGGCTGAGACTCTCACTGCTGGGCTGCAAGAGGCCTATTTGCAACAATTTGCATGGTTTAACATGTCATTATGACATAGACTTGCTTCATGTCGGGTAGAAACTAGACAGCGATAATTCCCGGCATCAAAGTCAGAGAGGCTGCCTGGAGATTCCATCATGCTACTTGCTCCTCTGGCCCTCCATCTTGCACAGCAGTCACCATCATCTCATATTATGTGTTGTGGAGATGGGGGAACAAGGCACCAGAATTTACAATTTCCACTGCCTTTGTGTGACATGGCTTGTGCTGAATTCATCAGTATCAGGGCCTCAACATCAAAAGGTCCCTATACAGGCATTCCATGGCCCACCTTGTCAAATTCCTCTACATCCCACTGTATGGAGGAGGATACTAAACTGTTATTTGCAACTGATGAAAATGCTTTGTGTACACATTCCTAAGGACCTATTCTGTTACTTATATTCCCTGTGGGTTCAAGGGAAACATTACCAATGGATCCAGCGAGGGTTACATTTGCCATTGTTGAGATGCAGTGCAAGTACTGAGAAATTAAGGTGCAACAGATGTGCCAGCAAGTCCAGGAACAGCAGCAACATCCAGCAGAAATTGAACAACCTCCACAGGAAGAGGTCACAGCTGAAGGCTCCCTTTGGATGTGCAGGAAGTGCAGGAAGGTTCAGAGCCTTTCAACCTTGATGCCATTTCCTTCAGTTGAGCAAAGCGCAGTGTCACTGACTGAGATTGTTCAGATGTCTTGTTAACTGATGGAATGGGCTAACAGGAAGGGGAGGAGGTGCTGGTCATCCTGTTCTGGTAGCCATTGAAGTGACAGCTACACCAAACCTTTATGCAAGTGGGGATCCAGTGGGGATCTGCGTGGAATTGCACAACCCTCCACACACAAAAGGCTATTAAAAATGCAATTTTTACAAGGGCACAATACTTCAGTTTGTTTCCTTATGACAAGTGCTGCAGTCCAGGCACTAAACTTTGTCAACATAGCTGTGAATGCCCAGTTGCAAGGTGCTATAGACTGGACGCATGTTTTCTTGAGACCACCATAACATGTGCAGTTGATTTCATGAATAGAAAAGGGCTCAATTCTAGCAACATACACGCCATCTGTGATCATCAGTGCCACATTTCAGATGTCTGTGCCAGGTACCCTGGCAGCTACCATGTTGCCAATATCCTTGAGAACTCACATGCTCTTGCTTAATTTCAATGGGCTGGATGCTTTCTGAGAATGGTTACTCAAGAACAAGGGTTTCTGTTATGGACCAGGCCAGATCCCCTCAAACCATTTCACCAAAGTAGCCCAGACCCTAACTTTGCTAGTTGTTTTAATGTGTAATGTGGATATTCCTGGAGTGTTCCAGCTGGTGCAACCACTTAGTTTTAAACAAAACAGAATTTATTTACAAGATTACCAAATGAAACCACAACCAAAGGAGAACAGAATACAGAATAACCTTACCTATCTGAAAACCCAACAGGTTATCCCAACTTATTAATGCTGTTCCAAATACTTGTGACAATCCGCATAAACATCCCTTAGCATGAAATATAAAATCAAACACAGGTTCTTACAGGAGAGATGTCAGAGAGAGGAGGGTCAGCATGGACCTGCTTCTTTGGGTCCAGCAGCTTCACACTGCTTCTTGTAAAACCAAATCAAAACAGAGAACAGCTGAGCTGGGAGAACTGGCCACTTCCCTTTCATTGTACAAGTTTTTTTTTTAATTTGAAAGCCTTTTGTCTGAGGCAGTACCAGTTAGCTATAATCAAATTGGTCCTAAAACCCTTCAAACCTAGACATTTTGGAATTGCTGCTGTTACAACCTCTCTGAAAAAAATGCTAAGGCCAGCATAGCCTTGTTAAAGGAGCAGCATCATCACACTACCCCTCTCTCATTGTGGCTGATGACTGTTATGTAATCCCATGACTGAGGCTGGGTGTAGATACAACACAGCCCATTCTTTCATTAGGGCCACACTGGAGTAGGTAATAGGTATCCTGAAAATGAGGTTCTGATGTTTGGACAATCTGGAGGTGCCTTGCAGTATGGTCAAGGCAAAGTGTGCTACATAATCCTAGCATGTTGTGCTCTACATAACTGGGGCAGGATGTGATGTGTTCTGAATTGCTGAAAGATTGGCAATAGGAGGAGGACCATGATGTTGAGCAGGAGAAACATCACATTCTGCATGAGAAAGCATTGCAGGTCAGGTGTAACATAACTGAAATCCAGTTCATGTCAGTAAGAACTGGGTGCAATATTCACTCATGGGCTGTAGATTTCACATTGCTGGAAAGGCTAATAGTCCCTCTCTGTTCACAGAAACAAATACAGATTCAATTTTCAAAAAGTATTCTTCTCTTTGGCTATTGGTGAAAAAATAGTGAACATTTTCAACAGTTTGAAGGCTTTCCAGTATGTGATGGTCCTACACTCAACAATGAGAAGCTTAAACTCGACACTGGGTGAAGAGTAGCATTCCCTTGGTTTGGGTTTTCAGATGGAATAAGGCTAAGGATGGCTAAGTGGGTTGTTTCTTAAATAGCAATAGATATACAAATGCGCACTTGTGATTGCAATGAAGTGTCAGGCATGTCACTAATGTGCCCTGAGAAGTGTGTTTTGTTTTTGGTTTCTCTCTCATTTTATGCACAGTGAAGGCCAATTCCTGACTGCATGGTTGGGCTTTAAAAATGACCGTGGCACCAGGAATGCCAGGAGCTCCTGGGAGTGGCAAACACTTCTGTCTGTAGAGAGTCAGAAGAATGAACAAGTGGGGCACCATAGGAGTGTGGTGCATAGGTAAGGAGGTGAGATTTGGACAATAGTATGAGAAATTTCACCAAATCCCATGAATAAAAGTCCTACGTGAAACTTGCCAAAATTGACAATTCACTGACTTCTGGTTAAGTTCAGGCATTTGTATTTTCGCACGGATCAGTTAGCTGGAGGCAGCTCCTATAGTTTGCATTAATGTTGTATCCTTACTTTATTAGAATTAACAAGTATCACAAAATCAAGCAAATGATGAAACATTTTGCTTTCCATTTGCAAACATCTGTGTGTTGCAGTTCATATTTATTTGGAGAAAAGTTTGAAATTAAATTTCTAAAATCTTGTTCAATTTAAATGCTGTATCAGTTGTTATGCAAACTCTTGTTCAATTTAAATGTAACATTGGTTGTTATGCAAATGAAAAAGACAACAATAATGAACAAGAGAAATATGCACATAAGCCTATATTAATTTCCCATTTTTTGTTGGATACAAATTGTGAATACTGTATAACTTTCAGAAAGCATATGAAGTTGAGAGAGATGCACACTGAGAGACTTTCTTCATTCAAAATTAAAGTTCTTTAAAAGATAAATATAAAAATAAATTCAAAATAGATTGTTGAAAACACTTGATTGTCATCTGTCTTTTGTCTTTTGTGATAAAATGGCAAAGGTCAAAAATCTGTTACATTTCAGATATACCGAGCACAAGTGGAAGAAAAGGAGTTGTTAGAGTGTAGTGGTAGTGTTCCTCCCTCTGGGTTAGAAGTCCTGGGTTCAAGTCTCACCTACTCTAGATATGTGTCATTACACATCAAAGTAGGTCTATTAAAAACAAAGTGGTAGAAAGACGAAGAAGTGGAAGACCAAAGCCAAGCATCCATTGTACAAGTGAGGTGATATTTTAGGTAGCTACAAATCGGTGCTGATTGAATTTGACACCATTTCTCAGGATCTCAGTAAAGATCAAGTTGATCTTTACTGTATTTGGTGAATGTAGTTCTTTCAGAAATATTTAACCCCTTCCACTTCAAAGTTGCTGCTTTTCCAATTGCAGTAAATATTGTCTGAATAATGTCTATGTTGAAGCAGGCTTTGAAAAGTACAGCAAGATCCCAGATCAAAATCCTCTCTCTTCTGTTCTGTGCAGCTCGGATCCACTGCTGAGTTTTGCCATTTGCCCATTAAATTGATAGAACTCATTCCAGGATGTTTGGGTCCCTGGTTTATGAGTTGTGTTGCTACTTCTGCATCACTATTATGTTTAAACATCCTGACAATGAATAACTTATTATTGATATCCTTATAAGCTTTTATTTTGAATTTCCGACTGAATGAATCAAGTCTGTAATACTTTGATGTTGCCAGCAAGATGTTAATAATTGTTATGCCAGGAAATTTAAGTTACATTCTCATTTTGAAAGCTTCCATTTGGACTGAATGAATATTGGCAAGTGCACAAAATATGAAAATTTTTTTGATTTGAAACTTTTTTACCATATCTTTTAAAGATGCACACATGTATTTGAGTGATACATAGATAGCCAACTAATTAAGTCTGCAAAAGTCTTTTCGTTTTGTCACAATGCTTCTATGCAATGATTGGTGCTTGTCAGGGCTTGTGGGGTAATCTTAATTTCATTGAACAACTGGAGTCATAGTTGGAGAAACAAACTCAAATACCAAGATCTCAAGGGGTGTCAGCCTTGGCTCATTGTTAGCAAAATTAGCTCTGAGCTGGAGATCAAGGGATCAGTTCAGAAATACAATGGTGTAATTTAGACTGACACTGCAGTGCAGCACTGAGAAAGTGTTACATTGTTAAAGGAGTAGTCTTTCAGATGAGGCCTTAAACCAAGGTACTGAAACAAATACTGTGTCTGCTGAAAATGTGAAAATAAAACAAACAGAAAATGCTGGAATTATCCAGCGGCTCTGGCAGAATTTCAAACATCATTGGCCTGAGAAGTTCCTTTCTCCCCAGCTGATGCAGGACATATTGAGTATTTAGAGTCATAGAGATGTACAGCATGGAAACAGACCCTTCGTTCCAACCTCTCCATGCCGACCAGATATCCCAACCCAATCTAGTCGCACCTGCCAGCATCCGGCCCATATTCCTCCAAACCCTTCCTATTCATATACCCTTCCAAATGCCTCACCCATCCAAACACCGGCCAGGTGTTAGACTTGGAAGTAGGTGAGCACTTTGGAAGACAGCGATCACAATTCTGTTATGTTTACTTTAGTGATAGAAAGGGATATGTGTATACCACTGGGCAAGAGTTACAGCTGGGGGGAAGGCAATTACGATGCGATTAGGCAAGATTTAGGAAGCATAGGATGGGAAAGGAAACTGCAGGGGATGGGCACATTAGAAATATGGAGCTTATTCAAGGAAAAGCTTCTGTGTGTCCTAGATAAGTATGTACCTGTCAGGCAGGGAGGAAGCTGTATAGTGCGGGAGCTATGGTTTACGAAGGAAGTGGAATCTCTGGTCAAGAGGAAGAAGAAGGCTTATGTTAGGATGAGATGTGAAGGCTCAGTTATTGCATTTGAGGGTTACAAGGTAGCCAGGAAAGACCTAAAGAGAGAGCTCAGAAGAGCCAGAAGGAGACATGAGAAGTTGTTGGTGGAGAGGATCAGGGTAAACCCTAAGGCTTTCTATAGGTAATTAAGGAATAAAAGAATGACGAGCGTAAGATTAGGGCCAATCAAGGGTAGTAGTGGGAAGTTGTGTGTGTGGTCAGAGGAGATAGGGGAAGCACTAAATGAATATTTTTCGACAGTATTCACTCTAGAAAACGACAATGTTGTCGAGGAGAATACTGAGAAACAGGCTCCTAGACTAGGTGGGATTGAGGTTCACAAGGAAGAGGTATTAGAAATGCTGCAGAGTGTGAAAATAAATAAGTCCCCTGGGCTGGATGGGATTTATCCGAGGATCCTCTGGAAAGCCAGGGAGAGATTGCCGAGCCTTTGGCATTGATCTTTAAATCGTCATTGTCTACAGGAATAGTTCCAGAAGACTGGAGGATAGCAAATGTGGTTCCCTTGTTCAAGAAAGGGAGTAGATACAACCCTGGCAATTATAGACCAGCGAGTATTACTTCAGTTGTTGGTAAAGTGCTGGAAAAGGTTATAAGAGATAGGATTTATAATCATCCAGAAAAGAATAATTTGATTAGGGATAGTCAGCACAGTTTTGTGAAGGGTAGGTCGTGCCTCACAAACCTTATTGAGTTCTTTGAGAAGGTGACCAAACAGGTAGATGAGAGTAAACTGGTTGATGTGATGTACATGGATTTCAGCAAGGCATTCGATAAGGTTCCCCGCAGTAGGCTATTGTACAAAATGTGGAAGAATGGGATTGTGGGAGATATAGCAGTTTGGATCAGTAATTGGCTTGCTGAAAGAAGACAGAGGGTGGTGGTTGATGGGAAATGTTCATCCTGGAATCCAGTTACCAGTGGTGTACCGCAAGGGTTGGTGTTGGGTCCACTGCTGTTCATAATTTTTATAAATGACCTGGATGAGGGCGTAGAAGGGTGGGTTAGTAAATTTGCAGACGACACTAAGGTCGGTGGAGTTGGGATAGTGACAAAGGATGTTGTAGGATACAGAGACATAGATAAGCTGCAGAGCTGGGCTGAGAGGTTGCAAATGGAGTTTAATGTGGACAAGTGTGAGGTGATTCATTTTGGTTGGAGTAACCGGAATGCAAAGTGCTGGGCTAATGATAAGATTCTCAGTAGTGTAGATGAACAGAGAGATCTCGGTGTCCAGGTACAGGGTTGTTAAGAAGGCATACAGTGGCACCCAGGTTGACAGGGTTGTTAAGAAGGCATACAGTGTTTTAGCTTTTATTAATAGAGGGATCAAGTTCCGGAACCATGAGGTTATGCTACAGCTGTACAAAACTCTAGTGCGGCCGCACTTGGAGTATTGTGTACAGTTCTGGTTACCGCATTATAAGAAGAATGTGAAAGCTTTGGAAAGGGTGCAGAGGAGATTTACTGGGATGTTGCCTGGTATGGAGGGAAAGTCTTATGAGGAAAGGCTGAGAGACTTGAGGCTGTTTTTGTTAGAGAGAAGAAGATTGAGAGGTGACTTAATAGAGACATATAAGATAATCAGAGGGTTAGATAGGGTGGACAGGGAGAGCCTTTTTCCAAGTATGGTGACGGTGAGCACGAGAGGGCATAGCTTTAAATTGAGGGGTGATAGATATAGGACAGATGTCAGAGGTAGTTTCTTTACTCAGAGAGTAGTAAGGGTATGGAATGCTTTGCCTGCAACGGTAGTAGATTCGCCAACTTTAAGTATATTTAAGTCATCATTGGACAAGCATATGGACATACATGGAACAGTGTAGGTTAGATGGGCTTCAAATTGGTATGACAGGTCGGCGCAACATCGAGGGCCGAAGGGCCTGTACTGTGCTGTAATGTTCTATGTTCTAAATGTTGCAATTGTATCAGCCTCTGCTGAAGCTTTTCATTTCATTTTGCAATAAGCCAAATTGTTGCCTGCCTTACAAGACGGATGCAAATAATCTCATCATTCAAATGTAAGAAATATTAATTTATCAGACATCATTAACTCAGATCATTCTAGGGGGAGCATTTCCTCTTCTAAGTTATAACAGATACAATTAGAACTCTGCTTCACAGAATCCCAACTGTTTCTGATTGTTCTCCAAAGGAAAAGTGTCAAGATATGAAAACAGCTTTGGTGATTATCTTTCATCCCAAAGCTGATGATCAGGCAGCAAACTTTCTTTCAGTATTTCACCACATTTGCGAGGGTGTCACAGAGCAGCTGAAGAAACTAGTCTCATTGAGATGAGATAACATGCAAAATAAAGTCTCAACAACTTTGAAGGGATTCGTGGGTAGGTGAAAACCGGGGTTATCCTGCCTGTGAGAAAAAATGCAAGTGGTCGAGATTAATTAATGAGGGAAAAAGAGAAAGAATTAAATAATTTAACAAAGTGATGAATGGATTTTTTAAAGCTTTTATTGCAACAGTAAAATTCAAATGTGTGCTTCAGATCAGGTCGCAATACTATAGGGTATAATTTGTTACATTTTCAAGGAATAGCTACCTATAATTGAATGTATTTTGTTACATTTTCACAAGAATGCCTAGCTATAATTGAATATATTTCTAATACTGACTGGTCTGCACGAAGTCTTAACAATATCCATGGGAAAAAGAACAATAAAGTGAAATAAGAGAATACTGCAGTTAGGTCCAATTATTCTTTCACTTGTAAGAAAAAAACCTTTACAAATCATCAACACCTGCAGTATGCTTGAACACATATTGACGAAATAACAAATGGATTAGTTCTCTTATTGGTTCTAAACTGTACCTTTATAGTTGAATCCCCACTCCCCCCCTCCCCCACCCTCCCCAGGGTTCTTTCAATTGTCTACTTTACTTACAACTGAAGATCCGTAAAACCTTGGGAAATTGTGTAACTGGTAGTGCATCGATGGGCACATTTGTATGAAATATCTTACGACGCAAGTTTATTGGTGCCACCTATGAATTACCTTGGGGCGGCACGGTGGCTCAGTGGTTAGCACTGTTGCCTCACAGCACCAGGGACCAAGGTTTGATTCCAGCCTCAGGCAACTGTCGGAGTTTCCACATTCTCCCCGTGTCTGCCTGGGTTTCCTCTGGGTGCTCTGGTTTCCTCCCACAATCCAAAAATGCGCAGGTCAGGTGAATTGGTCATGCTAAATTGCCCATAGTGTTGGGTGCATTAGTCAGAGGGAAATGGGTCTGGGTGGGTCACTCTTCAGAGGTTCGGTGTGGACTGGTTGGGCTGAAGTGCCTGTTTCCACACTGTAGGGAATCTAGTCTAATTTGTCTGGAATTGATATGGGTGAGTCCTCTGATTTCCCACCAAACCTTTGGCACAAATCTGGAAAAAATTATGCAAATGGCAGTTTCTACAGGGAATCCATTAGATTACAAGAGACTGAGGAATCATGATAGAATTTCTACCTGAATTTTATGTGTGTGCAAAGGGCAGCAGCACTGTCATAGAGTCATACAACATGGAAACAGACTGTTCGGTCCAACCAGTCCATGCTGAATATAATCTCAAACATAATGCCTGCACCTGGCCCATAACCCTCCAAAGCTTTCTTACTCATCTACTGATCCAAATGTCTTTTAAACATTGTAATTTATACCCACATCCACCACTTCCTCAGAAAATTCATTCCACAGGCAAACTACTCTCTGTGTAAAATATTTGCTCTTCATATTAAAATCTTTCTTCCTCTCACCTTAAAAATATGCCCCCCCCCCCTCAAAATCCCCCTTCCGAGGGAAAAGACAACTTCCATTAACTCTATCCGTACCCCCCATTATTTTAGAAACTTTTGTAAAATTGCCTCTCAAACTCCTACATTCTAGTGAAAAAAAAGTCCCAGCCTATCCAGCCTTTCTTTATAACTAATGCAAAGTATGATCATGGAATACACAGAGTGCCACAAAAATTGACACAGCTACAGGATTGTAACTTAAGGAAATTATACTAATTAATGAATTCAACTGAAATATATTCAAGGATTACCTGCAGCATAAGTTCTGTTATAGAAACTGAACAAATTATGTCCTGAAAGCAACTCAGTTCAAAAAAATATAAAAAGCAAACATTGCACATAATGAAAAAATGGAAGATGAATAGGAAATTGAAGAAACCAATAAAATGAATGATTTGAAAGACTATAAGACACAGTCTTATGGCACAAACAAATTGAATGCAATGAATTCAAAAGATGGGTGACCTAAATTGACGCAACAGCAAAATCAGGGATGATTTGGGTAATCATGGACACAATGATGTTGGAATTCAGAATTAAAGGATTTTGATTTGTACCTACTCCTGCAACAGGAGAAACATGTTTGTGAGCTTGACCTCAAAACAATGTCTGAGCTTGGTGATGATAAGTCAGACAAGGGACAGGCTCACCATCCATTTGGAAGCTTGTAGTGGTTGAAAAGTTGAATGATACATCCGAATGGAACATAGATGAAAGATGGCCATAGTTTTGATGTTAGTGAGTTCGAGGTCATGTTACAGGAGGGCAACCAATGAATTAGTCCGACCTGAAGCTGAAGGCTATGTTTCAGTCCATCCTAATTACAAACTGGTGAGAGAGAGTTTGCCAACCAAGGCAATGCAGTTACTCAGATTCCTTGTTCAAATTTGAGCTGCATCAGATCTGAATGGCTGAGATCCCGCCACCCAGCTGAAAGCAGAGGGCTGTTATATAATGCAGCCAATACTTGCAAGACTTAAAAATCACACAACACCAAGTTATACTCCAATAGGTTTATTTGGAAGTACAAGCTTGCACATATTGACCGATATGCATGTGTGCATGTCTGTACATATGTCTAAGGGAGTGAGAAAGTGAGAGCATGTGTGTGAGAGAGGAGTCTGTGTAAGTATGTGTGTATATGTGTGTAGTATGACAAGTACCCAAGATCCCAAATAAGGCCATCTTCATGGGTACCGAACTTGGCTATCAGCCTCTGCTTGGCCACTCTGCATTGTCGCATATCCTGAAATCTGCCTTGGAGGCTGGTCACCTGTAGATCCGAGGCTGAATGTCCTTTACTGCTGAAGTGTTCCCCACACACACATATATAAGTCTATGGGATGAATTTACATTTGCAAAATTGTATTTGCAGATACATATTATTTTGTTCAAAACACACAATCTGTGGGCAGTCAGTCCATGTGACATTTTATAAATTCCAACTTTGGAAATAGAACCAGTCTGACTCTAGGTTGAAGTACAGACAGACTCTAACCTCACACCTTTAATGCATTGTCTGAGCTGAGATGTCATTTTTTTTTATAAAACCTTAAGTTATTTTGGGAATGTGACTTGAAAGAAGTTCTGGGATTTACATATTAATGAGTTGAAACCTGCAACTCACTCTAAATGATTAAAGACTCAACAGCAATCTAGGTTTGTTTAATACGTTGCATCAGTTGTATGACACTTTGATCTTTTACTATAAATTCTGTGTCCTATGGTCCTGTCCCACTACCTGATGAAGGACCCGTGCTCCAAAAGTTTGTTCTTTCAAATAAACCTGTTGGACTATGACCTGGTGTTGTGGGATTTTTAACTTTGTCCATGCCAGTCAACACCGGCATCTCCACATCAATACTTGAAAAGGTTAATAAAACGTCACAATTAGGCTATAAAAGGTTACTCCTGGTAGGAACTAACCAATGTTGGAGAAAATCTCCATGTACTAACAGTGTTTCTTAACTAGTTCCTGAGTGATTGTTCTTAGAATTGATAGCAGTCGCTAAAGTAGTGATGCATATTTACTCTTAGGTTGAATCTGATGTCTCAGAAAAGACAGCCACCTGTCTCAGATGTAACATAACTGCTGACAACATAATATATTACAAACCTTTACTGTTTAATCCAAGCCTATCTTCTGCTCAGTACGTCAAATGTTCATGTTTTCCGCTTGGCATCAGTAATTTGACTAATACTATTAAAAAGGACTGATGGCAGCAAATCATAATAGATGGCGACAAACAATATTATAGGAGAGGGAATTTCACTTAAGCTGGTGTAAGACTGAAAGAGCTAGAGGAGCCAGTTGGTGGCCAGAGTTGAGTCCATCATTCTTATCATGGATAGTGAGCTTCCAGATAGCAGTGCCAACACAAGCCATGGTAATTTCTGGAATGATGTCTGCAGGGTGAGGGTGCATTGACGCCCAAGCAACACTGAAGAGATATGAAGACACTAGAGTCAGGTTGGCAGGCATCCTTGATGACCACAGAGATGGGAAAGGGCTGGGGACTGTGCATACATACGGATGGGGAGGGGTGAGATGACCTTTGCTACTGAAGGGGCACCCCGGGGCCCACTGGGTGCTTAAAAAGGAAAGCCCCACCCGAATGCATACTGGGTGGGTCTAGTTTCTTTGACTGTTCTCCCAGTGCTGACAATAACTCTCTTCCTCTTCACTACTGCTCATGAAATACCCGTAGAGGTGGAAAGACGACTTTAATTGGCAAATCAAATGGCTGAACTGATGAATGCATGCCTGTCCACTTTCCTGCTTCTGTAAGGATGGCAAGGCAGCTGGAAGATGGTAAACAACACTCCTCCCACTTCTCACCAACACCTTCCCCATGCCATTCTGCCAGCCTTTCTTCCTTGCGTCCTCTAAGCCTGTTGCGGTAAATAAAGGGTGAAATTTCACTGTAAAATAATAGATGTTGTCTCCAGTAATGCTGTCAAGCTGGATCTGCTCAGCAATAATCTGCTCACTGATACCTATTTTAGGGTTCCACTAGAGCTTCTGAGCTCCCAACCTCATTCCAGTTCATTGATGGACAAGGAGCTGAACTCCAGAGCGGAGGTGAATGTGACAGCCCTTGACATCAAGGCCTCAATTGACCAAATGTGGGATCTAGGATCCTTAGCAAAACTGGAGTCAATTATAATCAGAGGAAAGCTCTGGCTCAAAGGAAGATGGTTGTGGTTGCTGGAGGTCAGCTCCAGGACATCTCTGCAGGAGTTCCTTAGAGCAGCATCCTTAGCTGAACTATCTTTAGCTGCTTCATCAATGACCTTCCCTCCACCATAAAGTCAGCAATGGAGATGTCCACCAGTAATTGCACAATGTTCAGAACCATTCACAACTCCCCAGTTACTGAGGCAACACCAGCACCAAAAACAAACAGAAATCAACAAACAGTAGCTGCACTTTCTTCTCAGAACAGAAACAGAATCAGGCTGTTTGCCATTTTAGTGTCAACAATTTTAAAACAGTGAACGATTATTGCACCCAGCTCTCATCTCCTGAATCATGACTCCTCCACTGAATATCAAGCCATTGTTTCCAGGACAGACACTGACCTCATCTCCTTTAGAGATCTTCCATCCACAACTTCCCATCAGCCCACACAGCTCACTTCTACCTGCTTTCCATAATTCACAGTGTTTCACATTGTAACCATTGTCCCCACAGTTACCATCCTTGCAAGGCATCTGGCCTGTGAAACCAAAAGGAACTTAAGGATTCTTAGGCAAGTAGGGATAATCGCAGTGAGGAGAAAGTGAGGTCTGCAGATACTGGAGATCAGAGCTGAAAAACGTGATGCTGGAAAAGCGCAGCAGGTCAGGCAGCAGGGCTTATGCCCAAAACGTCGATTCTCCTGCTCCTTGGATGCTGCCTGACCTGCTGCGCTTTTCCAGCAACACATTTTTCAGGGATAATCGCAGCTCCAGGAGTACTTAGCACACACTTCAGTGAAGTTGTACCAATGATCATAAATTCAAGTTGGAATGATTTTTTCTACTGATGAAAAAGCTGCATTTTTATATGGCCCTTTCAATAAGATATGTGTAGTGCACAGGATGACGTGGTGTGATCAGGCACAAATGGCATCTGTTACAGCTTTGATTTATTTGTGGGTAGATCCTACACACATCCCCAGTGACACTTTGGATGGAACCAGCTGCATAAAAATACAATGCAGTTGCCAGTTTAATGGCCATCAAAACCCTCAGGTCATGGGTCCCACACTGGCAGTGGACATTGTTCTGAGGCAGTTCCTAGTACTCTCTCAGCCTATGCTGTCACAGTGCCTCACTGGAGGAAATGGGATGAAACCCTTTGGTTGTTGTGCATTTTCTGTACATCTTGAAAGGACCTGCAGTTGTGAACTTTTCACAGGAGGCTGTTTGGCATCCACTGCAGGTTGCTACTGATTCTGGACTTGCAGGTGCATCTGTTGCTCCTTCATTTCTGTGCACTTTCATTTACAGCAACAGCAATGATAACCACAATATGCCTGGATCCATTAGACATGCTTGCAATGGAGCTGTATGGGGACCATATGAAACAGAACAGATTCTTCATAATGTGAATGGTCAGCAGCTATGTCATTCACAAACAACGTTTGAACAAACTCCTCCATACAGAGGGATATGAGCACTCAGACAGGGAGGGCCACATAATGCCTCTGCATGATACTCTGACCGTAAAGCCTACCCTGATGGGTTTAAGGAGCACAAGCCATGCTGTAAAGAGAGTAGTACTAAACACTTGTCCTCCAGGTCCCTCCAGAAAGGTTTAAGAGCATCTTGTATTATACCTCAAGTTCAAGTTGAGCAGCCTACGAGGCCTTGCATTAGATGTGTGAGTTGTGGCTCACAGGTTTCCATTTTAAGTTTGCTTGTGATCCCTTCTGTTACAGAGTAATAACAATCTTTAGTCTGTAATGACCAATGACATGGTCAAGATTGCTTGTGACCAGCATATGCAGCCCACACTGTTGGTTATTGCATCATGTCACATACACTATGATTGGAAATGACCCCAGCTTGCAATCTGCAAGTGCATGATTGATGGGCCTCACATCTTTCAGACATGGAGCCCGCATTTTGCCAGCGAAGACACACTGACTCTACCCATTCTGGGTGTGGTCGCAACTATTTTCCATTCATAAATCACAATTAGGAATTGAGAAATCACAGAAAGCATCACAGGTCGTGCCGGGCACCATGAGTGCCAAGTTCAGCCTGGTCATCAGATTGCCCCCTTTGTATCTGGCACTCCCTGAGCAGCCCGCTACTAATGATTGTCCACATTCCTACCCACCACCTAGCTTGCATCCTTACCCCCCCCCCAGAGCCATGTTCTGGCAGTTTAGTTATGTCCAGCATTGTGGTGCAGACTCCTGCTGTCGAGGCTACAGTGGTGGTAAATTCTGATTAAGACTTTGCCCACTACATCCCATGCACTACCGTATCCTCCCCCATTAGTTGGATTTCTATCCTTCACTGTCCTTGCCCCCTCTGTATCCCAGGCTGCTGCCTTCTATCCCCAGCATTGAGTCCCTGACTTTGCAACCACAACAGTGTCCCCTAATATCCCCACCTTTACATTTATTCTGCTAACCTTCAGAACTGACCAATACCACTGACTGACTTGGACAACCCTGACTGATTATTGACCAGACCACTGACCACAGTCTGTGCAGATCCCTGCCTGACGATCTGTGAATCTCCTGACTGCTTAATTGGGTCAATAGGAATGAACTCGCCGACGACTGGCCTGTTGTGAGATGGACCCTGACTGCCCCAAGTGGATGGCTGACTGTCTATGGGAGTTATCTCATAGACTGAATAAGGGTATGAAATGGATTTCCTCTCACCTTGACATTGTAGTATTTGCTAACATGCTCTTATAAGCAACATTGCCTTTGTTGTGTGATGTGTACAGAATATATCTGCACTTGGAGAGATGCAGATAAATCAGGCATCGTCAGCATGGACTTTTTAAAGGAAGGTCATGTTCAAAGGTTTTGATCATATTTTTGAGGAGGTGATTACAAGTGTTGATGAGGGTAATGCATTTGATGTGGTTTGCATGGATTGTAGCAAAGCTTTTGATAAGGTCCCTCATGGCAAACTGCTAAAGAAAATAAGAGCCTATGGGATTCAAGGCAAAGTGGCACATTATTTCCTGCCTCTCAGTCAATTTGGATCAAGAGGATGATGGCAGTGTGATGGTTCTGTGACTGAAAGTTTGTTATTTGGGGGATTCTGCAGGGTGCTGCGCTCCTTGCTGTTTGCACTAAGATGTTGAACATAAACATAAGGGATATGCTTAATGAGTTTGTGAATAACATGAAAAATCCTCAGGTGGTAAATGGTGAGGATAATGATTGTGAACTGCAAAAAGATATCAATGTACTAGTCAACTGGGTAGAGCAGTGGCAAATGGAATTCAACCCAGAAAAGTGTGAGATAATTCCATTTGGGAGTGCTAACAAGGCAATGGATTACACTATGCATGGTACAACTCTAGAAAGTACTTAAGATCAGAGGGACATTGATGCACCTGCCCACAAATTCTTGAGGTAGCAGGATGGTACCTGGTGGTTAAGAAGGCATATGCAAAACTTGCCTTTATTAAATAAGGCATAAAGTACAAGAGCAGGGAATTATGCCAGGATAAAAACCAAAATTGCTGAAGAAACTCAGCAGGTCTCAGCAGCAGTAGGAAAATGATTGGAAAACGTTGAACAGGACAAAATTAAACATTACTTTGACAGGCAAGGATTAATCAATGAAAGGCAACACGGCTGTGTCAGGGGAGATCATGTCTGGTAGTTTTGATTGAGTTTTTTGAGAAGGTTGACTAGGTGTGTAGATGAAAACCACTGATATCATCTCTATGGAATTCAGCAAGGATATTGACAGAAGTGTTGCATGGGAGGCTAGCTCAGAAAGGTCAATAACTAGAGGCCATAGATTTAATATAGGGGGGAAGAGATTTTGAGAGGATTTAAGGAAGAATTATTCTACCAGAAGTAGCTGGACTTTGAGAATGAATGGCCTGAAAGGGTGGGAATGACGTTTAATAAGTATTTAGGTGAATACCTGAAACACTGTGATGTACAAGACAGCAGGCCATGTGCTGGGAAGTGGGACTAAGTGCTTTATAATTGGTACATACACAACAGTCTAAAAGGCCTTTTTCAGTGCTGTAAAAATCTATGACTCCCTGTCCATGTTTCAATTTTTGATTCCTTTGCAAATCTAGCATGCTGAAATACTCCTCTACTATAAATACAGATGCAAATGTGCCTGTTATTTCATTTTGTCCATAGACAGTATTATGATTATTTGTTTTCAAGGGTCCACATTATTCCTGATCATCCTTTTTCTCTGATATAATTGTAAAATTTCTCATGTTGATTTTGATTTTCCTTGGCAATGATAGAAATATTATTTTGATTGCCATTATCAAAAAAATTGTGCTATTGTGTTCAGGATTAGGCAAGTAATCACTCAGCAGGTTACCCATATCTAAGGAAGAGCTTCATTTTATAAAGTGCTCACTGTTGATCTGGCAGGACAAAGTGAGGACTGATGATGCTGGAGAGTCAGAGTCAAAAGGTGTGGGGCTAGAAAAGCACAGCAGGTTAGGCAGCATTCGATGAGCAAGACAGTCAATGTTTCAGACATAAGCCCTATACCCGAAATGTTGACTCTCCTACTCCTCGGATGCTGCCTGACCTGCTGTGCTTTTCTAGCACCATTGTTGATCTGTTGTTTCTTGCTTAAATGTAATTCTGAGTAAGCAAATTAATGTCATCAGAGTGTTGAAACTGTGCTTTAAAACATTGGGTGCTGTAACTTTCATAAATTAAATAATGCAAGTCTCAGTTTTTAGTTTTTTTTTAACTTCTCATGGAATTGACGTATTACTGCAAGTAGTCTTATATACCAGACAAAGTTAGGTGCAAGTAGATTTGATCTCATAGATCACTTGTGTTGAACAGCTGTTTTCTGTGCTGTAAGTTCTATGTATCAGAAAAAACAGTTCTATATCATCCAGTGGATATTAAGTTAACAATAGCTTATGATGTAAAGTTTAAACAGCTTCCTTCTGTATTACAAACTTCCATGATCTTCTCTCTGAAGCTACAAGAGAGCTGGCATGAAGAAGAGAAATTTTATATTGGTACATTAGAGAGCATTCAAATAAGGCATATTGCTAAGCCAGGTAGAGAGAGCTTTATTTGCCTAAATAATCACCGATCTGAAAATATTTAATGCAAACCATTTAAAAAATCCTATTTTGAAGAAATGTATACATGCCCCAAAATCTGTATTTTCTTTCTTAAATATCATGATTGTCATTAGCTTATTTTGGGATCCAGTATCTGATTGGGCAGGACATTGTACAGAAGCATTCTGTCCATTTTGGAAACTGCAAGACACTAAAAACCAGTGATATAGTAATTTATAAAACAAATATTTTAAATTCTACTGTAGAACGACAGAATATATTTTTGTTTCTTGCTGAAGGTTTTTAAACTACATTTTTCATTGAACTGAGCACTTTTTTCATTGAAATGAATGGAATTGAAAAAAGCCAAGCAGAAGTACATAATTGTAGATGCAATTATGACATATTGCAAATTTGAGTAATATCAAAATCAAATTGTTTGAGTAATGATTTGACAGATACATAAAAACTTCAACATAACATTTATTACAAACAAAACTATCAAATCATAAAGTCTTCCTAAACCTACTGAGTGGTGCATTTTTATATCCATTGCTTCTAGTGAGTGGAAGCTTTGATAGTGAAGCAATTTACTGTCAGGAAAGTTTACTCATCCTAAATGAATCTTAGTGAGATAAGTGTTAGTAATTTTATTTTGTTTGTCACATTGTCACAACCAGATAGGAAATGAAACAATATTATTACAAGCTATTCATGTGATTGAATGATATAACATCAAAACAAAGATAGCAGAAAATGAGGGAATAGAATTTTGTCAATAAATACACTGCATGCCCAAGGTTCAATTTCATGGAATTTAAACAATTTACTCTTTCATGTTCTTTATCATGGATTCAGCAGACAATTTCGGGGATGGTATACACTCGCAATTTATCCATGAATGATATAATTGGGAAAAAGTTTAGAAAATATAAAAACAGAAAATATGCAAAATCACAGTGTTCCTCAGAAGCTAACTACTCAGTTTACTGTCTTCTATTGTTTTTCAGGACTGGTTCTACTTCTGATCACTGGTTTGGACCCAGAAAAAAACCAGATAGAACTGAAAGTAAATGCCAAACTTTTGATGTAATTTATATATGTGGTGAAACTTTTTTTTTAAATGGAACATTAAGGAAGAAATATGCTTCAGGCTTGAATTTTTTAGTGTGATTTTTTGGGGGTAATCTGGGAACAACGTAAATTAAATTTATGTGAACAAAAGCAGTTACTCAGTTTTGCTATGAACAGAAAACAACTATTTCAGTTATATGAAAGGTTAAACTTGTGCATAGGCTTTGCAAGGGAAACTTGGGTGGTAAGTTGCTGTCAGTAGGACATTCAATACTTGCTAAAGGACACTTGAGGCCTATTTCAAATCAGCTTGAGGAACCTTTACTGAATAACACAGAGTCTTACCCAGGAAATGTAAGCTAATGTAGAGAATTCAACCTCAAATAAAATGTAGGAAAATAAACTTTAAAAAGAATGTTTGGATTAAGAGAGACAGAAATAAAAGGTTGAAAACATCCATTTACTTCTTTAAATACATACTAATTAATACCTAAAGGAATTAAACACTTCATAACTGTTCATATCCAGTGTGCCTGAGAGGTTGTTAGCAATAATGGCATTGTTAACGAAACTACTGTCATTAATGGTGGCATTGAAACAAGTGGATTGTTGTCAAAATACATTTGTTATGCAATTTTTTTTAGGTAAGGAAATCTGCTGTTCTTTCCTGGTCTGGCCTTCATCTGACTCCAAACACAAGGCACTGTGGTTGATTCTTGATTATCCTCTCAAAAGGCCAGACAATCCAACTATTTGTATCAAACCATAATGAAAATGTCTAAGACAAAAAACTGGATGGACAGCTAAGTTTTAATTTAGGCACTGAATGTGACAGCATCTAGCCTCGTCAGCCTTGAAAACTTCTCCTCACTAACATCTGGGGATGAGTGCCAAAAATTTGGAGAGCTGTCCCAGAGTCTAATTAAGCCAATAGTCTGGCATAGTCATATTCACAAAACCAAACATTTCTCCCAAAGATCCATTCTTCTATTCATTCCTGAAGGTATCCTGTTCCACTGTCAGGATAAGCACAGCAGCAGACAATAGTACTGTGTCCAGTTTTGGTCCCCACACCTCAGGAAGGACATACTGGCATTGGAGCGTATCCAGCAGAGATTCACACGGGTGATCCCTGGAATGGTAAGTCTAACATACGAGGAACGGCTGAGGATCCTGGGATTGTATTCATTGGAGTTTAGAAGATTAAGGGGAGATCTAATAGAAACTTACAAGATAATACATGGCTTGGAAAGGGTGGACGCTAGGAAATTGTTTCTGTTAGGCGAGGAGACTAGGACCCGTGGACACAGCCTTAGAATTAGAGTGGGTAAATTCAGAACAGAAATGCGGAGACATTTCTTCAGCCAGAGAGTGGTGGGCCTGTGGAATTCATTGCCGCAGAGTGCAGTGGAGGCCGGGACGCTAAATGTCTTCAAGGCAGAGATTGATAAATTCTTGATGTCGCAAGGAATTAAGGGCTACGGGGAGAGTGTGGGTAAGTGGAGTTGAAATGCCCATCAGCCATGATTGAATGGCGGAGTGGACTCGATGGGCCAAATGGCCTTATCCCACTCCTATGTCTTATGGTCTTATGGTCTTAGGAGTGGCCCTGAGAGACCTCAGCATCGGTTTCAGACTTCATGAGGCTTTGTAGCATTAGATTAAACATTAGTGTGGAAATCATCTATTAATACCATCTACTTATGAATCAGTGCTCCTCAATGTTGTTAAAGCAAAAAATACACTCTGGGTGGAGCACTTCAATGTCCATTGCCATGGGTGTCTGTGTACCACCAGTACTGGTAGAGCTGGCCTACTCCTGAAGATCATATCTGCCAGAGTGGTTCTGGCATTAATAGAAGGAAAATACACTTGACCATGTTGGCAACAAACTACCTGACTCAAATGTATCCATTAATGTATTGATTGGCGTGTCCACCAGACACAGAACATTCAGAGATAAATTCCCATCTTCGACAGAGGTCACCTCCAACATCCCAAATAGGATATATTTAGACCAGATCTGAGAACTCAAACCTAGGTACTAGGAGAGACTTTGCGCTATCATCATCAGCAAAAGTGTTGGAAAGCAGGTGAGGAGTAGCACCAGTCACACTGGAAAATGAGGTGCAGATTTGGTGAAGTTATAACTCAGCACTCTATGCATGACAACAGCGCCAGCATCTTCCAGGCAGAGCCAAGTGATCCCACAACCAATGGGGCAGATCAAAGTTTTGTAGCTGGATCACATCATTCAGCATTAGTAATGCAAAACAATGTCAACAAGGAGGATGCCCCCAAAACATTCACATTCTCAACCATGATGTGGGCCTCACTGGCAAGGACAGCATTTATTGCCCCCCTGAATTGTCCTTAAGAAGATGGTGATGAACTGCCTTCTTGGACCACTGTAGTCCACTTTGTGCAGGTACACTCACTGCTATTAGGGAGGCAGTTCCAGCGTTTTGACCCAGTGACACTGAAGGAATGGCAATATATTTCCAAGACAACATGGCGAGTAGCAGAGGGAAACTAGGTGGCGTTTTCAAGTATCTGCTGCCCTCCTCCTAGATGGCCGCTCTTATCTGAGCATCCAGCCCAGTTTAATTAATTGATCGAGCTGTGCTCTGCCTATAAATACAAACATACATTTTGACAAAATAGTTGGGAATGGTTGCACATGAAGTTTGTTCATGGAGCTTTGGTCTGGATTGATGAATTAAAATGCACTAAATAACTTCTCCGATTCTTTGTAATCTTGGTGCTTCACGATTGGCCATGACGGCACACGGTCACCTTCCTGCCTGCATCTCCTGCTCACAAACATCGTCACTGAAGAAAGTAAACGCTTTTTTTCCATTTACAGTTGTAAATATAGCCGCGCTTCGATTACATCACGCTGTGGATCTGCTCCCATCCTTTTACTAAATTCGTTTGTGAAGAAACTGCATTCACTTTTACTGAAATGCCAGTTATTTCACAAAACTCGGCACAACGAACCTTGCTGTAAAATAATAAACAGTTTGGGAAGTGACATGACTTAGTTCACATCATTCTTCTTTTAAAAAAAAAGTGTACAGCCCAGGCATCAATGGGAACAAAAGCATGAATGCAGAGTATAGTGAGCGCAGAGTGTAGCAAGAGGAACCATGTTGCTGACAATTCACGCGAAAACTCCCACATTTCGAACCAGATTGAAGTGAATTGTATTTAATCTCGCGAATCTTCCCGCTGAAATCTGACCGGTGGGCCACTCGATCACACTGGGCGCCCCTCAGCATTACCACCGCGCCCCCTTTTTATACATCGTCGGCAAGTTGCGAAGTTGAGGGGCCGGTGTGGTAGCGGCGTTAGGACCGGCGGAGGCGCTGACGCTCTGCTCTTCCCCCCCAGAAAGGAGGAGCTGACTCACACACACAGTGACGGCAGAAAGTCCGACAGACCTGGGAAGGGAAAGGAGCAGAGACACAGAGAGAGAGAGAGAGCGGCGCGCAGTGAGTGCACACACTCGCTCGCTGCTGCAGTGGCCGGTGCCAGAGCGAGTCTTTCGGCCCCCCCATCGCTCCGCCGAATGATGTCTACGGCCGAAGAGAGCCGAGTGACAGCTGTCACCCCACTCAAACTGACTGGGCTGGTGTGTGTGGTCCTCTCGCTGTGCCTGGACGTGGTGGCCTTACTGAGTCCAGCCTGGGTCACGGCCGACAGTCACTTCTCACTCTCCCTGTGGCAGAGGTGTTTCCGACCGGCCTCGCCCCCTGACACCGAGTGGGACTGCAAATGGGCACTGGGCAGCGGTAAGGAAGGGGGCGAGACTCAGTCCGCCCGTGCGTCGTTCCTGGTATCCGGCACCAGACACAAATGACTGGAAGAGAGAGTTAGAGGGGAACCGAGACAGGGTTGTAGGGACACCCAAGAACGATTAATGGGGAGAAAAATATCATCCTGCCAGCTCAGAGTAACAGACAACTTGGCCAGCACCCACAGGCGGCTCGCTACTTATTAGCTATTCGAGAAATTAACTGAAACGTTGTTAGGAGTTAAACCGCAGAATGTTACTTAGATGGACATAAATAAACAGCGTTGTAAAGTGCTAAAACAGATGAGGAGTTAAGTTAATGGGCATGATGAAACAAGAAAAGGCATCTCAATAAAACTGGAGAGAACGATTGGATAGATATACTAACATTTGTGTTGAAATATGCGGGGAACGGACAGGCAACGTTTGTTTTGCCTCGACACTTCTGCTTGCATCACAGAAACCCAAATATTCAGGCAGAAACAGATATGCATCGGGACATGTTACATTCTGACAAGCATAAGGCACACAGTAAGAGCTGCTTTACACTGACAGAAGCGTAGCCGTCTCCAATGAGACATGGTGCACAGCGGCCGAAGCATTGACAGGGGTGTTTGTACTGAAAGTTCACACGCAGGAAAATGATTCTGTGTTTTGTTTTAGTATCAGGCATGCCTTAGGACGTGTACAGAAAGCAAAACACACAAACACACCACGGAAGCAAATTATATTGCCCAAATCCGGACAGAAATTCGAGATTAAGATATGTTTATCAGAGAATAGTAAATAAACACTGGGATTTAAGGACACAAATTAGACTGAAACAGACTAACTGGAGTAACTGCTATCAACTAGGTGAGAACAGGAACAAAGATGAAAATTAAGATAGCAAAAGTGACCAAAAAACAATTAAATACTGTTGGACACACTAGGCTTACAGAACTCAAACACTGACAAATGATGAGATAAATGCTATACAACTTTTCATCTGAACACTAACATGGATCTTATCTATATAACAGAGGAGAGCGCGAAAGAATTATTTCTTTTTTTGAAAAAAGGAGGCAGAAGGAGATGGTTTCTGGGTATGGTACTAATGCAATATAAACAACTGACAAAATAAGGTGGATGGAAGCGAACTATAAATGTGAGAACACTTTAAAAGAAGAAGAGATAAATAATATGGGAAAATGCAGAACTGTAAAAGAAACAAACTACAAAATGACGTAAAAACATATTGAGACAAATGAGTAACAGGCGTGGAAAACAGTGAGCAAAAATAGAATGAAGAACGTTGAAATAAAAGCACTGGTGCCAGATGATGAAACTAGAAATAGAATAGAATACAGGGGGAAAAAAAACGTGGAGAGCTACTGTGAAAAGATGGACAAACTCAAAGGGCGCGAAAGTAACAGGATTCTGGATTAGTGGTGCTGGGAGAGCACAGCAGTTCAGGCAGCATCCGAGGAGCAGTACGGCGAAAGTAACAGGAGACGAGTGCGATTTGAGTTGGTTTAGGAGCTCGTACTGATGTGAGGGAACAGGCGCAGTAGTTTTTCGAAGTTCATTTCAGCCAGTAAACGCAGAAGAGAAAATGTAAATATAGGTTTAAGAGATCCTTCTGGCAGTTTTATTTGTGGGCGGCGATACAAAAGCTGTTCCAGAGAGAGAAAAAAAGAGTGGCTGATGTCAGGAACCCAGAGAAAGAGCAATTGCTGACAATTACATGAGAAGATATACGTGACTATAAGCTGCTGGTTTGGTCGTGTATTTCTTGTTTGTTTCCACATTTTAAAATATTTATTGCAGTCAATTGTCAACAAGTCTTTGTAAAATACATCCCGTTCACAGGAAGTTATTCAACTTCAGTGGCTCAGTTTCATCTTGCTTTCATTTCGTCTTGGGGGTCATTGGTTAAAAAGTGCTTTCATCAACAATTTATTTGTTGCTAATCATTGATCCGTGCTCACAGCGAAGGTCGGCCCGAATCCGATCAGCAGCGATTATTACTTTTCAGGTTTGCGAGGGAAAACAGTTGCCGATTTCTCTGGACCTTTTCCTGGGGCTGCCAGGGTGTTCGAGAAACATCAACATAATAATGTGGGCTTTAGTTGCGGCGGTGCGCTGCTCTCGCTAATAGTTTTGTTTTGGTTGTTGTTTTGGCTTTGTTTTGTTTAGCCTGAAGGCTCGTGTTTGATAATAATCCCCCAAACCTTGGCGGTTAGTAAGCTTGTGGTGCCTTTATAAAATATGTATCATACGTTCTTCCGAGATGAGAACTTTCATCTGCATGTGTGGGGAGGAGAAGCGGGTTGGAAAGAAAACTGCGTTGTTTCACAATTTATTGACTAATTGCAATGAGCAGGGGAGCAGTTAACCATAACTCCCGCCTACTTGCCACAGACAAGCTTCTGAGAACTCCTTTTAAAGTCATATTACGCAGTGGCCTAATAGTGCTGTTTGCACGGCAGTTTCTGTTAATGAATTTTAAAATTTGCAATGGCGAAGGAAGGTCAGGGAGTCTCGGAACTGGGACGAGCCGAATGGCGTTAACTCTGGCGCCTAATTGTTTGAGGCACTGCGCCTATTCTTAACGATTTTCATATGATATTTTGAGGATTTAAAAAAAAACTCGTTTTCGTTTTTATTTTAATTAGGAGCATATTCGAAAAAAGAACCCACCAACTTTACCTTGTACAAGAAGATTTTTTTTAAATTAACGAAAATAATATTCCCGGTGTTTCATGATAATTATATGAAAGATTAAAGGTGTTGGGTTTAGCATTTGGACCGGATGTAACGTCTACTTCATAGCTTAGAGATGTTTTACTCAGTTTCCAGCGAAATTGGGTTGGCAATCGGAGGCTCAGGCTACTGCTAGAGTTGAGATTTCTGTTAGGGTTTAAACATGATTAATGGTTCTGGAATTGAAAATTGGTCTCTACAGTCTCCTGAAACTATCATGAGTTGTTATAAAAACCCATCTGGTTCACTACTGTCCTGGTAACTTTCCAAAATTGACTGGACTCTGGGGCAGTTCCAGCCACTGATAACAAAAGGAGGTAGATAAAAGATGGGGAACTGTGGACAGGTTAGCTTAACTTCTGTAGTGGGGAAAATGCTTGAGGCTATTATCAAGGAAGGAATAGCAAGGCATCTAGATAGAAATTGTCCTGTTGGCCAGATGTATCATGGATTCATAAAAGGTGGGTCATGCACCGGCATGGTGGCTCAGTGGTTAGCATTGCTGCCTCACAGCACCAGGGACCCAGGTTCGATTCCAGCCTTGGGCGACTGTGTGTGGAGTTTGCACATTCTCCATGCTGTGGTTTCCTCCCACAGTCCAAAGATGTGCAAGTCAGGTGAATAGGCCATGCTAATGGGTCTGGGTGGGTTACTCTTCAGAGGGTCGGTGTGGACTTGTTGGGCTGAAGGGTCTGTTTCCACACTATGGAATCAAATCTAATCTACTGGAATGCTGTGAAGCTCATAATGAGCACAATGGACAATGGGGATCAATAGATGTATATCTAGATTTCTAAAAGGCATTCAACAAGGTGCAACACAGTAGGCTGCTGCATAAGATAAAGATGCACGGTGCTACGGGCAATGCATTAGCATCATTAGCGGATTGGCTAACTGGAAGCAATGAGTGCCAACTGGAAAAACAATCAGTGCCTCAGGAATCAGGGACAACAATTATTCACAAATTGAGCAGATGATTTGGAGTTGAGGACCACATGTAGTGTGTCAAAGTTTGCAGATGAATCTAAAATGTGTGGTAGAGGATTGTGAAACCTTTGCAAAGGGGCATTATTTAAGTGAATTGACAAAGATCTGGCAAATAAATTACAATAGATGCAACAAGTAATTAAGAAGGCAAATGCAATTTTGCCCTTCATTGCTAAAGGGATTGAGGTTAAAAGCAGGGAGGTTATGTTGCCATTTTATAGGGTGCTGGTGAGGCTACACCTGGGGTACTGCGAGATGCTTTGGTCTCCTTACTTAATAAAGGATGTACTGGCACTGAAGGGGGTGCAGAGGAGGCTCAGTAGATTGATTCTGGGATTGAGGGGATTGGTTTATGAGGAGAGACTGAGTAGACTGGAATTATATTCATTGAAATTTAGAAGAATGAGTCAGGATCTAAAAGAAAATTGAGGGGAATAGATAAGATAGAAGTAGAGAGGATGTTTCCGCCAGCGGGTGAAACTAGGGCAAGAGGGCATAGCCTCAGAATTATGGGAAGAGATTTAGAACTGAATTGAGATGGAACTTCTTCACCCAGAGGGTTGTGAATCTGTGGAACTCCCTGCACAGTGAAGTAGTTAAGGCATCCTCAGTAAATGCTTTCAAAGCTAAGATTTGTTTTGAACAGTAAAAGAAACAAGGGTTATAGTGAGAGAGCGGGCAAGTAGACCTGTGGCCACAAAAAGATCAGCCATGGTCTTATGGCGGAGCAGGCTCAAAGGGCCAGACGGCCTACTTCTGCTCCTAGTCCTTATGTTCTTTTGTCCTTTAGGGAAGGAAATCTACCTCTCTTTACATGGTCTGGCTTACATGTGACTCCAAATCCACTGCAGTGTTGTCAACAATGTTGTAAATGTCTCTGCCCAGATCAACATTTGTCACCCCATCCTAATTGCTTCTGAAAGCACCTGAAATGTTTTAGTTCAGGGGCAGTTAGGGACTGGGCAACAAATGCTGATCTTACCAGAAACCTTTACAACTCATGAAAAGGAAGACATGTCCTGTATGTAAATTAAATCATTTCCAATTTTCATACAAATTGACAGTCATGGATGTTTGTGATACAATAAGACAAGAAAACATTAATGTTATTCTTCTGCAGTCAGCTGTTTACAGACATTGGCCCTGAACTTGCCCTGCAGAATGCAAGCTTAAATAGAAAGTGGCATTCTGGACAACAAGTTATATGTTATCAGCTCAAATAATCATTTTATTCTTCAGTTGTAACATGAGTTTTGTAATGTATTTGAATAAGGAATGCTGTAATGTTCCGATATTTTATATCAGTATAGACTGATGCTTTTCAGAATGACCACAATTTTTTTTATCTGTCTACTGTTAGATTAGTTCCTATTTTTGAGATTGTATTTCAAATAAGATGTATTACAGATTGGTTTGTTGCAACATTCATGTAGAAGGGGCGATGTAATGAATAAATAGAGGATGGAAAGGAAATGAAATATTCCATAATTCAATGGTCAGTTGGTTATTTTGAGGCTGTTTTATTGGATAATGTTTTCCTAGATTAACATTTTAGTTAATGTTATGAAACTTTTGAAGGTTTTAAATCATTTTTATTGTTATCAGGTGCACATCTCTGCAAGAGACCGTACCATACGATAGCATTAAACACAACACTGCTCAGGGCAGCTATGCCACAGTTTTCAGTGGGTGATATTTAGCAGTTAACAGAGAAACAGCAAAAAATAATTTCAAGGAGTTGCAAGCTCTAAACCTGCGAGAATCTATGAGCAGCATTAACCTTCCCTGAAAGTGGGCATGAATTATGATTACAGGTATCTTAGAGGCAGGATTTAAAAGGACAAGGGAGATTGTGCTGCTGGCTAAAGCCAGCTTTCTTTTGAAGTAGGAATGATGTTAATGAGGTGTCATGCTGAAATTCACATTGTTTGGCGAGCACTGAACCAGTGTTTCACCTGCCCTAAGTAAAAATACATAATTAACCCACTGATCTGATATGCTCAATTCAGCTGCTAAAGCTAAGTTATTGTTAACAAAAATATTTTTTTTTGTTATTGTGCATAATGCTATTTTGTTAACTTTCTTCACCATATTTTCATACAACCAATTGTTGCTGCAAATATCTTGCAGGGAACAAAGTGCTGACGTTAGGCATTCCTTTGAGGTTTCCTGTACCCGTAATTTAAATGAGGAAGATGAATCCACGAGGGGATGATGAATGCACGTAGAATGCAATGTGAGGAACTATGCCAGCAGCAATCACCACCATGGGACTTTCACTTACAGATGCTGATAACTTTAAGCAGGCATGTCAGTGGAGAGCTGTCTTCACTACCATCATTTTGCACAAGAGGCTATCACTGTATTGTGCCATATGCTCCAGGTTGACCTGCAAATAACTGCTAGAATAAGGAGGTCTCTTTCTATAAATATAAAGGTTATTAATTCAGGAAGGTTTTATGCTTTTGAATTACTCCAAGTCACAATGTGTCCGATCACCCACTGTGTGATGCACTAAGCATCCACAGATGTGTCAAGCAGGTGACAGATGCTGTGCGTGCGCAATGGGCAGTATGTTCATTAGTTTTCCAATGGAAATTGGCATAAACTAAAGGGAGAAAATGACAGGCTTTACAAGAGTGCAGTGTACGGTATATGGCACCCATCTGGGCATTAGGGTCAGCGCATCAACCTAACAACTTGCATGAGTGGAAATGACTCAATTAATATATCAATGCAAATAATTATCTGTTATTCAAGGTGCCTCCATTATGCAGAAGTCAAAGATGCCTGCGCTATTTGACAGCTTAAATATATTGGATGGCTAGTTGCTAGGAAACCAGAACAATGCTTAGCAGCTGTAGTTGATGCTTCACCAAACCCTGTGAAGGTATCTGGTTGGTTTATTTTTTGCCAAGGCCAACATTTATTGCCCAATCTTATCCCATATTGCTCTACACGAGGTGATAGTGAGCCACCTTCTTGAACTGCTGAGGTATGTGTGGTGGAGCAGTACCGATTGTGTGTTGAGTAGGTGGTTCCATGATTCTGACATAATGGCAATGTACAAACAATGATAGGTTTTCCGAGTTGTTGTGGAATGTTAGTTGTGAGGGAACTTGCAAAGGTGGTGTTACCAAGTGCCTCCAGCCCTTGCTTTTATGGACTGAAAGGCTGCAGTTTTGGAAACATTGTGGCCAGTTCCTTCAGTGTGTTAAAGAGATGAATGGGATGCTTGTCAACCAGATTGTGTTGTCCTGGAGTGATGTGAGTTTTTTTTTAATATTAATGGAACTGCATTCATTCAATCCAGTCAGAAGTATTCCCTTCCAATCTTGACTTGTGCCTTGAAGATGATGAAATGGCTTTGAGAGTCAGGATGTGAATTACTCACCTTTGGAATTTCCAGCTTTGACTTGATCGTACTTATATGGATGGTGCAGTTAAGATCTGGTTAATAGGAATCCTGAGACAGTTGGTGGTGAGAAACTCGGTGACAGTCAATGTGACCCAGTGTCACTGAATGTTAAAGGGAGTGATCAGATTATGTTTGGCTGGTCACTGCCTGGCTATTGTTTGAGATGATTGTTACTTGCTCAGACCAGTTTGAATATTGCCCAGGTGAAGGTTCATTATGCCTCACTTCATTATGAGAGCTTTTGCAAGAAGTGCCATTATTTTTCTTTGTGCTAGGTATGAAGAGTTTCTCCCCACTTCCACTGACTTCAATTTCACCCATGCTTCTTGATACTGCAGAAAGTGAGGACTGCAGATGCTGGGGATCAGAGCTTAAAAATGTGTTGCTGGAAAAGCGCTGCAGGTCAGGCAGCATCAAAGGAGAAGGAGAATCGACATTTTGGGCATAAGCCCTTCTTCAGGAATGAGGAGGGTGTGCCAAGCAGACTAAGATAAAAGGTAGGGAGAAGGGACTTGGGGGAGGGGCGTTGGGAATGCGATAGGTGGAAGAGGTTAAGGTGAGGGTGATAGGCCGGAGCGGGGGTGGGGGCGGAGAGGTCGGGAAGAAGATTGCAGGTCAAGAAGGCGGTGCTGAGTCTGAAGGTTGGGACTCAGAAAAAGTGGGGGGAGGGGAAATGAGGAAGCTGGAGAAATCTGTATTCATCCCTTGTGGTTGGAGGGTTCCTAGGCGGAAGATGAGTCGCTCTTTCTCCAGGCGTTGTGTTGCCATGGTCTAGCGATGAAGGAGGCCTAGGACCTGCATGTCCTTGGCGGAGTGGGAGGGGGAATTAAAGTGTTCAGCCACGGGGCAGTTGGGTTGGTTGGTTGGTTGGTTGGTTGGTGCGGGTGTCCCAGAGGTGTTCATGCAGGTCCTTGGCCTCCTCCTTCGCCAGACCATGGCAACACAACGCCTGGAGGAACAGCGACTCATCTTCTGCCTAGGAACCCTCCAACCACAAGGGATGAATACAAATTCCTCCAGCTTCCTCATTTCCCTCCCCCCACCTTATCTCAGTCCCAACCCTCAGACTCAGCACCACCTTCTTGACCTGCAATCTTCTTCCTGACCTCTCCGCCCCCATCCCCTCTCCAGTCTATTATAATAGGTGCAATTCCACCTATTGCATTCCCAACACCCCTCCCCCAAGTCCCTCCTCCCATCTTTTATCTTAGCCTGCTTGGCACACCCTCCTCATTCCTGAAGAAGGGTTTATGCCCGAAACGACGATTTCTCCTTCTCCTTTGCTGCCTGACATGCTGCGCTTTTCCAGCAACACATTTTTAAGCTCCTTGATACTGCACCTTGTTATGCTTGATGTTAAGGGCTATCACTTTGAAATTCATTCTATTCAACAGTTAGATAGCATTATAAACATTGTAAAATGATGATAGACTAAGGGAATGGCACAACTGTAGCAGGTGGAGTTCAATGTAAGCAAGTGTGAGATTATTCATTTAGGACCGAAAAAGAATAGGTAAGGGTACTTTCTAGATTTGTATGAAGTTAAATACAGAGATCCAGGTGTATAGATCTTTGAAATGTCACAAGTAAGTGCAGAAAATTATCAAGAAAGCTAATGGAACGCTGGCCTTTATATCTAAAGAAGTACAAGAATGCACCAGTTATGCTGCAGTTATGCAAAATGTTTTTTTTTAGACTCCATTGGAATCCTGTGAATAGGGTGTAGGCTTCACACCTTAGGGAGAATATATTGGCCTTGGAGGGTGTACAACATAGGTTTACAAGAATGATACCTGGACGTCAGAGGAGAAATTAGACAAAGTAGACCTGTATTTTCTTTATTAAGAAGAAAAGGTAGGGTAGATAAAGATAAACTATTTCCACTAATGGGGCATTGTCTGAATTAGGAGCATTCAGGAGAGATGTTAGGGAGCACTTCTATACACAAAGGTTGGTAGATGTTTAGAGCTTTCCTATAAATAGTAGTGAATGATAGATCAGGTTTTATCTTTAAATCTGAGATTTTGTTTTTTAAACAAAAATATTAAGGAGTATGGGTCACAGGCTGGTATATGAAATTAGGCCACAAATCAGCCATAATCTTTATTGACTGGCAGAACAGACTTGAGGGGCTGAAAGGCCTACTTCTGTTCCGATGTTCTTTGCCCTATGTTTAGATTAGGGCTGTAATAAGGTCTAGAGCAGAATAGTCCTGGCTGGACTCGCATTAAACAATGATGAATGGGTTGCAGTTGAATAAGCACTGCTTGACAGCACTATCAATGACAAATCCATCACGTTCTTATGAAGTAGACAGAGGAGAGATAATTGACTATTTTATTCATCTTACTTTTTGCGTCTTTTCACTTTATCAGGTAAATATCAGTGTGTCGGCTATAAGAACATCAGAAAAAGGAGCAACATTATGCCATACAACTCAGAGGCTTTTTTGCCATTCAGTAGAGTCAGTGTTAGCCTGATCTTGCCCTTCATGCCAGTCGCCGATTCTATTTTCTGTCACCCTTGATTGTTCTATAATTTAAAAATATGTCTATAAGATATCTTGGTCTAAAGTGCACATTTTCAGCACTGCAGCTTGTTATGCCTTACTTGGGCAGATGGCTGATCATCAAGCCCCACTGGTCACTTCCCAGCATTGTCAAAGATTTTGAAAAGTACATAGAATCCTCCCATTTGCCTGTCTCTTAGATTCAGGTTAACTGAAACATGAGCTGAGTTTCTGTACTTAACAAGAATGAACATTTATTGCAAACAGACTGTAACTGCAAAACAATTATAAGCCATCAGCATATAATCGTACTAGTTAAAGATGTAACTCACTTATAAAGTTTCCTTTACAAACACACACAAACAGTCACACACATGCACATGCACACAACAAATGGGTGTTATGGGAAAAGGGCAAAATTGGAAAAGCAGTGGCCACTGTTCAGAGGACTTGCTGAAATGATTCTTGTTGCTGCTCAGAAAGTTGCTTCTCTCTGTTCATTCTCCAGATACTTTCACTTGTTTGCAAGAGGTACTGGGTGACTTGTTCACACTTATAAAGGTCTCCGACTTATTAATTAGAAGTTACTGCAGAAAGGACAATGGATTTTACTGCAGAGACTGGAGACGCCTCCTAAGCCTGTGGAGATCTGATGGCTTCTCATTCCCAAGCTGTTTAACTACCTGGGAGTCAAATGCATTGTTGACATGCAGAAGGCCTTTGGCATTGGTCTGTGGACTTTATCAATTGTCAATTGGCTATGTGTTGCCAGCTGAATCTCCCCACATACCCTTGGCTTCAACTGCTCTGCGAGCCACAGGAAAGCCAGCACTTGCATTGAGTATCATGCTACTTCGAAAAAGTGTTGTAATCCGATAGTCCTTGGTACTTTTAAACAATTCTTATCCCATTTCAGTCCACAATTTAAATGCAGAAAAGTACAAAAATACCTACTATCTGAGTTCATAGTCTTTGCTGCATTTGGTGTACTCAGACAGATCTTATTATGTAGAGTGGATTAAATTGTCTGAAAATTTGCATCTGTAATTCCGGGGGAATCAGAGCGAGATATTGGGCTGAAGATGGTTGCAAGCAATTCATCCTTGAGTATTACACTTTGTTTCTTAGTGAATGTGGTTTTTCAAGGAACCTTCACCTCCCTCTATCTGTTTACATTTCCACCACCGGTCATACTGGGTTTGATAGGGATGCAGAGCTTTGATATGATCTATTGGTAGTGGCATCACTGAACTCTGTTACCAGCATGCTTCCACTTCTGTTTCGCATTTTGTCATCCTGTCTTGCTGACCACACTTAGTGTTACATGTGGTGGTGCAGAGTTTATACATGTTGCTTGCAGTGATGTTGGATGACCTTTAACACAGAATGTAAAACATCCAGATGATATAAATTGGCACTACCCACATTCTGCTAGTCCGAGTGTATGTAACTTCTGTGGAATGTAATCTGAAACCATATGCATGTACATACTGGGGACAGTGCAAATTCACTAAACCCCTCCCAGTGTTTGTATCGCTGCAATGCATTTATATGCCAATCAAAAATTATGTTGCGAGGTTTTACTGCAAATATATGGAAATTTAGAATGTGTATATAGATGCATTAGGTTGGTACCTTGCTGTGGGTGCTGCATCTTATTTTTGATTCATGTGATGTATATAGTACTTAATAACGAATTGAAGAAAGCTGTATGTTGTATTTTCAGCATTTTCCCAATAAATGGTTTCTTTATCAGTGTTTAGACTGTACCATTTTCTTGAAACTTCTATCCATCAGAAAGATGCAGCTTGCATTTCTGTTTTCAGGAAGGGTTGGTGCTGTTCTCCAGACTATCAGTTATCTCTGCTGCATCTCTTGCCTCTTGCGCCTCCACTTGTAAAGAAATTCCAGTTTTCCTGCACTCCATTGAGGTTTTCACAAAAACATTTCTCAGATTATACTCCCAAAAACTCCCTATTAAGCAAATGCTATTTCATTAAGGCATATCAACCTCTCTCAGTGGTTTTCCATTAGGGAGGACTTTGGTTAGGTAATGGGAAGGACTAGCCTACCAATTTTTCTGTAAAATCAACTGCCCATGTGGCAAAATATGGGCCTCTTCCCACCACTAATGGCATTTTTAAAATGTTATATCTGCCCTCTGCCACATTGGCAGACAACCTAAGTTGTGAACTTAGGCAGATTATCTGGAAGGTCGTCAGGAGGGACCTCTGTGTGGAAGAGCCCGCTGGTGTCAATGACCGCATTCACGCAGCAGCAACCTCCTTGACCTCCAGAACCAATAACTCCACACCCTGCTAAGATGTGCCTCACCGGTACTGGCAATCTCCAGCCCAACTTGCCGAGGGAGAGCTGGAATCCATCAATCATTCTTTCACTACCGACCCAGCCGTGTCCATTTCTCCCAGTAGCGCTATTGGCTTTCCAATTAACTGAGAATACTAGAAGGCACTTACAACATCAGGAACACCATTGGGAAATCAGCTGCTAAATTGTTATAGAATCTGACTTGGGCACCCCCATGCGAACAAAGATGGTTTTTTTCCCAGCTTCCTGGCCAATCTCCATTTACTGATACATTGACAAAATGTGGACCCTCTGTATGTAGCCAAAATCAATATATTGCAATCAAAGTAGCATTATAATTGGAAAATATGATTCTTTGAAAGACTGAGTGTTCTTTTATGATTCTGCCCATATAATATTTGACTTTCTGTCTGGGCTATTTGAATGCCATTTGAATCATTTGAGAGGTTTTTCTTTGATTATAACTGATATGGTAGATAAAGGAGAACGACTGATGTAGTTTACTTGGATTTCTGAAAATAATATCAATGAGGTGCAACACAAAAAAGCTAATATATAAGAAAAGGGCTCATCGATTTGATGGCAATATATTATGGATCAAGGATTAGTTAATTGACAGGAAGCAAAATGGGAGTAAGCAGGGCCTTTTCAGATTGGCAACCTATAACTAGTTGAATGCTATGGAGACCAGTGCTAGGGTTTCAACCATTTACAATTTATATAAATGAATTAAAAAAAGAAACAGTTTACTGGTGATATAAAACTAGGCGAGAATGCAATAAAAAGTGCAACGTGCTGGAGCAACGCAGGTCTAGCAGTATCTGTGGAATCTTTCAAAGAAGTGTCGTATTGGAATCTCTGTTAACTCTTCTAACAGATGCTGCCAGACCTGCGCACACAGTTTTATTTCAGATCTTTGGCATTCAGAGTATCTTGTTTATGTTCAGGAGAGAATGCAGATTGTGAGAAGGACACAATAGTGCTGCAAAGTGCTATAAATAAGAATTTTGTAACATGGTAGGTTTAAACCATCATTGTGATTAAAAATAAAACTGAACAATTTGAAAGGAGAGGTTGTTAAGAGGTTATGTCTAATTCTGTCTGACAGTAGTCCAGGTTGTTTGGTTACCACAGAGACAAGTTAGGACTTGCTCAGCAATGTGCAAGTTTCTCGCACCTGAAACAAAGGTGCAAGTAACTCAAAAATTTAAAATACCAAGTGTGTGTGTGTGCAAGTGCAAGAAAGGAGTCTTGTGCTAAGACCAAACACTGCAGACAATGTGGTCAGCAAAGAGATAAACCGTATTATTTTGTTAGGCTACCAGGCAGAATGTGGAAGTGAGCATGGTCTAAGGAATCACACAAATTGATGCTGCTTTTCTGGGATTACAGTGGAAGATCACCAGTAGAGGCTTTAAAGCAGTTATCAATTTGATCTCCCAAAACTGGTGCCTCAATGTTACAGTTCATTAAAACTGAGAAAACAACCCATTGGTAGCAAGGAGGATCTTGTGAAAACTCTCATTCTGTGGCAAATGAGATGGTGTGGGATTTTCAGATGTCTTAAAAAGTAGAGTGAAGATATTTTTCCTGCAGAGTATTTGTTGCCTATTGGACTGGCAACATAGGATAGCCAATCTGTGAGAATTGGGATGTAAAGCATAACAGTGGTGTTGGATGTTTGGTTGTGTTAAAAAGTCATCTCTTTCCTGTGGTTTTGTATATTTGTTGCTTAGTTTTAGTTGGGTTCTAACTGTAAAAGTGTTAGATCTTGAAATCTTTTTAAGTTTAAATGAGATATGAATGATATCAGTCTCTTCAGGGACTATAACAAGTACATGTGGACAGTTAAAATCGACACCAAGGTGACAGATGGAGTATAATGTGGAAAGGTGTGAGATTATTCAATTTGCTTGTAAGAATAGAAAAACAGAATTTTTTTTTTAAAAAGTCATGGAATTTATAATTGTCGACTTTTGTATAATTGTGCAAAGTACATATAAAGTTATTGGGTAGCTTAAGTAAGAAATAAATAAAGCAAATGGCTTGTTGATATTTATTGCAATGGGATTAGATTAAAATAATCAAGTTTTAAAATGTTTTGCCAGAACTGCACAGAGCCTTAGTGAGACCATACCTAGAATTCCACTTGTAGTTTTGCTTTCCATATTTAGGCAAGGTTATACTTACACTGGGGGCAAGATAGCAAAAGTTCACAAGAATAACTCCTGGGACAGGAGTGGCTGACTAAATCATATCTATGTTCTCTGGAGTAATAAGAATGAGAGATTGTCTCATTGAATCACAAGACTCTGAGTTTGACAGTTAAGTGCTGGCAAATTATTTCCCTTGACTATGGTGTCCAGAATGTGAGTGCACAGTCTCAAGATAAGAGACAATCACTTACAACAGTGATGTGCAAGAACTTTTTTTCAAGTTATTAATCTTTGGAATTCTCTACTTGAGAGCATTATAGATTCTTCATTGTAAAGGTTGCGGTGTCATGACTCACTGGGGTGCATTGTAAAGCAAGCCTCACTATTCCCAAAGTCATCACAAATGCTTGCTTTTCTTTGCCCAATAACTTGGGAGACAAACAAGTTCTTAGAAATGGGACATTTTCAATTCCATGGTTGGTTTTAAGATATTTTCTAAGTTTTCGATAAAGGAAGAATTTCTGGTCCCAGTTAACAAGCAAGTCTGAGAGAGGCCAAAAGTCATCTTAAGTAAATGTACACCATGGAATTAAAAAATCCTTTTACCACACTGTTCACACAATAATCGAACGAACAACAACACATTTTCAAAAATTAATTTATTTGATGAGTCGGTGGATCATACCTATTTCAGTTTACTCATGAAAAAGTACCTTGCAACTAACTTTTGATTTTATTACTTGTGGAATCTGTGCTTTTTCAAATCAAAGGTTAATTTACAATCTATCACTTAAATATTAGTGTGCAAACTCATAATGAGTTTGACCAGCTTTCCACCTGGTCTGGAATAAAATCAATCAAATTTTGATAGTTTGCATGCTATGGAAATTCAGATTTATTGAATACAAGATTTGGCCATGTTGGACAAGATCCCGAAAGACAGATTTGAAATTAGATAACAGATGTGTATATTTTTAAACTGCTCCTCTGCTTCTGATGTTAGCTGAGAAGGAATTGTTGACCTCTGAGAACTGCAGGAAATAATTCTTAGCAGATTGGTGTCTGCTATCTTTTCTTGTAACATTTTGGCAAGTGCTGCTGTTTTTGCATTTTAAAGATTTGAACCTGCTGTTCAAATGTTACAAATTTGCAGATGCATTACTTTTTCACACACAAGTTCATTTGTACGCTGTTACTTTGTGAATATTGGAACATGGCAGTTTTATGTTATGTGATTTTATGTATAAGCAGAATTATCAGGTTGTTCATCTTTTATATTCTGTGTTGTAGATTGGGAGATTGCAACAGTTGCTTTGCTTCTGGCTGGAGCAGCCATTATTCTCATTGCCTTTCTGGTGGCTCTGATCTCAATCTGCCAGGGAACCCGTCGGAGATTCTACAGACCTGTGGCTGTGCTGTTGTTTGCTGCAGGTAATTTATGAATCCGTCTGAATGCTATCCAACGTATGCTCATATTAAATATAAAGAGAGGTTGTCTGCTGAATGCAGTCTTTTAGTCCTTTATTGCATTATCAAATTATAGTCGCATATGCTTTTTAAAACATGTTTTGATTGATTTTCAGAAATGTGAAATTGAAAATATGTGGAAAAAAATGTGGTCATAGATAAAGTTAGTTTGTTTTCCAATTCTCTTCATGGGGTATGGGTTTATAGGTGCTGATGACATCCTTTGCTAAGGAGCCATTCATAAAGTATCAAATAAGACAGTGATCACAGGAGGATGATCAACTGTTAAAGAATAACAGCTAACACCAATCCTATCCCCTCTCAACATAAACCTCATGCAATGGCAGCCACTGGATAGTAATTGGGAGCCATTGTCAACTTTCAGAGCTAAGGCCTGTTATGCTGCACTGTCCCTTTCTAGGTCAATAATTGAGTTATACAATGTTATGTCTGTAAACACTACCACCTTCAAGATCCCCTCCAAGCCCCTCATCGTCCTGACTTGGAAGAAATGGCCGTTCCTTCACTGTGGCTGGGTCAAAATCCTGGAATTTTTTCCCTCATGACCTTGTGGTTCAACCCACAGCAAGTGGACTGCAGTGGTTCCAGAAGGCAGCTCACCACCACCTTTTCAAGAGCAACTAGGGATGGACAATAGATGCCGGCCCACCCAGTGAATCCCACGTCCCACAAAAATGAATGAAAAAGCTAATTTATTTTGAAAATTATAGTGGGGATTTCTCTTCTCCTTGTGAAACACCATACTGTCTGAGCTAATATACCGTATGTACTCATGTAAACGTTGACCAAAACCTCTTGTATTTTCCATATATCTCATGTAAAAGTTGACCCTTACAAAGGAAACTGCATGTTCCCATTAACCCACTAAAAGAAATTGCATTCATTCATTCACACCGGTAAATCTACTCATCGCTGTTTGTTTACTATATTGCATCACTATTCATTTATCGTAACTCTACTTAGCCCACTTGGCTTACTACAGCACATTTTTATTCATTCATTCATTCAGACTGGTACTAAGTCTATCGGTACTTATCACTCTTTGTTCACTATTCATCCATAAATTAATATCATTAAAAAGTTAATAATTTTAATTGTGCCATTATATAAGACCATAAGACATAGGAGCGGAAGTAAGGCCATTCAGCCCATTGACTCCACTCTGTCATTCAATCGTGGCTGATGGGCATTTCAATGCCACTTACCCGCACTCTCCCCATATCCCTTAATTCCTTACAAGATTAAGGATTTATTAATCTCTGCCTTGAAGACATTTAACGTCGCAGTCTCTACTGTGCTCTGTGGCAATTAATTCCACAGGCCCACCTCTCTGGCTGAAGAAATGTCTCCTCATTTCTGTTTTAAATCTAATTCTAAGGCTGTGCCCACACGTCCTAATATCCCTACCTGACGGAAACAAATTCCCAGTGTCCATCCTTTCTAAGCCATGAATTATCTTGTAAGTTTATATCTGATCTCCCCTCAACCTTCTAAACTCGAATGAATACAATCCCAGGATCCTCAGCCATTCATCATATTTGGTTCTGGTCACCACATTACCAAAAGGATGTAGAAGCTTTGAAGAGGGTGCCGAGAAGGTTTATGAGGATGTTACCTGGTACGGAAGGTGCTAGCTATGAAAAGAGGTTGAGTAGGTTAGGATTGTTTTCATTAGAAAAAAGGAAATGGGGGGTGGGCCTGATTGAGGTCTATAAAATCATGAAGCGTATAGTCAAGGTAGATAGAGATAAGCTTTTGCCCAGGGTGAAGGATTCCACAACGAGAATTCACGCTTTCAAGGTGAGAGGTGAAAAGTTTAAGGGGGATACACACGGCAAGTACTTTACACAGAGGGTGGTAGGTGCCTGGAATGTGTTGCCAGCAGAGGTCGTAGAGGAGGGCATGGTAGATTCATTTAAGATGCTTCTGGACAGATGCATGAGTAAATGGGGAGCAGATGCTTAGGAATTGACCGACCGGTTTCGACAGGAGATTTGGATCGGTTCAGGCTTGGGAGCGGGGGGATGGGGGGGGGGGGGGGGGTGGGGGGGTGGGGTGGGGCGATGGGCCAGTTCCTGGGTTGTAAATTTTCTTTGTATGTCAGGCCTACCATTCCAGAGACCATCAATGTGAATCTCCACTAGACGCGCTCCAGTCCCAATATGTCCTTCCTGAGGTGTGGGGCCTAAAACTGGACACAGTATTCTAAATGGGACCTAACCAGATCTTTATAAAGTCTCAGTAGCACATTGCTGCTTTCACATTCCAACCCTCTTGAGATAAATGACAGCATTACATTTGCTTTCTTAACTTGGACTCAACCTGCAAGTCAACCTTTAGAGAATTCTGGACTAGCACTCCCAGATTCCTTTGTACTTTGGCTTTATGAATTTTCTCAACGTTTAGAAAATAATCCATGCCTATATTTTTTCCAGAGTGCAAGACCTTGCATTTGCTCACATTGAATTTCATCAGCCATTTCTTGGACTACTCTCCTAAACTGTCTAAATCTTTTGCAGCCTCCCCACCTCTTCAGAACTACCTGCCTGTCCACCTGACTTTGTATCTTTGGCAAACTTCGCCAGAATATCCCCAGTCCCTTCATCCAAACATTAATATATAATGTGAACAGCTGCGACCCCAACACTGAACCCTGTGGGACACCACTTGTCACCGGCTGCCATTCCGTAAAAGAACCTTTATCTCAACTCTCTGCCTTCTGTCGGACAGCCAATCCTTAATCCATGCCAGTAGCTCACTTTGAACACCATGGGCCCTCCCGTTACTCAGCAGCCTCCTGTGAGGCACCTTATCAAAGTCCTTTTGGAAGTCTAGGTAGATAACATCCACTGGGTTTCCCTGGTCTAACCTACTTGTTACCTCTTCAAAGAATTCTAACAGGGTTGTCAGGCACGACCTCCCCTTACTAAATCCATGCTGACTTGTTTTAATCCGACCCTGCACTTCCAAGAACTTAGAAATCGCATCCTTAACAATGGATTCCATAATTTTACTTCCAACCGAGGTTAGGCTAATTGGTCTATAATTTTCCATCTATTGTCTTGATCCTTTCTTGAGCAAGGGGGTTAAAATAGCAATTTTCCAATCATCTGGGACTTTCCCTGACTTCAGTGATATTTGAAAGATTACAACCAATGCCTCTGCTATTTCTTCAGCCACTTCCCTCAGAACTCTATGATGTAGCCCATCGGGGCCAGGAGATTTATCAATTTTTGAGACCTTTCAGCTTTTCTAGCATTTCTTTTTTGTAATGGCTACTATACTCAACTCTGCCCCTTGACTCTCCTTAATTGTTGGGATATTATTCATGTCTTCCACTGTGAAGACTGACACAAAGTATTTATTAAGTTCTTCAGCTATTTCCTTGTCTCCCATCATATATATCTGAATAAAAGTGACAAAAATTAGCTACATACATCTTTAATTCCTTAACAAATGTGTTAATGTTGCTGAGGTTCATAACATACGAGAGTAAATGGGAGGGAAATGAAAGAACTTCAAGACACTTACACATTCAGAATAAATGTTTCATTTTAAGTGTGCCATTATACCAGGCCGTGATGATGTTGAACAGTGTGATTTTTGCAGGATTTTAATGAATTTTTGACGTCAAATTTTTGTACTGGCATGTATAAATAAAACTTCCTACCAGTAATTCATTCTTGGTTCTCTTGCTTTTAGCCGGTAATTACCTTTTACCGTAATTAATTGTGTTTTCATTCTTTACCTGGGATTAATTGTGCAATCAAATCGATTTTTGCTAATAAAACTGTATTTTGAACTGCAGCAAGAATTTCAGCCCCTCAAAACTAGTACCCATGTATTATTCGATCCTATAAATTGAACCTTTAAAACTAGTTTTTTAAAAAAATTGACTTTTACAGGAGTATATATGGTATTTGTTTAAATAGGTGCCATATTGTTTGTAGGAAAGCTGCTACTTTTCATTTCACACTTGTGGCAAAATTATTGCACGAGTACTGTATTGCACAGGCTTATGGTAGGGTAAGTGTTGAACTGTTACTTGCGTGAAATTTATTATGTACCTGCAATGTACTTTCTGTGTCTGAAATAGTTTCAAGTGCTTATATGGAAGATGTCAGAAGGACTCATTAAACAGTCTGCAGGTCAAAAGTAGCCCCATAGGTTTCTGTTGCTGATTTTTCAATTGCATTTTGCTTCACCTAAAAGCCTACCAATATTTTCTTTCCAATATACTGAGCCATAGTGCCTCTGCATTATCAGCCCCAGTGAAAGTCCTGTATGACACCCATTGACAAAATAGAGAGTTTCCATCACCATTATGGATTCTGGTTCTTTCAGCCTTGCTTTTTAGCAACAATCAGCAAAGAAGAAGCATGATAATGCCCCTGCCCCCAGCACACTGCCTGGGGAACTGTGGAAGCAAAGACAAATGGAAGCATTGACCAGAGACACAAACTAAAGAATAAAGGGCTATAAAAAACAAGGTAAGCACAGTAACGGACAGACTTAGAGAAAGAAAAACTGAAAAAGTCAAAGTGAGAGTGAAGGTGCAGCAAAGCAAAAGTTACATAGCAAGAGATAATGGGAGCAATTTTAACTTTTGGGACTAATATAAATATGTAATTTTGATTCATCTATACTTTAGAAATCTGACCTAATTTACATTCCCATTCACTTAGTTGCCCAGTCTTACAATTTACCTTCAGAAGCACATCCTCCTAATAACATTTGAATCAAATTTTCCATTTCCCACACCAGTCAGGAAATACTGGATATAGTCTGAAAACAGGCCCGAGGCTGCTTATCCTCCAAACCTGTAACCGTTCCTTCCACTCTGGACAGAATACAAGCTTTTTTGTGGCAAATGCAATCCACGATTGAAATGTGCAGCTGGCTCTAAGTCTGCTTCAGAGTGGCTGCATATCTTAACAGGTGCCCATGTTCATGAAAGACTAGCACCACTTTAGCCAGCCCTGCACTATTTAGTCAGTTTGTACCTGTTAACTGGGAGAAACATTCTGCCTGCAGCCGATGCTTCAAATGTATGGGAAAGAGTATCCAGGCAGGAAGGACATTGAATAATGCCACAACAGAATTGAGAACCTGCTCCAGGCTTTTCATATGCAGTTTTGGAGATCCAGTAGATGGACAGGAAGAAAAAAAAAACACTTTTAAAGAGACACTGCAAAGTCAATGGGAGTGAAACCTGTTGGGATCGATGCCAGAGAATGGCACTAAGAATTCCAATGCAGTGTGTTATATAGTGTGAGTGTGGGATAAAACAGGTTCCCTTGATGATCTGGGGAAGAACATGTCTCCTCCTGGCCCATAGGAAGTGCGGTAAACACTTATGGCCCACCTGGTCTCCTTTCATGTTCCAGGTTTTCTAAGAGTCTAGGAATCTAGTCAGTGGGTGTTGACAATAAGAGTTCAACCAAAATGCAAGTGCACGGCTTTGTTAAAATATTGAAATATGTGGTTAACCTCTGCAAAACGGATTGGTTACCCATCACCCAGCCCACTTGGTTTCAACTAGAAGCGGGCAGGTTGTGTTTTTTTTTTATATATTTCTAAACTTCTGTCCCATTCTAATGGGAAGAGGAGATAGAAACAATCTCCGTGCTTTCTCCTCGTTTTAATGTGGCACTTTCTGCATGTACCTTTTCCTCTTGCTTTCTTTCCCCATATTTTTTTGAATCCTGGTTGTAAATATGTTTCTATTCCTGCCTTGTCCAGTCCCTTCTATAGTGTCTGGCCTTCTACTCAATACCAGCTTTGCATTATTTATGAGGCTTTTCTATCATGTTTCCATTTCTGCTTTTAATTGTTTATTTGTTTTTCCATTGTATTTAATCTGATATATTCTTTCTTTAATTATTGAATCATTTATGAAAGGTGTTTTGCAGAAAAGTGGCTGTTTGCACTTTTATTCTTTCATTTACATTGTCACCTTGTTAACTGTTAATTTTATTTTCAATTGTCATTTCTATTTTTTGATTCAGCCAATGTTAGTTATTATTAAAAATGTTTGAATAGTGATAAGGAAGGTATGACTAAATATGAATGAATAAGCATTAGAATAATAATAGTGAATAGCATATTAGAAATGTTATAGCTGCTTTGCAATTCCTTTAATTCCAGAATGTGTCCATTTATGTTTTCTTCCATCTCAAATTAGGCAGCATTTTACTTTTCACAGGAACTTGTACCTTGTTAGCTATAAACTTTAACAAGACCTCCCCTTGTCCCTTTGCTGTGTTTTGTATTGACAATTCAGCTGTACTGCAGGAGCACTTGAACAAGTAGCTGTTTTAAGGGGTCGACTTTGAATCAGTGGACAAGATGTGCTGGGTAGTGGATAGCTCATTACTCAGTTGTTTAATGACCATTTTTGTTTCTGGATGACAGATCATCATCTGCTGCCAATGCATATTCAAATTCGCTATCGGTGGAGTTCCAAGTAAGGGAAATAGATATTAATTTCTTTCATTCAACCATTGTTCCTTGAGGTGGATATTTTGCATCACAATGTTGTTTACATTTCAATATAAATTGGAAGCGATGGCACAATTCTGAAGGATATGATGATCAATTTATGATTGTAGTCATTACCAGTTATGACGTAGACTTTGATCTTTATTGGAAATTTCAAGCTTTTTTAATTATTCAAAGAAAAACGGATAATTTATCTCTAGACTTTAATCATACAGATGATGATGTTTCTCAAATTACTAATTTGCAGGAAAGAAACATTTGAGATATGGGATGAATAAAACTATTCTGAAAATTCTCAAGCTTAAAATAATGACTGAAAGTTGATGTAACCACTGCAGATCACTTTCTCCTCATGCAGCTGTGAAATGAACAGTGACAACATATACAACACAAGTTTAAAGGCTACAAATGTAAACCTTTCTGTAACTTTAATCTTTCAATTTATCCCTTCTTCTCTTTCCAGGTATTACTAGTGTGGACTGTCTGTGTTTAAATGGATGCACAAGCCGATAATTATCTGTTTAATATTTTATTAGTTTAGGCCTAGACTACTTCATTTCATGTCTGCCAGAATAATTTAACCAGCTTTATTTAAGTGCCGGTGTTCATTATGTTTGAAATAATATGCTTTTTAAAATATTCACTTAACCTTTCAAGTTAATCATGTGTTAGTGTGGAGAAGAGTAGAGAAAGGTACAGAATTTAACCGTGTACAGTGAAAAATTGCTTGTTGGTGAGAATGAAAGAAGTCTTTAGTCCTGCAAGTTAAGTTTTTCTGTAATGTAAAATTTAACTAAAGAATCATTTTAATTTGCAATTACGTGTTCTGGCAAATCATATTTTCAAGTGAAATGATTTTCAAATCCATTTTTTGTGAAGACGGAATATTCTGTCAAGTGCTGCCCAGCTCTTGGAGACGTTTTGAGTTTACCTCTTAAAAATAGCACGTAAGCTAAGACAATACAGAAGCATCAGTGAGCAAAAGAGTTTTGTTTCAGCAGTTAAGTAATTTGACTTTGGATGTTTATCTACAATAGTAGCCCAGTTTGCACTTCTCCTGATTGAAATTAATTTCCCTTGGCATTCCTCATAGGCTTGGAATATAGTTACGGATGGTTGCAACAGATCCATCATTGTCTGAGTATGGCACTGGTTCAGTTATTGCTTTAAAATGGCAAAGTTACCAAAGCAAAATGATTTGAGGTTAAAAAGGTCAGTATTTCATCATTGCTAAAAGAAACATTCCATTACCACGACCATGTGTGTCAAGAATATTACTGAGTGGCCACAGAGCACCCAGAGAATGGAAGATAAAGAGCCAGCATTCATAATCCATATCAGTACCCATGACACACGTAGAAAAGGCCATGTGGTCCTGTTGTCAGAACTTAAGAAGCTAGTGAGAAGTTTAGCAAGCTGGACCTTGAATAGTAAGCTCCATATTCCTCCCAACTTTATGTATGAGTATAGAAATAAGAGGAAAAAAACAGTTGAATTCTTGACCAGTAAGATGATGGGGGAGGCAGGGCTTTAGGTTCTCAAAGATGAAATCTTTACAAACCAAATGGGTTTCACCGTCACAGAGCCAGAACTAAGTTGGTTTTGGAACATGTTGTTATTGCTATTGGGGAAGATTTTAACGAAGTTGGCAGGGATGTGGGAACTCTAACATCATATCAGAGAGGCATACCAAGGTTGAGAGGATATTGGGAGCAATAGATAACAGCTGAAAATATGTTGCTGGAAAAGTGCAGCAGTTCGGGCAGCATCCAAGGAACAGGAGAATCGACATTTCAGGCATAAGCCTTCTTCAGGAATGAGGAAAGTGTGCCCAGCAGGCTAAGATAAAAGGTAGGAAGGAGGGACTTGGGGGAGGGGCGTTGGAAATGCGATAGGTGGAAGGAGGTCAAGGTGAGGGTGATAGGCCGGAGTGGGGTGGGGGCGGAGAGGTCGGGAAGAAGATTGCAGTTTAGGAAGACGGTGCTGAGTTCGAGGGATTTGACTGAGACAAGGTGGGGGGGAGGGGAAATGAGGAAACTGGAGAAATCTGAGTTCATCCCTTGTGGTTGGAGGGTTCCTAGGCGGAAGATGAGGCGATAAACTCAGATTTCTCCAGTTTCCACATTTCCATTCCCCCCACCTTGTCTCAGTCAAATCCCTCGAACTCAGCACCGCCTTCCTAACCTGCAATCTTCTTCCCGACCTCTCCGCCCCCCCACCCCATTCCGGCCTATCACCCTCACCTTGACCTCCTTCCACCTATCGCATTTCCAACGCCCCCTCCCCCAAGTCCCTCCTCCCTACCTTTTTATCTTAGCCTGCTGGGCACACTTTCCTCATTCCTGAAGAAGGGCTTATGCCCGAAACGTCGATTCTGCTGTTCCTTGGATGCTGCCCGACCTGCTGCGCTTTTCCAGCAACACATTTTCAGCTCTGATCTCCAGCATCTGCAGTCCTCACTTTCTCCAGCAATAGATAGCACTAGACTAAAGAACAGTAAGTTAACAAGTGGGGTCCGAGTAAAGGAGAGAGAGTAATAAAGTTTAAATCAGGATTACTGTACATGTGAATGATGGAGTGTGCTAAATAAAAATGAGTTATAGGTGTGCATAGCCATCTGGAAATATGACATTGCTACAATAGAAGCAATTAGACTTTTCAGAATAGTCTATAACAACTAGAAAGAAGAATATTAGAGAACAATTTTGCAAGAAAGTTGCCAAAATTATAGGGTAGTTATAATAAGGGGCTTAAATTATCTGAATAGAGTCACGATAGTAACATAAAGACCAGAGAAGATTTCTAGGTTTTTGTTTTAGCAAGGTTTTCTACAGCATAACGTTTACATTCCAAAAAGAAAAAGCAAGACTTGGTTCTTGGGATTGAGCTAAGCCAATTAGATCCAATGTCATTAGGAGAATATTTTAAGAGACATTGGTCATTTTATCAAAGATTTAGGCTGACTGGGGAAAAGGCTGTTGAAGAATTCACAGTCAGAATAATCAATGAGAAGAAAGCCAACTTTGATGGAATAAGTATGGATCGGGGCCCAATAAATTGAAGTCAAAGATTGGCATGAGAAAACAGAAAAATAGAGAGTTTAGGGACAGTCAAGGTATGTTCCCTTGAGAGTGAAATGCAGAGCAAACAAATCTAGAGCAGCATGGATTTTGAAAACGATAGAAATTAGGATGAAGAAGAGAAAGTGTGCTTATGACATGTCAAGTAGAAAATCCATTTGAGAACCATGCTGAATATACAAAGCTCAGAAAATAGGTGAAAAAGAAACAAAAGAAGTCAGGAGATTCAGGGGCAGAGGTGAGTCTAGTGCCCATCACTAAGGAAAACGTGCTGAGAGTGTAAAAGATCCAAAGGTGGATAAATCTGGACCAGATAGACTGCACTCGAGGTTCTGAAGGAGATAGCTGAGGAGATTGTGAAGTCATTGGTGATGACCTTTCAGTGAACACTGGAGTTAGGGAGGGTCCCAGGGGACTAGAAATTGGCTAATCTAAGAAAGGAGGAAGACAGAAAACTGGAAATGACTAGCCAGCCAGCCTGACCTCGTTTAGATTTTAGAGCCTGTTATTAAAGATGAGATTACGGAGTACAAGTGCATGGCAATATTGAGCTGTGTCAGCATGGTTTTGTCAAGGGGAAGTCATGCCTGACAAGTCTGTTAGAATTCTTTTGAGGAAGTAATGAGCAATTTAGACAAAGGAGAGCCAATGGATGTGATTTATTTGGACTTCTAGAAGGCCTTTCACAAGGTGCTGCACAGGAGAATTGCTAAATAAGATAAGAGCCCATGTGTTAGGTGTGAGGTACTGGCATGGATAAAGGATTGGCCAACTGAACGAAGGCAGAGTGTAGGGATAAAGGGGTGTTTTTCAGGATGGCAGCTGGTCACTAGTGGAGTTCTGCATGGGTCAATCTTGGAACCACAGATATTCACATTGTACATTCATGATCTGGACAAAGGAACTGAGAGCATTGTTGCCAGGTTTGCAGACAGCATGAAGATAGGCAGAAGGGCAGGTAGTGTTAAGGAGGAAGGGAGGCTGTAGAAGGCTAGGCCAGTGGGAGAAGTGGAATATAACATGGCAATGGTATGAAGCAATGCATTTTGGTAGGAAGAATAGAGGCATAAAGTATTTTCTAAATGGGGAAAGGCTTCTGAGATCTGAAGCAGAAAGGAGTCCTAGTTTAGCATTCTCTTAATGTTCAGTTGGGAAGGCAAATGCAATGTTAGCATTAAGTTTGAGGACTAGATTATGAGAGCAGGGATGTATTGCTGAGTCTGTGCAAGGGTCTGATCAGACCATTTATTGTGAGCAGTTTTGGGTTCCATATCTGAGGAAGGATCGGCTGGCTTTAGAGGGCATCCTGAGAGATTTATAAGAATGATCCTGGGCATGAAAGGCTTGTCATATGAGAAGGAGTTGAGACCTCTGTGTCTGTACTTGATAACGTTTAGAAGGATGAGGAGGGGATCTTACTGAAATTTACAGAATACTGAGAGACCTGGATAGAGTGGATGTGGAGGAGGTGTTTCCATTTGTGAGTGTGAAGTGACACTGGTCACAGAATTCTGTCTTTCTTTGGGTCAGGACTAGTGCCAGAGAATTGGACAATTGCAAACTGTACATTTTTTTTTAAACAAAAAAACAGGTGACAAGATAAACCAACAACTACAGGCCAGTCAGCTTAACATCAGTGATGGTAAAACTTCTAGAAACAGTAATTTGGCCAGAATGAATACTGCATGAATGAATAATTTGGACAAAACAAATGCAGGTTAATCTTTGCTTTTTTTCAGGTAAAATAACGTTTAACAAGCTTTCTGTCATTTTTTTTGAAAAGGTAATAGACGAGGGTTGAAGGGTTGACCTGGGTGTTGCTGCTGGTAATAGACCTCCAGAAGGCATTTAACACCAGACCTGTGGGCAAAGTTAACGCTTATAGAATAAAAGGGAAAGTAGCTACGGAGAAATGAAATTGGCTGAATGACAGGAAACAGAATAATGGCTCATAAATGTTTCTCAAATTGGACAAAGGTACAATTATGAAAGGGATGCAGGAGCAGGGGTACTCTGATGTGTATATATACATGGGTCATTGAAAGTGAGTAGAGTGACTGAGGGTAGTTAATAAAGCAAACAGTATCCTCCACTTGATTAATGGGACTGAGAGTACGAGAGAAAGGTTTTATTTAGCTTGTACAAAACACTAATTCAACCTCAGTTAGAATTCTTTTTAGTTAAGAGAACCTCAATTTAAGAAGGATGTGAAGTTATTAGAGAGAATGTGGAAAAGGTACAGGAGGTTCTTCCAGGGAGGAGGAACTTTAGTGACACTGATGGATTGGGGAAGCTAAGACTGTGGTTTTTCTCTGGTGGAGAGGATTGAGGGGAGATTTATTGAAAATACTAAAATTGTGAGAGATCTGAGCAGAGTAGATAGGGAGAAACTGTTCCATTCATGAAAATATTGAGAACTAGAGGACACAGAGTTAAAGTAATTGAACAAGAAGTTAAAAATTCTATGAGGAAAAACCTTTTGTGCAGTGAGTGTTTGGGGTCTGGAATACAGTGCTTTAGTGTGATGAAGACAAGTTTAATCGAGGGAATCAAGAGGGAATTACACTATTATAAAACAAAGAACTGCAAATCCTCCTCCTCCCATTCCCAACATCGCTCATTCCCACGGCATCTTCCCATGCATTGGATAATGTGTGATACCTGCCCATTTACCACCTCCTTCCTCACTATCCAAGGCCCAAGAATACCTTCCAGGTGAAACAGCATTTACCTGTATTTCGTTCAATCTAGTCTACTGTATTTGTTGTTTACAGTATGGTTTTCTCTGCATTGGGGAGACAAAACAGAATGCCTACGTTCTGCTGAAAAAACAAATCAGTTTAAGCTTCCAGTTGCCGACTACTTCAACACAGTGGTGTGTTCCAACACCAACATTTATGTCACTGGCCTGCTGCAGTGTTCCAGTGAGTCTCAGTGCAAGCTTGAAGAACATCTCATTTTCCATTTGGGGTGCTGCAGCGTTTAGGACTCTACGTGTAACTTTAGAACCTGATTCTATCCTTCCATGTTTTTACTCAGCCCACACCTAGTCCTGTTATGATATGGGTCACTTTTAACAGTCACCCATTCTGACATACTCTGTGACCCAATAACACATTATATGATTTAGATTCAGCCATTTTCTCACTCTTAACTCTTCTTAATCCCTTATTGTCTTGGCCTGCTGCCCATAACCTCTGGGTTTACCTACCCCCTTCCATATCTCTGTCTCTCTGGGTTCCATCTCAACCTATCCACTGAGCTCTGCACTCCCACTCCTTGAAGAGTACTGAATTCAAAACGTTAACTCTGCTCTCTTCCCGCAGATGCTGCCAGACCAGCTGAGTTTCTCCAGCAATTTCTGTTTTTGGAATCAGACTATTATTTGACAACGAACAATGCGTAGGGTTGTGAGGGAAGACCGGAATTATACATTCAGAGAGCTGATAGTAGCACACCAGGCTGAAGGGTGTTCTTCTATACTTGTAGCAGTTCTGTGATTCTGAATCGTGTGCCTGCACATAATTCTGCAGGACTGATTTAATGTTTTGTTAACCTTTTTATCAATCACATGTCCCATTACCCATCAGTTGTACTTATTCATATTACCTGGAAATCTGCCAAACTTCAAGCCCAGTCGAAACTTCCATCTCAGGACCCAGACTGAAAAGCAGCCTTCTTGTGGAAATTCCTTTTACAGGCATTTCTGATGTTAAATTACTAACTGAACAGGGAATATTTTTTCACAATTCTGTAGTTTTTGAATGAATGATTCCAATTTCCATAGGCCTTCTTAAGGGGAAGGTTGTGAATAGTGGCTATACAGATAAATAGCAGTTTCATCCAATCTGAGAATGGTGTCATCTTGGAAATGTAACACTGTAATGACTTTGAAAGCGCACTGTCAAGATTGAATGTTATGGTGTGGCGAGTTTCTTCTGAGCATTGTTGTCCCATCACAAAGGCTGTGTATTTAAATCTCCAAGAAATTTCAAAGCCCCAACCCTGTCTCAATCATTTGGTGCTGAAATGTACCTCCTTGCCATTATCATTTCTACGCTAGTATCTCATATGCTACCTTAGGTAAAGTTGAGATCATCCAAAATATTGCTACTGGAGTCTTACCTTGCACCAAATCACTTTCACCAATCACCCTTGTATTCAATGAGGTATGTTGCTTACCTGTTAAGTGAAGGCTCAATTTAATACTTCCTGTCTCTATTTTCAAATCCTATTCTGGCCATGCCTATAATATCTGTTATCTTTTCCAAACTTACTACCCTCCAAGGTATGTACTCCTTCAATTCTGGCCTTGTGTACCCCAAATTTTGTCAGACTACTATGGCTGGAAATCCTTCAGCTAAGAAAGCCGTAATCTTTAGGATGCTCTCCCTAAACCTTGCCACCTCTATTCCACTCTTTTCTCATTTAAGACATTATCTCTTTGACCAAGATTTTGGTCATCAGTCCAATATGGCTTGATATCAAATTTCTTTATCATTTCATAGAACTTTTTTACTATGTTAAAAGTAGAAATACAAATAGTTATTTAATTTGTTCCTTTTTAGACCAAGTGATTATATGCATTAGTAATAAAAGAACACTGCTGAAGCAGGGAACAGTATCTACATTTTGCCCCGGCACAAATCAGTGGCAAGTCAGATATAGTTGTTAATGATAGTAGTTCACATAAGCCAACAAATGTGACAATGTACTGTACTATAAAACATCATGCTGATCCACAAAAAAAAACCAGTTGCTTGGTAATTTGTCAGCAGTGGTTCATTAAAGACTGTGGGGGAAAAAAATCATGTATTGGTCACCACATTGCAGATAGCACGTTTCATCAGATCAGCATGGATTTCACCATTTTGAGCCAAAATGCCTTAAACTGGACCTTCCAGTTTCTTCTACGATATCTTAAAGTTAAAAGAACTTACTTCTGAAAGCATGTTTTAATTAAGAGCTTGTTTTCACCAGGCCTTCTACCACAGACTGAGACATAGGAATTCTGGCAAAATGGTGCATTGAGATGTTGGATGGCTTCTGTTGCCAAGCCATTTTTACCATGGAACTCCAGCAAATGGGCTATTAACCATGGACACTCAAGTCATGTATGTAGTCGATTTGAGGGTTTCTTTGTCCCTTTCTGTGCATTTTACCTATGGATGGAGGGCCTGTGACTCTGTAGTGACTACAGGAATCTGCCTGACCTGCTGTGCTTTTCCAGCATCACTCTAATCTTGACTCTGACCTCCAGCATCTGCAGTCCTCACGCCACTCTGGAGTGACTGATTACCACAGAGTCTGTCTAACCCCCTCTCCCCTGGGCAATATCTATCCACATAGTGACAATGGTGCCTCTCCACTTGGACTCCTCCACCTGGTCAGGGCCTACCTGAATCACCCCAGTGTCCCTACGCAGTATTCGCTGCACCTTGTCTTATTTGTAATGCTTCATGTTGCTTTTCTTTTCATTCATTTGTAAAATGTGGGTGTCACTGGCTGTTCAGCATTTATTGCCAGTCTCTAATTGCCCTTGGAAGGTGGTGGTGAGCTGAATTCTTGAACTGTTACAGTCCACCTTCTGTGGATTTCCCTACAATGACACTAGGAAGAAAATTCAAGGAATTTGATGCAGTGACAGTGAAAGAATGGTGATATATTTCCATGTCAGAATGGTGAGTGGCTTGGAGGGGAACTTGACGGTGATGATGATCCCATCTATCTGCAGCCCATGCCCTTTTTAGAGGGGTTTGAAAGGTGCTGTCTGAGGATCTTTGGTGAGTTTCTGCAGTGCATCTTTTAGGTAGTACACACTGCTACTATTGAGTGCCAGTGGTGGAGGGAATGGGTGCTTGAGGAGGTCATGCCAATCAAGTGGGTTGCTTTGTCCTGGATGGTGTCAAGCTGCTTGTGTTGTTGATGTGCACCATTCCAGGCAAAAGGCACACTCCTGACTTGTGCCTTGAGGATACTGGGCAAGTTTTGGGGAGTCAGTATTCAGTTTCAGTATTCCTAGCTTCTGACTTGTTCTTGTAGATACTGTTCACATGATGAGTCCAATGAATGGTAACCCCAAGGACGTTGATAGTGGGGAAATTCAGTGATTGTAAGACCATTGAATGTCAAGGGGCTGTGGTGCCCTATCTTCCATTTGCCAGTGGCAGAAGTAGTTGATCCAGTTGGCACCTCCTGGGATTGTTGGTGCCAGCATCATTCTGTTAAAATACAGTTCTGGCTTGTCAGGTGTTGTAAGGCTAGAGCTTCCCTGAGCAGTTCCCTCAAGAGTTGCCCTGCAAATGGCAGACTAAGGTAATTGCTTACCCCTCTCTGACAGGGGCCTGGAGGTAGACGTTATGATGCCATTCTTTCTCCTTGGGACTGCCAGTGGATATCCTGCTGGCCTACTCTGAAGTTACCATCCATGTCAATGGCACTTTACAGGGTGTTACTTCACACTGTTAATGATGCAAGAAGTTCAGTGATCTTTCTGTGATAGTAAGGTGCTGCCATCTTCTCTGTGCTGCCTTACACTCATGAAATCTGTTACTGCACACACCTCTGAAGAATGCAGCAACTGCTCTCCCTTTCTTTGATCCACGTCAGCTTTATAACCTTGTATGGCTTGGGCACTGCCTACTTACTCATTCATGACACCTGCCCACCTTTCCCAACCTACACCAGCACTAACAGATGCACAAATCTCTTCCATCACACACACAATCTCTTCCTTCTGTCTCATTCCTGTAACAGAGTTAAAAGAGCCAGGTTACATTGTAGGGCTCAATATTTATCTCCTCACTCTGTCCAATGAAAACATCCTTATCTTAGTAGGAGAGAGGACTGTGACCATTCATGGTAATAGTGAAACTAGATGGTATAGCCTCAAAATAAGGGGGTACAGATTTTGAACTGAGTTGAGGAAGAACTTCTTCACCCAGAGAATTGAGAATCTGGAATTCTGTGCCCAATGAAGCAATTGAGACTATCTTGTTGCTTGTTGTAAGTTTTTGAACAATGAAGGACGGTTATGGTGAATGGGTGGGTAAGTGGAACTGAGGGCACAAAAACAATCAGCCATGATCTTACTGAATGGCAGAGCAATCTTGTCTGGCCAGATGGCCAACTCCTGCTCCTGCTTCTTCTGTTCATTTCCTGGCAATCAAGTAAGAATTATTGTGCTGCTGATTTCTCATTACTGCAACTGGGAACGTACTCTTAACAAAGCCTGAACTTCTACCCTAGTTAACTTGTTCTCTGTCTTTCTCTTGCAGGTGCCAGTGGCATCTGTACAGTTCCCACCCTTAAGACAATTCTCACAAGACATCTCCTCCTCTGTCTCTGAGGAAGCAGCCACAGATCACTCAAAGGATGCACTGGCAGGACTGCCTACTGCATCCTCCAACTCAGATTCTGATACCTTGGTGGGTATCCAAGCTAGATTAGAATGGGAGCACATGCTGGTGAACAAATCACTGCTACCTCTCTACAATTGGCTACCTCTCTACAATTGGCTGAGGGAGAAATAATATCTCATGTCACTGGTACTCAGACTGCCATAGTTCAGGAATCTGTGCAGGTATTGGAGATGATCTTGTAGTGTTGGCCATTAGTGACTTCATACAAACGCACAATTGCACACAGAAGCAGCAGATGCATTTGTTAGAGGCATTGTGAAAACAGACTAAAGGTTTGCACGATTCCATCACTGCTTTTTGTACTCTACTGCCTCTGGCATGTGAACATTGAACTACCTCAATGAACAGGCCAGCAGCTGCCCTGGAGAGCCAGATCCAAAATCCACACTCTGATGGATAGGCACATAGATCTGCATCCTGTCACTCCAGCTCCCGGTGCTAAGCAGACACAGACAACCACAGCTTTTGTGCCTGGATCCATTAGGATGATCCAATGAGCCTCTGTGAGCAATATCAGAAACAAAGCAGCTCCTCAGCATTTGCAATACAGTCACAAATAACATTTGAACAGTATACTCCAAACACTAGGCCATGGAAATACCTCAAATGGAGGCCGGTGGCCTGCTTCTCCATGGGTGTTGCACATTGTCGCCCTGATACAGAGCTCTATTGCTCAAGGTGCATATCCAATCAGAGATTATTGCTGCCACACCTAGAAGGATGTCTCCTCCCACTCCCGAACCCAACTGTACCCAAGAAAGACAGTGTTGCTTTCAGGATAATGGTGTGGAAGTTTTATGGCACCTGTACAGGATGAGGGCTATGGGACTGTGTAGCTTTGTTACTTTGGCAACTCGGGTGAAATTTCCAGGCTGCAAACGATCACTTGCACTTCACAGCAATTGGTAAAATTAGTTTATAAAGTTGAATAATGTGGTCAACAGTTCTTGGGCCAGGATCTTTAGCCAAAGTGAAAAGTCCGTTCTTAAGACTCACATACAGCATTTTGTGCTCATCCATGGCTTTCATTATGTGGAGGTCTGTTTCATTATGTTGTCCTTCTCAGGGCCTCACTTTCATATGAAAGTAAACCAATTCCATCAGAGACTGAAACATTTATTCTGCCCTCTCCTGGGTATTGTGGCAGTCATTTTCATTTCCATTGTGCACTTGTGATTTGGATGAAGATGGAAGGAAACTTGTCTGACTCCATTTGGAGCCTTGACCACTTGCTTTTTCAAATGCATTTTGCTTTCATTTCCTCTACTTTTCAATTTATTTCTTTGTTTTGAAGGTACTTTGTGGAAGTCGTGAATAAAGTTTGACTTTCTCCAAAGTTTGTATGAGTTCTTATCTATAATTCTGAGCAGGTTTATGGTCATTGAATGAATTAATTGCCACATCTCCAGTCACAAATTTATGTGTCTAATCAGATCTTTTTGCAGTTTCCCCAGTGTGTGACCCGTGTAGTAATCTGCAGATTCCTATTTGATAATTAGTTTCTTTCACCTAACGTTTAGCACCTAAAAAGTTGTTTGAAATTCTCCAGGTTAGTCTAGCCTGGAGCATTGATTCATAAGTAAATCTCAAACTACGAACTCCTCCTAAGATTGACAACCTTCTTGATTGCCGCAGAGATGTCATGAATTAAAGATGAATTTCCTGCACACTTATTTAACAATCAAAATGAAAATCATAAAGACACTCAAACCTTTAATTTAATTTAATTGCACTTGAATGCTTGCATTTATTAACCATAAATATTTTGGAGAAGTGGGGGAAGAGGGGTGAATGATGAATAGGGTATTGGGAAATATGGTCACCTGATGAAATATCCAGGTGTAATTCCAAGCAGCATGAACAACCCAAGATGCTTCCCTTCCTTGTTAAGGAATTGCCTTTAATTTACTCTGTCTCTGTTGCTACTTTCTTGTATGACTATCCAGATCCATCTTCAGCGACCTGATCAATGATCTTTCCTCCATGTTTGGGTCAAGGTGGCGATGTTCACTGATGATTGTCCAGCACCATTTGTTTCTTCTTGGGTACTGAAACATTTCAGGTCCATTTACAGCAAGAGAAGGTTTGGGGCGAGAATTGGCAAGTAACCTTCATGCCACACAAATGCCAGGCAATGGCCACAAGAGAATCTAACCATCACCTGTAATTCCCCCCCAGGCTGCTCACGATCCCAGTTTGGAACTGTGTTCCTTCTCTGTTGTTCGGTCAAAATTCTGGAATTCTCTAATAGCACAGTGGCTTGTCTCGAGAGTAAATCAGGATGGGCTATAAATCCTGGCCCAGATAGCAGCATTTGCATCTCATGAATTACTTTTTTTTTGGAAAGTATCAACTTCAGGAAGCTGGGACAAAAAGAGGTGTAGCTGGAAAAGCTCAGCAGGTCTGTAATCATCTGTAAAGAGAAAGCAGAGTTAACATTTCCCAGGTCCAAGGCTCTTAACTTAATGATTTAAAATGTTGAATTATATTTGAGTATTAAAGGCAAGCTGGTACCAATATGTGGATATGTTAGATTTGCGCTGTAGGACATGGAAACTAGGGAACTTAAGGAAATAAATAGTGATGTCTTAAAAAGTGTCCATATTACAGAAGAGGAGTGCTGGAGGTCTTAACACACATTAAGATAGTTAAATCCTCAGGATCTGATCAAGTGTATCCCAGAATCTTGTGGGAAGCCAGGAAAGAGATTGCAGGGCCCCATGCTGAGACATTTGTATCATTTACAGCCACTGGTGAGGTGCCAGAAGACTGGAATGTAGCAAATGTGGTGGAGTTGTTTCAGAAACGTGGTAAAGAAATGCCAGGGAACTATAGCCCAGTGAGCCTGGTATCGGTAGTGGGTAAGTGGTTGGAGGGAATCCTGAGGGTCAGGATTTACATGTATTTGGAAAGGCAAGGACTGATTAGGGAGAGTCAGCACACCTTTGTGTGGGAAATCATGTCCCACTGGCTTGATGGAGGTTTTTAATGAGATGACAAAGAAGGTTGATGAGGGCAGAGCAGTAGATGTTGTCTATATGTTCTTCAGTAAGGTTTTCAATAAGATTCTGCATGGTACACTGGTTAGCAAGATTAGAATCGAGCAGAGCTAGCCAATTGGATGCAAAATTGGCTTGAAGGTAGGAGACTGAAGCTGATGGTCGAGGGTTGGTCTTCAGATTGGAGGCCTGTGACCAGCGATGTACTGCAAGGATTGGCTCTGGGTCCACTGCTTTTCATCATTTATATCAATGATCTGGATGTGAATATAAGAAGTATGGCTTGTTAATTTACAGATGACACCAAAATTGATGGTTTAGTAGATAGTGAAGAAGGTTATCTCAGAGTATAATGGGATCTTGATCAGATGAGCTGATGGACTGAGGAGTGGTAGATGGAGTTTAATTTAGATAAGGTGAAGCGTTGCATTAAGGCAAATCAGAATAGGGCCCTGGGGAGTGTTGTGGAACAGAGACTTAAGAGGTGCAGGTGCATTGGTCCTTGAAAGTGTAGTCACAGGTAGACCGGGTGGTGAAGAAGGTATTTGGTACGCTTGCCTTTATTGGTCCGAGTAGGAGTTAGGATGTCATGTTGCTGTTGTATAGGACATTGGTGAAGCCACTTTTAGAATATTGTGCAATTCTGGTCTCCTTGCTATAGGAAAGATGTTGTTAACCTTAAGGGTTCAGAAAAGATTTGCAATGAGGTTGCTGGGATTGGGAGGTTTGAGTCACGGGGAGAGACTGAATTAGCTGGGGCTTTTTTCCCTGGAACGATAGAGGCTCAGGGATGACCATATAGAGGTTTATAAAATCGTGAAGGGCATGGATAGGATGAATGGCTAATGTCTTTTTCACAGAATATGGGAGTCCAAATTAACGGGTGAGAGTGAGATAATTTAAAAGGGACCTAAAAAGCAATTTTTATCATGCGGAGGGTGGTGACCATATGGAACAAGCTGCCAGAGGAGATGGTGGAAGTGGGTACAATTATAACATTTAATAGTTATCTGGATGGGTAGATGAATAGGAAGGTATGGAAAGGGAAATGGGCCAAATGCTGGCAAATGGGACTAGATCAGTTTAGGATATCTGGTCAGCACAAACGAGTTGTCGGAAGGGTCTGTTTCTGTGCTGGACATCTCTATGACTCCATGACACTTTCTATATGTCAACATAGTTTTATATACATTTGTATATAATTTTTACTTTCATAGGAAGGCAAAATATTCTTTCAGATACACAAAGCTTGCAAACCTCTTTACTTCTCCGTGCTGAATATTATATTCTCAGTCAGGTTGTTTTGGAGAATTTCATGATCAATAAAATTTGGCATTAAGATATAATTATCTTTAAAGTATTAAACATTTGCAGCAATCCAATATCTTGATCCATATTTTTAATTTTGTTTTGTTTCATGGGTTGAGGCATTGTTGACAACACTGGCATTTAATTGCTGTTGAGATGGTAGTGAGTCACCATCTTGAACTGTGTCATCTGTTGGTGTAGTTACAATTGCAAAGTCGTTAGCGAGGGACAGTGAAAGATCAACAAAATATTTCTAAGTTGGGATGGTATATAATTTGTAGGGGAGATTGCTTGGGGTGATAATGTCATTTGCCTGTAGCTTTTATACTTCCAGATAGTGGAGCTGTAAGGAACTGTCAAATGAGGCTCATCAAGTTGCTTTGGTGCATGATATATGCGATACATACTGCTGCCACAGTGCAGCAATGGTGGAGGTAGTGAATGTCAAAAACAAGGTGGCAGTTATGCTGATTGCTTTGTCCAAGAAAGTGTTTTTTTTTAATTCATTCATGAGATGTGGACAAGAAGGACAAAGGCAATTGCAGATACATGGGAATTAGCTGCAAGTTCTCCTCCAAGCCCCACACCATCCTGTCATGGAACTATTTCAGTGTTCCTTCTGTATCACTGGGTTTAGCTTTTTAAAGGTTATTGGAGCTGCACTCATCCAATCAAATGAAGAATATTCCATCACATTCCCGATTTGTGCCTTGTCAGTCGTGGGTAGGCAATGCATGTTCAATGGAAACCTTCGGGATGTTGATAGGAGAGGAGTCGGAAATGGGAATTGAGTTGAATGTTAAGCGGAGTTGGTAAAATTCTCCCAATTAAAGACAGTCAATGTCTGGTACCTATGCAATCCAAAAAATCCTACTTAATCCAGACTTGAATTGTGTAACTGTATCATTGCATATGGGCAACAACTGGTTCATTATCTGTCAAGTTATAAATGGCTCTTAACACTATGCAATGATCAGCAAACATCGCCACTTCTGACCTTATGATGAAGGAAAAGTAATTGAACCTGTTCTATATCTTTGTGCCTAGGATACAGTCCTGACAAACTGGTGCAACTATGACTTGGGGCTTGAGGTAATTGGCCTTCAACATTCACAATCATCTTTTATTATGCAGGGTATCACTCCAACCAGTGGAGAGTTTTACTCTGATTACCATTGACTTCAGTTTTACTGGGACTCCTTAATAACACATTGGAACGTCTCTGTAATGAGGTTGGGAGCCAAGTAGTCTTGATGGAATAGAAACTGTGCTTCAGTGAACAGGGTCATTGCTGAATAAATGCCCACTGATAGTGGATGACATCCTCAGTGATGGGTGCTGATGACTGAGAGTAACTAATGGGCAGTAATTGGCTTGTTTGAGTTTGTCCTCCCTTTTGTAAACAAGACATAGTTGGGCAACTTTCCACAATGTCAAGTGGATGTCAGTGTTATAATTATATTGGAATAGCTTGGCCAGGGGTATGACTGTTTCTAACTGAAGATAAATGTAAATGCTTCAGTCTTTACTGGAGTGCTGGTCTCCACCATCTTTTGAGATGAGGATATTCATAGAGATGGTGATGGAGATATGTGGGACATTATCTGCAGGGTATGATTTGGTTGCTTCATTAATCTATAGGACACCTCTCCCAATTTTGACAAAAGGTCACCAGATATTGGTGAAGTGAGCTTTGCAGTGTTGTTAGGGTCAGTTGTGCCTAATTTTGAGTGATTCCACATTGTTTTGTTTTTATTTGACTTCCTATGCTTGTATAACTGGCTTGTTAAAGATTTTTGGGGACAGTTAAGTGTCAGCCACATTTCTGAGTTACATTTAGATCAGATTAGGGAAGGATGACACATTTTCTTCTGCAAAGGCTATCAGTGAGGCAAGTGGGGTTTTACAACAATCTGGTCTTTTCATGGTTACTGTTGCCTGTAACTGTTACTGTTAGCTTTATACTTCACATCTTTTAATTAATTTTAAATTTCCCCAGCTACCATGGTGTGATCTGAACTCATGCCTCCAGCCCATCAATCCAGGAATTCTCTGGATCATTAGTCTGACAACATATATTATAATGCTCTCTTCCCTGGAAATTCTGAATATCTGTTGTGATTTTTATATTGGTGAAAACAAGGAAATAGCTTTGTAATTTGCTTATTGGAAATATTCTTTCAAGAATACTTTTTTGAACTGATTCCAGAAAAAAAAGTCAAATTATAAAGCCATAATGATAGGTTAGGAAAACTGTCCGATTACAAATATATTGCACCATTGAGTAACTGAAAGATTCTTCTTGTCTGTGAACTTACACCCAACAAATTCGGTGTTGCTTCAGTAAATAAAAACAGGAGGAGCCTGATAAGCACGAGCTGTCTCCTTTAAATGCATCAGTTTTGCCATGTCACAACCATATGTCTACTGTTGAATTAGAGGTCAGTATGAATGTCAACTTAGAAGTAAGTCTACTCATTGGTGAAAATAGTAGGCTGAAGAAAGACAGGACTCAGTTTTAATCCTCAGGAGTGTGGGATTTAAGGAAAGAGGTTGAAGTTGGGGTTGAAACAGCTGAAACCGACAGCACACATGTTGTCTAATGAGAAGATATTTGCAAATGTGAATGGTGTGGTGTTATATAGAATGCTGGAAAACTGACATCAGCAGCCACATCCACTCAAGTAGCTGTACTAGACAGCTATAGTCTGTATTATTTATAATGTTCTGCACATTCAAATGTTTACTGAAACTCCATAGAGGCAGATAAGTAACTTTTAGGTAAGGTACATGAAATAACTCCACCAAAACTGGTATTCCATCAGAAGTCACCCTTTAATTACATGTAGAGAGTCCTTGACACTGATCCAGCTCCTTCAGTACTAGCTCTCAGAGTGAACAGAACCTCTGACACTCTTGCTTATACCTGTCAGCCAAGGCACCCTGATTGGAGCAGGTTAACACCCCATTCAGGGAACTCATATTCTGTGAGGTCCACCTAGCCGACCGTGTTATAAACACTGCAGCTTAGAGAGATGTAGTCAACTCAGAGGAGAATAGTACTGTCTCAGACGTATCGTCCCTCAATTTCAAAGTTTTAACCGTTTTTCCTACATGTGCATCTGGTCCTGCCTTTATGGTTTTAGTAGAGGTACATAAGGGCTTCATCAACTACGTTACTTCAACTGCTAAGATGCTTTTTAAAAATTTACTCATGGGATGTGAGCATCACTAACTGGCCAGCATTTACCGCACATCTCCAGCTGCCGTTGAGAAGATGCTACTGAGCTATCTTATAGAACTGCTGCAGGCCACTTGTTGTAGGTTGACCCACAATGCCCTCAGGGAGGTGCACAGGTAGGCCTTCGATATGGTGTGTAAGGAATGAAAGCCATAAGGTCAGGGCAATCGCAAGGATCTCGACTTCTCCTCTCTATGCAATTCCCCTCGAAAGGTGCTCGTGAGCTGTGTTGCATAAATAGTGGAAGGACTGGATGCCTTGAGCCTCACTTGCCAAAACACTTTCACTGAAAGGGGGAAGTTCCAAGCAACATGGCTGAGGCTGTATGTAATTGTGAGCTCTGTGATCGGCAGAGAGCTGCCTTTAATCTCTTGGATCTCCCTGGTTTCCTGTGGTCTTGCAAGGAGGGAAAGAAAAGACATATGAGTATGTGTAATGGGATGTACTCATGAGGCAAATACATGCAATCACTTAAAGATAAAGATGCCTTATACTGAGGTGTAAGTGTGCAATTTTGACATTTGTGGATGACATAACATTTTGAAATATTCTGAACTGCAAGATTCTGAACTGTAATAAAACCTCAAGAGGATGTAGACAGGAGGGTATAATGAGACTACAATAGGCAAACTGTACTTCATCCAGAAATGCAAAGAAATTAGTTTTGTAGCAGGAATGAGGAGAGGTTATATGAAACCAAGGGCACAAGTACACGGGAGTGCTGGAGTGCAGGGATCTGGGCAAATGATAATATGCACAAATTATTTGAAGGTAACAAGACTGTTTTAGAAAGTGATTAATAAAGTATAGATCACTGGTTTTAAGACTAGGCTATTGTTATGGTCCTGGCTGATGTTATTTCTGGAAAACCATATCCCAAACTGGTACCTGGCTCAATAGATTTTTATGTTTGTTTAATGTGTTGGTCTTCTACTGAAACACGCATATACAATGCTGTAGATCTGGCTTTAGTGATAAAACTAAAGTTTATTTCACAGAAGAAATGAAGATAAAATAGAATGAACCAAACTGTTTACTATAACACAAATTTAAAGAGTTAGAAATACATAGTGAAATGCAATTCCATTAATCCCAAGCCACTCTTTTGTAGTACTTACACCAGAGAGAATTCCCCTCACTACTCCATATCGGGTTTGACTGAGCATGTGATTTCACTTCCTAGTCTTGAGCATTTGATAGCCTCTTCCTTGATTTATCATAAAAGTGAGCTCAGATTTTCTCAGTTTCACACTGTCCCTTTAGAGTTTTTAACCAACCATTTCTGGTCTGCAACATTCAAACTAAACTCCTCACATAACGGTCGTAATGATCCTAAACCACCTCCTTTTCGCAGAAGCAACTGTTTTATAGGTCCAACTTCAGCCAAGATCTCTAAAAACTGATACAACAAAGTTCTTTTTTTCCCTAAGCTATCAGTGTTTCCTCTCATCAAAAAAGAAATTAAAAAATCAATCCTTGACCTTCAAATGCACAACTGGTTATTTTCTTCATTTGTAAAAAGCTGTCAGTTTAAACAAATTCCCGTTAGCCTGCCAGAACATTCTTTCTCAGACTACTTAAAAAAAGATAAACCACCATGGCTACAGAAATACCTAAAAGTTAATCATTGAACTCCTTCAAACTTAAACCCATATACCACTAGGTCAAAATTCTAAAATTCAAAATAAATGATATGAAAACATGTGTAATTCATGCACCTTAACATTACACAATATAGGACAAATGCAATAAATCTATGACAAACCTATATAAGGAACTGGTTTTACTTCAGCTGGGCGTGATATGCATAATGCTGGGTAATGCATTTTATAAAGGATGTGAAGGCATTAGAGAGAGTTCAGAAAAGATTTATGAGAATGATTCCACAAATAACAAACTTCAGTTATATGGATATAATCAAACAGCAGATGTTATCTTTGAAGAAGAGAAGATTATGAGGAAATTTGATGGAGTCCTTCAAAATAGCGCGGAGTTGGAAGAGTAGATAGGGAAAAACTGCTCCTGTTGGCAGTAAGATCTAAAAACAAACAGTAACGACTTAAGGTGATTGGAAATAAAATGCAAACAACATAACAAGCAAATCATGTCCAAGTCATTCTGCTATAGTGTGCATTTCACCAATGCAAATTCGCTGTAACATGACTGATGAATTGAGGATGTTGTTTCTAAATTGTGAACTTTTACAACGTATGTTGGCTGTAATGTGATTACATCGCCAACATTTTAAGCACAAGAATGCAGCCATCACATTATAGAAAAGCTGACTGTATACAGCATGAGTTTAAGATGTGGAATGCACTGTCTGAACATGTGGTGTAGGAAAATTTAATTGTGGGTTTTTGAAGGAGAATTGGACAGTTGTCTGAAGACAGAACATTTGCAGGGCGAGGGATACAGGCTGGGGAGTCAGATTAAGTGAGTTGCTCATGTAACGTGCTGGCAAGGATATCATTGGCTGAGCGGCTTCCTTATTAGCAATACTCCATCTATGATTGAGTGATCTGTAAATCTTGTGAACGATGCACCTTTAATTATTGCTAGTTAGGAACTAACTTCTTGCAGTGTACAAAATTAGGTGCAAAGTTGACTTCTAAATTCAAAGTCCTATCTCGCTGTGATGGAATTTAGCTGGTGGCATGTTGGCAGCTCACTGTTTGGCTTGTCTATGGTTATATTTTCTGGTGATGTCTGCAATATGTATAGTAAAAATAAAATGGTTCATTTTCAGAACAAAGGTACATTTGTATTCATGACAAATATTTTAAAGATGCAGCACTTAAAGAAGACTCAATTGCCCCACATGGTATAATTTCTCATATCAGTTCCAGGCATGGCATATATACAGCTGTAAACAATAGGTTTATTATGCAATCCTCTGGGTACCATGGACTTAAAAACCCATAGTTGAAAAACTTGTTTGTTGTGATTTAACCTTCTCAGACAGGGCATCAGTCAGCATCACAACTAACTTTGACATTGTTGATTTAAGGAGCAGTCCAGTTTCACATGGCTTTACACATTTCGTATCTCTTATCTGTTTTTGCACATTTAGTTGCTGATTGACAGTCAGATTGGATTCAGAAAGATGCCATCCTGTGGTTTTGTAGCCTGTCAGGTTCACCATCCAGATTGACAATCATTAGAAATGTAAAAACATCGAAAATACATGTAGGGGCAGGCCATTTGGCCCTGCAACCATTCAATATGATCATGCTGAAGCAATATATCTCAGCTTAAATCAACACTTTCAACAACAGCCTACTATATGGAGCTCTAACACAGCCAAATCTCTCAAAGTGTTTCTCAGGAAAGTTCCCTTATAAAATTTAATGCCAGGCTATAAAAGGAGATATCAAGCACATGAGAGGAATATTGTACGGGGCATCTTAATGGAAGAAAGTGAGAAGAAATTCCAAAGCACAGGGCATTATCAATTGAAGGTAATGGCATGCTTATATCAACATTGTTCAAAAGGCCGTAATGGGAGGAATGCAGATGTCCCCAGAGTCTTTTAAGATTGGAGAAAATTAGAAGCAGATTGAGAACAGAAATAAGGGAGATCCCATCTACATGAATGCATGAAACATACATGGGCCCTGGTGAAAATTATTACCAAAAAAAACACTATTTGGTTTGATGATATTGTCTACCTGATGCACAGCTCTTATGAAAGACTGGGATGGTGGTCATATAATATATACAGAGAAATCAGATTATGAAAATCATCTGAAAAGTCTGAAAATGCTTAAATAATGACACTTAATATGCTTTGTAAATTTCTAAGCTTAAATGTATACCTACCTTGGGATGAGTGGGTAAGGGCAGAGAAATTGGGCTAATATTAGATTTAGCAACTCTCTGAAAATTTGAAATAATAATTATGGAATTTGGAGTGTATTTAATGTATTTAGTGATCTCAACCCAACTGTCATATGTAATAGAATAAATACAAGTGGGACAAAGACCAGGTGGCACTTGAAATAATGCCTTGAACATTTTTTGACAAATTACTGTAATGATAATGATATTACAGATTCTAAGATTAATTTTTAGCCTTTGAGTGAAGGATTACAATAATGTGTTATGCACTATACAGTATTGAAATAACAACACTGAAATATTTCTCTATTTTGCTGATGAATGTTATAAATAAAATGTATGTAGTTGAACACAGAGCAGAGACAAGAGGGTCGACTATCAAAATATTGCACTCTTCATATTTGTGGCCAAAAGACAGATGGCTATTGTTTTAATTGCATGTATTTATTTACAGTTGTTCTCCAGGTCTGTGGACTCATTTTGTATCCGATCAAATTTGTGGAAACAGCCACCATGCGAACATATCATGAATTCAACTGGGGATACGGCATTGCCTGGGGAGCTACGATCTTCTCATTTGGGGGAGCAGTGCTTTACTGCTTAAACCCAAAGAACTATGATGACTACTACTAAAGTAGAACTGTTTCTACCAACATTCTTAAAGTAGAGCTCACCAATTATGCTTACTTGCTGTTCTTTCAGTTGAAGTGTGGTATTTAACCTGCTATCAATGCATTATCCACTTTGACTACAGTGAAGATAATTGCTTTAACTCCTGCACCAGATTTTTAAAAAAAATCTGGAATAAGTTATAGCTGAAATCTTTGTACATTGGCAGTTTTACATATGGAGAGCTGGAATGCAGACTTCTGGTAACGTCTCATTATCTAAGAGGAATCACAGAAGACTTTGGCTTATAGTGAAGAATATTAAACAAAAACCGCAACTGCAAGATGTTCATATCAATCTATCTGCAGAAAAAGAACTTAACCTAAGTATGATATTGAAGTATTACTTAACCTAAGTATTGAAGCTGGGAACTTACGCTTCATTGTTGGATTTGGTTCAGATAAAGTATCATCTGCTGATTGCTCTGTGGTAACATAAGACAAAATGCATGCTTATATCCATTTACCATTATTCAGCAACATTTTCTGTCAACTTCTGTGTCCTAATGCAAAGTAGACATATTATTCCTGTTTATAATTATTACAGTGTGTTTGGAATAACAGTCCAACTGCTGAAGTTCCATTTGTATTGTCAAATTAAAATTGCAACATTTTCTCTATCATTTTCTTATGCCTACGAATGAATTTTGCAAAATATCTTTAAAGATTTAAAAAAAAACAGCAACTGTACGTACTCTTAGAAGCCTCTTGATTCAAAAACCCAAATGAGCGTTTTGGTGAGGTGAAATGTCAGAAAAAAAAACTTGTATACTATTCTAAGCATTCTAATTTATTTGAGCAACTACTGTATTTTTATATGGACCTCTGCACACAAGTTCCTGAATCTTGTAACTGTGCCTAAAAATACTTATTTTGACTTAAGTCCAAGATAAATATCATATTTCCAGCTATTTGTTACCTCTTTCTTTCTCTGTATTTTTTCCGTCTCAGAATAATATAGATCCATAATATGTTTACTTATTATAAAAAGACTATTTTGGGAAAGTAAAGATTTTTTGTTTCAGCTGTAAAATATGGCATCAATACTATGAATCAATAAAACTGTGCAGAATAAAAGGCCTACATACTTAATTTGTCATCTTATTATTTTCTTCTCATAATTACATCTGAAATTTTACAGCTTTGATTGTATAATTTATTTTCAAACTGTTCTTATCTGTATAAAAACAGAATATACTGAATGTTTAAACTCCCACCAGTATTTCCTTCAGCTGTACGTTACAAAATTGATACTATCAGCAATAAGCATTCCCTTGGTAAATGCACTAACTTCAACAAACAGAACACATGAAATAACCAATAAATGTGCTCCAAGCAATAACAACTGTGGATGCTGTCATACCTTTTGTAATGTAATATAATTATGCTCCTATCACTGGCAGTAAAGCTGCCTCACAGTTTATTGCAATCAGCAACTGGTAAAATATTACCATTGATATTTGTTCTAAGTGAGAGTGACAGTTTGCAAAGCCATTTCACCAATTTAGATTTATAGGAACAGGAAGCCCAGCGAGGCTGTTAAACCATTCACTGAGAGCGTGCCTGATCTGTGCTCTGGTTTCACTTACCCACTTTTGCCTCATATTTGGTAACATCTTTGTTTTCTTTTCCTCAATCAATTTCAGATTTAAACTGAACAACTGATCCAGAGACAATGTTAGAAAATGGGTGAGAGTATGAATGGGCAGGATGGGAAGGGGCATGAGGTAAGAAGATGGGATAGATGAGGCACCAGGTAGGTGGGTTGGTTGACATGTTTGTGTGTGGTACTAGGTTACAGTAACAGCTGGGTTGGAGCAATGAAGTTGTGAATGGCTAGCTGAGTTGTGGTGTAGTTGAGTTGTTTGGTTGAGCTTTCAGGCAAGGTTCTAGTCAGATTGAGTTGACTGCTAATTGAGTGTTAGAGAGAGTGTAGTTGGACTATGGAAATGAGTCAAGTTGTGTTGGAGTTACTATAGTTGGAAGTTGGAAGAGTAGCCATATTGGGTTGGAGGTAGTCAGGAGGTCAGGCATGATAGGGAGCTGACAGGCTAGTCATGGGCTCGATATTAAGTCAAGTGTTTGTGTTAGTCAGAGCTGTCCAAAATCTTCAACTTATCCACAAATCTCAGGGTGCATGGGAATCGCTCATCAGGAGTTCAAACTTCACAGGCAACATTTTGAATTGATTCACGGGATGAGGGTGTCACTGGCTGGACCAGCATTTATTGCCCATCCCAAATTGGCCAGAGAGCATTTAAGAGTCAAACACACTGTAGGTAATCAAATTGAATTACGTGGTTCTGAGCCACAAATTGGCTGAACCAGGTAAGGATGCAGTTTTCTTCCCTGAAGCGCATTAATGAATCAGATGTTTTTTTTTCCTGACAATGAGCGCAATTCTGACTCTTGATTCCAGGTTTTACTGCATTCAAATTCTACATTTGAAATAGCAGGATTTGAACTTGAGTCACAAGAACATTACCTGAATCTCTGGATTCACAGTCCAGTGATAACACCATGAGGCTATTGCCATCCCATGAGGATGAATACATTATGAACTCCCTGGGGTTCTCAATGCACATTTTAGATCATACATCTGGTTTACAACAATTCCAAAACTAGAAGACCCGTGCCATTACCTTTTTGGAATTTAATGTTTCCATTTACATTGATTACCACAAATTTTCATCACCACAAATTTGGATATTTAGCTTTCTATTCCCTCATCTCAATACTATTATCATAGTAAGTCTAATGATACCTACAAACACATCAAAAGAATAATGAGAAAATACCACAAGGTCTAATAAGTTAACCTCATCACAATCTATTAACATCTTCCTCACACAATCTCATAATAGAGAGAAAAAAATTGAGTTCTAACTTAAATTATTGGAACATTCTTCTCCTGCCCTGTCATGCTTGTGACAATACTGCTCCTTTAACAAGGTTATGCCTCCCTTGGCTTATTTTTCATAAAGGTCATAAAAGCAGCAATTCCGAAAGGTTTGGCTTGGATGGGTTCTACAGCCAATTTGATTATAGCTAACGGATACTGCCTCAGACAAAAGGCTTTGAAGTTTTTAAAAACACTTGTACAATGAAATGGGAGTGGCCAGTTTTCCCAGCTCAGCTTTACTCTGTTTTGGTTTGCTTTTACCAAGCAGTAGTTTGAACCTGCTGGACCCAAAAAAGCAGGTCCATGCTGATCCTCCCCCTTTCTGACATCTATCCTGTAAGACCCTGTGTTTGATTTTTTTTCCTTCTTGGCTAAGGGGTGTCATAAGTATTTGGAACAACACCATTAAGTTGAGATAATTTTGGGTTTTTGGATAGGTTAATTTACTTTATATTCTGTTCTCTTTGTGTTTCATTCAGTAATCTTGTAAATAAACTCTGTTTCATTTAAAAATAAGTAGCTTGACCAGCTGCATCACTCCTGGAATATCCACATTGTAACTGCTTAAAACAGCTCGAAAAGTTAGGGTCTGGATTACTTTCTTGAAATGTTTTGAGGGGGTCTGGCCTGGTCCATAACAGTTTGGGGGCTCATCCAAGATTTGTTCTGTAGTTCCTATTTGGGATTAGGGTTGCTAGACCCGTAGACAGCGAGTGGTAAGTGTTTTGTTCTGGCTGTTGAATTTGGTTGGTTTGAACAGTGATTGGGATAGCAATAGCTCTTTCGGTCACAAAGAGTTTTCTGGGGGTGGAAGAAGTGACTTTGGGGGTTATGCAAAAACTGCTGGAATTAGCAGACAATCTGGGGTTGGAGCTTCCTCCTTCCATAAGGAAAGGAGACATAATCACAGCAATAGTTCAGCATTTAAATTTGCTGGAAAAACCATCAGAATTTTTAGACATGACTAAAGCTCTATTGAAAATGAAGCAGCTTGAGTTAGAGGCAAAAGACAAGGAAAGGGCATCAGAAATGAAATGGTTTGAAGTACAATTAAAAGCAGAGAGAGAAAAAAGAAGACAAGGGAAGGGAAGAAAGAGAAGGAGCTTGAACTTTAGAAATTGGCATTTTAAACATGAAAGTCAGGTTAAAAGGATGGAGATGAAGGCTGAATGTAAGTTTAGTGAGGAAGAGAGTGAGGATGAGCAAACCATGGGAACCAAAGGCCTGGTGGGGATCTATTTAAATATATTTAAGCATTGCCTAAATTCGATGAGAAGGATTTAGAAGCTTTTTTCATTTCATTTGAAAAGGTGGCTAAACAAATGTGGCCAGTGATCATGTGGGTTTTGTTGATCCACTTGTAGATAGAGCTAGTGAGGATATCACATCACTATCAGAGGAAGTATCTGGGGCATATGAGGAGGTGAAGAAAGACATCTTAAGTGCAGATGAGCTTGTATCAGAAGCCTACAGACAACATTTCAGGAATCTAAGGAAGGACTGTGGTCAAATCTACATTGAGTTTGAAAGGATCAAACAAGTAATTTTGATAGGTGGATAAGGGCATTAATATAGAGCAAATCTATGACACTTTTAGAGAGACAATTATTTGGAGGAGTTCAAAAATGCACTTCCTGAACTATTGAGAGCTCATGTGGAAGAGCAGAGTGTTAAAATGGCAAGATTAGCAGCTAAAATTGCTGATGATTATGAGTTGGCTCATAAAGCAAAGTTTAGCATCCAATATCAGTTTCAATCTGTGAGGAATAGCAATTGGGGAAAAGAGAAATCCTCACATGGAAAGGAAAAGGTAGATCTTCATGAAGATCATAAGGATAACTTACCACAGGGTAAAAAGGAAACCCTTGAAGGGGAAGGAGAGGTTAAAAAGCTCTGGTGTTTTCACTACAATAAAGTACGCCACATGAAATTGCAGTGTTGATGGGTTAGGAAAACAGTGAGTTTGCTGGAGTGTTAACATAAAGCACAGTGGAGGTGAGAAAGTTGCATGAGAATGTACAAGCTGGTTGGAGGTTGGTTAAAGAGGAAGTGCCAGATCTTCTTAAAGCATATACCTGCAAAGGTAAGATTTACTTGCATAGGCCAGGAGGTTACAATATTAAAAGATACAGATCCACTCAATCTTTTATGTTGAGAGATGAGGAGATATGTACCTCAGAAGGGCTAGAAGAGGTCGAGTAACAGTAATTTATGGTGAGATAAGAAGTGCTCAAATATGTAAAGTGAGGTTAGAGTGTCCAGCGAAGAGCAGCAAAGTATGGGAGGAGTACTGGCCAAACTCTCAGCTCCAGGAATACAATTTGTCCTTGCTTACGATGTAGCTGGTTCACAGGTAGGAGTGCTGCCTACTGTGGTTGAAAAGCCAATGGAAACTCAGGCAACTGAACTATTGCAGGACACATATCCTAGGATCTTTCCAGATTGTGTGGTAAGGAGGTCACAAAGTCACCAGTTGAAACAGGGGAGATCAAAGAGTACAGATAAGAAAGTTGAAATGGAATGAGCAGAGACCCTGTTTGATCAAATGGTTGAGCCAAGCCAGGAGCAGTCAGATGATAAAACAGATGACATAATCAAAATGAGTTATCTTGACTGGAGTTCACCCAGAGCAATGGTGCCAAAACCAGATGATACCCAATGGTTGTGTGTGGACTATCACACTGTTAATGCCATTGCAAAGACTGATGTATGCCTGATTCCACATTTGGAAGACGGTGTTAAGAAGGTAGGACAAGCAACTTGTTTTTCTAAGTTTGACTTGCTCAGAGGATACTGGCAAGTACCTTTGTTTGAAAGAGTGAAGACAATTTCAGCTTTCGCAATGCGGAATGGACTGTATTAGTTTAAAGTCATGCCATTTGGTATGAAAAATGTGCCAGCCCCATTTCAGAGACTAACCAATAAGGTCATTGCTGGATAACCCAATTGTGTCATGGATATAGATAACCTGGTGATTTTTAGTCAGACATGGAAGGAACATTTGCAGCATTTATTAGAGTTGCTCGATCAACTTTGGGAGGTAGGCTTGGTGATAAACCCGGCTAAAAGTAAATTTGCCAAAGCCCAAGTCACTTTCCTGGTCTGTGTTATTGGACCCGGACAAATGACCCCACGGATTGCAAAAACAAACGTTATTGGGGACTTTCCCATACCATCGACAAAAAGAGCAGTACTATGAGTCCTGGGGTTGAGTATATTTTATCAAAACTTCATACTGCTCCACTTGCTGAATTGTTAGAAGTTTCAGCCGACTGTCAGAAGGCATTTCTCAGCCTGAAAGCTGTGTTAACCACTGCCCCATTGTTAGCCACACCTAACCATGCTGAGCCATTCAAGGTGGCTATCGATGCGAGTGGTGTGGGTGCTTTCCTTTTGCAGGGAGATGACAAGAAGATGGAAAGACCTATTGGGGATTTCTACAGGAAATTGAACATTCATCAATGGAAATATTCGACAATTGAGCAGGAAAATTTGAGCTGGGTTTTGGCATTACAACATTTCAGTGGTTATGTTGCCAGTAATGTATCTGAGACAATCATAACCCATTGAAGTTTGTGAAGAAAGTTAAGGACAGAAATGCTGGACTGTTTAGATGGAGCTTGTTGTTACAGCCATTCACTTTGAAAATTGTGCATGTGGCAGGACGAGAAAACGTGATTGCCAACGCATTGTCGAGACTTGAATGAGAAACGGATGCATTTGATGGCAAGAGTGAAACATATTGGAACAGAATGTGGTAGTACATGTTTGCATGATTATTGTCAATGTGATGTATATGGGTGTTGTAGTGTACTAACAATTTAAGATTAAAGGGTTTTAAAATGAAGCCATCTTTGGATATTGATTGCTCATTTTTTTTAAGGGGGGAGGTGTGACGATATTGCTCCTTTAATAATGTTATGCTGTCAGAGAGTCAGAGATATACAGCACGGAAAGAGACCCTTCGATCTATCTCGTCATGCCTAGCAGATATCCCAACTCAACCTAGTCCTGCCTGCTCGCACCCAGCCCATATCCCTCCAAACCCTTCCTATTCATTTGCCCATCTAGATGCCTTTTAAATGTAGCAATTGTACTAGCCTCAACCACAACCTCTGGCAGCTTATTCCATACATGCACCATCCTCGATGTGAAAAGGTTGCCCCTTAGGTCTCTTTTATATCGTTCCCCTCTCACCCTAAACCTATGCCATATAGTTCTGGACTCCCCCACGCCAGGGAAATTATTTGTCTGTTTATCCTATTCTTGCCCCTCATGATTTTATAAATCTCTATAAGGACACCCCTCAATCTCCAATGCTCCAGGGAAAACAGCCCCAGCCTGTTCAGCCTCTCCCTATAGCTCAAGTCCTCCAAACCTGGCAACATCCTTGTAAGTCCTTTTTTAACCCTTTCAAGTTTCACAACATCCTTCCGATGGGAAGGAGACCAGAATTGCACGCAATACTCCAAAATGTCCTGTATAGCCGCAACATGACCTCGCAATTCCTGTACTCAATATTCTGACCAGTAATGGAAAGCATATCAAATGCCTTCTTCATTATCCTATCTAACTGTGACTCTACTTTCAAGGAGCTGTGAACCTACAATCCAAGGTCTCTTTGTTCAGCAACACTCCGTAGGACCTTACCACTAAGTATATAAGTCCTGCTAAGATTTACTTCCCCAAAATTCAACACCTCGCATTTATCTAAATTAAACTTCATCTGCCACTCCTCAGCCCATTGGCCCATCTGATCAAGACTTCTTTGCTGTCCACTACACCTCCAATTTTGGTGTCATCTGCAAACTTACTAACTGTATGTCTTTTGCTCACATCAACATCATTGTAATGGATCCAGTACCAATCCTTGTGGCAATCCACTGGTCACAGGCCTCCAGTTTGAAAAACAACCCTCCACCACAACCCTCTGTCTTCTACCTTTCAGCTAGTTCTATATCCAAATGGCTAGTTCTCCCTGTATTCCATGAGATCTAAACTTGCTAACCAGTATCCCATGAGGAACCTTGTCCAACGCCTTACTGAAGTCCATAAAGATCACATCCATTGCTCTGCCTGATCAATCCTCTTTGTAACTTCTTCAAAAAATTCAGTCAAGTTTGTGAGACATGACTTCCCACAAGAGAGGTTGCAAATACAGCAATTCCGAAATATCTGGTTTGGATGGGTTTTTGGGCCAATTTGATTATAGTTTAAAGATACTGCCTCAGGCAAAAGGTTTTGAAATTTTAAATAAAACACTTGTACAATGAAAGGGGAGTGACCAGTCCTCTCAGCTCAACTTTTCTCTGTTTTGGTTTGGTTTTACCAAGCAGCGGTTTGAAGCTGCTAGACTCAAAGAAGCAGGTTCATGCTGATCCTCCTCTCTCTGACATCTCTCCTCATTGATCTTTCCTTTTTCCCAACGGGTGTTTATGGGGATTGTTGCAAGTATTTGAAACAACATCATTAAATTGGGATAATTTATTAGGTTTCCGGATAGGTTAATTTCTTCTTTATTCTGTTCCCTTTTGTTTGTGTTTCATTTGGTAATCTTGTAAATAAATTCTGTTTTGTTTAAAACTAAGTCGTTTGACCAGCTGCATCAGTCCCCGAATATCCACCCACACCTGTTTGAAACAACTGGCAAAGTTAAGGTCTGGGCTATTTTGTTGAAATGTTTTGAGACGGTCTGGCATGGTCCATAACAAGTTCCATAAAACTCTATTGGCCTTTTCCTTATTATTACACTGGCAACCTCCAGTCTCATGAGACAATAGTTTGCACCTTGGAGTTCATCATCCTAATCACCTAAACATCACCTGAAGGCTTAGTGTCCTGATTTGGCATGGCAGCCATTCTAGCTGCAGATGAAGACAGAGGACTGAATAATTGTAGGATTCACCAGCCACTGTCTTCTCTGGGCTTGCTTCTTAGCCAACTGAGCTTCCCAATTTACCTCAGCTCTTCCATTGCCCCTCCAAACAATCAGCCTCCAGATGTCCCAGCCATCAGTGCTCCAGTTAACTATGTCAATGTCAGCCATTTTCCTTTCTTTATTCCAGATGTCCTTGCATCAAAAGCAAGGAGACTAGCAAACCATGACCTAGTGGCCAAGTTATACGAACTTCGTTTATCCAATGAATATGGCTGAGCCAGTGCAAAGTCATTAGTTTAGTAACAGATGTATGCTGACAGAAGGACCAATATAACTGAGATCATGAAGATAGAAACTGTTCATCTTTTGGTCCTGTCTAATGTTAGCTGACTAAGTCTTTTCAGGGAGTGCGATGAGGACATCAAAATCAACAATGTGCCTTCCACACCTAGAAATGGCGTCTTCTGTCTAGAACTCAGTAAGCTCCCTGCTAAAAGAGTATAGACACCAGCAGCTGCATGTTTCTGTAAGCCAGTTCAAAGTGAGTTATCAAATGTGGAAAGATTTCCTGAGATTTTATTTATAGTATATGTTCATCAGTCTGCAAACTCTCAAACAACTTATTCAACTGGACTAAATCCAATTCTTCTATCATTTTAAATATCTTAATCACACCCTCTTCAAGTCTCAACTTTTCTTGTGTGATTTATCGTAATTCTTGGACTACCTCTTTGTGACTAAGAACTGTGATGCGTAGCGTTGATTTGATATCAATTCTCTGCACCTTCTCCTGACCCTTAATACATTTGTTCTGTGCAAATGGACCAACTTTATATATGACCTGGGCAGAAAGATAACAATTTTTCTATACAGCAGACATTATAGCGTACACTTTATCTGCCTCCTGAAATGCTTGCAATGTTCAAATTGTGAACGTTTATTGAGATGTCAACTTTTAACCTAGCTGCTTCCTCCTCTTCAGATGTCTGTCATCACCAATGACTTATAACAATTTCTATTAATAGAGATTGCTTGCAGAATTAAACATGGCAGGAGCATTATCAAACAGCATTTAACAACTAGCTCAGTGGTTAGCACTGCTGCCTAGAGCGCCAGGGACCTGGGTTCGAGTCCCACCTCAGGCGACTGTCTGTATAGCGTTTGCATGTTCTCCATGTGCCTGTGTGGGTTTCCTCCAGGTGTTCTGCTTTCCTCCCACAATCCAAAGATATGCAGGTCAGGTGAATTGGTCATGCTAAATTGCCCATAGTGTTAGGTGCATTAGTCAAGGGTAAACATAGGATTGGGGAATGGGTCTGGATGGGTTACTTTTCAGAAGGTCGGTGTGGGTCGGAGGGCCTGTTTCCATGCTGTAGGGAATCTAATCTAATCTAACCTAATAAACTGATCAGATAAGATAGTGTAGTACAGGTCACCAAAAGGTTATACAAAGAGATCCAGGGAAAAAAGGAGATGTAAAGGTTTAGGAATTCTAGAACTTAGAACCCAGGAAGCTGCAAGCACAATCAATGCTGGAACTATTGAAATCAGGAATGCTGAAAAGAGACCAAAAATGGAAGAATAAGATGTCTTGGAGGATTGCAGAGCAGGATGAGATTACAGAGAAAAAGAAGTTAGACCTTGGAGGGACTTTTGGTTTTGGCTGATCTCAAATTCACAGAGAATAGAATGTGGTAGATCAATCAGCACTGCAGTGGAATTTCAAATCTAAAAGTAACCAAAGCATGGATGAGAGTTTCAACTATAGATGATCTGAAGATGGAGCAAAGTTAAATGGTTTAAGGAGGTGGAAATTGCAACAGTTAGTGATGGCACAGAAATGTGGTCAGTAGCTCATTTCAGGATCAAATGTGATTCAAGGGTGAGAAACAATCTGCTTTATTTTCAGAGTTTTACAAGGAGAAGGATGGAGCCAGTGGCAAATGAATGTAACTTTTGGTGGAGCACAAAGGTGTGGGCTGGATTTAATGGAGGCCAGCAGAGTAGACATGCTGCTAGTGGGGATGGATAATGATCCTGAAACAAAATGGAGATAATACTAGCAACAGATTCTGTCATCATGTAAATTAACCCTCATTAAGCTGGGAATGGAAAGAGCCCAAATAGGAATCCCAATCAGTGGGCAGGAATTAGGAATAAAGATTCCACCTAAAGTCAATTATCGCTGACTTCAGTGGGCTTACTGGTGATGCAGAAATTCACCAAAGATCCTGAAGCAGCACCTTCCAAATCCATGACCACTTCCATCCAGAGAGTGTTCAAAGCTAAAAATCACATGATGCCAGGTTATAGTCCAACAGGTCTATCTGAAAATACAAGATTTCAGAGCACTGATTCTTCATGACCAGGGCAGTAGATAGATGGGAACAGCACCACCTGCAAGTTCCCTTCCAAACCACTCAACATTGTGACTTGCAAATATATTACCGTACTTTCAGTTTAATTAGATCAAAGTCCTGAAATTCCCTCCCTAATGGCATTGTGAGCTAATCTGCAGTGATGGACTGCAACACTTCTAGAAGGCAGCTCGCCTTCCCAAGGGCAATTAGACCTGAGCAATAAATGCCGGCCAGCCAATGATGCCCAGGTCCCATGAGTGAATAAACAAAAAATTGTGATTGAACCAAAATGGAATAGCCTTCCTGTTCCTCCAAAAGACAAACCAGAACTGCTTTCAGGTTTGCTTGAGCCTCTCAGGGGTTGTCCCTTTTTGACAATTGAGGGATCAGATCTGCAAAGAGCCACTGAATGGTTGTCTGCCCTTTCTTCTTTCACTGTTGCCCACAAACAAGTGCTTTCCCATGAGCCCCAGGCACCAATGTCTTGGATACAGTGTTGACATGGGGCAGGGGCTCAATACATTATCTGCAGGAGCCTCCAATTCTACTGCTTATAATGGACAGCCATTGGTCCCTAAATGGCTACCAACTCTTAGGCATGAGATTTCCATCCTTGAGAGGTTATAATTGCTTGAGACCCCAGATATTATCCATTTAAGTAGTTGACAAACACTTAGCTGGATCAATCTCCATCTGAGAAGCAACATAACGTTCCTGCCAAATTCTCCGACTGGTGAGGGGAGCATTGCATTGCTGGAATAATATCCAGATAAATAATTCCAGTCTTTTAATATTTAATTGGAAGCAATTTCATCTCATCCAGTACTGGATGCTCGATAATCATTCCGAGAGAAAGTGAAAGGTGTTGCACGAAATGGTGTTGAGGTAAAGTTGAGTGTTGCCAGCAGACAAAGTGGAAAGCACACAAGTTGTGCTTTTGCATTATGTCACTGAGAGATGATATGGAGAAATAGGAAAGGACTTAGGATAGATCCTTAAGAGATGTCAGATGTATTGATGTGGAAGCAGGAACAGAAACTCATTACGGGCCAGTTAAACCGGATAATAAAACAATAACTGGTATTGTGAAAACCTGTTGAAATGTGGTTCAATATTTCACAGATTTGTTTATAGTGTGCAGGTTTTCATGGTTCCCAAAAGAGTTAAATCTTTATGTGAGCCTTCATTTTGCTCGTGGAAAATAGAAGAAAATAGCAATATTCTTATTAACACCACCCACCTATAATGTGGTTTAACTTTTTGGACCCCAACATTTGCATTTTAATAGAATTCCACTGCAGTTCAAACAAGATAAAGATCTCAAACATTTTGACTGAAACATAATCAATTAATAAAAATGAGAAAGATTTCATTAACTCAGTTCATAATTTTATTAATAAAACTAACAGTAAATGTACTTTGTAATATCATAATATGATTAATATCTTAAAATTAGTGCAATTAAATGCATAGATTTAGGTATTAACCAACAGCAAATTAGTTTTATGAATACACAAAAATATATCGCCAATTGTGTTATGATTATACCATTTTGTACTTGGCATGTTGAATTTAAAATTATTAGATTGAATGATTATTTAGTAAAGTATATACAGACACAAGGTAAAGAACCAGTAAGATCACAGGAGTGTACCATGGCGTGTTTACCAGATAAATGTAACTGTAATATAACTACACAGTGATCTAATTGCAAGATTTATTTGTCCTATTTTATGAACAAATTAGCTTTTTCATCATCCAACAGAGAAAATGTAGGCCTTCTTTAATGCAATGTTCCAGTTGCAATGTTATCTCTGAATTCATTGACTGCTAATTACTGCTAATTATTTTAGAACGTTGATAGAATTTTAATCAAATTGCTTTCTTCCTTGTGCATTTAACTTGTGGAGTGCCATGCAGGTGTGGCATTTTGATAAATCTGAAAATTATAATTGCAAAGCAAAAGCAGTGAGTAGACTTCAAAGTCTTTTTTTTGTTTAAAAAGTTAAATGTAAAAGTATGACATATTATGTTAAAGATTAAAAGCTATCATAAATAATCCTTTTGAATTGTGTTATTCAGAATATAATTGGAAAAGAAATTTTGGAATGTAATTTCAAGAAAGAGCCCCAGTATGTTATGGCCAGGTAAGGAGGCTGTGAGGCTCCCCTCTTTTTAAGCTCTCTCATTTAACCACGATTTGGAGATGTCGATGTTGGACTGGGGTGTACAAAGTTAAAAATCACACCACACCAGATTATAATCCAAAAGGTTTCATTGGAAGCACACTAGCTTTCGGAGCGATGCATTTAACCACAGCAGAGACATTGGAATGAATTATATGTTATATTTGGGGAAGTGCAAGTTGCATTCAGTTTTTTTCTAAGGTTTCTCCCCACAAGTCCCAGTGACATTTCTCACCGTATCTTACCAAATTCACCTCATTAACTATCTATCCCACTCCAATAGTGTCTTTCACATCATATTCAATCTCCTCTTAACCATGTGCCTTTCCCAGAACAACTTGCTACTCAATGGATATATCCGCAAAATGATGACATTGGCTGAACTGGTTCAAGAAGTCAGCTCACACCAATCTCTCAAAGATGATTGGGAATGGTCAGTATGCATTGGTCATGCAAGAGACAACTCTGATCACATGTGCAAGTACAAAAATACCCATTCAAAACCAAGGAACCAATGATAAAGTTTTTGTGAGTGAAAGAAAGAAGAATTTGACTGCTTACTAACACTGAGAACAAAAATGAAATGTGACATTAAAAGTACTGCAAAATATGTCACATGCACAAAAAGGAAAGTAAAAGAGTATGCATTGTAAAAGTCCTCTGAGTCCTTCGGCTACAAGGTTTTGACTTATGGTCACAGTTGTGCAATTGATGTCTTATATCTTCAGTCACTCTGAAATCTCTAAATATTTTAGAGTTCTCTGTGAGTGAATGTTTTCCAATTTGCATTATGACTAAATGCTATTCAAGATGCTGAGTGGAAGTGGAGAGTTTTGAATTTAGCTGCAACAAATCCCTCTCCCTGGCACTCTGCAAAATAAGCTGTTTGAAATGCAGTTTATTTTTCTATTCCTGTGTCTGATTTCATTGCTGCTGCAAGCTATGTAATTTGCAGGTGAGTCTCTATCATCTTCAATGCATAATACTTATATAAAGATATAAATCAAACCTCAGGTATGATCCAAGTTTTGACAAACATGCTATTTTTGACTCGAAATGGTTCTTGTTGATCGATGGTTTCATGAGTTGGTTCAACCTGTGCTCAGCTGTTTTTATAAAAGCCATATTAGTTCATAAAGTTGCTAGACATTGAAATTAGATCGTGAAAGTTGAAGATTTATGTCCATATGTTAACAATGTTTATAACCAGTTCTGACAACAAATTCTGAACTTCTTAAACTAACGTGGAGAGATTTTCATTTTTTGATCTCAAGGGCTTGAGTTGCTGAATATGATGGCAAGGTCTGAGGTGTGGGGTGTGGTGGTGGATGAAGGTGCTCAGGCCCTAAGATAATAGAACTTGATATTAAGTCCTGAAGTCTATACTGTTCCCAAGCAGAAATGAGATGCTGTTCTTTGAGCTTGCACTGAACTTCGTTTTCTGTGGACACAACATAAGCGTTCTGCAAAGCGATTGCCCAATCTGTACTTCTTATCCCCAAAATCAGAAGTCACACAACACCAGGTTATAGTCCAACAGATTTATTTGAAATCACAAATTTTCAGAGCGCTGCTCCTTCATCAGGTGACTATGACCCAATGTCATGTGACTTCTGACTTTCTCCATCCAACACTGGCACCTCCACATTTTCTCCCCAGTGTAGAGGTCATCACATTGTGAGCAGCAAATACAGTAGATCAGATTGAGTGACGTGCAGGTGAATCACTGCTTCACCTGGAAGGCGTGTCTGGTCCCTTGGATAGTGAGGAGGGAGGAGGTAAACAGGAAAGCGCTGCACCTTCTTTGATTGCATGGAAAGGTGTCATAGGGGTGTGGGGAGGCATTGAGAATGGAAAGGGGGTGGACCAGGAGGTTTCTGAGGGAATGGCCTTGCAGAAGACTGACAAGGGAGGGAAGAGAATATGTATCTGATGGTGACATCTCGCTGAAGGTTGCAGAAATAGTGGAGTGGTAAGAGAGATCTGGGGAATCCAGTTGGGATGGAAGAGAAGGGTGAGAGCAGAAGTGCTCAAGATAGGCACCCTGTCAGCCATGGTGTTGGGGAATCCTCAGTTGAGAAAAAAGGTGGACATTTTGGAGGCCTCCTTGTGGAAGGTGGCAACATTGAAACAGATCTAATGGAGATGGAGGAACTGGGAGAATGGAATGGAGTCCTCACAGGAAGCAGGGTTTGAGAATGCATAGTCCAGATAACTGGGGGAGACGGTGGGTTTATAGTGGATATTGATGGCCAGCCTATCCCCATAAATGGAAACAGAAATGTCAAGGAAGGGAAAAGACGAATCAGAGATGGATCAGGTGAAAGTGAGAGCAGGGTGGAAAATGTAAGTGAAAATGCTAAACTTTTCCATTTCCTGAAAAGACAGGAAAGCAGCACCTTATATGACATTCATGTACTGGAGATGAACTCAAGTAGGACTGGGACAAGGAATGTTCCATATAACCCACAAAAAGACAGGCATAATTGGGGCCCATAGGGGCATCCTTGGCCACACCTTTGACCTGAAGAAAGTGGCGGAGTTAAAGGAGAAGTTTTACTAAGTGAGGACATGTTCAGCCAAGTGGAGGAGAGCAGTGGTGGGTGGGTCGGTTCAGACCTTTCTTCAGGAAGAAGCAGTGAGCCCTGAGATCATCCTGATGGATGCGTAAAAGAATTGCACATCCACGGTAAAGAAGAGGCAGTTGGAATAGCTGAACTGGGTTTTTTTTTTGGAGAATTGTGGATGCAAGTGGAGAGGGTCAAGGGAAAAGAAAATCGAGTCAGGGCAGAAAAAGATGACTTCTGTGGGGCAGGAGCAGGCGGAAGGTATGGGTCTGTCCATGCAGTCCTGTTTGTGGATCTTAAGAAGAAGGTAGAAGTGGATACTGTGGGTTTGGAGAACTATGAGCTAGGAGACGGTGGGGTGTGATGATGCTGCTCCTTTAACAAGACTATGTTGTCCTTGATGAAAATGTGTTGCTGTAAAAGCACAGCAGGTCAGGCAGCATCCAAGGAGCAGGAGAATCGACGTTTCGGGCATGAGCCCTTCTTCAGGAAGGGCTCATGCCCGAAACATCGATTCTCCTGCTCCTTGGATTCTGCCTGACCTGCTGCGCTTTTCCAGCAACACATTTTCAGCTCTGATCTCCAGCATCTGCAGTCCTCACTTTCTCCTATGTTGTTCTTGGGTTTTCTTACAGAGAGGTTATAAAAGCAGTGATTCAAAAATGTCTGGCTTTACAGCCAATTTGATTATAGCTAACAGACACTGCCTCAGGCAAAAGGGTTTTAAATTTTAAAAGAAAATCTTGTACAGTGAAAGGGGAGTAGCCAATCCTCTCAGCTCAGCTGTTCTGTGGTTTGGTTTGATTTGGCTATGCACTGAAAGCAGTCAGGCAGTTTGGAGGCTGCTGGTGCAAGAAACAGCTCCATAGAAGTGGGTGTTCCATGATGAGTCTCTCTCTGACATCTCTCCTGTAAGATCCTTTATGGGGATTGTTGTAAGTAGTTGGAACAGCATCATTAAATTGGGATCTGTTGGGTTTTTGGATAGGTTAAGTTATTCTATATCCTGTTCTCTTTTGTTTGTGCTTCATTCGGTAATCTTGCACGTAAATTCTGTTTTGTTTTAAACTAATTGGTTTGACCAGCTGCATCTTCCCTGGTATATCCCACTATACACCTGCTTAAAACAACAAGAACAGTTAGGGTCTGGGCTACTACCTTGAAAGTTTTTGAGGGGTCTGGCATGGGTCCACATCAGGGCATAAGTGTAGGGGCAGGAAAGCGGGTAGTGGATGGGGGGATGGGGAGTGCTAGTGCAGGTGGGGGGGGGGGAGTTGGTATGTGATGTTGTATCACCAGATAAAATGAGGTTAGTGACCATTGTGGACACAATCGTCAGATATTTGATGATGGTATCATGGTCTGGGGGAGATAGGAGGAGTCTGCGAGCTGGCACTCAGCCTCTGCAATGTCGAGGTCAGTGCACCAGACCCTTGCCGACAGGCTTCTTCACAAAATCAGGGTTGAATCTGAGAGCATGGAGTTCAATCAGTTCAGAAGGAGACAGGTTTGACTGGGTGAGGGAGCCATGATGTGGAGGAGCCAGTGTTGGACTGGAGTGGGCAAAGTCAAAAATCACACAACACCAGGTTATAGTCCAACAGGTTTAGTTGGAAGTACTAGCTTTCGGAATGCTGCTCCCTCAGACTCCTGCACTCTAAAAAAAAAGGTCCTCGCTTGCCCAACCTCTCCCTATAACTCAGATCCTTAAGCCTTGGCAACATCCTTGTAATTTTTATTCTGCGTTCTTTCCAGTTTAATAATATCCTTCCTATAGCAAGGATACCAAAACTGAATGCAATACTCCAAGTGGGCCTCACCAATGCCCTGTACCTGCAACATAACTTCCTAACTTCTATACTCAATGCCCTGACTGAAGGCCAGTGTGCCAAAAGCCTTCTTCACTGCCCTGTCTACCTGTGACTCCACTTTCAGAGAACCGTGCATCTGAACTCCAAAGTCCCTCTGTTCTACTATACATCTTAAGGTCATACCATTACCATGAAACTCCTGCCTCAAATGACTTTCCAAAATGCAAAACCTCACACTTACCTATATTAAACTCCATTTGCCATTCCTCGGCCCACTTCCCTAGCTGATCAAGGTCCTGCTGCAATTTCTGAGAACCTTCCTCACTGTCCATGGTACCGCTTATTTTAGTGCCATCTGCAAACTCACTAATCATGCCTTGTACATTCTAATCCAAATCATTTCCAGAACAACATCGATTATCCGAATGGGACAGGTGGGGAGTATTTTGTTCAGATAACTGATTGTTTGAATACTGCATAATGTTTTTACGAGACCTTGAGATTTTCTTTGGATAATCCAAAATTTGAATAATTGACACACGGATATTCGAGGTTGTCCTGTATATAGATAGCAAACAGTAATGGACCCAGTAGTGACCCCTGAGGCACTCCACTAGTTACAGGACTCTCGTCCAACAAGCATCATAGAAGAATACAGCGCAGTACAGGCCCTTAGGCCCTCAATGTTGCGCCGATCCAAGCCCACCTAACCTACACTAGTCCACTATCCTCCATATGCCTATCCAATGCCCGCTTAAATGCCCATAATGAGGGAGAGTCCACCACTGCTACTGGCAGGGCATTCCATGAACTCATGACTCGCTGAGTAAAGAACCTACCCCTAACATCTGTCCTATACCTACCCCCCCCCTTAATTTAAAGTTATGCCCCCTTGTAATAGCTGACTCCATACGTGGAAAAAGATTCTCACTGTCGACCCTATCTAAAACCCTAATCATCTTGTACGCCTCTATCAAGTCACCCCTAAACCTCTTTTCTCCAATGAAAACAACCCCAAGTGCCTCAGCCTTTCCTCATAAGATCTTTCTACCATACCAGGCAACATCCTGGTAAACCTCCTCTGCACCCGTTCCAGTGCCTCCACATCCTTCCTATAGTATGGCGACCAAAACTGCACACAATACTCCAGATGCAGCCGCACCAGAGTCTTATACAACTGCAACATGACCTCAGTACTCCGGAACTCAATTCCTCTACCAATAAAAGCCAGTACGCCATATGCCTTCTTCACCGCACTATTTACCTGGGTGGCAACTTTCAAAGATCTGTGTACATGGACACCAAGATCCCTCTGCTCATCCACACTACCAAGTATCCGACCATTAGCCCAGTACCCCATCTTTTTGTTACTCTTACCAAAGTGAATCACCTCACACTTAGCTACATTGAACTCCATTTGCCACCTTTCTGCCCAGTTCTGCAGCTTATCTATATCCCGCTGTAACCTGCCACATCCTTCCTCACTGTCTACAACTCCTCCGACTTTCGTATCATCCGCAAACTTGCTCACCCAACCTTCTAACCCCTCCTCCAGGTCATTTATAAAAATGACAAACAGCAATGGTCCCAAAACAGATCCTTGCGGAACACCGCTAGTGACGGCACTCCAAGATGAACCTTTGCCATCAACTACTACCCTCTGTCTTCTTCCAGCCAGCCAACTCCTAATCCAAAACTCCAACTCACCCTCAATGCCATACCTCCGTATTTTTTGCAGTAGTCTACCATCCTTCCACTATAATCCTCTGTTTCCTATCATCAAGCCAATTGAGAATCCAATTTGCCAGCTCCCCCTGGGTTCCACACGATCTATCCTTCCAGAACAGCCTACCATGTGGAACCTTATGAAAGGCCTTCATGAAATCCATAGAGACTACATCTACTGCCCTGCCCTCATCAACTTTCCTGGTCATTTTATCAAAGAACTCTAACAAATTTGTGAGGCATGATCTCCCACACACAAACTCATGCTGATTACACCTAATCAAACCTTGTCTTTCCAAATGCTGTGGATTTTATCTTTCATAATCTTCTCAAGTAACTTACCTACCACAGATGTTAAGCTTACTAGTCAACAGTTTTCAGGTTTTTCTTTGCAGCCCTTTTTAAATAAGTGCACAAAATTCACTCCCCTCTAATCTTCTGAGACTTCACCCTTGGCTAATGATGATGCAAAAATATCAGCCAGGGCCCCCACAATTTCTTCTCTAGTCTCTTGCAGTGTTCTTGGATACATCTGGTCAGGGCCAGGAGATTTATTCACCTTCATACATTATACTGGGACCACTTTCTCAAAATCTATCCTGTTTAGCTGGATAAGTCCACTCTTTCATCCCAAGAATCAGCTGAGTGAATTGCTTTTGAACTATCTCCGATGACAGTATATCCTTCCTTAAATATGGAGAATGCAACTATACACACCTCACCAACACCCATGTGGTTGTAACAAGGTTTCTCTGTTTTTAAACTTCAACCAATTAGCAATGAAAGCCAAAATTCCATTTGCCTTCGATAGCACTTGCTGCACCTGCATGCTAACCTTTTGTGTTTCATTCACAAAAATCACCCTGATTCCTCTACATTACACTTTTTTTTACAGTCTTTCCATTTAACCAATTGTCTGCCATCTGATTCTTGGTACCTCAAACTTTCCTACACTAAATTCTATCTATTGAGTCTTTGCCCACTCACACCCTATAATCTATATCCCCTAGTAGATTCCTTATGTCCTTATTTTAACAAATCATCCCGCCTATTTTTGTATCATTAGCAAATTTGCATATAATGCACTCTGCTTCCTCTTCCAATTCGTTAATATAGATTGTAAATAATTGACACCCTCAGACTAATGCACTAATTATGTCTTTTCAACCTGAAAAAAAGGCTCATTACTCCTGACTCTCTCTGTTGCATGTTAATCCATGCTAGTACATTACCTCCTCAATTCTGTAAGCTCCTATCTCGTGCAATGACTTTTTATGTGCCAGAAATCCACATACTCTCTATCTACCATTCCACTTTATCAGCTCTGTTTGCTTTATTAGATTTCCTATAATATAGAAACAGGTCATTTGGTCCAACAAGTCCACACTGACCCTCCAAAGAGTAACCTACCCAGACCTATTCCCCTACTGTATATTTACCCAACTAATGTACCTAACACTATGGACAATTTAACATGGCCAATTCACCTGATCTGCACATCTTTGGACTGTGAGAGGAAACCAGAGCACCCAGAGGAAACCCACACAGCCACAGGGAAAATGTACAAACTCCACACAGACACAGTTGCCCAAGGCTGGAATCGAACTCAGGTCCCTGGCACTGTGAGGCAGTCATGCTAACCATTGAGCCACCATGCCCACCCATGAAGCAGTAGCAGGAAGCAAAGTGTATTATATCCACATTTATCCCCAAACATCCCTAGAAAATTTGTCAAATATGATGTCCCTTTCACAAAATCATGTTGACTCTGTTTGATCGTGTTAAGTCAAATTTTCTAGGCCCCTGGCTTTTTTCCAATAACAGGTGCTAGCTAACATCCCACATCCTACAAGTGCATAACTAAAAAAAATCTTATTATTTCCTCCTTTCTGTCTGCCTCTCTTCTTGAACAGGGATGTCAGTGGGTTTCCAACCTATTGGAACTCTAAGAATCCAGTGAGCTCTGGTTTATTTTAAACAATGTTTCCATTATCTCTGCAACTATTTTCTTTAAAGTTCTTGAATGGAGGCCATCAGGTCATGGTGACTGTCTGTCTTTAGTCTGAATAGCCTATCAACTATCGACCCTGTTATACCATCTTTCCTCCCATTAGCGCCTTGGTCTTTTGTTATTTTGGGATATTTATAGTGTCCACCAACATGAAGATCAATGCAAAGTATTGCTTTAAACTATATATCATTTCTTTGTTTCTTGTTATTAACTTCCTTGTGCATTGTCTAAGGGTTGCTCACTTGTTTCAATTGCTCTCCCTCTTGACTCAGGGCACTGGCAGAGGCTTCTCCAATGCTAGATATGGATGCCCTTACCCGTCTCACTTACAGTAACACTCTCCTGTCTTTCAGCATGAGCAAAGAATGATGGAATTAATATAAGGGATATGGCTGCTTCCTGAATGTTGTCTTGGTACCTCTCCTACTTCCTGATGTGCAGCACCAGAATTCAGTAATGATTACTGCTGGGACTGCAAGAGGGAACAGGCTGAATAGAATAGGTACGTCCTGGGATTTTACAAGGAAAAGATCAGAGAGCCTAAGGAAAATCAAAAATGCCTGAACCAGGAGACTAGGATTTAGAAGAAAAGATGGGGAGGAATGAGATTGCAGGTGATATCCTGAGTGTTGCCTCCATACATACAGGACAGCTCTCCAACACTTCCCAATCACCACACCCCACATACCCCCATCCCCAAAGCCCCACAATGCCACTTATTGATTTGCCTTCCCCTTTCAGCCTATCCAAAGAGACCCTTGCAAAAATAGCCCTCACTATCTGGCTCACTGACCACTGCCCGTCATTTTCTGGCAGTGAATTTGGGCCCTTACTTGAATATCGACTGGATCAGGAATGGTTCCAGTAGGTATAAGGATGGATTGACTAGTGGGCCAACTACCTACCCAGAAGTATGATGTGAAGCAGGTCAGGGTGAAAGGGATGGAGGTGGGCTGAGCACTCAATATATTTTATGCTGAAAACACAATCAGAGTTGGGGCTGTATAATCCAAGTCTTGATTTATTTTCCAAATGGGATGTTTGGACACATGCTAACTGATCTGAATGCATGTCACTCGGTTGACTGCAAGTACACAAAGTAAATCAAAATGCCTATATTTTGAATCTATGAACTGTTCACCCATTGCAAACATGCACTGAAATATTCACAAACTGCATAGAGAAGTGCATTTTGCTGGAAATAATACCTTTAAAGTTCAAAAATAAAATGTGACTGAATTGGTTTCTCCATAAGTCATTCTGTTTGAGATTGCTGTAATCAATACTCATTAGCAGCAGTGTGTATTGTGCTGAATTCTATACTGTAGAATACTACTCTATTTGAAAAATAAGCTTAGATGTGCTCAGCTCTTTATAACCTTTGAGCATGAAACAATATTTGCTGCTTTCAGATCTGAGCTTCTCTAACAATTACAAATACGTATTCTGTAAATTTGCAAAGCTATTTTAGAAAAGAATTAATAAAATGAGCAGAACTATACATAATTTGTATTAAGTAAATCATGTATTTGTACAGTCATTAATAACTATCATTGCAGGGAAGTTATATTCTCTAATGGGTGTAAGGTTTGTCATTAAAAGTGTCAAGTATATCTTCCTTTTCCCTGAGATACATGACTACAGAAATTGATTCTTCAATGCCTAAACACAAACTGATTAACATTTGATTACAAATGACAGTTTAATTAGAGAGAATGCCATTTTCATTGTAAGAGGTCAGTAGCAGAACAAAATTCCCTGACATCTTCATGTGAATGAGCAACACTAATCACCAAAGGATGTATTTTTTAAAAGCTTTTTATTGTTCTGTTCAGCTTTTTTAAATAATGTGAGGCAAACATTGGGGGTGGGGTGGTGAATTGGTTTGGCTGTAATGCAAAGCAGTCAATGCCTTATTTTCTGCTTTAAAACAATACTGCTGCCTGTACATTGAAGTATCAGTCTGGAGTGTTCCTGAACTGCTGACATCTGCACATTCACTGTCCTCGAGGCTACTTGCACCTTATCTCTAAGTCAGGCACTTCAACTCCTTGTGTGTTGTAACATTTCTTTATTTACACCTGGACATGGCGGGCTATCAAATGCAGCCCTCTAGTTTAGTGTGTAAGACGTCACTCTTCATACGCTTATTAGAGACATATGTTTTCGCTCTTACTGATGTCAGAGTAATGTGACCAATCACATCATTACGATTTGCAAGAATCCCATGCCACATTCCTTGCTTTCTTTCTCCTTGGCCTATGCTATTCCATTAGTTTACTAGTACTGATTGTTTGTAATCATTGACATCTTCATTATTACCATTGTCATAATTAATGCCAGCATCACCATCTCCTCAGCTTTAGGTCACAACCTCCTGCCAACCCCCATCATGCTGAAAGTCTGAATCTCACTGAGTGACAAGATATGGATCACTGGCCGGATGTCCAAATCTAGTTTGTTTGAGCGCAACACAAGGGTAGGTCTTTCTTAAAATGGGCCAGTACTGGTTAGCGATTTTTGAGAAGATTTGTAGCTTAGGTTGAAGTTCTGGATATAGGTTTGTTCGCTGAGCTAGAAGGTTCATTTTCAGACGTTTTGTCACCATGCTAGGTTACATCATCATCAGTGAGTCTCCAGATGAAGCCTTCATCTGGAAGCTCACTGATGATGTTACCTCGCATGGTGACAACACATTTAAAAACAGACCTTCCAGCTCAGCGGGCAAAGCTACACCCAGTATTGGTTGCCTATCATTGGTCATCCTTGTTCAGGTGATAGTGAGTTGCCTTCAATAACTGCAGCAGTCAATTTTGGTATAGGTATATTCACAGCACCATTAGAGAGGGAGTTCTAGGCTTTTGCTCCATTGATACTGAATTACTAGCAATAAATTTCCAATTAAGTGTGTGTGAATGGCTTGGAGAAGGAGTTTCAGGCAGCGATGTTCCCATGAATGTTATGTTCTTGTTCTTCTAGATGGTAGCGATCATACGTTTAGAAGGTGCTTTTTAAGTATCCTTGGTAAAATTCTGCAATGTATCGTGTAGGCAGTACACATTGTTGCAACTAAATATTGGTGGTGGAGGGAGTGAATATTTGTGGATGTGGTGCCAATCAAGCAGGCTGCTTTGTCCTGTCAAACTTCTTGAGTGTTGTTGAGCAACTGAGGGGTATTTCATCACACTTCTCACTTGGGACTTTGCAGAATTGTTTTGATTTGCAGTTGTCTTTTCCAGTGGCTAGATCGATGCCAGGTGGTCCATCTGGGTTTGTTGCTTTGTTTTTGGAGACTTTTTTTGCAATTGCTAGAACTGAAAATCTTGCTGGGCCATTTAAGATCAGCCACATTGGTGTGGATCTGGAGTCATATGTTAGCCAGATAAAGTAAGGCAGGCAGTTTTCCTTCCCCGAAGGACAACAGTGAAACAGCCAGTTCACTATAACAATCTACAATGGTTTTACAGTCATTATGAGACTTTTAATTCCAGTTTTTAAAAATTAAATGCAAATCCCACCATCTGCTATTTATGGCCATCCCACTGATGATCATATTCAATCTCTCCTCCCAGCTTCAGTAAACCAATGCTTCGTTACCTCTCTCTGAGGTGGTGTAATGAAAATCAAACCCCAACATCTCAATTTAGCTGACTTTCAGAATAAGGGTTGACAGAAAGCTGGTTTCTGTCCTTCATAAAAATAACTATTTACTATAAATAAGTAAGATTCTAGCTACAAGTAAACAATTACAAGCCATCAGCATTTAACTTTACTAGCTAAAACTCTAACCTCCTTATACAATTCCCCCTTACACGAACATATAGTAACAAACAGAAAAAGAAAAATAGGTGTTATGGGCTGAAGACAAGACTGGGAAAGCAGTTCAGTGGTCCCTGTTCACAGGACTTACTGAGATGATTCTTGAGCTGGTCAGAACACTGCTTCTTCATCTTCCTTCTCCAGATGCTCTCACTTATTTGCAGGAGGCACAGGGTTGACACATAAAAATCTTCAACTGTTCATTAACAGTCATTGCTTACAGCAACTGCTAAAGGAAAAATAGAATGGTTTCTTCCATGGTTAGAAGTGTTTTATTTTAACTATGGAGTACCAAAAAGAACTCCTGGGCTTTCGGTGATCTGATAACTTCTCACTGTCTTGTTCACAGCGTCAAGCGACAGAGCTGCCTGGGAACCATTCACATAATTGTTGGCAGGCAGAAAGCCTTTGTGAACAATAAGTGGACCACAGACTAATCAAGTATTTGTTACCAGCAGAATCTCCATTTGCACATTGCCCTTGGCTCCAACTTGTCTTCAAACCATTCAATACTGCTTGAAATACCAGTACAAGGTTAATTGCTTTCAAAATCAGCAGCAATCTTTCAGCAAGCTTTGAGTTTTAGAACAGTCTTTTTTTCCATTTCAGTCCACAATTCGAAATAAGGAAAATAAAAAGACACCGCCTTTACAATTTTGTAACAACTCCTGCTGCATTCTGACAATATAGGATCTTGGTTGATTGAGTATTCTGATGACCATGGCTTTTGACTTGCTGTCCCTTAACCAGACATTCTGCTCTGGCTTTACAATTGACAGAAATCTTGCTTTGTATCTCAGCTTGTTCTACTTTTGTTGATTTTTAGCTGTGGCATTTCTTCTCAGGGTATTGAGAGGTTATGCTTGTCCTGAAGTTTTGTCCTAAAAGTGGTACATCTGTTTTAACCTCCTCCTTGTTAGTAAGTCTGCTGGTGAGTCACCACTATTCCAGTGATTTTGCTCTGTAACTCAGTAAAGTCCAGTCTGGATTCTGATGTGTCAGTGACTTCACAATCTTGACTGCCGTTTCTGTCTCTCTTTTCAACTGAGAATGGAATGCAGTACTTGTCATCTCATTGATACCTGCCTCCATGGTGAACTTCCTGAAATCGTCTCAAAATAAAATCAAGTATTTCAAAGATCCTTTTCAATATCCTGATTACTAGAATCTGCTCTGGTTGAATAAGGAGTTTCCTTTTTAATCCATCTTGAATAATAATTGGCGAGGACAAAATATATCTTCCTGCTAAAGTCAAAAGCAGGCTTTTGCTATGGCCTTCCAGAAACTTTGACAAAGTCATTGGCTATTTAATTTGTTGATGGATGAAATGATGTGGTTCTCCTTGAACTCCATTGTTCAACTGAGGTGGATCCACAAATAGTTCTTCATTTGCCATCAGGACAGTTGCTAGCTTTGAGCACCATGATGTTGGTTCTGTAACTGTGATATGATCCCACCTTCAAATATCCTGTGCAACTGAGCTTGTACTTTTCTCTTCAAAGGATCAGGGATTTTCCTGGGAATATGTAAATAGATAGGTTTAGCATCTTCTTGTAGAGAAATGGGAAATTCTTGCATCAACTTACCGAAGTCTTTGAATAACTTGGGAAGTTCTTGCTATAATTCCCTCCTAACTTCATCTTGTCATGTTGCATTCACTCTCTCTAAGCGTCCTAAACAAACACATGCATTTTTGCTCAATGATGACTTATTTTGGCACAACAGTAAATAGAAAATTTCACCGACATTTCATTTTCTGATTAAGGCCAATCAAATCTTTGTATACTGTAACACTCCTTCATTTACATCCATAAACAGTATATTATGAAGTACATTACTCCAGTGTCTGAGATTTTTCTTTTCACATGCTAATTCTAAACTGAGGTCTTCTGTCTTACTGATGTTAGAGTTAGAGAACCATGACTACATGAGTCTCACTACATCACAAGCAGTCAGTTTTATACTAACTCTGTTTGCTTTCTCATTGATTTCACAGTGAAATGGCCTGCCAATTTTCTGTCTCCCATTTTACACTCTGGCCCAAGACCAACTTAATTCCCAATGAGTCATATTGGCTATTTCACATCAGTGCTTGCAAATGAGTAGAATTCCCTTTCAGCTGTTTCTGCTGCACCCGCAACTTAGTTCAAAGTGTTACAGAACACCTATGATGTTTCTACTGAGTTCCAGTAAAAAGAAGAGAGTGGACCAGGGGCATTTCTAAGGAAATCCATGCTATGTGACGCGCTGGTTAGGTCAAAGTTGATTTATACTTTCAAGTAATTATTGGAGAGATATTGAAGGTCAAAAAGACATCTTCTCGAACGTGCGAGAATTCATTGATCCACTATATTTCCACATCTTTCTGACAGCTATTTTGAAATGGCTTTAACATTCAAGCTATTATATTCGCAGCATCACTTGTGCAATTCTGGGCCACGCAGGTAATGGTGAGGGTTCAATATCATCTTGGACCCTTTTTAGGATTATTCCAGATCACATGAACTCCTCAGATCACTCGCTTCACATAAGTTTGAGAAAGACAGATCTGAGAGTGCTTGAAAGAAACTTAAGAATTGATCTAATTCTCTCTGAATGAAAAGAACCTGCTAAGACAATTGCCATGATCCCAATAGATTTGCTAGTACATTTTAGTCAGATTATAACAACTCAGACATTATAAAGATCAGAGCATCATTCCTCAATGATATATCACCCCATTAAAGAATGAATGGAAATGAGTCTTTGATTTGTATACAGAAACCTTCATAAAATTATATTTTTTCTTAGTTATACAAAGGTTTATTAAAACAATTCTCCTTTTATGAGAAAATAATTGCAACATCAATAATTTTGGAGAAAAAATTATACTCGTGTTTCTAATTTACAGGAAGTTATTTATGCTATCCTTCAATGTTTAAGGTAGCACTTTGCTAAATCTCCTAGTTTGGAAACTTACAGAGACTAATGAGGCATTTCTATCCCAAAGAAGGGGAGAGCTATTGTTATTAGTCTGCAGTAGCACTCTCCTTACAATGAAAAACACTGGAGTGAATCTACTGAATATAAAAATCTTCTGTGTGATTCTTATATTAATACCATTATAAAAAGCTGAACCAGTAGGAAGCTAATGAACACATATGCTAGTCAACATTCTCAGTCTTTGTCACCATCCATTGTGCTTGTCAACATCTTTCAGGATGTTGGATGCTCAAGATGGTGGTGCATTCCTCACAAAACTATATTCCCAACACGGTATCAGTGGTGGTTTCTGCTGAAAATATTCAGTGATCATATCATATCAATTGCTGGTTTATGTGTGACATTTTAGCAACTTCCTTTATATTTAACAAGATGACAAGTGCTTTGTGATCATTTTCAATCTGCACAAAAGCTCAAGAACATTGTCAGAAAATATCATGCATTCCTACGTGGCTGCAGGGTTCTTTCTTTATGACCATATATCCCTGTTCACTTTCTTACTACACTATGTAATGCATAATGGACTGACCATATGGTCCCAATTATTTCTACCTGGAACCATACTGCTCCAAGTTCTGTTACTTCTGCTGCGATATTAGCAGCTTGTCAGGATTGAAGTGATACAATATCTCAGAACATATTAACATTCCCTTTATACTCAGAAATAATTTATCTTGGTGGTGGTCCCAACACCCATCCTGCTCTTGCCTTAGGGGTTGCCTTAAAAGACTCAATTTGATAGAAATTGACCCATTTAGTTGACCATTAGGGTAAGCCACAACTTTTCATGTTTGTGGGTGGTCGAACGTTTCTGTATGTTCTTTTTTCTGTGAGTTTACCACAATTCCAGTTGATTGCCCTAAAATTTTATTGTTGGTTTCAAGTACTCACACTTCTCACTGAGTGTTCAACAATCCTGCACTGGGTTTTGACCACCTTCCAACTTTTTGGTCTGATTCTTTCTGCCATGGATCAAATGACAAATGATGCCTTTCATTCCTTCCAATGTATTGGATATTGTCATCTGAAATATTTCTGGTGTGAATGTATTCCCAAAAGGTAGACAATTAAAACAATAACATTCAAACGGCATATGGGGAAGGATTTTAAAAGTTTTGACTATTCATTTAATGCCAAAATTCACTGTTTACCCCCAATCTTGTCAAGTTTTTAATCAAGTTTTCAGCCACTGATGCCACTGAATGTATTTATATTCTATGGCCTAGTACAATTAAATAACATTAACATAAATTCTCTTAGATCTGTTCAGTTTTTGGACAGATGAAACACTAGAGCACAACTGTATAGGTTTAATAGCCAGTAAATTAATCCATGCTGAAGCATGGCCTCAATTGCAGTTCTAACTTGTTTCAGAAATGGATATAGGATTTCCTTGGGTGTAAATGACAAGTTAGTTTTGCATCTATTCTTAACATGAAGATGAATTCAATGTACCAAACCCTTTAAATAATTAGTGGAATTTGAATCTGAATACATGATATGGTCTTGTTGTTCAATTTCATTAACTTTGCAAATTCACTTTAGATCCATATATGCATTTTGCTTGATTTTCTTGGTTCTGGACCACATATTGTGCTTCCCAATTTTCTGTGTCTTTTTATTTGAGGTTTGGTGCGAAACGGCTTTGATCTTCAAACTGTTGTAATTAATAAAGATTGTAAAGTTCCTTGCTTGAGCCTGTCTGTGCATCAGTGAGTACAGAGACTGCTGCTCCTGTATCCAGATTGAAATTGATAGGGGAGAGGGTGCCACGCCCACTATTGCTTCTTGTCTGTTTTGTTATAGCATAGCTCCTCGTTGGTGTCACAGCTGCCAGCAATGTTGAATGCCGCGCAAGCATTGACCTCAATTTTCAGACTTCCGTACTTCTGTTTTACTGCCAAAGAAATTGACTTCCCATTTTGTTTTTACTTGTTTACTTGGATAAAGCTCTTCTTTAATGGTTTTTTTTCTTTTACATTGTGCTAAACAATTATTGGAGAGACAGTTCACCTGGCAGGCTGAACTTTGGCAGCAGAATAGACTTCCTATCTGAAAGGACAGAGAACTTCCATCGTGTCAGCTGACTGACTCTGACTTGATTCATTTTATTAATCAAAGGAGTGGTAATGTTCTGGGAAGACAGCAGCCAGAAGGAGAGAGGGTGCTACTCCTGCCATTGCTTCTTCTCTGTGTTTTTGCAGGATAGCTCCATGTTGGTGTTACAGCTGTCATCCAGCAATGCTGAATGCCATGTGAGTTGTAAAGACGGTATGGTTTTATTTTTCTGTACTTTTTTAAATTGTTGACTAAAATAGGAAAAGGGCTGGTTTAAAAATCAAGTGTTGTTGAAGGATTGTTGCAGCGGTTCTGAAGAAGGATCACTAGACCAAAAACATTAACTCTGCTTTCTCTCCACAGATGCTGCCAGACCTGCTTAGTCTCTGCAGTAATTTCTGATTTTGTTTCTAATTTCCAGCATCTGCAGTTCTTTGGTACTTTTGCTTATTGTTGAAGGATTGTTGCACTTATTAAAATCAATTAGCTAACAGTCATTTACACAGTTGTTAGTTCTGTTGGTGGTGAAAGCCCCGTTGCAGATAAACTGGAACAGAGGGCTATGTACGAAGACAGTTTTGACTGGCAACAAGTAGCTGACTGGTCTGTGATACGGTGACCAGTTATCGATGCCAGAGGCCTCCTGCCTGCCTCCAACTATATGATTAGTTCCCAGATAGCTGTTTATTTCATCTCATTGGTTGCTATAAGATGTGACTTTTAATTAATAAGTCTAAGATCTCTATAGGCATAAACCAGTCACTCCACGCCTCCTGAAACCAAATAGAACAAGATGGAGAAGGAAGCAATGTTCTAATCAGCTAAAAGATCATCTCAGCAAACCACATGGAGGAGGACCGCTGAACTGTCTTTCCAGTTTTTTTCCTTTCTCATACCACCTATTTTTTGGTCTGTATGTCTATGCAGAGGGGAAGATTTACAAGTAGGTTAGACTTTTAACTCGTAAAGTTATATGTTGATTGTTCATAATTGTTTATCTGAAGTTGGAATCTATTCATTTGCAATAAATAGTAATTCTTGTTAAGTATTGTCTGTGCTTTCTATCAACATCAGACTGGGAAATTCTGCATGCTTCTTAAAATCTTTTGTGGTGATTGTGGGAATACCCGCAGCTTATTTCCAGTGCACAATCCCAGTGAATCCTGACAATGCTATAAGATGCTGTATCTGGTGGTTGCATTTTCAGGTGGAGTAGCAATGGGAGATTGCAATCTGCAGTGCAAAATTTCAGAAGGACCATTCCAGCCAACTGTCCAATGCTGCCATTACTTCCTGGGGGCTCTGTAGGCTCACAAAGCAATTTGCCAATAGTTCATGGCAAGAGACCTCATTTTAAACAGAATACAGACAAAAATATATCCATTCTTTCAGATACAAGGACACGATTTAAGTCTCAGTTCTGCAACAGACATTTTTTGAAGGATGTAGGATGAATCACAATGTGAGCACTTGGCCAGATGCAAGCTAATTTTTACCTCAATGGGAGAAAGGTTATTACTGCTGTGTGCCATTTTCAATCAATATTGTTCATTACCTTGAAGTTTGTATGTATAACTTTAAGACATCATTATTCACCAGTTACAGCAGAGGTTGAAGTTGACTCATTAGTTAAATAAGCCAGCCTTTATTAACGAAACACCATTTAGAAGAAATCAAGCTGCAGCGAGTCTGAAAATACTTGTTGATTCCTCGAAGTTACATCTATTGGGAAGGGGTGGTGGGATTTGTTCCTTCCTGCTGTTGCATGCATATTCAGCTAGAAGCCTAAAATAATGGATTTGATTTGAAAATCGCAGTGTTGCTGCCATGTCAGCTTTGCACACAGGCTGACATCATGATCCATCTGTTGTGCATATTTCCAGTGGACACTCACTTCATTGTAAAAATGTAGAATTACCACAGCAGAGAAAGGAGAAGTACCGAATCAAATCCTAACTTTAACCATTCAAATGAAAATAAATTCCTGGTTCCCTTACAAGCTGTTACAATTATATTTGATATGGAAAGGAACGACTAAGTTAATCTAAACATTTCTAAAGTTTCATACTTTATGGTCCTCATTGTAAGAATATATACCCTAATATTATGGTGCCAATATATAAGATGTAGCCACATAGCCACATTACATAAACTCTTCGCTGATGATGAAGGACTGGGCTTCTAAATTATGTGGTATCTGGTCCAGGCTCTAATGTCGACATAGTTGGAAGCTCTGGAATATTGAAATGCAATGCTTTGGGCACCAAACTTTACAAAACAGCTTTTAAGTTTGAAGTTTACTTTAACTTTAATTGTAAGGGCTAAGCCAATCAAATGTCTACTACTCCTGATAAGTTGCAAGACCAACCAGGTGCCGGTATGGTTTTAGAAAATTCAGAATTCATTTAATTTAGCGCGGCCATAACAGAAGAATGATGCTCATTAAAGGCTGGGGTTTTGGGTCAATTTAATTCAGGACACTAACTCTTGATTTCTGGTTTACGGAATTCTTGTGTTTCTTGTTCTGTTAGTTGCAGTTTGTCTTCAGGTTTCCGTCTTCTTACAATGCACAGGACTGCTAAGAATTATAGCTTATTAACCTCTGTTAGCCATTATCCACTGTGTGTGATCAAAGGCGTCCTGAACTCCAGTTTATTACCAATGCGTGAATTGCACATGATTAACTGGATGGTATATGCTACTATATGATTCATTTCTTTGAGGGTAATGGTCCTCCCAACAATATCACTTCCTACATAAAAACCGAAAGAACTGCAGATGATATAACTCAGACACAACAACAGAAATTGCTGAAAAAGCCTCAGCAGGTCTGGCAGCATTATGGAGAGAAATCAGAGTTAACATTTCAGATCAAGTGACCCTTCCAGAGGCATCACCAAAATAATTGATTGTCTGCTTAAAGAATATGTTACTTCCGGATGATAAATATTATCCAAAATGTCCAGTTGATACTTTTAAATGTTCTGGAGAGCTTAAAAGCCCATTAATATGCTTTAGTTAAATTAACCATTTGTTAACTAAAGCAATTTAGTACTGAAATCCAAAGCTGTTTTTGCTTCAAAGGACACAACATTTGTCCTGTGTAAACCAAAGCTTAGCAGGGATATCTTCTAACACTTGTTTACTTTAACCAGAGAGCATATGGCCATTCTCAGTTAACACTCAGAAATGTCTGCAGCCAAAAGCCAAGGTGTGACAGCATTATATTTTACTGACCACATTGAAAAAACATAATTTAATTCCTCACTTGCCGAATCAGGTCAAAAAATCTAGACCAAAACTAATTATTACAGAATGTCTTCAATCTTACAGATGTTGAAGCAATAACCTTCAAAAATAATAAATAAAACCAAGATTGAATCTCATTCTTCTCATTGACTTGACACGCTGCCTTGAGATCCAGTTACAAAGAGGTGAAGCTCAGTCATCAAGCTGCTTGTCTGCTGCTGTAAAACACATATAAAAAGCAGTGAACATCACAGACTAACATGTGTTCTACATCACTTCAGTTATGTTGTTCTTCCTCCCCCCATTTGCTTCCTGCTTTAATTTTAACTTTTATAGAAGGAGACGTGAAAAATGCAACTACTGAAAAAACAGGTGATGCAGAACAGAAGGAGGTCATTGGGCTCATGGTGTTCATGCTAACTCTTCAACAGAGCTATCCGATTAATCACTCTCCTCTGCTCTTTCCCCATCGCTGTATTTGTCTTAAATCTTTAAGTATTCATAGGACATTGAAAGTGGAATTGCAGGTAGACAGGATAATGAAGAAGGCATCTGTAATGCTTGCCTTTGTTGGTCAGTGCATTGAGTATAGGAGTTGGGAGGTCATGTTGTAGCTGTACAGGGCATTGGTTAGACCACCTCTGAAATACTGCATTCAATTCTGGTCTCCCTGCTATAGGAAGGATGTTGTAAAACTTGAAAGGGTTCAGAAAAGATTTATAAGTATGTTGTCGGTGTTGAAGGGTTTGAGCTATAGGCAGAGGCTGAATAGACTGGGCAAGAGGGAAGGGTAATGGCATGAAAACAGGTGAGGGGTGGAGAGGGAAACAACATGGAAACAGTCGATGGTATATCAGACAGGTGCAATGGATGCCAGGGATGAGGGGGGAAGGTGTGCCACCCTAACTTCCCTGGAGCATCGGAGACTGAGGGGCGACCTTATAGAGGATTAGAAAATCATGAGGAGCGTGGATAGGGTAAATAGACAAGGTCTTTTCCCCAGGGCGAGGAGTCCAATCTAGAGGGCATAGGCTTCCGGTGAGAGGGGAGAAACCTTAAAGGGGACCAAAGGGGCAACTCTTCCTTGCAGGGGGTGGTGCATATATGGAATGAACTGCCGGAGGAAGTGTAAAGGTTGGTACAATTATAAAATATAAAAGGCATCAGGATGGGTATATGAATAGGAAGGGTTAGAAGGATATGGGCCAAAATGCAGGCAATGGGATTAGATTAATTTCGAATATCTAGTTAGTATGGACAAGTGGGACTGAAGGGTCTGTTTCTGTGCTGTACAGCTCTATGACTTTATGCCCCTATTTGCCCAACTCTATTTTGAATATTGTAATTGTATCCTTTTAGCCTGTGCATTTAATCTGGATAAAAAGAGCAAATGCAAGAAACACAGAGTACGACCGGTAGCAATTGAAAACAAATATTAATGCTTTGTCTCTTCATCAGAACTAATCACTTCTCTTTTGAGATGCTGGTGGATGTGCAGTTTCGTTAACAGCATTTCATTTTTTTTCTTTTATCTTTCAAGGTTTCTTACAAGCTGTTATTCTGTTTGCACATCCATGCAATGCCCAGAGAGCTTATATAGTGCTCAAGATAAAAGTACAAAAACCTGTCAAATACAGACAAGGCTAATTAGGTATATCCTCAATGGATACAAGATTTCTCTTTCCCCTTTATTGATCAAGAGAGCTTAGGCCAAAGGCTGAGTTCATATTAGGTCAAATATGCAGATAATTATAATTTTCAAGAATACAATAATTAACATGAAGATTAGAGAACTATGTCATTGTTTCTCTACTGTCTGTGTTTCTCTGAATTCAGATCACAGCAGCTCAGATTTTGCAAAAAGAATGTGTGAGAACAATACATAATGTTACTAATGCAAAACCAACCAGCGCAGTGACCCATATTGAGGAAGAGATACACTTGTGAATTCTGAGTAACACAAGTTGTTGGCCTATTTGCACTGCTCCATCTGTTCCTGAAAGCATTTAACCTCCATTTTATTTTCATGAAGTTCCTGCATTTAAACATTGATTTGCCACAGTAATTTAAGTTTAGTAATTATTCGCAGACACTGGCAAAGGATTTGTAGTGAAATCAATCTACTTATTTCAACAGCACTTCTTTAAATCCCCACCCCATCTCATTCCATGCTTCCAATGCCATTCTGCTCATGTCATCTGTATTGATTCCTTTTATCCTTCTTACGTCATTTCCAATCTAGTGCCAATCCCACCCTTTCTTCCCATGTCAGCTCCGTCCTCCACTTCATTCTGTATTTGTCATCCCATCCCTATTCCCTACACAATGTAGTAGAGTTGCTATCACACCTCCCAAGTGGCACACCTTCCTCCCTCATCCCTCTCTGATATACCATCGACTGTCTCCATGTTGTTTCCCTCTCCACCCCTCACCTGGTTTCATGCCATTACTCTTCCCTCTTACCCAAGCCTGTGGAAAGGGATGTATCAGGGCACAAAACCAGAGCCAAGGGTTTTAGAAGTCCTGCTGTGCTTGGATCAGGGTTGGACTGCTGTGCTCAAGGGTGGGGCCAGGGACCTGTGCCAAGAAAAGAGTTAGGCCCATGATTTCAGTACCTGTCACGGTTCCTATCTTCACACTGCCCTGTTCCATCTTGTTTGTGTTGTTCCACTGCTTCTCCAACTCTCCAATGCCACCAACTTCATCCTTCCCCGTGCTGCTGCTGCATCCCCAGTTTCATAACAAATCAGCCCCCTTGTATCCCAAACAGTCAGACCTCCCTGAACTCTCCAATGCCATCATTTCATTGCTATCTTGTTCCATTTCTTCCATCACTGTGTCAGTTTAAATTGTTGGACGAAAAGATCTCACTGTCTTTGTATATTTTATCATAATATTTAAGGAGTTATTTTTATTCGCCTGTGGGATGTGAATGTCGCTGGCTGGGCCAACATTTGCTGCCAATCCCCAGATGCCCCTGAGAAGGTGGTGTTGAGCTGTCTTCTTGAACCACTGCAAGCAAAGGTTGACCCACAGTGTGCCTTCAGAGTGGAAATTCCAGGATTTTGGCCCAGCAAGACTGATGGAACAGTGATGTATTTCCAAGCAGATATGGTGAATGGCTTGGAGGGGAACATGCAGGTGGTGGTGTCTGCAATTCTTCACATTGTTGGATCAATGCCAGTTTTGTGGCAGTGCTGGAACTGCATGGTTAGGAGCTGCACGGTTTGTCTTATTTTTCCAGGAATTCACAAATGCCCCATTACACTTGCCCATCAATAAATCAAAATTCCACTGACTTTATGCTCTAAACACACGCTGTTGGGTATACAGTTACCTGCAAAATCTTACCTAACATTTCAGGAGAAAGGATAAAGTAGTATATTTATATTCAAGGAAAAAGAAGTCTACATATCAGATTATGGGAAATCTTATCCCACTAGGAGATCGTTGTTTTTTTAGATAAGATTACTGCTTTGACCCGCATCTACTTCAAGTGTTGCAGCGGAATTAGTCTGTGGAACTAAAGACATATGCATTTGATCCCAATAGAGGAAAATTTAAAATCATGCATGTATTTTGTGATATTAAATCCTGGTAAGCATGGAAGCCATTAATTAAAATCCTCTTAAAGTGTTAGGCATCATGATAATTTGTTCTACTGATGCTAATTTTTCACTTTCTGGAAATAGATGGTGGGTATGAGACAAACATGATGATACTAATGAAGAATGCAATAGTGAACTGTATGTACAGAGAAAGGAGTATCAATGGAGAATTTTGTACAAAGCAATAATTCATTCTGTGGTTATATTTAATATACTGAGTAGAATTTATGAGAATTGTCAATGACTACAACATAGAACCAAGCTCCTAAAGTATGTATGGCATTTTTGATTCCTATTTGATATTTTTGCTATGTGAGGCATTATCATCCAGAAGTATGATGAGTGGGGAAGGATCGAAAGATGTATTTATGCAAGAGAGTGGTTGCAGGGAGGAAAGGAGTACAGTGAGCTGAGCAGTGAAAGGTTATGTGCAGGTGAACTGAGCCTGCTGTCTGAGACTGTTGTGAGGACATGAGAAACAGGTGAATGTCCTTTCATTATGAAAGGGAGAACTGCCTGCAATTTGTTGTGTGTAGAGAAGAAAGAATTTGATAGTGAGAGTGGGGTTACAAGAAGCTGTTATGGAAAGATATGAGGAAGAAAACCAGAAACAGTAAAAAAATGTCTGCCCAGGTCTGTAGGAAGATTTTGCAAATGTAAGATGTTAGGCTACCGCTGGAGTCCTATGTAGAGCGGAGGTTGGGGCTGGGCAGTAGGTTTGTGATACAGATGGATGCCAACAGCATGGGTTCAATTCCCCCACTGGTTGAGGTTGCCATGAGGAATTCTCCTTCTCAACATTTCCCCTCGGCTGAGGTACAGTGACCCCCCAGGTTAAACTGCTACCAGTTGTCTCTTCCTCTCACTATTGAGAGGGCACCCATAAGGTCTGGTAAGACTGTGGAGGCTTTATCTTTATGTAGAGTTCTGTTCATCACATTATAAGAAGAATATAATTGTCCTTGAGAGGCCACAGAGGAGATTCACCGTGATGTTGCCTGGGCTGGAGCATCTCAGCTATGAAGTGAGACTAGGTAGACCTGGGTTGCTTTCCTGAAAGCAGAGGAGACTGAGAGGGGCCTGCCTGAGATCTACAAAATTATGAGAGCATAAATAGAGGTGCTGGAAGAAAAGTTTTCCCTTATCTAAGTGAGGAGAACTCGGAGCAGAAGGAGCAACTCAGCCCCTTTTGGTACGATCATGGCTGATTTAAACTCAGCCTCAACACCACTTTCTGACTACTCTCCATAACCCTTCAACCAATTACTAATTTAAAAATCTGCCTATTTCTTCCTTAAATATACTCAATGTTTTAAGGTGCAGGAGGTTTAAAAGAGACTTAAGGAAAAATATTTTCACTGACAGGGTGGTGTAGCTAAAACCTACTTGTAACATCACAGAAATCACAAGGCCTTTCACAGGAGCAGCACCAAACAGAACTAGGGAATGATGGCTGACCCAAAACTTGGTCAAAGAAGGCAGTTTCTCAGCGATCAGGTTCAAGACATGGCTGTCTGTAGCAACTCATTTGAAGTCTTAGATAAGGAAAAACCAAACAGTACGAGGCAGAGTTGGAGAGATTTGAACACAGGAATGAGAATTTAAAAATTGAAATATTGGCAAAACTCAAAATAATGGAGGTAGGAGGTTAAATCCAACAGCTTTGAAAGGCTGGAGAAAAGGCATGGGTGAGAGGCTTTAGCACATTTAGGACTATAGAGTCCTATAGCTCTGAGACAGATCCTTTGGCCTAAACTACTCCATGCCGACCAAAATGTCCGTCCACACTAACCCCGTTTCCCTGTACTTGGTCCACATTCTTCTAAACCTTTCCTATCCAGTAGATGAGCTGAAATGGGAGAGGGTGGAAGTAAGTGGTCTTGGTAATGGAGAGGAAATGAGTTTGGATGCTGAGTTCATTATTGAAATATTTGGCTAGGGTTTGCAGTTAAATGAGATACTTTTAATATGAAGGTTTCATATTTAAAATATTCTGTGGATTTGACATTGAAGGATTATAAATATCTGGATTTATTAAATCGGTCAATGAAAAGGCATTTCTCAGTCATCACAAGCATTGCATTAACTAGTTGTTCAGTGGAGGCCACCTGCCTGCATTAATGACTGTCCACTTCTAGTTTCTGCTTTGTGGATTGTTTGGAGTAGCAAGGGAGAAGCTTGCTGAAAAAGAAGCTTCCCAGCTTAGCACTATTAGTCCAGTGATCCAGTTAATGTTCTGGATACCCAGTTTTGAATCCTGCCATGGCAGAAGGTGGAATTTGAATTGAATAAAATTCTGGAATTAAGAAATGATTTGGTTGCGAGCATAAGAGGTACAGTTAGTAAGTTTGCAGATGACACCAAAATTGGAGGTGTAGTGGACAGCGAAGAGGCTTACCTCAGATTACAACAGGATCTTGACCAGATGGGCAATGGGCTGAGAAGTGGCAGATGGAGTTTAATTCAGATAAATGTGAGGTGCTGCATTTTGGGGAAGCAAATCTTAGCAGGACTTATACACTTAATGGTAAGGTCCTGGGGAGTGTTGCTGAACAAAGAGACCTTGGAGTGCAGGTTCATAGCTCCTTGAAAGTGGAGTCGCAGGTAGATAGGATAGTGAAAAAGGCGTTTGGTATGCTTTCCTTTATTGGTCAGAGTATTGAGTACAGGAGTTGGGAGGTCATGTTGCGGCTGAACAGGACATTGGTTAGGCCACTGTTGGAATATTGCATGCAATTCTGGTCTCCTTCCTATCGGAAAGATGTTGTGAAACTTGAAAGGGTTCAGAAAAGATTTACAAGGATGTTGCCAGGCTTGGAGGATCTGAGCTACAGGGAGAGGCTGAACAGGCTGGGGCTCTTTTCCCTGGAGTGTCGGAGGCTGAGGGGTGACCTTTATAGAGGTTTACAAAATTATGAGGGGCACGGATAGGATAAATAGACAAAGTCTTTTCCCTGGGGTCTGGGAGTCCAGAACTAGAGGATATAGGTTGAGGGTGAGAGGGGAAAGATATAAAAGAGACCTGAGGGGCAACTTTTTCACGCAGAGGGTGGTACGTGTATGGAATGAGCTGCCAGAGGATGTGGTGGAGACTGGTACAATTGCAACATTTAAGAGGCATTTGGATTGGTATATGAATAGGAAGGGTTTGGAGGGATATGGGCCGGGTGCTGGCAGGTGAGACTAGATTGGGTTGGGATATCTGGTTGTCATGGACGGGTTGGAACGAAGGATCTGTTTCCATGCTGTACATCTCTATGACTCTAATCTGATGATGACTGAGCAACAGTTGATGATTGTTGGGAAAAAAGACCATCTGCTTCACTCATGCCCCTTAGGGAAGGAAATCTGCCATCCTTACCTGATCTGATCTAAATGTGATTCCAGACCCACAGCAATGTGGTTGATCCTTGACTGCCCTCTTGGCAACTAAGGATGGGCAATAAATGCTGGTCTAGCCACTGGTGTCCAAATCCTGTGAGTGAACAAAAAAGTACTGGTCCAGCTGTTTTTGCATGAGAGGTTTCTGCAAAAGTTCATTGGTATTTCTTGAATATTTGCATTTTAATGGTTCCCCGGGGCCAACTGTAGGTACTCAGTGACATCTATTTTTGTCCGCCAGATTGTCAGACCAACAGCAATCTGAGCATCTCAGACCTTCCCTCTTTTACCATCAAGACCTATGATTATTGACCAAAAATGTTTTCTGTTAAATCTCTGCAGAAAAAAATTATTTTCTCCTCTTTAACCTAGATTTTATATATAATATATATACATGTATATATAATATATACATGTGTGTGTGTGTGTATGTGGTTTGGGCATTTAGATGGATAAATATGTCTATTTTCACATTACAAACTGAGTGTGCTAACTTTGTATCTTGTGGAAAAGGTTTTGCTTTCAGATAAATCAATAATCTGGAATTTTGCTTAAAAAAAGGATACATTTGGTCTAAGCTTTGCATGTTGCACTAGTCAGGACAATTCACAAGAAGCACCAAAAGGAAGACAACCTTTATACTAATGAGAGGACGGTGCAGATTATTTGAGGAGAAAGTGAGGTCTGCAGATGCTGGAGATCAGAGCTGGAAATGTGTTGTTGGAAAAGCGCAGCAGGTCAGGCAGCATCCAGGGAACAGGAGAATCGACGTTTCGGGCATAAGCCCTTCTTCAGGAATCCTGAAGAAGGGCTTATGCCCGAAACGTCGATTCTCCTGTTCCCTGGATGCTGCCTGACCTGCTGCGCTTTTCCAGCAACACATTTCCAGCAGGTGCAGATTATTTGGCAAGTAGACCATCATTAATAGAGGTAGAAACCGAAATGTCTGGAAAATCTCAACACGTCTCACGGCATCACTGGAAAGAAATCCAAGATAACGTTTCAGGTCCAGTGATTCTTTTTCAGCTAATGTAGCACCCCTGTTTAAGAAGAAAGGGAGGCAGAAGACAGGAAAATATAGGCTAGTTAGGCTGACCTCAGTGGTTGATAAGATTTTCAAGTTGATTAGAAAGGATGAGATTGCAAAGTACTTGAAAGCGACGGTAAAATGGGGCTGAATCAACACAGCTTCATCAGGGGAAGGTCATCTCTGACAAATCTATAACAATTCTTCGAGGAGATAACAAACAAGTTAGACAAAGGCCATCTGTTTGTATTTCCTGATGACCTTTGACAAGATGCTGACAGGAGGCTGTGAAATAGGATAGAAGCCAATGGTGTTAGGGATGGATAGATGGTTGGCTGACTGGCAAAAGGCAGAGAGTAGGAATAAAAGGGTCTTTTTCAAGATGGCAGCCAGTGACTAGTGGAGTTCCACAGGGGTCAGTGTTGGGACCACAATTACTCATATTATACATTAACGATTTGGATGAAGGAACTGATACTATTAATGCTAAGTTTGCAGATGAAACAAAGACAGGTGGAGAGACGGATACTGTTGAGGAAGCAGGGAGGCTGCAAAAGGACTTGGACAGGCTGCAGAGTGGACAAAGAAGTGGCTGATATAATATAATGTGGCAGAGTGTGAGGTTATGCACTTTGGTATGAAGAACAAGGATGTAGACTATTTTGTAAATGGAGAAAGTCTTTGGAAAATTGAAGCACAAAGGGTCTTAGGAATCTGAGTTCAATATCTCTTAAGGTTAATGTGCAGGTTTAATTGGAGGTTAGGAAGACAAATGCAATGTTGGCCTTCATTCCAAGAGGGCTAGAATACAGCAGCAGATATGTACTGCTCACACTGTCTAAAGCTCTGATTAGACATCATTTGGAATATTGTGAACAGGTTTGGATCCCATATCTAAGGAAGAAATTGCTGGCATTGGAGGGGTTCCAGAGGAGGTTTATAAGAATGATCCCAGAGACAAACGGCTTGTCATATGAGGAGCAGTTGAGGATTCTGGGTCCATAGTCAATGGAGTTTAGAAGGATGAAACTTATAAAACTGAGAGGTCTAGGTAGACTGGATGTGGAGAAGATGTTTCCAGAAGTAGGATAGACTAGAATTCAAGGGCATAGCCTCTGCATGAAGGGATGATACTTTAGAACTGAGATGAGAAGGAGTTTGTTCAGCTGGAGTGTGGTTAATCTGTGGAACTCATTGTAGAGGCCAAGTCATTGAGCATATTTAAGACAGTGATAGATAGGTCCATGATTAGTAAAGGGATCAAAGATTATGGGCAGAAGGCAGAAGAATAGGGTTGAGAGACCTATCAGCCATGATCAAATGATGGACCAGACTCAATGGGGTGAATGGCCTAATTCTCCGCCTATATCTTATGATCTTATGGTCTTAGACAATTGATAAGATTTGTATGGCGATGGAAGATTGAATGATTCACAAAAAGTAACTTGAGTTCAGTGATGAGAATTGAAGATAAAATGAAAAGGAAGAGTTTCACAGCATTTGACATTGGAAAAGGGGCAGGGCATTCCAGATCATGATTTCATTGAATTAACAAGAAGTCTACTGCAGATTAAGTTGTTTGACCAAGAAACTGAGTTTAAAAAGAGTAAACTTGAACAAAAATGAGAATTGGAAATGAGAAGAGTTGTACCTCAAAGGGAGGAAAAGAAAAACATTGTGTGTTTCAGAGAGAGAAAACATAAGAGGATGAGAGCAAAGGAAAGAGAATGAGAGAGGGAATCTCAGCTCAACAAGATGGAACTAAATAAAAAGTGATCTCTGACCCTGGGAGACATTCTGATGAAGAAAGATTGAAGTCTAATCCAAGACCGAGTAAGAAGATATTTAAATTTGTGCAAGTCCTTCCAAACTTTGATAAATGGGACAAGGAAGCATTTTTCATTTCTTTTGAAAACATAGATGGATGAGATGGCCAAAAGAAATTTGGACGTTGTTTGTGCAAAATTGGCAGCAGACAGAGCTCCTGCTGATGACAACTTGTTTTCTGAGAGGATCCTCTAAACTATGACATACAACAGTCACACATGTAGCTGCAATGGCTCTCAGTATGAGCTGGCCCCCAATTTAAAACTCTTTGTCTGTCACACCCACAAACCCATGAAGGATAAAAGATGGGCGGGTAAAAAGAAGGAATGTAGTCAGGGACAAGTACGGACAACTGGAAATGCCCTGGTAACTCCTCCACAGGCCAGATATAAAGTGCTGAGGGTGGAAGTAATGTCTGAAGGCTTATGTAATTGCATTTTCACAAATTGGAATACCATCATTCAGATTGTTGGAAGTTGCAGGTTAAACCCATAGTATTTTTTTTTTGGGGGGGGGTCTCTAAACTACCTGCAAAGAAAGGAGCCATAAATGTAAGGAAATAACATTGTATTCCTAACTGCAACAGTGAGGCCAAGTACGAACACTGGTGTGAGGGTGAGGGTGAGGGAGATAAACAAAATACCCGAGAGATATTGGGGATTCTTGTCAAAAGGAAGACAAAACTCCTTTTTCTTCCAAACAAGGCAGGCAAACTTATTGTTTTATTTAGGTTTACAGGAGTCACTTAGCCTCTTTTGCTGGAGAAAGGTTTAACTTTCCGCCAAAGAGTTACATGAGTGTCAAGGTTTCAGTGAATGATGTTAGCAGTGAGTTGGTATCCATTCCACTGTATTGATTAAAGTATGGGCTGACATCATGGACAGTAAATGTAGAGGTTGTCCATATTTGTATCCAGATAGAGTTGACCTATTCTTGGAGAATGAGTTAGCTGGAAAATCTGGTATTAGTTACAGAAAGGTCAAGAGGAATAGCAGCTATAAGCAAAGCTTCTAGGATTCTTTCCTTCATATGTCATAACTTGAGCAGTGGCTCAAAATGGTCCATCATCAGAAGTCAAATTGACCCCATTGATTTATTTTTGGTTATCTGAAACTTTCTTGGATTTGAATAATACAAAATAAATGTCCAATAAGTGTTCTCTGATTGAAGTTCTCAGCAAGCCAATCCAGGAGTTAAGCAAAGTAGAATAATCAAATCAATAGAAGCTGAAGGTAAACATGTTGCTTCTATGCTACTAGAAATGCTACTATATGAACAGGACTTTAATGAGGAAGTGGAGATCTCCTCACAGACCCATGGCTGAAAAGTGAGTATTTGTTCACCAGATAGTGTTATTGCCCAAAAATCATCAAGGAATATTAAGGATTGCCCTTAGAATTTCAATAATGGGACATGAAGGGATTCTGAAGACCCAAGTATAAGGAAGTCAACGTAATACCTGATCAAGTCTTCATCGGAATATGGTGCAATTTTATAAAATGTACCAGTTGGCAGGTTAATCACAACAGGTTATTGAACCAGCACCTCTCATTCCCACACCAGCTTTTGAAGCCCTGTTAAGAATGGTGTTAGTAGACTGTCTGACACCTTTACCTAAAACCAGCCTGGGACACCAATATGTCCTTAGCATCATGGATATGGTTACTAAGTTCCCAGAGACCATCTCTTTAAGAATAATTATTGTTCAGGTAGTGGTAGAGAAGCTCACTCAGTCCTTGACTCAATGTGGATTATCGTTGGGAATCTGGTCAGACCAAGGTTCCAATATCATGTTTAAACTTTTTCAGGAAGGTGTGAATAGTCTGGGTGTAACACAGTTAAAGTCTTCAGATTACTACTCACACACACCAAGAGCTTTAGATCTGTACTGACAAACCTTCATAGATGATGATCACGGCAAATTGTCAAAAATATCCTCATAATTGGTACAATAGATTGGAATTTATTTTGTTTGCAATCCAAGGTTCACTCAATCCAAAGATGTGCGGATCAGGTGAATTGGCCATGCTAAATTGCCCATTGTGTTAGGTGCTTTGGCAGGGGAAACATAGGGTAGGGGAATTGGTCTGGGTGGGTTACTCTTCAGAGGGTCAGTGTGGATTTGTTAGGCCAAAGGGTCTCTTTTCATATTGTATGGAATCTAACCTAATGTAAAAAGTAGATCTACTAAGGTTTTCAGTCCTTCTGACGTAGTTCTTGGACATGCTTCAGTTTATAGGTCCACTGAAGCCAAGAGAAGATCTGAAAATTTAACCAGGGGTGAAGTGTCAGTATTACAGGTGAACCACTGAACGCACAACCCAGTGTTCTATGTTAGGTAACTAAGAGGATTGCTAAAATTGATTATTTGAGCAACAGCCCAGGTCACCTGAAAAAATTATCAAATCTGTCATGTATCAATATGTTCATACAGTACAACTGCTGGGAAGAGTGGAAGCAAATAGAGGTATGTCAAATAGAAAGCACAATGGAAGATGAAAGAGCAAGTGAGTAAGGCAGAAGGAGGCTTATATAATTTTCAAATTGAATCTCCTGCTATCAAGAGAGCTAACAATCAACTACTGGCAAGATAAACACCATAATTTTTTTTATTTAGAGCCAGAACAATGAGGAGATCTAATACGGTTGCTCATAAAGTTTAAAAAGAGTCTGGATGTGCCAACCAGGGTGCCCGACATTATCCAAATATGATGTAGATGTAGGAGAATCCTCTCCCATGAAATTTCATCCTATCCCTTTTGTCCAGAGAAACATGGCCAGATAAAACCAGAGATCCAATATCTGTAGGAAGGTCATTAGGTGAAGTTAGTCAAAGTAGCTGGGGTTTCTCACTTCTCCATCAGAGAACAGAAGCTCTATTTAGACAATTATAATCAGATGATAAACCACGCCAGAAGTGTGTTTGCAAAGACACAGGTCACCTAACTAGAGAATTCAGTAGGGCAAGACATGTATGCTGAGAACAGGAAAAATATCAGTTTTGGTGGAATTTCCTGCTCCTGAATCTAAATGAGGAATTATGAAGTTTTTGGGGATATGTGATTTGTCTCAAATTTGTAGCAAACTACAGCACTATAGCTGCTCCACTAACAGTTTTACAGCAAAAACAAGCCAATGTAGCATAGACCGGTGAGTGGTAAGCTCCCTTTGAGATGCAGAAAGCAATTTTGATCAATGAACCAGGGTTGGCTTTCCTTGATTTCATAAACCCTTCACGGTAACAATTTATGCTAGTGACATGGAGGTATGTGTGGATCTGCTAGGAGAAGGTGAGCCGACATAGGAAAGTTAGTTGTATATTTTATCAAAAAGGTTAAATTGACATCAAAAGAGATTTGATGAAAGCAGACATATTGGATTTACTGATGGTTCTTAAACATTTTGTGGTATGTGTTCATGTAGCTACATGGAAACACTGGTAATCTCTGATTATATATGATATCCCAGTCTCATGTTCCTAACTAGGCCCTGAGTTCATTTGCCTTCCCTGTTAGACCCCTTACATTGAAATAAATGCAGTTTAAACGTTTCGTCCCTTGTCTAGGTGACATCCTCAGTGCTTGGGAGCCTCCTGTGAAGCGCTTCTGTGGTGTTTCCTCCGGCATTTATAGTGGCCTGTCCCTGCCGCTTCCGGTTGTCAGTTTCAGCTGTCTGCTGTAGTGGCTGGTATATTGGATCCAGGTCGATGTGTTTGTTGATGGAGTTTGTGCAACAAACACATCGACCTGGACCCAATATACCGGCCACTACAGCGGACAGCTGAAACTGACAACCGGAAGCGGCAGGGACAGGCCACTATAAATGCCGAAGGAAACACCACAGAAGCGCTTCACAGGAGGCTCCCAAGCACTGAGGATGTCACCTAGACAGGGGACGAAACGTTTGCAACAAAAATTTCCAGCTCGGTGAACAGAACCACAACAACAAGCACCCGAGCTACAAATCTTCACCCAAACTTTGAAATGCAGTTTAATTTATTAGTCCTAGCTTGTCCCTGCCTGCCCTGACTGTTTGATTCACTTCTGTTCTCAGCTGTACTAGTCTCAGATCGATCTCTTTTCTCACTATCTCCCTGGGTCCCACCCCCCCACCTTACTAGTTTAAACCCTCCCAAGCACTCCTAGCAAATTTCCCTGCCAGTATATTAGTCCCCTTCCAATTTAGGTGCAATCCGCCCTTCTTGTACAGGTCACTTCTACCCCAAAAGAGATTCCAATGATCCAAAAATGTGAATCCTTCTCCCATACACCAGCTCCTCAGCCATGCATTCATCTGCTCTATACTCTTATTCCTGCCCTCACTAGCTCGTAGCACTGGTAGTAATCCAGATATTACTACCGTTGAGGACCTCCTTTTTAAATTTCTGCCTAACTCTCTGTAATCTCCCTTCAGAGTCTCAACCTTTTCCCTTCCAATGTTGTTGGTTCCAATGTGGACAATGACTTCCTGTTGGCCCCTCTCCCCCCGTGAGAACATTCTGCACCCTCTCTGAGACGCCCTTGATCCTGGCACCAGGAAAACAACACACCATTCTGCTTTTTCTCTGCTGGCCACAGATAGGACAGTGAAAAAGGCATTTGGTGTGCTTTCTTTTTTTGTCAGAGTATTGAGTACAGGACTTGGGTGGTCATGTTGTGGCTGTACAGGACATTGGTTAGGCCACTATTAGAATATTGCGTGCAATTCTGGTCTCCTTCCTATCGGAAAGATGTTGTGAAACTTGAAAGGGTTCAGAAAAGATTTACAAGGATGTTGCCAGGCTTGGAGGATCTGAGCTACAGGGAGAGGCTGAACAGGCTGGGGCTGTTTTCTCTGGAGCGTCGGAGGCTGAGGGGTGACCTTATAGAGGTTTACAAAATTATGAGGGGCATGGATAGGATAAATAGACAAAGTCTTTTCCCTGGGGTCGGGGAGTCCAGAACTAGAGGGCATAAGTTTAGGGTGAGAGGGGAAAAATATAAAAGAAACCTGAGGGGCAACCTTTTCATGCAGAGGGTGGTATGTGTATGGAATGAGCTGCCAGAGGAAGTGGTGGAGGCTGGTACAATTGCAACATTTAAGAGACATTTGGATTGGTATATGAATAAGAAGGGTTTGGAGGGATATGGGCCGGGTGCTGGCAGGTGGGACTAGATTGGCTTGGGATATCTGGTCGGCATGGACGGGTTGGACTGAAGGTCTGTTTCCATGCTATACATCTCTATGACTCTATGACTCTATATATCCTTAACCTTTGTGGTAATTTTTTTTTTTAAATGTTGGGCTATCTCGGAGTTTGTTTTTCCTTGCATTATGAATAAAATTTAATTGATGTGGCTGTAATAACAATGTAACTTACCAAGCATGAGGAGGCAATAGTCTAATGGTATTATCACTGGAATGTAGATTCAGAGACTCAGGAAATGTTCTGGGAACTAAGGTTCAAATCCTACCATGGCAGATAGCAGAATTTGAATTCAATTAATATCTGGAATTAAGAGTTTGATAATGACCATGAATCCATGGTCGATTGTTGAGAAAAACCCATATGATTCACTTGTGTCCTTTACGGATGGAAACTGCTATCCTTACATGGTCTGGCCTTCATACGGCTCCAGACCCCACAACACTGTGGTTGACTCTTATCTGCCCTCTGGGCAAATTAGGCAAGGGCAATAAAATGCTGGGCCAGCCCGCAATGCCCTCATCCTGTGAATGATTAAGAAAAATTTGAAATGAGTACTGAAACAGTATCAGGGATAACTGTCTTGGATCCAGTTAATGAGAAATGAGTGCGTATATGAGTCTTCGTTACTTTTATATTTTAATTCCGTCTACACTGTGTAATAAAATGCATATAAAAATGGTGCTTGATATTTCCAAGCATAGTGAGTTATGAAGCCGTTATATTGAATAATTTTTGTCGGCTTAATTTTGAGGAATTGTGGATACTTAGATTGCTTTACTTAAATAAGTTTATGAAATATCATTATGAAATATCATTGGATCATTTTTTTTCTTGATAGTCCTTGATAGTCACAAGGCTTGTGATAACTGCTCGTTTACTGGAGACCCTCTGCTTCTGCATGTAACTAGCAAATTTCACTTTCTCCTTTGAACATTATTTAGAGTAGCTAGGGGAACTCTGCTTGAAGAAAGGAGCTTCTCAGCTTAGTTTGCTTATTTCTGAGTAGTAATAATTTGTTGTTGGTCCAGTGTGGTAGCTAGAGTCCAGAACCAATTCCTTTTTCTAAGTGAAGCCTCTGAAAATATTTGTCATTATTTCTGGAATGACTGCATCTACAAATATCCCCAGAGTCAACTGCATGCGTTCAGTGAGATCTGTCTTTGTACACCAGAGCATCAAATCAACAGTTATTTGAATATCTCACATCTTATTCTCTTTGCCAAAAGTATTTTTTTTAACTCTCTCCAGAGAGAAATCCATTTCTTTCTTTTTTTCTGGTGTGTGCAAGCTTGTATGTAATTTAATTTCATTGAGACAGGAAACCTGATGGACCGTTAGAAGTCATTGCATTCCATCCTTTGTTTTCATTGGCCAATAAAGGTATTTTATCTGTTGCCTCTTTTGTTTTCATATCTCTTTGCAGACACTGTTGTTGTTTTATGTTGTGTAAGAGTCGCCGTGTTTCAGATTAAGGAATCATAATTTTAATTCCAGATTTTATTTTAGATGTAAAACATACCACTTGTTTTAAGAATAAGATTGGTGTAAACATGACCAGACTATTGTGAGTTCAAGAAAGAAACTAGTTGAAATTATCTTCCATTCTGGATTGTAGTACAAAAAATAAGCAATTCGCCAATTGGTTGATCAAGTCAACACATTGTCCTAATAGTGCAACTGGTGAAGTACTGGGATTTCATTATCTGAAACTTCCTCCTATCACAGTTGTAACATTATGCCCAATTTACTGATTGACTACACTGAATCTATTACACAGAGAGGGTGACTGAAGGTGAGGAGGGCACCATTATACCAGAACATCACATGCCTTAATGTCAAGTAACAGTCTAAAATGTATTGGCCTGGCTGGTCTGAAATCTGTCCCAGAACTCACTAATTATATTAACCTTTTGGCAGTTTGCTGAAGTTGAACAATGAATATTGACAGAACACATAGCCGTTGTGGACAAGTCCTATCCTATCTAGTGTTGATATCCAAAGAAAGACATGATTCAGCTTTTGGCAAAGTATTTTGTCCGAGATTAGTGCACCATTAGTTGATATCAATCAATCTGATAGCTCAGGAGAATTTGATTACTGCTTACCATGTACTGCTCATTGTACTCTGAAATTCTAACTGTGAAAAGTTTTTAAAATGCTTTTTGCTGTTTATGTCGGGAGTTGTAAATAAAGTTTTTCAGCCCTCATGCTCTGCGTGGATTAATCCTGAGTCCCACTATAACTCTAGCCTGGCAATTACATGCTGAGGAACTCCCACCAAATCAATTTCATTTTTCACAGTTTCTGTGGTTATATTTAATGAGTGCAACTTCCATCCTCCCTGGGGTGGGGGGTAGAGGGGGTTGGGGTGGGTTACAAATTTCTTGCAATCCATTTTCCCACTCATAATGCAGCAAGATTAAATGTTTGGCTGACAGCCAGTAGAACATGTTACTATGCTATTGGAACCTATCAGGCTTCTGCAGGGATATCTGCCAGATCAGCTAGTCAGCAGATGATTCCTGAACAAACAATGTTGAGAGTATTTGCTCAAAGAAGCAATCTCAGAAACCTTCCATAATGGGATTTTTGGGGCTTCCCGCTGAGGTTCAGACCACAAACGTGGCATTTAGTTCTCAAAGACCTCAAACCTTTTTCAAGAAAACAGTACAAATCATCTTACAGTATCTTGAGAAAGTTTGTATGTATCTCCTTTTGTTGCCATTTTCAGGTATGTTGTCTTTCAGAATCGATCTAGTGAGATTCTGCACCATCAGAAGTCACTCAAGATTCTAAGGTTATGCATCTGATTTATTCCATGCCCAGGGTGCACCTTGAGATAGTTGGAAGAGACAGCAAACTCATGTGGGCCTCATAAAAAAAAACTTAACCAAGGCATTTCAGGTCATATCAGACAAGATCTTCTAAAAGTTAATGTCTTTTTGGCTGTATGTCAAAATCCCTATTCGTGCTGACATTTACAAATCTAAATGAATGGTTGAATTGAGTCTGGTTGAATATATTATTTCATGTTACAAGGGATGGCTGGATTAGAAGATGTGCATATCAAAACTTTAAAATAAGAAATCGATTAAACTAAACTCATCACCTTCATTAAAGAGACTGCTGAAAATTTGGAGGCTCTAAAGGGAACTTGCTGCCAAGACCATGAGAGAAGCTAAATTTCTAAGCACTGCACCAGGAATAGTTGAGAATGAGCTTGCATTGATATGGTATCTCTTCTGGCAACCCAAAGCTTTCTGCAGTCAATTGAATGCTCAGCAACCTTTTTTTGCACAGCAAGATCCCATTTACAGTAATGGGATAATGACCAGATAATCTGTTTCTTTTTAGTGATACCGACTAAGGAATAAGTATTGGTCAACTCACCAGGGAAAAGTAATTTATTCTTCTTCTTAGATTCTCAAGTGTTTGGGCCGACAAAGTAGCCCCGTACTCCATTACAGCAATAATGTTGTCCAACTGTAATCTGCTCATAATTGGTTACCTAATGCTTTGAAAGGGTGTTTGATAGGATTATTGTAGTTGGAATGTAATTTGTTTCCCCATTGTGCAATCATTAGAGCCAATGAAATCTTGTACTAACTAGAAAGACTGCATTTGTGCAGCTAGGCATTTGCTACAGGATGCTGCAACAACACAATCAATGTACTTGTAAATGTCTCTTGTTCACAACAAGTTTAATTTCTCCAGTATAGTGAAATACCAGAATCCATTTGAATTTGTTTGGTATTATTGAGAACAAATTAAATGCTGTTCTGCTTGCAAACAAGTACTGAAATTGTTAAATTAGATGGTCCCTGAAAGCCAGTGTGGAGGACGTAATGAGCAATTAATCCATGTCTATTGATTCAAATGCAGCACACGTGCCAATTTCATGCTGCTCATTTGAAAGATCTCTGCATCCAGAAACTGCTAACTATACTTTTCTTTAGCTGGACATCTGAGCATTGGCCAATTTGGAATGACAAGAACCATTTAAAGCGAGCCTACTTTCAAATGACTGGCTGCACCTCTTAAAGGGGAGTTGTATTGTGGTTAGAGCAAGTGTAAGGAGCTGATGTAGAAAAATATTTGATCAGGAAAAGGTGAGGATTAACACAACTGGAACAACAGGGAAGTAGGCAGGCTCCAATATTTTCCAGCACTGTGCCAAAGGTCTTGAAGTTAAAGGTGAAAACATGAAGAGGTATCCTGTATCCCACAGCATGGAGGGATAGATATGGATAGAGACTAGACTGTTGAAATACAATCACAGAAGACACTTTTAGCAGCTAACACTGGAGTTCAATGCTGGGAACTTAGTCTTGAAGACTTGTACGCGGTGCTACAAAACTGATGAAGAGTGATCAAAATCAGTAAATGTAGCTTTGAAATTCATTTTCTACCAAGTGCATGAGTAGCCTTAGCCACTGCCACATTCAATACTTCCCTTCGACACCCCCATCCCACATAAAGTCAGGGAGTCATAGAGCACAGAAACAGACCCTTCGGTCCAACCAGTCCATGCCAAACATAATCCCAAACTAAACTAGTCCCACATGCCAATCCTGGCACATATCCCTGCAACCTTTCCTATTCATGTACTTTTCCAAATGTCTTTTAATTGTATCTACATCCACCACTTTCTCAGGAAGTTCATTCCACATGAGAACACCCTCTATGTAAAAATATTGCCCCCATGTCTTTTTTAAATCTTTCTCCTCTCACCTTAAAAATGTGCCCCCTTGTCTTGAAATCCTCCATCCCAGGGGAAAGACAACTACCATGAACTCTATCTATACCTCTCATTATTTTATTAACTTCTATCAGGTCACCTCTTAACCTCCTCCACTCCAGTGAGAAAAGTCGCAGCCTATTCAGCCTTTCTTTGTAACTCAAACCTTCCATACCCGGCATTTACATCCTGGTAAATCTCTTCTGAGCCTTCTCCAGCTTAATAGTATCCTTCCTATAACTGGGTGACCAGAATCGGATACAGTATTCCACATCTCCCAACAATCACAATTAATCAGGAATCATAACTAACATTCATATTCTTCATCCTCCATTACAAACCACATCTCACAGCTTGTGTACCCTGATAGCTACACAGCCACGCTGGCTGAAGTAAGGATAAAGTTTCAGGTGGGTTGATCTTCCTGACACCATTGGGCCAGGAAACTCTAGTACATTTATTAGGATGGCATGAATACAGATTAAAATCTCAGGCTGCCAGTATTATGCTCACAGTTGCAATCTTGTGAGCAACGAACAAGAAAGACGTGCCTTCCCAAGCCTGACTGTAATTATAGGCCTGCACCTGGCAGAAAGGGTTACTTCATGAAACTGGAACTTCCTGCACTGCTTAATCCTTTTTGCAGAGACTCCTTCATCAAGAAGCCATGATTCAGAATGGGTGTGGCCAGAGTATTGCTGCGTTGAGTAGGTTCACTCTCTACAGGTGGGATGGGGTGGCGGAGGCGGGGGAGGGAAGGGGGCAGCCTGTGCTGGGCAAAAAACCTGCTCAATGGAGTCAGGGAGACGTACATACACACACACGGAGGGGTGCAATGTAAATGGTAACATGAAATGCGGAACGGTTAGTGGTTCTGGGCAGGGTCTGGAACTAAAGGGCATGACCACATCGGTCAGGAGAAGTTTTCCCAGGAATGGATGCAGGCAGCGGGAAGTGAGGGGCAATTCCACTGACAGGTTCATGCAGGTCAAGGACAGATGAGACGTTAACCCAAGGGAAATGAAAGATCTCATCAGATGGAAGTGAAGGAGGTCATGGGGGGAGGATGAAGCAGTGTCAGACTCAGGCTGGCCTTAGGGAACTTGAGGGCTGGAGGGTCAATGGATAAAACTGAGAGATCTACAGCGAAAGGGGATGGGTTTACCTTGACTGGGGAAGGCTGAAAGTTCATAGAGGGAAGTGGCGCTGGTTTATAAGGTGACAGTTAAAAACAAGTTAGCTGGACTTACATTCTGCAAAACTCTCAGATGCCACAACCCCCTCTTACCTCCAGAGGTTGGTTAAGGCAGGTGACAGGGACAATCTGGCTACTGTGCACAGTCTGCAGCCAGATTCCACTGTACTGCTTGCGGGCACTGGCCTCTGCAGTTACCTCAACTCAGGCAGGCTTGGTCAGAGGGGATGACATCTCTTTGGCCGTCTTTGAGATAGAGAATAGCCTTTCTTGGTTAGATGGGAGAAAGTGAGGACTGCAGATGCTGGAGACCAGAGTTGAAACGTGTGGTGTTGGAAAAACACAGCAGGCCAGGCAGCATCCGAGGAGTGGGAGAATCGAAGTTTCGGGCATAAGCCCTTCTTCAGGAATGGGAATTCCTCATTCCTGAAGAAGGGCTTACGCCCGAAACGTCGATTCTCCTGCTCCTCAGATGCTATCTGGCCTGCTGTGTTTTTCTTGGTTATATGGCCTTGGGGAGAGCCTCCAGTGAGCAACACTCCCTTTAAGCTCTCTGGTTGCACAGGAGCACAGCCACTCCAGTGTTCCATCCATGGCAGATGGCATCTGCACACCAACTGCAGCATTGATGTCTGGTTCTGTGCAGTCCCTAAGCCAATTAAGAGGGAACTTTGCTAGTAAGGTGTTGCAAAGACATTTTTATCCAGTTTCAGACTGGTCCACAGGAAAGAAGGTTTGAAGAAAAACACCAACAAGTCTTTGCATGCTGAACAGCACTGAGGTTTAGTGTCAGAAAGAGTGTGCAGAAAGAGGGAAAAATAGAAACTGAGACAGAGATTGCGAGTGGAAGAGTATCTTTGAAATGAGTCACACAGTGCAGTACTGTACTTTTTAATTTGCCTAAGTCCAAGGTGCGTCATGTTCTATGGAGACCTTTTCATTGCAAGACCTAGCAAGTTCGCTTATTTACCCCATGCCCCCATGGTGTCTCCGATGTCTGATTTTGACTTCATTCTACCACATCTTATCTTATGTTTCAAAATCTTTCATTTGTGTTATTTGTAAATAGTTTGGTATATTCTATTTTATCTTTATTTGCTTAATACATTTCTGTTTTATTGTTAAAATCAAGCCTACAGCACTGAGTGCCTATGCTTCAATGAAAAACCACCACATTTAACCCAAAAGAAACAAATTATGATCTATTAAGCTGGCTTTCATTCTGTGATCTGAATTTTCCAGTAATAACATCAACTGAGATTGTAATACTATAAACCAGAACAGAGACTCCTACATCTATCAGAGACATGTTTGCTTGGTCACAGACATGTTCACAACTTCTACATTCTGCATTCAGTTTCATAATCTGCATAATGTTAGATCTACTTTTAGCATATTATCTTTTTCCCTTCTTCTACGCACTGCTTTTTTCTCCCAGCTTCTCTTCAGTGGGTTGGGCTACGGACTTTTAGATTAGATTATTTACAGTGTGAAAACAGGCCCTTCGGCCCAACAAGTCCACACCGACGAGCAACCCACCCAGACCCATTCCCCTACACCTAACAGTACAGGCAATTTAGATGGACAATTCACCTAACCTGCACATTTTTGGACTGTGGGAGGAAACCGGAGCATGGGGAGAATGTGCAAGCTCCACACAGACAGTTGCCTGAGGCAGGAATTGAACCCGGGTCTCTGGCGCTGTGAGGCGGCAGTGCTGGCCACCGTGCCGCCCAGACTTCTATTGGATTAATCCATGCTTAAGGACCCTCCCACTCCTAATGCCTGCCATCAGATGTATTGGATGAATTTACAGGCCATTACCAATCAGTTTGTCCATGTTATGAACATGACCAGCAAGTTCTGAAATGGGACTCGAACCCAGAGCTTGAAATGTTACCACTACAACACAAAGCCTCCTCCTTCTTTTACATATAAATGTGCATTTAGTGTTAAAACATTGAAAAAGATTGCTAAGACTTAGTGGCACAAACTTCCAAGAAATATAATACACATTTGAGGAAAAGGAACTAGCAAAAAATGTTAGGGACCAGATAATTGTTTAACAGTTACCCAGCCAGCTTATTCCCTTTTCTTGAGAGCTGATACATAAATTAATCTTTTTAGCAGAGCACTTCATACAACTCACATTAACAAGCATTCAAACAATATAGTTATCTTCTACATCAATTTACAAAATAGCAGTGCATGCTCAGAAGTTGCTGAAGAACTGAGTGCCAGAAGTGATCGAGTTGATTAATTTAATCTAACCATAATTATTGCTGTCCTAATGTTTCTCACTGAACTGATTACCCAATGGAGCCTTTGTTTTACGAACCTTCACTAATTTTGTTATTATCAAATGTGGTGCTCCTCTAGAACCAATGACTGTTGCTTCTCATATTCACAATGTTGTGACGACTGTAGCTGCGAACTCCCAAGTATTCAAGCCTGTGAAGGCATTGCTGTAAACTATAAAGATGAATGATTCCTTTCAAACCACAACCCATGCTGTCTGTAAACCTGTCCAAGTTGCCCACCTGTGTTCCTGATTTAAAGCCAAGAGCCTGAATAGTAACCATTTGTACATTCACCAAACTCACAAAGCAGTAAACTCCCATTACAAGGAATTACATGCTGAAGCTATATAAATTGACAGTACACTTTTTAATATGGATGCCTCCAAAGTCTTAGCCTGATTATTGAATCTCCTTTGCAGACCTTCTAATCCATATTGTGCATAGATAACTGTTTCATTTTTACATCTGGACCATGATCTCCTCAGAGCTGGGACAAGATCTTCCAATGAATTATCTTCTGAGCTGTTCCTTTCTACATATCTGTTGCTGGAATCTGAAGATGCATTTGTCACCATATTTAGATCCCAATAGTTCACTACTCCATGAGTGGCATGGTGGCACAGTGGTTAGCACTGCTGCCTCACAGCGCCAGAGACCTGGGTTCGGTTCCCGCCTCAGGCGACTGACTGTGTGGAGTTTGCACATTCTCCCCGTGTCTGCGTGGGTTTCCTCCGGGTGCTCCGGTTTCCTCCCACAGTCCAAAGATGTGCAGGTCAGGTGAATTGGCCATGCTAAATTGCCCATAGTGTTAGGTAAGGGGTAGATGTAGGAGTATGGGTGGGTTGCGCTTCGGCGGGTCGGTGTGGACTTGTTGGGCCGAAGGGCCTGTTTCCACACTGTAAGTAATCTAATCTAATCTAATCTAATCTAATCTAATCTAATCTAATCTAATCTAATCCATGTGGAGGGCAAATACTATGCCCAAACTGATTCCTGGAAGTGACTGAGTATCTGGTGGTGCAACAGTTAGAGGATTGTCTTACACTGTTGTATTATTGCAGTAGCCTCTGCAGTCTGTAGAAGAGAGAGATAAAAAGAGAAAGTCTTAGGATTGAAGATAGAAAATGATTATTAATGTTTAGCAGCTTTATGAATTACAGTGGAGATTGTGAAACATGCTGCATATTTGTTAAGGTGAATGTAAGGCTACATTAATAAGCAACCACCCTGTTGAATCTTTGATTAACCTCTTTTTTCATTGGTACTTAGGAATCTACTCAGACCAATAATTTTCTGGCTTCATGCTCTGCGAGATGAGGGGAGAAAGTTGCTGATTCTTCTCACTGCTTCAGCTCTTTTCCTCTCACGACTTACTGTTTTGTTCTATAGAAAGATGTTGAGAATGAGTCACTGTGGGAGTTAGGTGAAGATGGAAAGGGGTTGTTCATATGGAGAAAAACAAGTCGAAATGAAGATAAGTCACAATAGAATGCCAAGTGTGTGTAATTTGAAGTGAGCAAGGAGCATGTGGTGTGAATGATAGTGTGAGAACAGGATAGTGCTATTTTGTGGAGAGGAACAGAAGAGGTGATTATATTTGGAATAAGAAACAGGGGCAAAGCAGTGCATCATTATGATTGATGAAAGGTATGATGGAACAGTAGTGGGAAGGTGCTGAAGGACCTTTTGTTTGATATTGTCAAGTGAGGATGTGGAATGGATTGAATTATTGGATTCTGGGTAATCCAAGATGGAGGACAAGAAAAAACTGTAGCTGTAAGAGCTGCTTCTTTTTTGAGGTAGCTTAGGTGTTGAAGATAACTTCCTCGAATTCCAGGAGAAGTAATAACTGTTTTATAAGCTTTTGCTTTGTTTTGGAACTTTGGGGGGGAAAAAGATCAAAACAGCGACACTTTAAAATGGAAGAAGTGAACAAAGACAGAGACCACATGGTCAATGCAAGTGAGAGAGAGAGAGAGAGAAAAGAAAGAGAGAGAGAGAAAGAAAGAAACCAATACTGCTGTCTGACATGTAAGTGAATCTGCACAGCAATTGCCTTTGTTGTTGACTTCCAGTAATTTCAGGACATTGGAGTGCATCTAGGAAAAATTAACAAACAGCGAAACTCACAGCTGAGCTTGGGGGAATGTGTGTAGGAGAGCTCACTGCACAGGAACAGATAAGTGCATGGTTTTTATGTGTAATCTTGCTGTCTTTTTTAGTGGTGATTAGAGTGGGTTCTTTTTGATTATATGCTGTATTGAGATCTGTCTCTTGATTAAAATTTTAAAAAATGTAAAACGTAAGTACTAGGTTAGCCTGAAGCAATGTTTTTAGAACAATAAGATGGTGCTATTTTCTGTAGATTGTTAATGTGCAAAGATGGCCTTTAGTGGAGTGATGTGCTTTCCTGTCAGATGTGGGAGATGAGGGAGAATTTCCATGTTACCGATGATTATGTCTGCAGTAAGTGTGTTTGGTTGCGAATCCTATCAGATCGCATGGATTGACTGGAGCGGTAATGAGGAATTCAGCAGAGCTATGGAGTGTGATGGATGGCTGTTATAGGAAGGGTGAAAAACCACAGATCCAGTCAGACAGATGGGTTATCTCCAGGAAAGGTAGAAGAGGGAGGCAGTTAGTGCAGGAGTCTCCAGTGGCTATCCCCATCTCAAACAGGGAGAACTAGCCACTTCAATATAGAATTGGCTTGAACATAGAAGACAGAGGATGGTGGAGGAGGGCTGTTTTTCAGACTGGAGGCCTGTAACCAGTGGTGTACCATAAGGATCGGTGCTAGGTCCACTGCTTTATAAATTATTTGGTTGCGAACTTAGGAGGAATAGTTAGTAAGTTTGCAGATGACACAAACTTGGAGTTGGAGTGGACAGCAAAGAACATTACCTCAGTTACAAAGGGATCTTGATGAGATGGCCAGTGGGCTGAGAAGTGGCACAAGGAGCTTAATTTAGATAAATGAGAGGTGCTGCATTTTGAAAGGCAAATCAGAGCAGGACTTATATAATTAATGGTAAGATCCCGGACCGTGCTGCTGAGCAAAGAGACCTTGGAGTACAGGCTCATATCATAGTTCCTTGAAAGTGACGTCTTAGGTAGATAGGATTGTAAGAAAACTTTTAGTATGCTTTTCTTTATTGGTCAGAGTGTTGAATATAGTAGTTGGGAGGTCATATTGCAGCTGTACAGGATATTGGTTAGGCCACTTTTGTGGTATTGTGTGCAATTCTGGTCTCCCTTCTATAGGAAGGATATTATGAATCTTGAAAGGGTTCAGAAAAGATTTACAAAGGTGTTGCCAGGAGGGTTTGAGTTATAGGGAGAGGCTAAATAGCCTGGGGCTGTTTTTCCTGGAGTGTTAGAGGCTGAGTGGTGACCTTATAGATGTTTATAAAATCATGAGGGGCATGGATAGGGTAATTGGACAAGATCTTTTCCCAGGTTCAGGGAGTCGGGAACTAGAGGGCATAGATTTAGGGTGAGACGGGAAGATTTAAAAAGGATCTAATGGGCAAATCTGTCATGCAAAGGGTGGTGCGAGGATGGAATGAGCTGCCAGAGAAAGTGGTGGAGGCTAGTACAATTACAACATTTAAAAGGCATCTGGATTGATACATGAATAGGATGGATATATGAATAATAAGGGTTTAGAGGGATATGGGCCAAGTGCTGGCAAATGGGACTAGATTAAATTTGGATATCTGATTGGGATGTTGGACCAAAGGGTCTGTTTCGTGCTGTACATCTCTATGACTTTGTGACTCTAAGAGGTCATTTACACTGCATATGAGAGATCATTAAAGCCCTTACCATGGATTTTGCTGGTGCTATTTCTTTCCAGCACTGCTTGATCGTACCTTCAAGGAAAACCCTATGGTGAGGATGACCTTCTTGACCTAATTTCACTCCTGGGAACTTGGAGGAAAGTACAAAAAATCCGTTCGGTTTTGCCGCAGCAGCCAATGCACTTCAATGAAAAATGAATGGAGGGCAATCAATCTTATTTTAAGACATCTGATTCCATGGAAAAGAAAGATCAAATGAGCTATTTCAGAAATTGTGCTTGTTAGACATGTGGGCTGCCTGATTTCCAAAGCAAATGGGAAGATAGTTAATCACTCAATGGAAATGCATTGTGTGAGTTAAAATCATCTCATTGATAACGCGCATTTCTGGGAATATGGAATAGATGAAACTAATTTATGGGATCATATCAAAAGATGCATTCATTTTACCTTTATTACCCCTTTTAGTGTCAAAGAAGACAAACATCTCTCATGTTTTCACTGGAAGTTCTTTTTAAGTAGCATTGCATACTTAATGATATTAAATCAAATACGAAGTGAGGGGTTAAAACAGTTTAACATGTTATCCAAGGCCAATCACCACATTATTTTATGATTTACAAGACTTTTATTTAATGTATTTTAAAGAAAATTTCAAGCATCAAAAAGCATTCATTTTTCAGGTTGGCATGATCCCTTTTTCACTGATCTTTTCATTAGGAATAAATGTGTGTTTTCTCAGCTGTGGCTAATCCCATTGTGAGAGAACATATAGCAAGGGGTTATTGTAAAAGTGTTTGGACTTTGGCACTCATTCATTAGTATGCAGCACTGCTGGCTTAGAAAAATATTTTGGGTAGTTCAGGCAGCAGGTAGGTGGGCTTTGCAATAAATCACAAAGCACAATCACTTCCTTTAGTTCTCTAACCAGGCAAGAAATTATCATCAGCAAATTCTATGCCGTTTCTGTCAGCTGTCACAGTAAGTTGAAATTCTTTCAAAGATTATTGCATTTTGTATGACGGTAAGGATTGGGCCAGTTAGCAGAAGATATATGAAGAAATGGCATTTGTGTTTCTGTATAATACCTGTACTAAGTAATGAAATGAAACTAGCTTTTCAATTGAACTCTTAAGCAAGAGGAGTTGTGTTTAAATACTTGTTTACAAAGGCAAAATCTAATGCGGTTATGCTAATTGATTTGCCTCTGACAGATTCAATTGTCTGTTCCAATGAGCTTACTTGATGCCTTTTGTATTATCCTGTGTGAACTGTAATCAGCTAAAGATGAGAAAAGCACAATACTCATAAACTCAACCTGCTTACTTTGTACAACTTAAAATACAATTTTGCAGATGATGCTATATACACTTTCTAAATAACGAGAATTTTTTATCAGGAAAAATGACCACTTCATTGCAAAAATGCATAGTATTGATTTTTAGCTGTCTCACAAAACTGTATTCACAGGTCTGCTGGGATTTAACCTTATAAGTGAGAACATTCCCATGTGAACATTTTTATTGAGGTCACAGCAGGTTACAAGAGCCTTCTGGCAAGCTTGGTGCCTGTGGAATGTTGTGACTATAATTGTTGTTAAAGTAAAGTGTTATGATCGAATAGATCCTCTAAGATTGGTACAGTTGTTTGGGGAAATGGTCTTTGATGGAATCGTTGTTAGATACATACTCCCACTGAAACATATTTCTTCACAAAGTGTTAATGCTTAATATGGAAGTTTATTTTATTAATTTGTAAAATTAAAATAAAAGTTTTGAAAAAGGAGGAAACGTTGTCTTTTATTGGTGGCCTTGAAAATCCAAAAGACCTTATCCAGGCATGTCATCTTGGGATCAGGCCTAGCCATTACCAGCAGTGGTGCCCAACATAGAAAATGAATGGCTGTGGGAAGCTAGAGAAGTCATTGCTGGGCTTCTTGCTGAGATATTTGTATCATCGATAGTCACAGGTGCCGGAAGACTGGAGATTGGCAAACGTGGTGCCACTGTTTAAGAAGAGTGGCAAGGACAAGCCAGGGAACTATAGACCAGTGACCCTGACGTCGGTGGTGGGCAAGTTGTTGGAGGGAATCCTGAGGGACAGGATGTACATGTATTTGGAAAGGCAAGGACTGATTAGGGATAGTCAACATGGCTTTGTGCGTGGGAAATCATGTCTCACAAACTTGATTGAGTTTTTTTGAAGAAGTAACAAAGAAGATTGATGAGGACAGAGCAGTAGATGTGATCTATATGGACTTCAGTAAGGCGTTTGACAAGGTTCCCCATGGGAGACTGATTAGCAAGGTTAGATCTCACGGAATACAGGGTGAACTAGCCACTTGGATACAGAACTGGTTCAAAAGTAGAAGACAGAGGGTGGTGGTGGAGGGTTGTTTTTCAGACTGGAGGCCTGTGACCAGTGGAGTGCTACAAGGATCGGTGCTGGGTCCTCTACATTTTGTCATTTACATTAATGATTTGGATGCGAGCACAAGAGGCACAGTTAGGAAGTTTGCAGATGACACCAAAATTGGAGGTGTAGTAGACAGTGAAGAGGGTTACTTCAGATTACAACAAAATCTTGACCAGATGGGCCAATGGGCTGAGAAGTGGCAGATGGAGTTTAATTCAGATAAATGCGAGGTGCTGCATTTTGGGAAAGCAAATCTTAGCAGGACTTATACACTGAATGGTAAGGTCCTAGGGAGTGTTGCTGAACAAAGAGACCTGGGAGTGCATGTTCATAGCTCCTTAAAAGTGGAGTTGCAGGTAGGTTGGATAGTGAAGAAGACATTTGGTATGCTTTCCTTTATTGGTCAGAGTATTGAGTACAGGAGTTAGGAAGTCATGTTGCGGCTGTACAGGACATTGGTTAGGCCACTGTTGGAATATTGCATGCAATTCTGGTCTCCTTCCTATCAGAAAGATGTTGTGAAACTTGAAAGGGTTCAGAAAAGATTTACAAGGATATTGCCAGGGTTGGAGGATTTGAGCTATAAGGAGAGGCTGAACAGGCTGGGGCTGTGTTCCCTGGAACATCGGAGGCTGAGGGGTGACCTTATAGAGGTTTACAAATTTATAAGGGGCATGGATAGGATAAATAGGCAAAGGCTTTTCCCTGCAGTCGGGGAGTCCAGAACTAGAGGGCATAGGTTGAGGGTCAAAGGGGAAAGATATAAAAGAGACCTAAGGAGCAACTTTTTCACGCAGAGGGTGGTACGTGTATGGAATGAGCTGCCAGAGGAAGTGGTGGAGGCTGGTACAATTGCAACATTTAAAAAGCATTTGGATGGGTTTATGAATAGGAAGGGTTTGGAGGGAAACCAGCCGGGTGCTGGCAGGTGGGACTAGATTGGGTTGGGATATCTGGTTGACATGGACGGGTTGGACCAAAGGATCTGTTTCCATGCTGTACATCTCTATGACTCTATGAGTGTTACATTTTGCCAATTTGCAGTTAAAGTGTGAGCTGTCTAATCCACAATGATCCAGGATGAATTTTCTTGTGTGATATTCTCTTTTCACTTCATAATAAAGATGTTGGCTGCATTTCTCTCAGAATTTCACAGCAATTGAATTGGATGGGTTTGCCACTGGTGAGATATTGCAGCATAGATACCACTTTCCCCATACCTGAAGCCCAGCAGCACACTACTTCGAACTCTGAAAACAAGGAATGACCCCTTATCTTACAGTTCTCAGTACTGCAAATGTTGCAGGTAAAGGCAAGCTAAATCCTGCTTCCACACCAGGGTATGGTGGGGAAGAGGACAGAGCAGTCCTCCTTCTTGCTGTCTGCCAAAGAAGGCCACAACAATAGACCCAGCCAGCCTGGACAAAAATTGCAACAGGAGTTGGTGCTGCGAAAAGGGACGCCCAGCAATTTCCCAAGACATTCAACAATATTCTGTGATCTGCAAGGGTAAGTGCCACTATCTTCTCAGTGCCACCTTATCCCACAGTGCCACCACTCACTCCAACTCTGCCTTACTGAATTCTGACTGACTCTTCCTTGCCCTTCTGTGTCAGAGAACAACTCCTCCGGCCCCCACAACATAGCTGTGGCTGTTGTTGGCTCACTCACACATGGACCTGCTTCTCTCTAAGACTCATCAGTTAGCCTCAGATAGTTCCCAGACTGTATCTGTGTTTGTCTTTTACGACTTAATCAATCTTGTGTTGAACAGGGCCAGTTTCATTATACTCAATCACTTTTCGTCCAAATAAATGTTTCCCTCCCCTGACTCTTCAAATATCACATTTTGTTTCTGTATGATCCTCTCTTCTCAACTAATGCTGTTGTAGATTTGTTCACTTGAGTTTGGACTGGCAGAACAAGGCTCTCTTTACAGCAATGAATTATAATGCTGCTCTGGAACAGTTAGTAGTGGAGTGAAATTGTTAATAGTTGGGTATAACATCTCACTGGGATATAATTATCACATGAGAATCCTGTGGTTCTATGCCAAACTTGCCATTCCTCCTTCTCAGAAAAGTTGATAAAAGCATTATCATGTTGCTGTTCTCTTGTTGGGGTTGGCACAGTGTTCAGCTGTAAGTGCCAGCTTTTGCGTTTCATGTATGTGGGCAGCCCATCTAATCTATCCAAAATTGCAAAGTAGCTCAATTTAATTGGTTCCTCTTAAAAAAGACTGCATTTAATCGCTATTTTCCCACAGCTGTGAACATCATGAGTTTGAAACTTCCACTGATAATCAATGACTGTTTCAATGTATTCTGCAAAGAATGTTTGTGAACATCTTTAGACCATCAAAAACACTGCTGTCACTTAAAAACCTGCTGCACCAGAAACCTGTCTCCAGTCCATGATCCTTTCAAGCTACTAAGCATTGTTGCCAATAATAGAAGATGAACACTTGCTATATTTGTGTGACATTTCTTTGCCCACTATTTTAGTAAATCCTCGAAGACATCTGTAATTAATGGTGGATAAGAAAGATAATTAGAGAGTATTGAGAGAAAGGTGACATTGGGAAAGATCCATTTGTTCCAGGCATGAAGAGCTTTAGTTATTGAATAGTTTGTTGAAGCTGGGACTGTTCTCTTAATAGAATAGAAGATGGAAAGGAGATATGGCACAGTTATTCAAAATCAGGAGGGAGTTGGACAGAGTGAATAGTGAGAAATTGTTTCTGTTGGTGGAAGGATTAAGCCTCAAGGTTTTGAAGGGGTTAAAGGACAAGAGAGTATCAGAGGAGTAGGGGGAAAATCAAGATGACTTAATGCTAAGATTGCCTCTGCCACTATGAGGGTTTGAACAGAGCAGGTAAGAAAACGTTGGAAAACTTGGACAGGTGGTGAGGTCTTTCCATCCATGAACACTGTTGGAATTTAATGATGCTCTTGGAGGTGAGCTTGAAGATGGAGCAGAATGTATAATTGGGATAGAGGGACGTAGGAACAGGAGTAGTTCATTTCCTTGAAACTGTTTCCGCCATTCAGTTCCTCTATCCTTGGCTGATCTGTAAAGATGGACTACCACACTTTGCCGACTGCATGCCGTTAAGCCCGGCTTGCAAATAGCCTTCCTGCCTAGAGGCTAACCAAGAAAGTCTTTCAGGGCCTATTCCCACACTGCTGGTATTCAACTGGGCAGGACATAGTACATTCAAGAAAGCCATTCAGCACACCCTTATGGATATTCCTGTTGCCTTTTACAGAGGGTCCCCCATTTACAGGCACATGGTGCCTGATCAAGGGACATGGCATTAGACAGGAGATGCAACTGCAGGAAGGCACCACTGGGTCTTGCTGTCTGACCTCTCCCCTACCAGGGCGAATGTGAGGACTGCAGATGCTGGAGGTCAGTGAAGATTAGAGTGGTGCTAGAAAAGCACAGCAGGTCAGGCAGCATCCGAGGAGCAGGAAAGCCATGGAAGCCCTTCCTCATGAAGGGCTTTTGCCCGAAACGTCGATTTTCCTGCTCTTCAGATGCTGCCTGACCTGCTGTGCTTTTGCAGCACCACTCTAATCTCTCCCCTACCTGTCCAATAACCCCTATCCTGTTAGCCCATCCTGCCCCACTTACCAGACACTGCAGGATATATTAGCAATCCTCTGTATACAGCCCAGTGTAATATCAGCTCTAGCCACCACTCCTGATGACTGTACTGCAGAGTTGAGGGCCTCTGATTGGCAAATAGTTTTCAGGGTGGCTGTCAGCAATATATAAACATATCACCGTGGGGAAACTGTAAATGCTAATGGCAGTGTTCACACAGCTAACTAGGCACTTTGTTCTACCAGAACTCTGGAAACTTACTCCTAGGGACTGAAGATTTTGATGCTGAAGAGACTGGGGACAACCTGCTTTATTTTGCATCTTAAACCAACACTGGCACTTGAAAAATAAGGGACTGTTCCAGGTACGTTAGGTTGTAGGTGCCTGCACATACACTCTCCCTGAAGTTGTTTGCTTTTTAATTTCTAAGGAAGGCTTTCCAATTTCCAATTTCCAAAATTCTCCAAACGAAAGGAGTAGCCATGGGCACCCGCATGGGCCCCAGCTATGCCTGCCTCTTCGTAGGGTATGTGGAACAATCCATCTTCCGCAACTACACTGGCCCCACCCCCCATCTTTTCCTTCACTACATTGATGACTGTATCGGCGCTACCTCGTGCTCCCACGAGGAGGTTGAACAGTTCATCCACTACACTAACACCTTCCACCCCGACCTCAAATTCACCTGGACAGTCTCGGACTCCTCCCTCCCCTTCCTACACCTTTCTGTTTCTATCTCAGGCGACCGAATCAACACGGACATCTACTACAAACCAACCGACTCCCACAGCTACCTGGACTACACCTCCTCCCATCCTGCCCCCTGTAAAAACGCCATCCCATTCTCCCAATTCCTTCGTCTCCGCCGCATCTGCTCCCAGGAGGACCAGTTCAAAATACGTACAACACAGATGGCCTCCTTCTTCAAGGACCGCAATTTCCCCCCCCGACGTGGTCGACGGTGCCCTCCACCGCATCTCCTCCACTTCCCGCTCCTCCGCCCTTGAGCCCCGCCCCTCCAACCGCCACCAGGACAGAACCCCACTGGTCCTCACCTACCACCCCACCAATCTACATGTACAGCGCATCATCCGCCGTCACTTCCGCCACCTCCAAACAGACCCCAGCACCAAGGATATATTTCCCTCCCCTCCCCTATCAGCTTTCGGTAGAGACCACTCCCTCCGCGACTCCCTTGTCAGATCCACACCCCCCACCGACCCAACCTCCACTCCCGGCACCTTCCCTTGCAACCGCAGGAGGTGCAACACTTGCGCCCACACCTCCCCCCTCACTTCTCTCCAAGGCCCCAAAGGAAACTTCCATATCCGCCACAGATTCACCTGCACCTCCACCCACATCATCTACTGCATCCGCTGCAGCCGGTGTGGCCTCCTCTATATTGGGGAGACAGGCCGCCTACTTGCGGAGCGATTCAGAGAGCACCTCTGGGCCACCCGGACGAACCAACCCAACCACCCTGTAGCACAGCATTTCAACTCCCCCTCCCACTCCACCGAGGATATGCAGGTCATTGGACTCATCCACCGCCAAACCACAACAATGTGACGGTCGGAGGAGGAGCGTTTTATCTTCCGACTGGGAACTCTCCAACCACAGGGGATGAACTTGGACTTCACCAGTTTCTTCATCCCTCCTCCCCCCACCTTGTCTCAGCCGAATCCCTCCAGCCCGGCACCGCCTTCCTGACCTGCAGTCTTCTTCTTGACCTCTCCGCCTCCATCCTACTCCGACCTATCACCCTCACCTTGACCTCTTTCCACCTATCACATTTCCAACGCCCCTCCTCCAAGTCCCTCCTCCCTACTTTTTATCTTCTCCTGCTGAACACTCTCTGCTCATTCCTGAAGAAGGGCCTGTGCCCGAAACGTCGAATCTCCTGTTCCCTGGATGCTGCCTGACCTGCTGTGCTGTTCCAGCAATAAAGTTTCAACTTTCCAATTTTTGTGTACTGTAACACTGCTATATTTACATCAGTACATTATAGGCTCTCAAATAACACTCTCTAGTGCAGTGTCTAAGATCTCTCCCTTCCCAGGCTCACTTTAGACTGTTTTTCTCTCATACTGGTATCAGAGCTCTGCCATCAGTTACTTCAATTTAAAGGAATTTCATTGAAATTTAATGCAGATAGCAGTGTGGTACAATCAGCCTTTCTGTCAATGCCAAGATGGCAACGCAACCATCTGTAGTAAGGTCACCGAAATCAAAATTTGCAAATGAACAGATATTGTGAAATGTAGCATGGAGGTGTACAGAAATGGGTGATCTGTGAAAGACTTCAAGGATGGAGGGCTTGAGAGGGTCAGTCAGGAAGATTGCTCTTGAAAAAGAGTGATTTTTTTTCTTTCGATGAACTCTAATGCCCAGAAATACTTGAAACCAAACAGCAGAAGCAGTCAGCTGTGCAGGTTCACTGCTGGGTCAGACAGCTGTGCAGGTTCACTGCTGGGCCAGACAGCTGTGCAGGTTCACTGCTGGGTCAGACAGCTGTGCAGGTTCACTGCTGGGCCAGACAGCTGTGCAAGTTCACTGCTGGGTCAGACAGCTGTGCAGGTTCACTGCTGGGCCAGACAGCTGTGCAGGTTCACTGCTGGGCCAGACAGCTGTGCAGGTTCACTGCTGGGTCAGACAGCTGTGCAGGTTCACTGCTGGGCCAGACAGCTGTGCAGGTTCACTGCTGGGTCAGACAGCTGTGCAGGTTTATTTCTGTTTGATTCACTTCCCACATGGTCACTGAACTTGTCTTTCCTCCTTGTTTTTAAAGTGCCATTGTTTTGATCTATTCTTTTCTCAAAAATTCCAAAATAATACACAGCTTTTAAAACAGTAATTATTGCTCTTGGAATTTGAGGAAATAAGCTCCAACAATGAAAATGCCTCAAAAAAGGAGTAGTTCTTACATCCACAACTTTTCCTGTCCTCCATCTTGGATTACCCAGCTGCTCCATCTTGGGTTACCCATAAATAATGAGAGTCCAGAGACAGTATGTTTCTGTTAGGGTGAAGGGCAAGGCTGATAGGTGTACAGAATGCTGGATGACTAGAGAAATTGAGGTTTTGGTCAAGAATAAAAAGGAAGCATATGTCAGGTACAGTCAGTAGGGATCGAGTGAATCCCAAGAAGAGTATAAAGGCAGTAGGAGTATACTTAAGAAGGAATATAGGAGGGAAAAAAGGGACATGAGATAGCTTTGGCAAATAGAGTTAAGATTCTACAAAGGGATACTACAAATGCATTAAGGACAAAAGAGTAACTAGGGAACGAATATGATTCCTTAAAGATCAGCAATGCCACCTATGTGTGGAACCACAGGAGATTGGGAGATACTAAATGAGTATTTTGCATTACTGTTTACAGTGGAAAGGACATGGAAGATACAGAATGTAGGGAAATAGATGGTGACATCTTGAAAAATGTCCATATTGCAGAGAAGGAGATGTTGGACATCTTAAAATGCACAAAGGTGGATAAATCCTCAGGGCCTGATTAGCTGTACCCTAGAACTCTTTGGGAAACTAGGGAAGTGATTGCTAGGCCCCTTGCTGAGATATTTGAATCATCGATACTCACAAGCGAGGTGCCAGAAAAGTGGAGGTTGGCTAACGTGGTGTCACTATTTAAGAAAGATGGGAAAGAAGGATACCTCAGGGTACAAAGGGACTTTGATGGAGTTTAATTTGGATAAATGTGCGGTGGCTGCATTTTGGAAAGACAAATCAGGGCAGGACTTATACACTTAATGGTAATGTCCTGGAGAGTATGTCTGAACAAAGGGACCTTGGAGAGCAGGTTCATAGTTCTTTGAAAATGGAGTCCCAGGTAGATTGAGTAGTGAAGAAGGCATTTAGTATGCTTTCCATTATTGGTCAGTGCTTGGAGTTGCGGAGGTCATGTCGTGGCTGTACAGGACATTGGGTTGGCCACGTTTGGAATACTGCATTCAATTCTGGTCTCCCTGCTATAGGAAAAATGTCTTGAAACTTGAATGAGTTCAGAAAAGATTTACAAGGATGTTGCCAGGGTTGGTGGGTTTGAGATATAGTGAGAGGCTGAATAGGCTGGGGGTGTTTTCCCTGGTGCATCAGATGCTGAAGGGTGACCTTATAGTGGTTTATAAAATCATGGTGAGAACAGATAAAATAAATAGCCAAGGTCTTTTCCCTGGAGTGGGGGAGTCCAAAACTAGAGGGCATAGGTTGGAGGTGAGAGTGGAAAGGTATAAAATGGACTTTAGGGATAACAATTTCATGCAGAGGTTGGTATGTGTATGGAATGAGGTGCCAGAGGAAGTGGTGTAGGCTGATACAATTACAACATTTAAAAGGCATCTGGATGGTATATGAACAGGAAGGGTTTAGAGGGATATGGGCCAAGTGCTGGCAAATGGGACGAGATTGGTTTGGCATATCTGGTCGGCATGGACGGGTCGGACCGTGCTGTACATCTCTATGACTCTGAATCAAATTGTTATTTGTGCTTTCCTGATTGGAGTTATTTTCTATATTGTGATTCTAGATCTGCTTATTTCAATGGACAAGGTAAATAAGTATATGTGCAAAGTACAGGTAAGGCATGTTTAAGGTTAAAAATATTAGTTTTTTTCAAAACATAAAAGACCACAGCCATGAAAAGTACCAGAATCTTACTTGCCCCAGTTACCCAAAGGCTTTGAAACAATTTGTATTGGATTTAGGTAAACCAGCTATTACATTTGAGGCTAAAAATTGTGTTTAATTCCACAGGGCAAAATAAGTGGATTTCACCACTGAATGACTGTTAAGAAATTCCCCATCTCAGGAGTAATGGCCCAAAGCAATGAAAGCAATGTGTAAAGTGATGAGAAAGTGGGTAACATTGCTGCAAGCAACAGTCAATAAAAGTATTGATATTTTTATTGAGGTCATGCAGCAAGATGTGAAATCTTTGATTGTCAAGTAGGTGTTAATCATACAACTGTACTGAAACAACGTTATTATGAATCAGCTAGCTCTGCCACAGAGCTTTTCAGCATTAGCGGATGCTGTTTGAACTCCTTTTCTTCATGTGCCCTGTGTCCTCAGCAGCTTCTTCGTGTTATGTGTGTTGGACCAAATTAACTGGCCATTGCCATCTTGACTTAGTGCCTGGAATGGTGATGTGGATGGGGATTGCTTATTGTATGAGAGTTGGTTGAATAGACAGGACCTGTAACCACTGGAGTTTAAAAGTATGACAGGTGCTTTTATTGAGACATAGAAAATCCTGAGGGGACTTGACATGGTGGATAATGAAGGGATGTTTAACTTTATGGAAGATTTGGGAACTAGGAGACACGGTTTAAAAGTAAGAGTTCTCCAGTTTCAGCCAGAGTTGAGTAAAATAAAATAAACAAAATCTCAAAAGTTTGAGAATCATCGGAACACTGTTTCCCCAGAGAACATTGGAGGCAGGGCCATTGAATACTTTTAAGGCAGTGGTAGATAGTCCATGAAAAAAATGGGTCAAAGTTTATCAAGTAGGTGGGAACGTGAAGTTGTCGCCGCAACTGGATCAGATTTTATTGAATGACCGAGCAGGCTTGAAGGCTGATTGGCCAAGATCTGACCTTAATTTACATGCTTGTATGTATGATAGAGAGGAGGTTAACCATGAGTATTTGACCCATCCACTTCAATTATTTAGCATTATTTCAAACATTCATTTTTAGGTTTCTGCTATTGTTGAGAATGTGGCTGCTTGTGGAGCCTCCGATTAGTTATGTGATTGTTCACGATCATTCTGTGCTGGATGTGATGGGATTAACAAGTTGTGCTCTGATCCAATGATCAGTGGAGCTGCTCAGATCTGTCTGTAGCCTGATTTAATAACTGAAAACCAATTAAATGTAGCCTTTTGTTCATGATTTTGCCCACCATGAAAAATAAAGGATCAAATATATGCATATTCTCCTTTAGTAAAAAAAATCTCAACTAAACACAAATAAAACCATTATATCTGTACATTGTGCTTGTTCTCTGATAGCTAAACATGGATTTATTTCATTCAATTCCATAAGTAAATACCGAGCATATGCATCACGAGACAAGTCGATATGACATCAGATCACTTATAACTGGGATCCAGGTCAATAGAGTTAAAAAGATTTTCTCTGTACCACCTCCTGTATATAAACATATCTTAGAAAGATTTTTGATGCTCAATGACATGGATGTGGACTAATTTTTATCAACCACCATGAATTGATCTTTCTGCATAGTGGCAAGAAGACACTATACCCACAGGACAAAAGCAAATGATCAATGAAGTCCAGCTGAGTGTGTTGCAGTGAGTGAAGGTTAGGGCCAACTCAGTCAATGGACTACAGAGAGGTGAAAGCTGAAAATGTGTTGCTGGAAAAGCGCAGCAGGTCAGGCAGCATCCAAGGAACAGGAGAAACGTCGATTCTCCTGTTCCTTGGATGCTGCCTGACCTGCTGCGCTTTTTCAGCAACACATTTTCAGCTCTGATCTCCAGCATCTGCAGTCCTCACTTTTTCCCTACAGAGAGGTGAAGTCTTGTACCACATCAATAAAAGCACAGTGAAGTCAGTGACAGGAACACTGCTGAGAGGCCTGGATAGAGTAGATGTGGAGAAGATGTTTCCATCAGTAGGAGAGACTAGACCTGAGAGTCCAGCCTCAGAGTGAAGAGATAACCCTTTCAAACTGAGGTGAGGAGGACTTTCTTCGTCCAGAGAGTGGTTAAGACAGAGATAGATAGATTCTTGATTAATAAGGGGATCAAGTGTTATGGAGAGAAGGCAGGAGAATAGGATAGAGAAACCAAAGCACCATGATCGAATGGCAAAGCTGACCCAAATTGGCAAATGGCCTAATCTTGCTCCTATTTCTTACGGTCAAAACATTTAACTCTGCTTTCTTTCCATATATGCTGCCAGACCTCAGCTTCTCCAACATTTTCTGCTTTTGTTCCATTAAGGAACCCTATTGGGATGTGTTTTGCACAGCTCAATATACAGAGGATCAGGAGCTTCATGACTATTTCAGAGCTGGTCACAAGGTTTACAGAAAAGAAAGGAATGGAAAGAAAAAGGAGGTGATGGTACTGATTAAAAAAAGCACTGTAGTAATGCAGAAAGAGGAAGTTCCAGACCATTTAAGAACAAAGTTGATTCCACCCTGTCTAGCCCACAGACAATCATCCGCTGGGAAGGATTTAGAGGACCTAATCTGCAAGGAAACTGAAGAGTGTTTTAAATATCATCGAGTAGTTATAAGGGGGGACTATCATTACCTGAATATAAACTGCAATATTGGTGGTTTAATGAATGGAAAGGGTCAAGATGTTAGTATTCAGGAGAATTTCCTACAGCATCCTGATGAAGGGCTTATGCCCAAAACGTCGATTCTCCTGTTCCTTGGACGCTGCCTGACCTGCTGTGCTTTACCAGCAACACATGTTCAGCTCTGATCTCCAGCATCTGCAGACCTCACTTTTTCCCTACAGCATTATGTGACCAGTCCAGCAATAAAGAAGGTATTACTAGACCTGGTTCTTGGGAAAGAAGTAGGCAGGGTAAAGCATGGAGACATGAGGCCTGCAGATGCTGGAGATCAGAGTTGAGAGTGTGGTGCTGGAAAAGTACAGCAGGTCAGGCAGCATCCAAGAAGCAGCAAAATCGATTTTTCGGGCAGGAGCCCTTCATCAGGAATGAGGCTGGGAGCCTCGGGGGTGGAGAGATAAATGGGAGGGGGGGGTGGGGCTGGGAGAAGATAGGTGAGAGTGCAATAGGTAGATGGAGGTGGGTGTAAAGGTCATAGGTTGGAGAGGAGGTTGGAGTGGATAGGTGGGAAGGAAGATTGACAGGTGGGACAGGTCATGAGGGTGGTGTTGAGCTAGAAGGTTGGAACCAGGGTAAGGTGGGGGGAGGGGAAATGAGGAAACTGATGAAGTCCACATTGATGCCCTGGGGTTGAAAGATTTTGAGGTGGAAGATAAGGCTTTCTTCCACCAGGTGTCGGGTGGTGAAGGATGGTGATGAAGGAGACCCAGGACCTACATGTCCTCGGCAGAGTGGGAAGGGAAGTTGAAATGTTCAGCCATGGGGTGGTGAGGTTGGTTGGTGCAGGTGTCCCGGAGATGTTCTCTAAAGTGCTCTGCGAGAAGGCGTCCAGTTTCCCCAATGTAGAGCAGACCACATCGGGAGTGACTGATACAATAAATGACATGTGTGGGAGTGCAGGTGAAACTTTGACAGATGTGGAAGGCTCCTTTGGGGCCTTGAAAGAGGTAAGGGGGTAGGTGTGGGTGCAGGTTTTGCAATTCCTGCGGTTGCAGGGGCAGGTTCCAAGAGGGGAGGGTGGGTTGTTGGGGGGTGTGGTCCTGACCAGGTGGTTGTGGAGGGAACGGTATTGTGGAGGGAAAGAGGATGGAGTGGGGAGGGAAATATATCCCTGGTGGTGGGGTCCATTTGTAGGTGGCAGAAATGTTAGCAGATGATGCAATTTATGCTGAGGCTGGTGGGGTGGAAAGTGAGGACTGGGGGTTCTGTCCTTGTTGTGGTTTGAGGGGTGGGGTCCAAGGGTGGAGGTGTGGGATGTGGATGAGATGCATTGGAGAGCACTTTCAACCATGTGGGAGGGGAAATTTTGGTCTTTAAAGAAGGAGGCCATCTGGTGTGTTCTGCCATGGAACTGGCCCTCCTGAGAGCAGATATGGTGGAGGTGGATGAATTTGGAATACTGGATAGCATTTTTGCACGAGATAATGTGGGAGGAGGTGTAATCCAGGTAGCTGTGGGAGTCGGTGGGTTTGTAAAAAAGGTCAGTGTTGAGTTGGTCCTTGTGGATGGAGATGGAGAGGTCTAGGAAGGGGAGGGAGGTGTCAGAGATGGTCCAGGTGAATTTAAGGTCAGGGTGGAATGTTCAACCTCCTCGTGGGAGCACAAGTTGGCACCGATGCAGTCATCAATGTAGCGGAGGAAAAGGTGAGGAGTCGTGCCAATGTAACTCTGGAAGATAGATTGCTCGACATAGCCAACAAAGAGACAGGCTTAGCAGGGGCCCATACGGGTGCTGATGGCTACACCTTTCATCTGGAGGAAGTGGAAGGATTGGAAGGAGAAATTGTTGAGGATGAGGATGAATTAAGCCAAATGAATAAGAGTGTCAGTGGAAGGGTACTGGTGGGAACGTCGGGAGAGGAAGAAACGGAGGGCTTGGAGACCCTGGTTATGGCGGATGGAGGTGTAGAGGGACTGGATGTCCAAAGATCATGTGTCAGTGGAGAAGCATTTAGGGAACAATGACCACTATGATGTAGAAAAGGACAAAAGACAATCCTGAGTAAGAATAATTAACTCAGGAGAGCTGACTTAAAAGGGCAAAAGCAGAGTGCAAGAGACGTAGGAGCAGAAATTAGGCCATTAAGCCCATCGAGTCTGCTCCACCATTCAATCATGGCTGATAGGTTTCTCAACTCCATTCTTCCGCTCTTTTTTTAGATTATTTACAGTGTGGAAACAGGCCTTTCGGCCCAACAAGTCCACACCGACCCTCCGAAGAGTAACCCACCCAGACCCATTCCCCTACATTTTACCTTCACCTAACACTATGGGCAATTTAGCATGGCCAATTCACCTGACCTACACATTTTTGGACTGTGGGAGGAAACTGGTTTCTACCTGTGACCCTTGATCCCCTTGACAATCAAGAATCTATCTACCTCAGTCTTAAAAATACTCAATGACCCGGCCTCCACAACCTTCTGTGGCAGAGAATTCCATAGATTCACCATTCTCTGACTGAAGAAGCTTCTCCTCATCTATGTTCTAAAAGTTCTTCCCTATACTCTAAGGCTATGCCCTCGGGTCCTAATCTCTCCTACCAATGGAAACACCTTTCCAACATCTGCTCTGTCAAGGCCATTCAGTATTTTTCTACTCGGTCCAGGCCATTCAGAGCTGAACCAAATAGACTGGAACATAAGCCTGGCTGGACAAACTGTCGCTGAACATTGGATTACCTTCAAAGAAGAGCTTGTTCAGGCACAGTTGAGATTTATTCCCTTAGAAGGGGAAAGATGGGACAAACAAACCCAGAGCTCCCTTGATCAGGAAAAGGAGATAAAGATTAAGACAAAAAAGAAGAAAAGTCTGTTTTTGATAGATGTTGGATAGAAATTACATTTGGGAACCAAGTGAAATACAGAAGGTTCAAAAGGGAGGTGAGAAAGAAAATAAGAATATCAAAAGGGTATTAAAGTAAAAAGAAGCTAATATAAAGGGTAGCTCCAAAGTATTCAATAGGTAGAAAGACAGTAAAGGCCTGCAACAAGGAGGAGTAAGGTCAAATAGGAACCAAAATGAGGATTTACACATGAAAGCAGAGGCATAGCTAAAGTGTTAAATAAATCACTTATCTCTGTCTTTACTAAAGCATAAAACACTGCCAAGCCTTGGTGGCAGGACAGAACTGAGTCACTAGAAGTATTCAAAATTAATGAGGAGGTGGTATAGGATAGGTGCATAAAGTTTAGACCAGTCAGTTTAATTTTAGTGTGGGAAGCTTCTTGTAACAATTTAGGACAGAGTTAACGATCAATTATAAGTCAATGGGTTGATAAGGAAGGACCAGCATGGCTTTCTATAGGGGAAATCATGTTTAACTAACTTGCTGGAATTTTTAAAAGGCATAACAGAAAAGGTCAATGAGAATGTAGTGCTGTTGTAGGAGCGTTCATGGAAGTCCATAAGACATTTGATACTGTTCATGCAACAGACTTGAGAGAAAAGTTATTGCTTATGGAATAAAAGAGACAGTAGCGATATAGAAACAAAATTGGCTGAGTGCTAGGAAACCAAGTAATGGCGAATTAATTTCTTTTTCATATTATATTAATGATGTAGACCTCAGGGCGCGGGGGACAATTTCAAAGTTTGCGGACAATACAAAGCTTGGGGGCATTGTAAAGTGTGAAGAAGATAGTGTGGAACTTCAAAAGGACATAGACAAGTTGGTGGAGTGTGTGGATTGGTGACAGATGGTGTTTAATGCAGAAAAGCATTTTGATAGGAAGAACACAGACAATATAAAATAAGAGGTACAATTTGAAAGGGATACAGCAAAGAGAAAGACCAGGGTATTTATTTACATAAAACATTGAAAGTGGCAGGACCTGTGAAGAACGAGGAGTAAGTTAAGCAGAGAGTATTCTTGACTTTATTAATAGGGTCAAAAGAGTACAAGAGCAAGAAGGTGATATTGAACTTGTATAAGCCTCCAGTTAGATTTCAGGGAGAAATCTGGAGTTCAATGTAGGTAAGTGTGAGGTGATTCACTTTGGTAAGAGTAACAAAAAGATGGGGTACTGGGCTAATGGTCGGATACTTGGCAGTGTGGATGAGCAGAGGGATCTTGGTGTCCATGTACACAGATCTCTGAAAGTTGCCACCCAGGTAAATAGTGCGGTAATGAAGGCATATGGCATACTGGCTTTTATTGGTAGAGGAATTGAGTTCTGGAGCCCTGAAGTCATGTTGCAGTTGTATAAGATTCTGGTGCGGCCGCATCTGGAGTGTTGTGTGCAGTTTTGGCCGCCATACTATAGGAAGGATGTGGAGGCACTGGAACAGGTGCAGAGGAGGTTTACCAGGATGTTGCCTGGTATGGTAGGAAGATCGTATGAGGAAAGGCTGAGGCAGTTGGGGCTGTTTTCATTGGAGAAAAGAAGGTTTAGGGGTGACTTGATAGAGGTGTACAAGATGATTAGGGGCTTAGATAGGGTTGACCATGAGAACCTTTTTCCACGTATGGAGTCAGCTATTACGAGGGGGCATAGCTTTAAATTAAGGGGTGGTAGGTATAGGACAGATGTTAAGGGTAGATTCTTTACTCAGTGAGTCATGAGTTCATGGAATGCCCAGCCAGTAGCAGTGGTGGACTCTCCCTCTTTATGGGCATTTAAGCGGGCATTGGATAGGCATATGGAGGATATTGGGCTAGTGCAGGTTAGGTGGGCTTGGATCGGCGCAACATCGAGGGCCTGTACTGCGCTGTATTTTTCTGTTTTTTTTCTATGTTAATATTGTGTTTACTTCTAGGTGCCACATGACAGAATACTCATTGGTGATAGTGTAGAAGAATATTTTCAGAAATGAGAAACCTCAATTATGAGGATAAATTGAAGAAAACGGGAGTATTTTCATTAGAGAGAAGCTGGAGAGAAAACTTGAAGGAATCTTCAAAACCATGAGGGAGGTGGACTGTGTAAATGGGAAGAAACTGTGTAAATGGGAAGAGGACGAGGTAACTTGCCAAAGAAGCAAATGTGCGATGAGAGAAACATTTCATTCAGCAAGTAATTAGGGTCTGGAATGCAGTGTGTGGAATTGTAGTGGAGGCAGTTTCACTTGGAGTGTTCAAAAGAGTGTTTAATGATTATTTAAATAGAAATAATGCACAGGTTTTCAGGGAAAAGACAGAAGAATGACTCATAATGATCATTCAGACACCTGGTGAAAACACAAAGGGCTGAATGGCCTTCTCCTGTGCTGTAACAATCCTATGAATTCCTAGAATTCTCAAGCTTGGATTTTGTCTACTTTGGCAGGAAGATTAAAATTTCTAACTGGCGAGAGATTGCAGATCTCAGTGGTGCAGGTGGTTCTGGGTGTCCTCATGTATGAATCTAGCTCCTTATTAATAAAAGATACGCTCCTGTGATAATCAATTTCCTACTTGGAGGTGGATTCCCTGACCCAAAACCTTCTCCTGTTTCCCATTATCAAACCAATCTCAGCCCTGTATACTGCTTCTGTCAAGTCGATTAAATGTGTAACTGAGTCCAATCAACGAAAGGAAAAAGTTCTCACTGACAACTCAAAATGTCTTGGGCAAATGTATTCTCCTTTTACCAGCTCTAATTGGAAAGCATCATTGTAGAGCAACATAGGATGTTGCCAAGGCTGGAGGATTTGAATTATAAGGGGAGGCTGGATAAGCTAGGACTTTTTTCACTGGAGTATAGGAGGCTGAGGTGTGACCTTATATAAGCTTATAAAATCATGAGGGGCATAGATAAGGTGAATAGCAAATGTCTTTTCCTTAGGTGTAGGGGAGTTCAAAACTAGAGGGCATGGGTTAAGCATGGGAGGAGACAAATGGTTAATGACAAAGCTTTTCCCCTGTTATATCAACAATATCAGTGGACACATACATCCCTGAAAGAGACGTGAATTGAGTGAGAATGCTCAAGGATTGCTCTTAGTCCTACTACAAACAGATTGAAAGGTCAAAGTTAAAAATCACACAACATCAGGTTATAATCCAACAGGTTTATTTGGAAGCTCTACCTTTTGGAGCACTGCTCCTTCATCAGATGGTTGTGGAGTTTAAAATCGTAAGACACAGAATTTATAGCAAAAGTTTGCAGTGTGATGTAATTGAAATTATATATTTAAAAAGACCTGGATACTTTGTTAAGTCTCTCATCTTTTAGAATGAACATGTTGGTTTCAATTCTTTCAAATGTAAATGTCAGAACTTTTTAAAAGTTACATTTTCAAGTGAATTTTAATTATGCCATGTTGGCCCAGATAATGCACTGAAGGTGTGAGCTGCTCTGTCTATGCCCCAATGTTCACACTGATTCTATTTCTAAAAAAGGAATTTACAGAATCTTACATGGATTCATGCAGTTTTTGAGCAAAATAAAATGTAATTCTGCAAGTACAAATTCACCCCACAACCATATATGTGTGTGTGTGTGGATGGGTGTGTGCAGAGGGGTGTGAGTGTCAGTGAGGGAGTGTATGTATGTGTGTGAGTGTGAGTGAGTGTAAACGGATATAAGAGAGTGCATGTGTGGGTGTGAGTGTGTGAGTGTATGTGTGAGCATATGAGAGAGAGCCTGTGCGTGAGAAATGGTCTGCATGAGTATATGGATCAGTAGGAGTGTGTGTGTCTGTAGGAGTGTCTGTGTGTCTATAACAAAGTGCTTCCAAATAAACCTGTTGAACTATAACCTGTTGTGTGATTTTTAACTTTGTACACCCCAGTCTAACACTGGCACCTCCAAATCATGGAGATAAAAACAATGACTGCAGATGCTGGAAACCAGAGTCTAGATTAGAGTGGTGCTGGAAAAGCACAACAGTTCGGGCAGACATCCGAGGAGCAGTAAAATCGACGTTTCAGGCAAAAGCCCTTCATCGGTGGAAAAGAAGATAGGCAGGTAGGACAAGTCATGGGGACAGTGCTGAGCTGGAAGTTTGGAACTGGGGTGAGGTGGGGGAAGGGGAAATGAGGAAACTGTTGAAGTCCACATTGATGCTCTGGGTTGAAGTGTTCCGAGGCGGAAGATGAGGCGTTCTTCCTCCAGGTGTCTAGCGGTGAGGGAGCAGCGGTGAAGGAGGCCCAGGACTTCCATGTCCTCGGCAGAGTGGGAGGGGGAGTTGAAATATTGGACCACAGGATGGTGTGGTTGACTGGTGCGGGTGTCCCAGAGATGTTCCCTAAAGCGCTCTGCTAGGAGGTGTCCAGTCTCCCCAATGTAGAGGAGACCGCATCGGGAGCAACGGATACAATAAATGATATTAGTGGATGTGCAGGTAAAACTTTGATGGATGTGGAAGGCTCCTTTAGGGCCTTGGATGGAGGTGAGGGAGGTGGTGTGGGCACAGGTTTTGCAATTCCTGTGGTGGCAGGGGAAGGTGCCAGGATGGGAGGGTGGGTTGTAGGGGGCCGTGGACCTAACCAGGTAGTCAAGGAGGGAAGGCGGAAAGGGGTGGGGAGGGAAATATATCCCTGGTGGTGGGGTCTGTTTGGAGGTGGCGCAAATGTCGGCGGATGATTTGGTTTATGCGAAGGTTGGTAGGGGGGAAGGTGAGCACCAGGGGCGTTCTGTCCTTGTTACGGTTGGAGGGGTGAGGTCTGAGGGCGGAGGTGCAGGTGTGGACGAGATGAGTTGGAGGGCATCTTTAACCACGTGGAAAGGGAAATTGCGGTCTCTAAAGAAGGAGGCCATCTGGTGTGCTCTGTGGTGGAACTGGTCCTCCTGGGAGCAGATACAGCAGAGGCAGAGGAATTGGGAATACGGGATGGCATTTTTGCAGGAGGTAGGGTGGGAAGAGGTGTAATTCAGGTAGCTGTGGGACTCGGTGGGTTTGTAAAAAATGTCGGTGTCAAGTCGGTCGCCACTAATGGAGATGGAGAGGTCCAGGAAGGGGAGGGAGGTGTCAGAGATGGTCCAGGTAAATTTAAGGTCAGGGTGGATTGTGTTGGTGAAGTTGATGAATTGCTCACCCTCCTCGCGAGAGCACGAGGTGGCACCAATGCAGTCATCAATGTAGCGGAGGAAGAGGTGGGGAGTGGTGCCGGTGTAATTACGGAAGATCGACTGTTCTACGTAGCCAACAAAGAGACAGGCATAGCTGGGGCCCATACGGGTGCCCATGGCTACCCCTTTTGGTCTGGAGGAAGTGGGAGGATTCGAAGGAGAAATTGTTAAAGGTGAGGACAGTTCAGCCAGATGAATGAGAGTGTCGGTGGAAGGGTACTGTTGGGGACGTTGGGAGAGGAAGAAATGGTGGGTTTGGAGGCTCTGGTCATGGCGGATGGAGGTGTAGAGGGATTGGATATCCATGGTGAAGATGAAGCATTGGGTGTCAGCTGAATCAAATTATTCTTTATCCTTGTATGGAAAACAAAGTGTTTCTTTTGCAACAATGGAACATGAAGCTGCCATACTTTCTCACAAAATGTCAAAGGATAGAGCAAGCCTTGAACAAAGTGAAAAGTTTAATTAGTCCCAGAGGAGAGTCATTACTTTACCGTGACATTTCTATTCTCAGTGTAATGTGCTCTGCACAACATTCAGTAATTCAGTTTATATTCAGTCTGATACTGCCCAATGTTCTTTGCCAAATGTTCATCCAGTTCTGTTTAAAGGTGTTGATTGGTACATCATTAACTGCTCCACGTGGAACACCTTGTAGTGCAGGTGCCACTCTTACAGTGAGTGGATCTATTGTGGAAAAACAGTACAATATTCACCTGCAGGAGTTTGGGTTCTGGATTAGTGGTGCTGGAAAAGCACAGCCCTGCTTTTTACCTAGAATTTATAACTTGCCCAGAGTAGCTTTCAAAAAGACATGCATAGTTTGAACAGAATTGGTCCAACCCTGGGATGTGTGTGTGACAAATTACTGATAGGTGTAAATGAGAGAACCTCACATACTGTTGCAGATTGCCTCATAGCTGCTCACAATGGCCATTCAAAGTCAAGTCCAGAAAACCAAAAGTAGTAATAAGCAACAGGTCAACAGGAATTGAACATTGAGAGGGCCAGATAAATCAGTAGATTATCTTCTTGGTTCACAGGACACTAATGCTAAGAACAGACAAGAATATAATTGGTAGTACCAAGAAAAACAGCGAAAAAGTTTAAACAAGATTTCTGAGGATAAGGAATTGGCTTCCAAGACTGAAGCATTGCCAAAACAAAAAAACATTGCCTCAAATCCAGAATTAGAACAGAAAATGATGAAGTGCATACCAGGTAAATCAGCAAATGAGGAGAGAAAAAGCAGATATAACATTCCATCGCAATAATAAAAACAAATGAAAGCAAGTTCCAACATACAGTTGGAAAATAAATTACATTTCCCTCTCCTCCGTTCTGAATGCATTTGTTCATTCTTCCTCATTTCAACATTCAGCTGTAGCAGATGTGATACCTGTTTATTTATCTAATACACCAAAAGCAGAGCCATGGGCATTCTCCTTACCTGTGAGAAATCAACTAGGAGAAAGTGAGGACTGCAGATGCTGGAGATCAGAGCTAAAAAATGAGTTGCTGGAAAAGTGCAGCAGGTCAGGCAGCATCCAAGGAGCAGGAGAATCGACGTTTCGGGAAGAAGGGCTTATGCCCGAAACGTCGATTCTCCTGCTCCTTGGATGCTGCCTGACCTGCTGCACTTTTCCAGCAACACATTTTTCAGCATGTGAGAAATCAATTTGAACATAACTCCTTTGATTAAGTTCACTGTCATTTGTTCATTGAAAGGTGTTTTTTTTTCTTTAGATGAATGAAACACAGAGGAAGTGACTGTCTTTCCAAACCCATCCACTTGGTCCTCTATTCTGCCCACGACTACCCTCAATTTTAAACTTGTCCTCCCATTTCCCCTGTGATCACTAGCCATTTGCTTCCAGTATTCCTCCAATCTAACTCAATAAAACTCAACAACACCAGGTTATAGTCCAGCTTTCGAAGCGCTGCTTCTTCATCAGGTGGTTGTGGAGCAGAATCATAAGACACAGACTTTATAGCAACAGGATTGCAGTGTCATGGAATGTAATATTAAACTAATTTAGATTGAGTCTTTCATCTTTTAGAATGATCATATTAGTTTTGGTACCTTCATATGTAAATCCCAGAACTTTTTTAAAGTTCCATTCTCAAGATATCTTTAACGAGAGGTGCCATCTCAGCTCAGATAATGCATTGAACATACGAGGTTAAAGTCTGTCTGCGTCCCAGTGTGAGATCATGTTTCTCGCCCCCTGTTTCTCGCCCCCTGTTTCTCGCTCCCTGTTTCTCGCCCCCTGTTTCTGGCACTCTGTTTCTTGCTCTTGTTTCTAGCACTCTGTTTCTCACCCTCTGTTTCTCACCCTCTGTTTCTCACCCTCTGTTTCTCGCCCTCTATTTCTCTCCAACTGTTTCTCAACCTCTGTTTCTCACCCTTTGTTTCTTACCCTCTGTATCAGGAACTCTGTTTCTCAGCCACTACTTCTCACCCTCCGTTTCTTGCAATCTGTTTATAACCATTTGTTTCTCACCTGCTGTTTCAGGCATTCTGTTTCTTACCGTCTCTTTCTCACTCTGTATTATTCACCCTATGTTTCTCACCTTCTGTTTCTCTCCCACTGTTTCTCATCCAATGATTCTCACCCTCTGTTTCTCACCCCCTGTTTCTCACTCTATGTTCCAGACACTGACTCTCACTTTCTGTTTCTCATTCTCTCTTTCTCACCATCTGTTTCTCCCTCTCTGTTATTCTTCCTCTGTTTCTCACCCTCTGTTTCTCACTTTCTGTTTCAGGCACTCTGTTTCTCTCCCTCTGTTTCTCTCCCTCTGTTTTTCACCCTTTGTTTCTCACCCTCTGTTCCAGGCACTCTAATTCTCACCCTCTCTTTCTCACTATCTGTTTCTCACTCTGTTATTTCTCTCTGTTTCTCGCCCTCTGTTCCCCCGCCCCCAAATCTGTTACTCATGCTCTGTTACGCACCTTGTGTTTCACACCCACTGTTTCTCGCCCTCTGTTTCAGGAACTATTTTTCTCACCCGCTGTTTCTCATCCGCTGTTTCTCACCCGCTGTTTCTCACCTGCTGTTTCTCACCTGCTGTTTCTCACCCGCTGTTTCTCATCCGCTGTTTTTCACCCGCTGTTTCTCACCTGCTGTTTCTCACCTGCTGTTTCTCACCTGCTGTTTCTCAGATTCTGTCACTCACCCTCCGTTAGTCACCCTCTTTTTCTCACCCTGTTTCTCGCCCTCTATTTTTCACTCTCTGTTTCAGGCAGGGTCTCACTCTGTTTCTCACCCACTGTTTCTCACCTTCTGTTTTTCGCTCTCTGTTTCAGGCAGTCTCTCACTCTCTGTTTCTCACTCTGTTTCTCACCCACTGTTTAATTACACTCTATTCTCACCCACTGCCTCAGGGACTCTGTTTCACATCTTCTGTTACTCACCCCCTGTTACTCACCCTAACCTCAACCAGAAGAATGGATTCTGAGGATGGGAAAAATTTCTGGCTATAACAGCGGCTCCTTTTTGAGGCATTTTAGGTGCTGGAGGTGATTTCCTTGAATTCCAAGAGCAGCAACTACTGTTTTATATGCCGTTGCATTGTTTTGGAACTTTGGAGGAAAGAAAAGTGAAAACAACAGCATTTTTAAATGGAGAGGAACAGACAAGGGAAGCACATGGTGAGGTCAGTGCAGGAGAGAGGGAGAAAGAAAGAAACTGCACAGAATTTCAGCTAGTAAGATGGAGGGGAGGGAGTGGGGGGGTGTGGGGTGGGGGGTGGGGGGGTGGGGGTGTTGGGGGGTTGGGGGGAGCCAGGGAGATAGTGAGAAAGAGATCAATCTGAGACTGGTACAGTTGAGAACAGAAGCGAGTCAAGTAATCAGGGAAGGCAGGGACAAAGCAGAGAACAAGGTTGGACTGATAAATTAAACTGCATTTATTTCAATGCGAGTGGCCTAACAGGCAAGGCAGATGAACTCAGGGCATGGTTAGGAACATGGGACTGGGATATCATAGCAATTACAGAAACATGGCTCAGGGATGGACAGGACTGGCAGCTTAATGTTCCAAGATACAAAGGCTACAGGAAGGACAGAAAGGGAGGCAAGAGAGAAGGGGGAGTGATGTTTTTGCTAAGGGATAGTATTACAGCTGTACTGAAGAAGGATATTCCCGGAAATACATCCAGAGGAGTTATTTGGGCGGAACTGAGAAATAAGAAAGGGATGATCACCTCATTGGATTGTATTATAGACCCCCTAATATTCAAAGGGAAATTGAGAAACAAATTTGTAAGGAGATCTCAGTTATCTGTCAGAATAATAGGGTGGTTATGGTAAGGGATTTTAACTTTCCAAACATAGACTGGGACAGCCATAGTGTTAAGGGTTCAGATGGAGTGGAATTTGTGAAGTGTGCATAAGAAAATTTTCTAATTCAGTATGTGGATGTACCTACCAGAGAAGGTGCAAAACTTTACCGACCTACTCTTGGGAAATAAGGCAGGGCAGGTGACTGAGGTGTCAGTGGGGGAGCATTTTGGGAGCAGCGACCATAATTCTATTAGATTTAAAATAGTGATGGAAAAGGATAGACAAGATCTAAAAGTTGAAACTCTAAATTGGAGAAAGGTCAATTTTAACTGTATTAGGCAAGAACTTTCAAAAGATGATTGGAGGAAAATGTTCGAGGTAATGGGGCGGCTGGAAAATGGGAAGCCTTCAGAAATGAGATAACGAGAGTCCAGAGAAAGTATATTCCTGTCAGGGTGAAAGGGAAGGCTGGTAGGAATAGGAATGGTGGATGACTTAAAAAAATTGAGGGTTTAGTTAAAAAATAGAAGGAAGCATATGTCAGGTATAGACAGGATAGATCGAGTGAATCCTTAGAAGAGTATAAAGGCAGTAGGAGTTTACTTTAGAGGGAAATCAGGAGGTCAAAAAAAGGGGACATGAGACAGCTTTGGCAAATAGAGTTAAGGAGAATCAAAAGGAATTTTACAAATACATTAAGGACAAAGGGGTAACTAGGGAGAGAATAGGGCCCCTCAAAGGTCCTTTGTGTGGAACCGCAGAAAATGGGGGAGATACTAAATGAGTATTTTGCATCAGTATTTACTGTGGAAAAGGTCATGTAAGATATAGAATGTAGGAAAGTAGATAGTGACATCTTGAAAAATGTCCATATTACAGAGGAGGAACAGCTTGATGTCTTGAAATGGGTAAAGGTGGTTAAATCCCCAGGACCTGATCAGGTGTGCCCTAGAACCCTGTGGGAAGCTAGGGAAGTGATTCCTGAGCCTCTTGCTGAGATATTTGTATCATCGATAGTCACAGGTGAGGTGCCAGAAGACTGGAGGTTGGCTAACGTGGTTACATTATTCAAGAAAGTTGGTAAGGACAAGCCAGGGAACTACAGACCAATGAGCCTGATGTCGGTGGTGGGCGAGTTGTTGAAGGGAATCCTGAAGGACAGGATGTACATGTATTTGGAAAGGCAAGGACTGATTAGGGATAGTCAACATGGCTTTGTGCATGGGAAATCATGTCTCATAAACTTGATTGAGTTTTTTGAAGAAGCAACAAAGAGGACTGATGAGGGCAAAGCGGTAGATGTGATCTATACGGTGTTCGACAAGGTTTCCCATGGGAGACTGGTTGGCAAGGTTAGATCTCACGGAATACAGGGAGAACTAATCATTTGGATATAGAACTCGCTCAAAGGTATAAGACAGAGGGTGAGGGTGGTGGTGGAGGGTTGTTTTTCAGACTGGAGGCCTCTTTACCAGTGGAGTGTCACAAGGATCGGTCCTGGGTCTCTTCTTTTCATCATTTATATAAATAATTTGGATGTGAGCATAAGAGGTACAATTAGTAAGTTTGCAGATGACACCAAAATTGTAGTGGACAGCGAAGAAGGATACCTCAGATTACAACGGTATCTTGATCAGATGGGCCAATGGGCTGAGGAGTGGCAGATGGAGTTTAATTCAGATAAATGCGAGGTGCTGCATTTTGGGAAAGCAAATCTTAGCAGGACGTAAACACTTAATGGTAAGGTCCTAGGGAGTGTTGCTGAACAAAGAGACCTTGGAGTGCAGGTTCATAGCTCCTTAGAAGTAGAGTTGCAGGTAGATAGGATAGTGAAGAAGGTGTTTGGTATGCTTTCCTTTATTGGTCAGAGTATTGAGTACAGGGGTTGTGAGGTCATTTTGTGGCTGTACAGGACATTGGATAGGCCACTATTAGACTATTGCGTGCAATTCGGTCTCCTTCCTATCAGAAAGATGTTGTGAAACTTGAAAAGGTTCAGAAAAGATTTACAAGGATGTTGCCAAGGTTGGAGGATTTTAAGTTATAGGGAGAGGTTGAACAGGCAGGGACTGTTTTCTCTGGAGCGTCGGAGGCTGAGGGGTGACCTTATAGAGGTTTATAAAATTATGAGGGGCATGGATAGGATAAATAGACAAACTCTTTTCCCTGGGGTGGGGGAGTCCAGAACTAGAGGGCATAGGTTTAGGGTGAGAGGGGAAAGATATAAAAGAGACCTAAGGGGCAACGTTTTCACGCAGAGGATGCTACGTGTATGGAATGAGCTGCCAGAGGAACTGGTGGAGACTAGTACAATTGCAACATTTAAAAGGCATTCGGATGGGCATATGAATAGGAAGGGTTTGGAGGGATATGGGCCGGGTGCTGGCAGGTTGGAGTAGATTACGGTGGGATATCTGGTTGGCATGGACGAGTTGGACCGAATGAGTCTGTTTCCGTTCTGTACATCTCTATGACTATGATTCTTATCCCTAACCCCTAAATCTCATGCAAACTCTAAGACTAACCGTCACCCCTGAACCTGTCATTGAACCTGACAGTGACCCTGACCCTCACCCTGACCCTGACCCTAACCCTTAACCTAATGCTAACCCTAAATTTAATTCTAACCCGAAGACTAACCTTAACCTCTGACCTGGTCATTGAACCTGACCCTGATCTTGACCCTGACCCCGACACTGACCCTAACCCTAATCCTCATCGTAAACATAATGCAGGCCTAACGCGAACCCTAACCCTAACCATAAACCTATTGCAGATGAACACAGGCCTTCTTCACAGACCATCACCTAACCCTAACCCTAACCCACATCCTTCCCCAACACTAAACGTATCCCTAACCCTAAACCTTACACTCTCGCAGCCCTAGCCCTATCCCTAACCATAACCATAGCCCTAGTTCTAGTCCAAACCCTAAACCAATACCTAACCCAAAACCTAACCCTAAATGTAGTCCTAGCCCTAATCCTAATCCTAACCTTAACCCTGACCATAAACCTAACCCAGACCCTAACCCAAACCCTAACCCTAACCCTAACACTGACCTTGCCTCCAACCTTAACCCTAACCCTAACCCTAACCCTAACCCGAACCATAACCTTAACTCGAACCCTAACACTAATCCTCATCCTCCCCAACCATAAACATATCCCTCACCCTAGCCCTAACCCTAGGGCAGCCATAACCCTAACCTTTACCCTATAGCAGGTTTAGCCCTAGCTTTAACCCTAAAATTAGCTTTAGTTATAGTCCTAACTCTAACACTAACCCTATCACCCAACCCTAACCCTAACCCTCTCACCCTAGCCTGATCTTCCTTGCCCTAAGCATCACCAAAATGCAAGCACTAACCCTAGCCCTAACCCGAGCCCTGGGCCTAATCCTAACCCTAATCCAAACCCTAAACCCAAATCTAACGCGAAATGTAGACCTAGCCCGATCCTTAACCCTAACATAATGCTAAATTAACCCTAACCCTGACACCCAAACATAACCCAAGCCCTAAACCTAATCCTAACTCTAACCCTTAACATAAACCTAACCTTGACCCTGACCCTAACCCTAACCCTAAAGCCAAGCCCGAACCCGAACCCGACCCTGACCCAAACTCTAGCCCTTAACCTGTACCTAACCCTGACCCTAATCCTAACCCTAACCCTAACACTGACCCTGACCCGGAAACCAACCCTGACCCTAACCCTAGCCGTTAACCTAAACCTAAACCTTGCTCTAACTCTAACTCTAACTCTAACTCTAACTCTAACTCTAACCCTATCGCAGGAGACCTTTACCCTAACTCTCACCTTAACCTCAACCCTATCCTTAACAATATCGCTGGAGAGCTCGATGCGAACCCTAACACAGCCTTAAACCTAACCCTAACCCTAACCACAACAACGACCTCAGCACCGACCTTAACCATAACCCTAACCCTGACCTTGATCCTGACCCAAACTCTAATCCTAACCCCTAATCTAAACCTAAACCTAACTCCAACTCTAACTCTAACTCCAACCTGATCACAGGAGACCCTTACCCTCACCTTAACCCTAACCCTAACAATATCGCAGGAGCGCTAACTCTAACACAACCTTAACCCCACCCCTAACTCAAAAACTGACACCGACCCTGACCCTGACCCTGACCCTGACCCTGACCCTGACCCTGACCCTAAACCTTAACCTAAGCCTAACTCTAACTCTAACCGTATCACAGGAGACCTTTATCGCTACTTTTACACTAAACTTAACGCTAACCCTAAAAATATCGCAGGAAAGCTTGATGCTAACCCTAACACAGCTTTAACCCTAACCCAAACGCTGACCTTAAACCTAACCCTGCCCCTGACACTGACCCCGACTCTAACCTAACCCTAACCTTGACCCTAACCCTAACCCTGAGCCTGACCATAAAACTAACGCTGACCCTAACCCTTACCTTGACACAAACCTAACCCTAACCCTAACACTAATCCTAACCCTAAATATATTCCTATCCTGACCCCAACCCTAACCCTGACCCGAACCCTGACCCTAAACTAACCCACTTCTAACCTGACCCTAACATGACCCTGACTTGAACCCTAACCCTGAGCCTAGTACTGACCCTGACCCTGATCCTGTACCTTAACCTGAACCTGACCCTGACCCTCACCCGACCCTAAATCTAAACCCAACCCTAACCAAGACCCTAACCCCGAACCTAACCCGGACCTGAACTCTAACCTTGACCTGACCCCGACCCTGACCGTGACTCTGACTCTGGTCCTGACCCTGAACCTAACCCTGGCCCTAACCCTAACCCTGTGTCTGAACTTAACCCTGACCTAATCCTGACCTGAATCCTAACCCTGAACCGAAGCCTGACCCAGACCATGACTCTACCTTGGCCCTAACCCAGAACCTGGCCATAAAACTAACATTGACCCTAATCCTTACCCAAACCTAACCTAACCCTAACTCATAAACTAACCCTAGCCCTAACATTAACTCTAATGCTAACCCAAACACAGTCCTAACCCTGAACCTAAAACTGACCTTGACCCTAGCCCTAACCATAAACCTAACACTGACCCTGATTCTGATCCTGACCAAGATCCTAACCCTGACCTGAACCCTAACCCAGACCATGACTCTACCTTGGCCCTAACCCTGAACCTAGCCATAAAACTAACACTGACCATAACCCTTACCCAAACCTAAACAAACCTTAACTCTTACACTATCCCTAGCCCTAACATTAATCCTAATGCTAACCAGGACACAGCCCTAAACCTGACCCTAACCCTAACCGTAACCCAAACTAACCCTAATCTTAAACATAAGCCTGACCCTAAGCCTAACCCTGAGCCTGACCATAAAACTAACGCTGACCCTAACCCTTACCCTGACCCAAACCTAACCCTAACCCTAACCTAACACTAATCCTAAACCTAACTCTAGTTCTATTCCGAACCCAACCCTAAACCTGACTCTAAACCTAACCCTAATGCTAATCTGACCCTAAACCTGACCTAATACAAACCCTGACCCTGACTTTAACTCTAACCCGGACCCTGAACCTGACCCTCATCCTAACCGTAAACCTAAACTTAACCCTAACACTGACCCTGATTCTGACCCTGACCAAGACCCTAACCCTGACCTGAACCCTGACCCAGACCATGACTCTGACTCTGGCCCTGAAACTGAACCTAACCCTAACTCTGACCCTAACCTTGACCCTGATCCGAAACCTAACCCTAACCCTAACCTTAACCCTAAAGGTGGAAGACCATGTTACCAACAGCCACCTGATTTCCACTCTCCATTCCCACTGCAGAAATCCAATGTGATCCCTAAGCCTCACCCTAATGCTAACACTAACACTTGCCCTAAAAGTAAACATAACCCTAACTGTAACCCTAACCCTATCACAGTTAAACCTAAAAAAAACACTAACCCTATCGTAGATAACCCTAAACCTAACTCTAACCATAACCTTAACCCTTACACCAAAGCTGACCCTGGCCCTAAAACTGACTCTGAACCTTACTGTCACTTTAACACTAACCTTAACCCTAAACCTAACCTTAATCCTCACCCTACCCTGAGCCTAAACCTCACTCTAATCCTCACACTCACCCTCACTCTCACCCTCACCCTAAACCTGACCCTAACCTTGAGGCTAGACTGACACTGATCCTCAGTCTATCCATGACCTTATCCCTGAACCTAAACCTGACCCTGACCTTAACGCAAATCTAATCCTTTAACTAAACCTGATCCTAGCCCTAAATCTAAATCTAATCCTCACTGTAGCATTAGCCCTGACCTTGACTCAAATCCTAAACCTAATGCTAACTCTAATTCCAAGCCAAAACTGAACTTTAAGCTTAACCCAATTCCTAACCATATCGCAGGTGACTCTAACCCAAACACAAACCTTAACGTGAACTTTAACCTTAAGCCTAACTCTAAGCCCTCACACAAACACTAACCCAAAACCCTATCCCCTAACGGTCCCCAAAACCCAACCCTAAACTTAACCCTAATCTTAACCTTATCACTAGCACTGGTAACCATAAGACTCACCCAAATCCTTACCCTAATCACACCTAAACATGATCTGAACCTTATCACAGGTAATCCTACCCTACGCTTTATCCTTAACATAACCCTAACCCAGACACTGATCCTAATACGAATTCTAATCCTAACCGTAAATCTATAGCTAACCCTGACGCTGAACCTAACCTTAAAATTAACCCAAACATGAACCCTAACCCTACCCTGAACATTAACCCTAACTGTTGTGCAATCCCTAATTCTTACACAAAACCTAAAGTTTTCTTAAACGGAACACTAATGCAAAATCAAACCCGCAACTAAACCAAAGCTTGAACTCAAACCTAACTCTAATCCTAATTATCCCCTTACTTGACAGATTACTAAACAGCAGGACACTGACCCTTACCCTAACTCTAACCCTAAATCACACCCTGACACTATCCCTGAACATAATCCAAACCCTAACCTGAATGCTAATCTGAAACTCAACACAAACCCAAACCATAACCTGAATCGTAACCTTAAACCTAAACTGAACCAAAAGCTAACCTGTAACTGAACCCTATCCCAAACCCTAATTCTAAACTGAAACCTAACCGCAACTCTAATCTGAAACCTAACGCTAGTCCCAAACCCTAACCCAAACCCTAACCCCAATCTAACTCTAATGCTAATCCTCACTCTAACACTAACCCTAAACCTCACTCAACACTAACCCTAAACCTAACCATAACACTAACCTTAACCCTAACCCTAACCCAAAACCTAAAACTAACATTATTCTAACTGAACCCAGACCCGAGATGTAAACAAAACCATAACCCTAACCCCAACCCTAACCTTATTCCCTCACGGTAAACCTAACCCTCGCCCTAACCCTCACTTTAACACTAACTCTAATTCTAATCCCTCACGCTAAGCCTAACTATCACCCGAACCTTGACCTTAACCCTAACCATAACCCTAATCACTGATCCTGACCCTGACCCTAAGCCTAATGTGAGTCTGACCCTAACCCTATCGCACATGAGTCTGACCCTAACCCTTACCCTTACCCTATCGCACGTGAGTCTGACACTAACCCTTACCCTAACTCTACCGCATGTGAGTCTGACCCTAACCCTTATCCTTACCCTATAGCACGGGAGTCTGACACTAACCCTTACCCTAACCCCATCGCACGTGAGTCTGACCCTGACCCTTACCCTTACCCTATCACGTGTGGGTCTGACACTAACCCTTACCCTTACCCTATCGCACAGGAGTCTGACCCAAATCCTTACTCTTACCCTATCGCATGGGAGTCTGACCCTAACCCTTACCCTAACCCTATCGCACGTGGGTCTGACACTAACCCTTACCCTTACCCTATCGCACGGTAGTTTGACACTAACCCTTATCCTTACCCTATTGCACGTGAGTCTGACACTAACCATAACCCCGAGCGCGATGAAGGTGACTTCTGCCTGTCCACCAGGAACATGGCCTATCACGGAGCAGTTAACAAGAAGTACTAGAAAATCAAAGACTTTTTCTTTATTTCTCCAATTGTATAGCTTCACATTCTATGTTTTGGATTATTTTCCTGGTTTCACACTATAATTTATAACAATATACATATGGCAATAAATAAATAAAAGATCAAAAATCAGTCCAGTTTCTCTAACCTTTTGTTACATATTAATTCCCTCATCCCGTGGGTTATTCTGGTAATTCTACTTTGAACTCTTTCGGGGTTTAACACCTGTCTGTATAAAAGCTGCCCAAAACTGAACACAGTCCTCCAAAATGGTTGAATCAATGATTTGTAGGGATGAAGGATCAATTACATTTGCTTAGACGCTCTGTCTCAACTTCTAAACACAAGGATCCTGTAAGCAATGCTATCAAACAGCACCACGCTCAGCAGGAACCTGCTCAGTGACATCCAGTTTGGGCTTTAATAAGGTCATTCACCACCTGACCTTATTCCAGCCTTAGTGAAAACATGGGCAAAACGACTGAATTCCAGAGGTGAAGTGAGAGTGATAGCCCATGACAACAAGACTGCATACAACCCAGTGTGGAATGAGATCCCTGGAAAAATTGGAATCAATGGGTATCAGAGGGACAAACACTTCACTGGTTGGAGTCTTATCTGATGCAAGTGAAGAAAGTGAGGACTGCAGGTCTTGGAGAGTCAGAATTGAAAATTAAGGCTCTCGAAAAAGCACTGTAGGTCAGGCAGCATCCGAGGAGCAGCAGAGTTGATGTTCCGGCCATAAGTGCTTCATCAGGAAATATTCCTGCTGATGAAGGGCTCACGCCCAAAACGTCAACTCTCCTGCTCATCGGATACTGCCTGACATGCTGTGCTTTTCCAGTACCACAGTTTTCTACTCTGACACATATGAAGGTAGGTCTGGTTGTTGGAAATCAGTCATATCAGTTGTAGGAGATCTTTGGAGGAGTTCCTCAGGGTAGTGTCCAGGCCCAGCCATCTTCAGCTGCTTAATCAATGACCTTCCCTCCACCATAAGGTCAGAATTGAGGATGCTTGACTGTCAAGATATCCACCACTGATGCTCTGTAGCAGCAGTACGTACTGTCTAGTGGATGAATTGCAGAAATTCATCTAAGATTCCCAGACAGCACCTTTGAAACACCACTTCCATCTCGAGGGCAGCTGATAGTTGGGCACATGGCCAACTGTAAGTTGCCCTCTTAAACCACTCTGCATCCTGATTTGGAAATATATCACCATTTGTTCACTGTTGTTGTGGTCAAAATAATGGAATTCCTGTCCGAACATCATTGTTTCGTCATAGCCGGTAGTCTGTGGTTGATCAAGAAGGCAACTCAGCATCATCTTCTCAAGAACAACCAAGGATGGACAATGAATGATGGCCAGTTGGAGATGCGCACATCCAACAAATAAATAAAGAAAAACTGTCTTATCTTGGTCTAACTTGCCTGGACACCATCAGAGAAACATACATGTGAAACCCGAGGTCCCTCTGTCTCTGCGCCCGGCTCAAAGTTGGACCATTTATGACCCCTGTTAATTTCCATTATTTTATGGAAAACAATCCAATTCTATCCAATTCCTCCCCAAAGCAAAATTCTCCAGCAGAGGCAACATGCTGGTGAATATGCCCTGTACTCTCACCAGTTTGATCACATTCTGCCTATAATGTGGATTCAGAAATGCACAGAATATCTTGGATGAGTCCGAAGCAATGTTTTATCACAGTTCCAGCATAAACGTCCTGCTTTTCAACTCCAAGCCCCGACTGATCAAAGCAAGTGTATTGTATACATGAGTAATGAGCTTGTTTTTGCTAAATGCATGTCAGAAGAGCTGGGATAAGAGGGAGGCCGTCAGATATCTATAATGAGGCCATGCTAGACTTTGTATGGTGAATGCACCTGCACAAAAGATTGACGTTTGACTGGCAGAGGTAGGTGGAGGGAGGGACACTTCCGATACAGTGATCATCCCAAACAAAAACATTCCGATTGTAATAAGGCTCGTCCTTGAGTGAAAGCGCTAAATTACAGGAAGGCTGCAGAGAGATTGGATTGGAGGCAGCTGTTTAAGGATAAGTTCACATCTTACATGTGCAAGTCATTTAAAGGTCAGTTGATCACTGTGCAGGACTCGCATTCTGCTGTGTCTTTTGCAAAAAAATAAACAGCGACCAGGGTATCCTTGTGCATGAATCATAAAATATCGGTTTGCAGGTCCATCGGGTGGTTAAGAAGACAAATGGAATATTGTCCTTCATTGCTGGAGGGATGAAGTTTGAAAATAGGTAGATTGTCTCACTGTCGTTTCAGATGCTGGTGAGGCCACACCTGGAATACTTCACAGTGATGTACTGGCACTCGAAGGATGCAGAAGAGGGTCACCTGTTTGATTCCACAGATGGGAAAGTTGGCTTAGGAGGAGAGATTGAGTGAATTGGGGCTATACTTATTGGAATTTAGAAGAAAGGGCGGGGGGTGTCTTATGGAAACATTTTTTTAATAGATATTTTTATTAGAAATTTAACATTTTTACAAGTTTACAAAAATAAACAAAACTCTCAGATATAAACATTGATATACAATTAGCTCAAATATACAATAGCCAAAATTTAACAAAAAAAACGAAAAAAAGAAAAAAAAAACAAACAAAACTCAACTATTTACTAATCTAACCTACAACTAACCAGAGTGTATATTTAAGTCTCTTACATGCTCGGAATGTGTTGGCATCAGATGTAATAAAACCCGTATTCGTGCGGGATTCCTCCCCCGAAGGGGCCCCGGACCAGCCAGGTTTGTAATCTCAATTAAATAAAAGCCCTTGTTAGGATAGCCGAAATATCTGTATTTATGTAATTCAAGAAGGGCTGCCATATTTTATAAAATAATTCGGTCTTTCAGTGCACCATATTTGTAAGGAAGTCAAGGGGAATACATTCCATAATTAGTCTGTGCCAATTTGAAAGTCCAGGGGGGCCCTCAGCTGCCCAGTTCACCAAAATATTTTTCCTTGCACAGAAAGAAAGAATAGAAAATAGTCTCTTCCCGTACGTGTCCAGGGAGGGAAAGTTCGAAAAGCCCAAGAGGAGAGATACAGTGTCCACTTTAATTTCCGTTCCTAAAATTTCTGTCAGGGTACTTGCTACTTTAGTCCAATATCTACGGATCTTATGACAGGTCCATAAGCAATGTACAAGAGTGCCCACCTCTATTTTGCATTTAGGACACATTGGAGATGCTCCTGCCTTAAATTTTGCCAATCGAACCGGTGCTATATGGGCCCTATGAAGTATCTTCAGCTGGATAGCCTGGGTTCTGTTACAAATAGTAATTCTTCTAGCATTTTCCCAAATATCATTCCATGTTTCTATAGAGATTTCTAGTCCCAAATCCTGATCCCATGTTTTAAGCAGATTATCCATATCTCCCGATACTTCATCATGTAATAAATGATAAATAGTACTGACGGAAGATACCCCCACTGGTCGTAGGACACTACATTCTCTATCGGATTTATAAGGACTATCTAATAACGTAGTCTTCTTCTGTATATAATCTCGAATTTGGAAGTATCGAAAGAGGTCTCCATTGGGTAATCCGAATTTCTGACGCAGCTGTTCAAAAGACATCAGGACCCCGTCTTTAAATAGATCCCCTAAACATGAGATACCCCTGGATCTCCAGAGTTTAAAAGTGGCATCTGTTAACCCCGGTTGGAATCCCCATGCTCCCATTATCGGTGCATAGGGGGATGTTTTATGTGAATTGCCCTCATTTTGCCGCATTATATTCCAAGCCTTGATTGTATTTAGTATTATAGGGTTTTTACAGTGATCTGTAATGATTTTCCTCTTGTCTGAGAATAAAAGGTTAATAAGTGGGTATTTTACTTGAGAGGCCTCGATGTCCAACCAGATTGATTGTGGATCAGACAAGACCCAATCAGCTATGTAACTTAATAGGGAACTTAACTGATATTTCCTAAAGTCTGAGAAGTCCAATCCACCCCTTGCCTGTGGAAGCTGTAGCTTCTTCAGCTTAATGAGGGGCCGCCTATGATTCCAGATAAAGGAACCCAGCCAGCCATATAATTTACATAAAGCCATCCTCAGCAACATCACCGGAAGCATTCTCATAGGATATAGGAGACGGGGCAGGACATTCATTTTGATTAGTGCTATTCTACCCAACCAGGAAATTGGTAGGTCTCCCCATCGCTGGAGATCCTGCCTTATCCTTTCCAGTAAATACACAAAATTAGCCTTATACAACTGACCAAATACTGGAGTAATAAAAATGCCTAAATATAAGAAGCCCTCCAGGGACCAGAGAAAGGGAAAAAGGGATCCGTCCGCTAAGCGGGGTATCATAGCAAGGCCACCCATTGGCATAGCCTCCAATTTTGAAAAATTAATTTTATAGCCTGAGAATGCACTAAAAGTATTAATAACTTGGATTAGGCGAGGTATGGACATCAGAGGGTTACTGAGGAATAAAAGAACATCATCTGCATAAAGGGTAATTTTATGTTTACCTGTACCAATCCTGGGGGCCACTATATTAGGATCAGCTCGTAGAGCTTCTGCTAGTGGTTCAATTATTAGCGTGAATAACAATGGCGAGAGGGGACATCCCTGACGGCAGTCCCTACCCACACTGAAGCTATCCGAACCTAATCCATTGGTAACCACAACTGCTTTGGGATCACTATACAATGTTGAGACCCATTTGTCCAACGCCAAACCTCTCCAATGTGTAAAACAAATATGACCATTCGACCCTATCAAATGCCTTTTCTGCGTCTAATGAAACCACGACTCCTGGTATCTTTCCCTGATGACAGGCTTGAATCATATTCAGAGCCCTTCTAACATTATTGGATGATCTACGACCCTTAATAAACCCCGTCTGATCCTCCTTAATAATATGTGGCAGTATCCTTTCTAGTCTCAGTGCTAACGTTTTAGAGAGGATTTTAAAATCTACATTTAGCAAGGATATTGGTCTGTATGATGTACAATCTTCTGGGTCCTTTCCTTTTTTAAGGATAAGAGAGATATTTGCCTCTTTCAGCAAAGGCGGGAGACAGCCCTGACTATATGCATAGTTATACATGTCCATAAGTGGACCAGCCAGTATTTCTGTAAATTCTTTATAGAATTCAGCTTGAAAACCATCTGGGCCCGGCGCCTTGCCATTCTGAAGTTGCCTAATTGCATCAAGTATTTCTTGGAGTGTAAGAGGAGCATTTAGGACTGATACTTGTTCCGGAGTTAGGCCTGGAAAAGTGAAATTTTCAAAAAATGACTGCATCCTCTTCATCCTATCTTCACAATCCTGTGATTTATATAACTCAGAATAAAATTCTCTAAAGATCGCATTAATCTTTTTGTGATCATGAGTCAAAATACCCGTACTTTCCTTGATAGATGTAATAGTCTGAGGGGCCTTTTTTTCTTTGCAAGAAATGCTAAGTATCTACCCGGTTTGTCGCCATATTCATATAACCTTTGCTTTGCAAATAATATTTCCCTCTTAGCCGTTTGAGTAAGCGTAGTGTTTAGAGCTGTCCTAAGAGCTGTAATCCTTTGCAATTTAATAATAGAAGGTCTATCAGTGTATGCTGTTTCAGCCGCTTTTAAGCGGGCTTCAAGCAGACGCTGTTGTTCTCCCTTTAATTTCTTCTGGGTCGCTGAGTAGGAGATGATCAAGCCTCGCGTGTAAGCTTTGATGGTCTCCCCACATCATTGACGGGTTGCTAGCTGTACCTGAATTAATTTCTAAAAAAGTTTTAAATTCTTGAGAGAAGTACTTTACAAATTTACTATCTTTCATTAGGAAGGGGTCCATACGCCAATGCCGAGGGGATGTCCCATTGTTCCTAGCCTTAGTTTCCATATATACAGCAGCGTGGTCGGAAATTGCTATACTACCTATTTTACAGGATGATATGGAATTTAAAAAAATCGACGGGGCAAAAAACATATCAATTCTGGTATGACATTTATGTGGATTAGAGTAGAAAGAAAAATCTCTGCCCTGTGGATGAAGACATCTCCATACATCTACTAATCCTAATTCTTTGTTCAGATCCATCAATTGTCTAGATCTGGGAGATACCCCTGCAGTACTCTTGGGAATCCTATCTATTTCCGGATCCGTAATACAATTAAAGTCTCCTCCTATAATTATATGACGGGCATCAAAAGCCATCAATTTTGAAAAGGCTTCCGTTATAAATTTAAAGGGATGTGCCAGGGGGCAGTACAAATTTAAAATCCCATATTCCTCTCCATTTATGAGGGCTTTAATCAAGATATATCGTCCAGATTCGTCTTTTATCTGCTTTAGGATTTTGAAAGGGAAATTCTTCCGAACAAGAATAACAACTCCCCTGCTTTTTGAGCTAAAAGAAGAAAAAAAGGCCTGATCAAATCCGCCCTGTCGTAATTTCAAGTGTTCTTTATCTGACAGGTGTGTCTCCTGTAGGAGAGCTATATCAACTCCTTCCTTCTTAAGATTTGATAATATTTTCTTCCTTTTGACTGGCGAATTACTCCCCTTGACATTCCAGGTACACCACTTAACTGACTGATCAACCATAATCCTCTGGGCCAATCCGAGACCCCTCGGGAGGAGGAACCCTATCCAGAACATCCTGAGCGTAGAACATATAAAATTTACAAAAATAAAACCTCTTTAATACACCCACAACAATACAATAAAAAACTATTTCTAAATAAAAAAAATATAAAACGTATCTAAGTGGAGACATTCCCCCTTGTTCCCAGGGGGTGTCACTTCCTCTCCAAAAGTCCATCATATCCTCTCCCAACCAATGCCCCACCCTTGACCCAGGCACTCCTAATAAAATGAGGAGAATTCAAATATAATACAAAGCTAGAGTTAACAATGAGCACCCTACCCCCACCCATACCAACACCTGGGTATATTTGGTAATGTTAATACCATATATAAACATATAACCATAAAATTACCACCTCAACAAATAATAATTAAATATAATAATACAAACTAACAAGGGGAAAACAACCCCGCTCCTAGAGACAGAGGTAAAATTGAATAACGTAACCACCTCCCCCAACCAACATTAACCATACCCCCAGCTTATATATATATATATATATATATATATATATACACACACATTTCCATACATCCCTCCTACATACATAAAATAATAACAGAAAACAGCCCCAAGGGGGGGGAGAAAATCAAATCCCTCTCCCCACCCCCCATGATAATATTAAATAGTAAGATAAGAGAAAAAAAAAGGGGAGGATATAAACCAAAGCGGGGGGAAAGGCAGACCAACATCCATTATGTCTTACAGTTTATCTAAGAGAGTCCAAGAATTCCTTAGCCTTTTCTGGTGATCCAAAGTTATATACGGATCCTTCATGGTTAAAGCGTAACGTCGCTGGGTAGCGTAAGTAGTACTGAATATTTAAGTCCCTTAAACGCTTCTTCGCCTCATCGAATGCCTTCCTCTTTCAGACCAGAGCCGGGGAAAAGTCCTGAAATAGTATGATCTTGGATCCTTTATAGATCATAGCTTGGGGGTCTTTTCCGAGATTTCTAGAGGCTTCTAGGAGTATCTGCCTCTCCTTGTAGCTCTGCAGCCGGAACAGGACCGGGCGTGGGCGCTGGTTCGAGCCGGGCCCGCGTATTGCGACCCGGTAGGCCCATTCCACCCTTACCTGGCCTGATCCAGCTTGCAGATTTAAAAGCTGTGGCAGCCACTGCTCCAGGAATGCTGTAAGCTGGCCTTCCTCTTCCCGTACGGGAAGGCCCAGCAAACGAATATTTTTTCGACGACCTCGATTATCGAGGTCGTCAATATGATTTTCCAAGGTCCGGACTCGCTGCTCGAGAGTCCGAATCTGATCCACGGCCAATTAAGCGGTATTTTCGGAGGTCGCGGCCTTTAACTCCGCCCCTCCGACTCGGCGTTCAATTTCTTGGATTTCTCAGGGGTCGTGCTTCTGCAGCGCGGCCGAGAGCGAGTCCCAACGATTTCTGGATTCTGCAATAAAGGCATTGATCTTCGAATCCAGCTTGGAAATCATTTCTGCAAGGCTTGTTACTGTAAGTAATTCCCCCCGGGGTGGCTGTGGACGCCTCTGCTGCAGCTGGAGAGGGTGGGGGAGGGGTTCCTGCTTGCTGAGAGCTGCGGGCTCCCTTCCCTTTAGTCATTTTTACTTAGGATTAAATTGTTTAAATGTAATATTACACAACTAATTAAATTACACAACTATTATAAATGATTTGGTGAGCGTGGTAGGGGGTGGGTCACCCACTGTACCCAAGTCTTGGGAGGAGCACTATAGACTCAGTCTTGCTGGGTCGCCGCCATTTTGGATCCCCCATGGAAACATATTACATTATGAAAGGAATAGATAAAGTAGAAGCAGTGAGGTTGCTTTCAAGGGCGGGTGGAAGTAAAGCTAGGGGGTATAGCCTGAAAATAAGGGGAAGCAGATTAAGGATTGAATTGAGGAAGAACTTCTTCACCTCAAGGATTATGAATGTGTGGAATTCTGTGAGCAATGAGGCACATGTGGCTGCCACATTGAATGCTTTTCATTATCGCAAAGGTAGATTTTAAACAGTAAAGGAAAGAAGGTTTATAGTGAACAGGTCGGTAGGTGGAGCTGAACACACAACAAGATCCGTCATGATCTTATTGGATGATAGAGCCAAATGGTCTACTCCTGCTCCCACTACTGTTATGAAGTTGTAAGTGTGTACTGTACCTTTAAGAGAGAGTAAAACCTGGCAAGGACTGACTACAAGCACATAGTGCACTGAACAATTTAAAAATGCAACATTTGGCTGTAAAACAAATAGCTGGAGCTGAGTTGCCATGGTACACAACAAATTTGAATTCGGCCAATCAGTTTAAATTATGCCCCCAGATACCAAAATCCAATCAAACTTGAATTTTAATGTTTTGATGACATCAAACCAATGAGATGATCTGATATTTTGGGGTATAAAAACTGCATATTTTGAACAGTTAGCCAGATCAATGAAGAGTACCAACAGATTGCGCCCACAGAATCACTCTCTGAAAGGTACCTGTTTGTATGAAATCTGTGCAGCAGAAGACCGAAGAAAAGGCAACCCAGGATAATCTACAGTGGAAAATACAGGGGAAAATCGGCTGGTTTTGAAATTTGAATTTCTTGTTAAACTTAATCGGGGGGAGGGGGTGTTTACCAGATCAGTGTATTGTTGTAGAGTGGGAGGTCGGTAAATTTATCAGGCAAAGGCGGTTTACAGTATTGACAATTAATTGTGTAATTTTTTTTACTTGGAGTTAAAGAATAAATTGTAAATTTTTTCTATAAATAGTGAGATTTGGTAATTCTTTGTCACTCATATTTTAACAGATTATGGGGTGAGGTGTGCTTTTCTGTGTGTCTGGTATAAATTAGCAGAAGGATTTACCCCCGTGTCATAATTTTACTTATGGTCTTATGTTCATATTATCCTGGGATGACGAAAGATACAGATCAAAAAATTCAGGAGCCCTGGATGAAAACTGATATTGAAGGTTCATTCAGAAAGTGAAAGGGAGCATATGTAAAGTTTAGGAATGTGAAATCAGCCTAGGCCATTGCAGAATATACAGGAAGCTCAAGCCTCTGTCCTTGGCTAGTACAATTAAAGAGAATCCCAAAGCATTTCATTTGTATATTAGGGAAAGACAGTAATTGGGGAACAGATCATTCCACTTTTGGGTAAAGGACTGAATGCATGAGTGGAGCTGGAGTAAGTTGATGAGGTTCTCAACAAGTACTTTGTTTCAGTACTCAACATCGAGAAGCATGTTGATGATGTGAAGATCACGGAGGTATGTTGATATTCTAGAATGCGTTGAAATTAGAAAGAGGAAATGTTGGGGCCTTATAAAGAAATATTTCGGAAGATAGGGAAGACAATGGCCTACTGGTGTTATTGATGGACTGTGAATCCAGAGATCCATGTGACATTCTGGGGACACGGGATCAAATCCTGCCATGGCAGATGGTGGAATTTGAATTCAATGATAGAAGTCTGGAATTCAGAGTCTAATGATGACCTTGAATCCACTGTCAGTTGTCTGTGAAACCTATCTGGATTGCTAATGTCCTTTAGCAAAGGAAACTACCATCTTTACCTGATCTGGCCTACACATTACTCCAGACACACAGCAATGTTCTTTACCCTTAACTGCCCTTTGAACAATTAGGTATGGACAATCTATACCAGAAACATCTAAATCCCATGAATGAATGTACAAAAACTAAGATCCCGGGGCCTACTAGGATCCATCCCAGTGTATTGAAGGAGGTAAGTGTTGAGATTGCTGGGGCCTCGACAGAACCTCTGCATCTTCTTTTGCCACAAGCGACATCCTAGAAGACCGGAGAACATCGATATTGTTCCTTTGACTAAGAAGGGCAGGAGGGATAATTGAGGAAATGATAGGCTGGTAAGCCTTGCATTCGTGGTATGGAAATTATTGTAGAAGCTCGTTGGGGATAGGCATATGCACATTTGGATAGTGAGCATAGCTTTCTGTAGGGGTGATTTTGTGATTGAGTTTTGTTGAGGATGCAGCGAGTGTGATTATTGAGGGTAAGTCAGTGGATGTTGTCTACATGGATTTTACTCAGCATTTCATAAAGTCCCTATTGCTAATTTGGTCCAGAAGTTGAAATCATGCAGGCGCAGTATGATTTAGTAAGTTGAACACAAACTTGGGTTGGATGTTGAAGACAAAGAGTAGTTGTGGGGGGTGTTCTTATGATTGGAGGTCTGTCACCAGTGGTGTTCTACAAGAATCAATTCTCTGACCTCTGTTGTATGTAACGTATGTAAATGTTTTGGACAAAAATGTATGTGGTCTGATGAGAATGTTTGCAGACATCAAAATTTGTGGAATTGAGGATAGTGAGGAATGTTGTCTATGCATATAGCGAGATAGATCCATTGGCGATTTGGTCAGCGAGATGTCAGATGGATTTTAATCAAGAAAAGTGAGCAATGTTGCATTTTGGGTGGTTTAAATGCAACAGGAATATATACAGTAAACTACAGGAACCTAGGAGCATTGACCACCCCTATGGAGGGTCCTGGGGTTACAATTCCATAGGCCTGTGAAAGGGGCAAACAAGTGGATAAGGCCATAAAGAAGGCGAACAACCTGCTTCCCTTCATTGGTGCAGGCACTGAATGTTAAAGTTGACAAGTCATATAAAATGTTAGTTGGCCATATTAAGAGTATTGTGTAGAGTTCTTGTTGCCACACTGTACGAAGGATGTGGAGACCCCGGAGACTGCAAAAGAGGTTTCAAAGGATGTTGCCTGGATTAGAATATATTACCTTTAGCAATTGTGAATTGGCTTTATGCGGTGTCATATGCTGAGGGGCAACTCATAGAAGTACATAAGTTTATAGATAACATGACAGGATGTATAGTCAGAGATTTTGTTCGAGGGAGTAAATCTTAAATCTTGGGGCAGAGTTTTAATATTGCACTTTAATGGAGATGTGCGAGGCAAGATTTCTTTTTTTATGCCAAGTTTGGTAGTTGCTTGGAATATGCTGCCAGGGAGGGCAGTTGAAGTATATACGATAACAATGTTTCAGAGTCATTTAAACAGACACACAAACAGGCAGGTAATAGAGGGAGACAGACCATGTGCTGGCGTTTGTGGATTAATTAAGAATGGCATCAGAATTGGGACTGACATAGTGGGCTGAAAGGTTTGTTCCTGTGCTCTACTGCTCTATGTTCTATTTTCTATGCCTCCTTAACCACTTCATCTATCTGACCTGATATCATAAGAAACCAATGTACATGCACACCAATGTTGCTCTGGTCCTTGGTCTTCCCCAGAGCCTTACCGCTCATCAGGCATTCCCTTCCTTGTTTTCAATACCCACATACATCACCTCACATTTATCAAGGTTGAATTCCACTTGCACTGATCAGCCCACCTGACAAGCCCTTCTTATTCTACTTGTCGCGTTAGACTATGTTCCTCACTATTTACCAGCCTACCAACATTTGTATGATCTGTCAATTTACTGATCAACTCTCCTACTTTAAATTCTAAACACATTTTTTTCTAAACCACAAACAATAAGAGCCCCAACACTGATGCCAGTCAGACTCCCACTAAACCCAGACTTCCAGTCGGAAAAGAACCCTCATTCACATCCTCTGCTTCCTGTCACTTAGCCAATTATGGATCCAAATTGACAAATTGATGATTATGGATCCAGATTGACAAATTTCCTTGGATCCCATGGGTTTTAGTTTTGCAATCAGTTTCCCGTCTGAGAGCTATGAAAAAAAGATTTTGCTGAAGTACAAGTAGACTGCATCAAAAACATGTTCTCAACTATACTACTGTCATGTCATCCCAAAAATTCAGTCAGGTTGGTCAGAAATGACCTCCCCTTAACAAAGACATGCAAACCCTCCTTGATTAATCCCTGCCTCTTCAAATGCAGTGTAATTCTATTCCTCAGAAAGGCTTCTAAATGTTTCTTTACCACTGAGTTCAGACAGATCAGCTTGTAGTTTTCTGCTTCATCCCTTCCTTTCTTCACAATTGAGGGTATCACATTGGCTGTCTTCCAGGACACTGGCATATCTCCTCTGGCCAGTATAATTGAAACTGTTTTCAAGATGCCTTCCTTTTCTTCCCTTGAACACACTTGACAACATAGGATACATTTCATCTCGCTCTAGAGAGCAAACTACTTTAAAGCCTGACAAACCACACAGAACCAGCTCTGGGTCTGTGCTAACATATTTAATTGTATCACAGATCTTTGCATTCAGTTCTATACCCATATTGATCACTTCACAAGTGAATGCCGACGCAAATTATTATTTCGGACTCTACCTCTTTGTTCTGATTCCATGGACAATTTGCCACAATGGTTCATGATGTGCCTCATTCTATCTCTAGTTATTCTTTTAATGCTAATGTGCCTTCAATGTAACATATTATTTTCCATCAATGCAGTTGCCAGTAAATGTTTATATTACTTTTGATGTATCTGAATTTTCATTTTAGATCCACCCTTGCACATTCTATATTTCCTTTCATTCTTTCACTGTTTGAGGCCTCAGTATCTGTCATGAGCACCCATTTTGCTTATAATCCAATCTTGTGCATAACTTGATATTCTGGGTTGCTGGGATTTGAGTCTCATTCCTTTGCTTTCCTGAAATATGTCAGTCTTATATTCTTCATATTTCTTTGTTGATTGCATACCACTGCACTGAGACAGAAATATATGAAAGTTTCTTGAAATTTATAAGCTTTACAATACAGTACAACAGGTAATCAAGAAGTCAGTTGGTAGGCTGACTTATTTCAAGACATCGAAGTATAAGAGGAGGAAAGTCTTATGGCAATTATACAAAGTGATGGTGAAGCCACATCTGAAGTACTTTGGACAGTTTTGGTCTCCTTAAACAGCCCACTTTGATACCTTAATGAAAGGTATCATTTCATTGGAGGCCATTCAGAAAAGTATCCTGAGGAAGAACCCAGGTTTGGAGAGATTGTCTTCCGAGAAAAGTCTAAATAGGTTGTTTGAAGTGATTCTAATCGATGGAATTTGGAAGAACGGAAACATACAAGATACTGGAGCTGGACCATTTAAGGGTGAAATGATGGATCCCCCTGTGGGAAGGTCTAGGACCAGCAAGATAGTCTCAGAATAAAGGGGCACCACTTTAAAACTGAGATGAGGAGGATCATCTCCTCTCAGATGTTTGTGATTACATGCAACCCCTTACAGAGAGAGCTGTGTGGGCAGAGTCTGTGTGTGCAGAATTTAAGATGAAATACATTTAGTCTTAGTAATTAGGGATGTCAAGGATTATAGGGAAAGTGCAACAAAGTGGGCATAAGGAATGTTGAATGTGTATACTTATTCATGTTTCTTGAGGTCGTATGATCTTTCGGAAATGCTGTACTTTCATTTGAATTAGGCTCTGATCACATGTTAGATTATGTGTAATGACAGATATGGTTCTTTTATCACTTCACCATATGTTCATGCTGAAAGAGAGCAACCACATCTCTCTATTAGGAGATAAGCCATGAGCGAGATATCGAGTATCAGTCATTTAGTTATTTAGTCATGGAGTCATAGAGATGTACAGCATGGAAACAGAACCTTCGGTCCAACGGGTCCATGCTGACCAGATATCCTAAACTAATCTAGTCCCACTTGTCAGCACTTTGCCCATATCCCTCTAAACCCTTCATATTCATATACCCATCCAGATACCTTTAAATGTTGTAATTGTAAAAGCCTCTACCACTTCTTGTGACAGCTCATTCCATATACACACCACCCTCTGTGTGAAAAAGGTGCCCCTTAGATCCCTTTTATATTTTTCCCCTCTCACCATAAACCTATGTCCTCTAGTTTTGATTGGCAAAAGTACATTGTTGTTGAAAAAATAAAGAGAGCTAGATATGGACCTAATGTCACTGAAAGAAAATGCAACTTCATTGCTGGTTCTAATGTTTAACCAATAACTGACAATCAGAATTGTTCAGTCTTTAAAGTTTTCCAGCTCAACTGCATAACAATGTTTTCTATCTCAACATGGGCTCAATTTGATATCATAATCTGTTTGTTCAGCTAAACTGATTGCCCAATGTTGAAATATTTAGAGTCACAGTATAAAGAAAAGGCTCTAGTAATATATCAGTTTAGAATTTGACACAGAGAGATTGCTAAAAGAACTAAAGGACAAACCACTTGACACTTGAAAATGCATACAAGGTTTCATGATGTTGAGAAAATATGCCATCTGATCCTCACTGTTGGTGTTCCCGGTGAGTTATTCTAAGCACACAATGAGATAAAAAAGTCTGTTTTCCAGTTATTGCTTAATTTAAATTGACTTAAATTGATAATTCCACACAACGATCTGACCAGAATATAGCATAGTCAGTAATATAACTTTATAAGATTATTCAATTTTCGCAAGTGAATGTAAAGTGTTGTTTCTTTGTAATTTACAGATTCTCTGAATTATCTAGCATTGTCTCAAGGAGAACATTGCAAACTGTACAATTAGAAATTGCTGCATATATATTTCAGACAAAGATATTATGAGAGTTATATGAAAATCTATATTTGTCTATAGTGTGGATAAGAAAGTGAAGTGGAATATCTGAGTCAGTAATGATATATTACAGTGACAATGCATCCACATATAGAGGAACCTTGATTATCCAAATGACACAGGTGGGGAGTATTTTGTTCAGATAACTGAATGTTCAGATAATTGAATGTTTGGATAACAGAATGCTGAATAACATAGTTTAACCAAGCAACAGGACCTTGCGATCTTGTTCGAATAATCTGAAATTCAGATCATCAACATTCGGATAATTGAGGTTCCTCTGTATTACTTTCCAGAATCTAGACAATGTTTGCGTTTCTACCACTGTTCTTCCCTTCACCGCTACAGCGTACACAACATCCTCTAGCATTTCTGCCTATCCAGTGGTACAACACCAACTAGAGCCTCTGTTCCTCGCCCACTATACCCTCTTAATTACAATGTACTCACTTTGACAATCAAAGCCGACTAGCACATTTTTCTGCACGCAAACAATTTCTCTCACAGGTGCCTTTAACTCTCCTCTTTCCACTCAATACACATAGACTGCTTCCAGGTGATCCAACTATTTCCTATTGCTGCTTACAATTTACTAACTGCATTCTCTGCACACCTGCAAGTTGCCTATACATTTAGAAAGAACAAGATGAAAATTCAGCATATAATTCACCTACTCTCCTATCCGTTTGGAATGGATATTCTAAGCTTCAGTTCCATTGTCTTTTTCAGCCTAAATCTGACTTCCATTTTGACAACTTAAATATATTAACCCAAGCTAAATATGGATATCACAATATTTGTTCTGTGAGCCAAATTATTTTCTTTTGTGCTCCATACTGAAGCTAAATGTCAGATAATAAGCAACAGAAAATGTTTTTTTGAAGCTGGCCTGTGTTGGTAATCAAAAATGGAAGCAGTAGTATCATTGCAAATGAAGGTGGGTGATGGTGGTGTTAAGATTGACAATTCAGAACATTTATGCATCTAGGAGGATGCCAAATGATATTAAGATTGTACCCACCTACCCAGCTCAAAAACCTTCCTTTCTACATCACTGTTCATAACTATTGGAGTCTACTTATTTTACTGCAGATGTATGAAATGTCACACCCTATGCATGTATTCCAGAAGAACTATTTCTTTTTTCTCTGAATTCAAATTGAGTTTCTACAATTGCCATTTTTACTGTATCCCACCATCCATTTCCTTTGATGAAGTATTCTTGTATTCCACTGCATTATATAATCTGGAAATCCCACACTGTTGGTATACCTGAATCATGTACTTCTTTCAGTGCTGCTGGACAGCAGGTCATTAATGCCCTGTCAAGTTCAATTAGAGATGAATAAATACCGAATCAGCCATGCTAAAACCCATTAAAATACAAAAGCCGACTTCTAAAAATAAGCACTACCACTGTTAGGCGGTAGTGTAGAGTTAAAAAAAATAAAAGCCGACTTCTGACAACACCATGGCTGGCAGAATTTTGTTGTTAAAATCATGTCCTACTCTATTGCATACAAGGAGAATGTTTGACAATTCATTTTCAACAGAATTTCCTTTCGCTCTGTTACAGTTAATTTGCTGCTGATTGGTATCCTGTCCCAAGGAAAATGTGATCTTTCTACCTGTACCACATGCTACCTGGTGGCAATGCAATGTTGGATCTGCTTGCCATTTTCACTGAGGTCATTCTCTGGTGGATCAGTAACTACTATTTTCCAAAATCATTCCTTAACATCATGCCTGTATGTAGTGTTTTCATTGTCCTGAGTCAGACAGCCACTGACTGTTCTGTTTGCTTTACTGTCATGTTCTCCTTTGATCAAGTTGTTGCAATTTGCTGTCAGAAGCTGAAAAGAATTTATCGCAGGGAGAAAATTGTGGCTGTGGTTATCACAACAATTTGCATTCTAGTCTGTTTAAAAGACATCCCTTTCTTCTTTCCACAGGAGTGTGCATGGATTATTGACAATATAGAATGGTACTGTTTTATGAAAAGTAGTTACTATACTGACACAGGATTGATGTATTTGATTGGTTTGATACAGTTCTAACACCATTCCTGCCATTCACATTAATTTTGTTGCTCAATGCTCTGATGGTCAGACATATTTTAATGGCTAGTCAAGTCCATAAGTCACTGAGGTCTCAGAGCAAGGGAAGTATCTTCAGTGATCCAGAGATGAAGTGCAGACAGAAATCTACAATATTGCTCTTCACAATATCTGGAAGTTTCATTCTTCTTTGGTTGACAACTGTGATAGAATTCATGTACTATACTGTCACAGGAATTAATCCATGGGACTACACCGATTCTGAGCACATATTTCAAAAAGTAGGGTGCATGTTCCATATTTTAATTTGCTGGAATGATTTAGTCTAAGTTCAGGGAGCAGGTAAAAGGTGTGGTGAAATATTTGATTGCATCAATCATTAAATCAAATCATAAAATTAAACAGAGGATTATCGCAATGTCTCCATCCTGCAACACAAAATATAGCTATGCACCTTTGGTGAAGACTGTGTGGAGTAAAATTGGAGGGGCAGGGGAAGAAGCAGAACATCCCATGAATGACAGGGGTGTGGTCAGCAATGCAGTCTTTTCTCAAGTTGCAGTGATTCCATTCTTATATATTCATAGATTCATACAGTTAAGAAGAAGTCCTTCTTCCCATTGAGTCTGCACTGACATAACGACTACCTGAAGTCAAATAACCCCAATTTCCTACATTTGTCTCATATATTTGAAAATTATGATATTTGAACAACTCATTCAAATATTTTCTAAAGTTTGTAAGGATTCCAGCCTCCATTACATTCCCAGGCAGAGCATCCTTATTCACACCAATCACTGAGTGAAAACAATTTTTTTCCCAACTCTCGTGACTGACCCCGCAACTAAGGGGACCAGTTGCACTTTATACGCTCTGTCCATACCCCTCACAATCTTATATACCTTCAGAATGTATCCTCTCAGACCTCTCTGCTCTGAAGTAAACTATCCAAACCTATACAGTCTCTTCCTATAACAATTTCTCCACCTCGGGCAAATTCCTGATGACACCCTCGGTACCCCCTCTAGTGGTATCACAAACTTCCTGTAGTAAGGTGACCAGAACCAGTTGTGAGCTGAAAATGTGATGCTGGAAAAGCGCAGCAGGTCAGGCAGCATCTAAGGAACAGGAAAATCGACGTTTCGGGCATAAGCCCTTCTTCAGGAATGAGGAAAGTGTGTCCAGCAGGCTAAGATAAAAGGTAGGGAGGAGGTACTTGGGGGAGGGGCTTTGGAAATGCGATAGGTGGAGGGAGGTCAAGGTGATGTGAGGCCGGAGTGGGGTGTGGGCGGAGAGGTCAGGAAGATGATTGCAGGTTAGGAAGGCGATGCTGAGTTCGAGGGATTTGACTGAGACAAGGTGGAGGGAGGGGAAATGAGGAAATGGAGAAGTCTGAGTTCATCCCTTGTGGTTGGAGGGTTCCCAGGCAGAAGATGAGGCACTCTTCCTCCAACCGTCGTGTTGCCACGGTCTGGCGATGGAGGAGTCCAAGGACCTGCATGTCCTTGGCGGAGTGGGAGGGGGAGTTAAAGTGTTGGGCTACGGGGTGGTTGGGTTGGTTGGTCCGGGTGACCCAGAGGTGTTCTCTGAAACATTCCGCAAGTAGGCGGCCTGTCTCCCCAATATAGAGGAGGCCACATCGGGTGCAGCGGATGCAATAGATGATGTGTGTGGAGGTGCAGGTGAATTTGTGGCGGATATGGAAGTGTCCCTTGGGGCCTTGGAGGGAAGTAAGGGGGGAGGTGTGGGCGCAAGTTTTGCATTTCTTGCGGTTGCAGGGGAAGGTGCCAGGAGTGGAGGTTTGGTTGGTGGGGGGTATGGACCTGACGAGGGAGTCACGGAGGGAGTGGTCTTTTCGGAACGCTGATAGGGGAGGGGAGGGAAATATATCACTGGTGGTGGGGTCCGTTTGGAGGTGGTGGAAATGACGGCGGCTGATACGTTGTACATGGAGGTTGGTGGGGTGGTAGGTGAGGACCAGTGGGGTTCTGTCCTGTCCCTCGAACTCAGCACTGCCTTCCTAACCTGCAATCATCTTCCTGACCTCTCCGCCCACACCTCACTCCGGCCTCACCTCACCTTGACCTCCCTCCACCTATCGCATTTCCAAAGCCCCTCCCCCAAGTCCCTCCTCCCTACCTATTATCTTAGCCTGCTGGACACACTTTCCTCATTCCTGAAGAAGGGCTTATGCCCGAAACGTCGATTCTCCTGTTCCTTGGATGCTGCCTGACCTGCTGCGCTTTTCCAGCAACACATTTTCAGCTCTGATCTCCAGCATCTGCAGCCCTCACTTTCTCTCAAAGATCAGAACCAGTTGTGGCCTAACAACACTCTCTACAACTCCAGTACAATCTCTTTACCCTTACACTGTATGCCACGACTGAAAGCAAGTGTCCCACATGCCTTCTTAACTATCCTATTCACACGCTCTTCCGACATCAGGCATGTGTGAATAATTATCCCAAAATCTTTCAGTTCCTCTAAATTACCAAATGTCCTGCCATTAATTAAGTACCCACTCATCTGCTTTTTCTCTTCTAATGTGCTTCACATTGCACTTATAAGCGTTAAATGCAATCTGCCATTCGTTTGCCCATGTGATCAACTGATCTATATCTTCCTGTAACCCACATCCATCCTCTTTGCTATTAACAACTCACCTGCAAATTTTCCTAGCATTGTCTCCATATTTTCATCTCTATCATATATGCATGTAACAAACAATAAGGGTCCCGGGCCTGATTCGAGTGATACACTGCTGGACACCAACCTCTAGTCACTCAAACAACCTTCCACTAGAACCATTCTGTCCTATTACTAAGCCAGTTTCTGGTCCATTTAGCCAGGTTTCTGTCAAATCCACATGCTTTAACCTTCTCAATCAGTCTCCCATTTGAGGCATTGTCAAAACCTTTGCGAAAATCCATATAAACTACATCAACTGAACTTCCCTCATCCACACCTTTGATCACATTTTCAAAAAACCTCTAACAAATTTGTTACGCATGAACTCTCCCTGACAAGGCCATGCTGCATATCCCTAATTAACCCATCCTTTTCCAAATGGATATTAACTCGCTGCTTCAGAATTTTCTCCAATCATTTCCGTACCACTAACCTGAGATTCACCAGTCTGTAACTTCCTCATTCATCTCTATCACCCCTCTTAAAAAGTGGAACCATATTAAACATCCTCCAATCCCCTAGCACATATCTCATCAACTTTGCTTATGCAGAAATAAACTCATTTCAGAATAATTTTAATGTGATCGATATTTTTTTATTCAGTCTCACAGATGCATTTTTGTCCATTGGTCATCACTTTAATGTACTCAGTTTCTGCTATCTACCTGCTGTTCTCCATCAGATGGGCCAAAAAGAACTTTTCATATCTGGGCAAGTTGATCCAAGGGGAGTGTCCCCAACCCATGAAGAGAAGTGAGAAAAGGTGGAGAAATGAGTGTATTACCTTAACACCTCAGCTTCTTTCCAGTCAGTTTGGTTTCCCATCTCTTCTGTAACAAAATGGCTCTTCTTAAAGTCACAAATCGCATTATTTATATCTGTTCCAAAAATATGTAATAGCAACTTGACTTCCTCGATCAGCTTGCAGCTTTGACACTGGTTACAACGTAATTCTGCTTCAAAGCCTCTCCATAATTTAGTTGATTGTTTATTTCACAGAATTAATGCATCACAGTATGTCCAGACTTGAATTTTGATCCTATTTTATTTCCGCCAATGTAACAAAATTTGTATTGAAGCAATTACTGCAGAAGCTTCCGGTAAGATGGTGGTGGAGCCTGTGCCTCGTTCACTGCATCCGATTGTCTCTTCATTTCTTTTCTTTTTATTCCCTCTTCCTTCTCATTCATTTTTTTCCTTTTCTCTCTGTTTATATTTACCTCTAGTTGAAACACTCAGTTGCTGTGATAGCATCAGCTGTGGTAAGTGAGCCCAACGTGGATTTCCTTTTGGCTGAAGACCTTTATGTTAGCTTTTTCAGCTCATAATTTGTAATGTTATATAATAAGACAGATTGAAAACCAGGATCAGGGGCCCAGCATAAACCAATGAAAGACATCACACGTCTACCACACTGTGGAGGCACTCACTGGATATTTAACTCTTGAAGCACAGCCTGTGGGAAAGACGTTGTACAAAACAACACCTTAATTCTGAACACGGACAATCAATCAGATTGACATCACAGAGATGTGGCACAGGGATTAGTTGCTCAGGTGCTAGTTTCAGGGTCTGAGAGAGTTGTGTCACTATAGTCTTACCAGATCATAGGGACTGCTCTCTTATTAGAAAGAAGCGACTGGTGGTGATTTCACCTGAGGGCCACTAGACCTAAGGCGCGGGAAAAGGTTGGGAAGGAAAGTCCTTCATGGTAACCTCAGTATCGGAAAGGAGTTACAGTGAATAGTTAAAGTCCCCCATAACAACTAATCTGTTACTCTCATTCCTATCGAGAATCATCTTTGCTATGCTTTCCCACTACATCTCTGGAACTATTCGGAGGCCTAGAGAAAACTCCCAACAGGGTGACCTCTCCTTTCCTGTTTCTAACCTCAGCCCAAAATACCTTAGCAGATGAGTCCTCAAACTGCTGTAATACTACCCTTGATAAACAATGTCACCACCCCCAACCTTTTACCATCTTCTCTGTTCTTACTGAAACATCTAAATCACTGAATCTGCAACAACTATTCCTGTCCCTGCTCTACCCATGTCTCTGAAATGGCCACCACATCAAAATCCCAGGTACCAACCCATGCTGCACGTTCACCCACTTTATTTCAGATGCTCCTGGCATTGAAGTACACACATTTCAAACCAACATCCTGATTGCCTGTGCCCTCACATGACCTTGTAAACCTATCCCTGACCTCACTATTCTCAACCTCCTGTACACTGGAACTACAATTCAGGTTCCCATCCCCCTGCTGCATTAGTTTAAACCCCACCACCACCACCCCCTGAAGAGCAAAAGTGGATTTTGCCCCAAGAATATTGGTACCCCTCTGGTTCAGGTGAAGACATCCTATTTGTAGAGGTTCTACCTTCCCCAGAAGGAGCTCCAATTATCCAAGAATCCAAAGCCCTCCCTCCTGCACCATCCCTGCAGCCAGGTGTAGAGCTCCACTCTCTCCCCACTCCTCGCTTCACTAGCACGTGGCACAGGCAACAAACCAGAGACAATAACTCTGTTTGTTCTAGCTCTCAGCTTCCACCCTCGCTCCCTGAATTTCTGCTTTATATTCCCACCTTCCTTCCTACCAATGTCATTGGTGCCTATGTGGACCATGACTTGGGGCTGCTCCTCCTCTTCCTCAAGGATCCCAAAAACACGATCAGAGACATGATGAACCCTGGCACCTTGGAGGCACAACACCAGTCGGGAGTCTCTCTTGTTCTCACAAAACTTCCTATCTGTCCCCTGAACTATGGAGTCCCCAATGACTAAAGCTCTATAAGGTCAGATGTTTGAGGGTAATAAGGAATGAAGAACATCCAATGGATCCCATTGTCTGCAGCCCATTGCTGCATCAGTTGATCTGTAAAGTGTGAGGCATTGTATGTTTGTATTTCTGATGGTTCGACACAGTAGGATATTAACTGTTCGAGTCCCTTAACAGTGTTACTCCAGTTTGCTTTGAAGCTAACATTAGCCCAGTGTAAGTGTCCACCATGGTTAGCAGATACTGATATCACTGTTGTAATGGTAATGGGCCAACATAGTCAATCTTCCAGATTTGACCAGGGTGATCTTGTTTGATTTATGCAATTGGCTTTATGGCAGTGATACGTGTTTTACATTTTGACATATATCACACTTGCTAATGACTTGTTTCACCAGTTGGGCGGGTAAGAGCAAACCTGGATCACTTGCCCATTGCACAGTGCTGTGATAGCCTAAATTTCCTGATTTTTCGTGAGCCCATTTTCTCCTACAGTATTGTTGTGATCAGCAGATTCCAAACCATCCTTCATATGGACATCAACATGGTACACAGTAATTTTCATGCACTGTGCCTTCACCCATATTTGTTTCCAGCAATCTTCCAGTTATGTGACTGCCAGGTCGGCATTCATACACCCATTCCATGGGCCACCGCCCACCAGTCAGTATAAATGTGCAGACAATGACTCTCTTGTTCTGGTGTTTTTCCAGCACCACACTCTCGATTCTGATCTCCAGCATCTGTAGTCCTCACTTTCTACTTAGACCATAGCTGCTAACTTGGCATATTGGCTCGATACCCCATCTGCTTCACTATGGATAATTATCTGTGTGGAGGGATTACGTGTAGCCTCTCGCCACTGCTTTTGGCCATCCTTCCAGATGGCTGATCCATCAGTGAAGCAAGCGCAGTGGCAAGTATTTGCGGGCAGTTGTTCAAATGGAACACCCCACTGAACGGGAGATGCAGGTATGGCCTGGTCAGAGCTCAGAGTTGGTTCACCTGGTGGGTATTCAGCTATGTGTTCATGTGGTAACCCATTCCTTTCCCTCTTGGCTCAATCAGCTATGTAACATTTCCATTTTATAATGGAGCTTGGTTTGGCGATACCAATCTGGTTAGTTTCAGCATTAGAGTTTCGAAGAGTAAGTCAGGAATCCAAGGAGCTGGGGCAGCGTTAGTGCGACAGCCTCTTTAGCGGCCAGAAGTGCTTTCTGCTCTTCATTGCTCCATTCAAACTGAGCTTTCTTTCAAGTAATGGCATGTAAAGGTCTTAGTAACATGGTCAAGTGAGGTATATGTCTGTGTCAATATCCGAGCAGATCTATAAATTTCAATGCCTCCGCCTTGTTATTTGGAACCGCTATCTCTTGTATTTTATTATTTACATTTTCAAGGATGACTCTATCCCCTTTTGTCCACTGGATGCCTGAAAACTGCACTGATTATGTTGGTCCCTGTATCTTTTTTGGGGTTCACGTCCTAACTTCTGTCTCGCATCTGTTGTACCAGTATGGTTAGAGCTTCCAACACTGTAGTTTCTGTTGGTCCGCAGATCAAGATGTTGTTAATATAATGTGCCACATATCTAAGTCCTTTGCTGCTAGCCTAGGGCATAAGGGTACGTTCTGTAGATATCATTATGTTGCTGACAGAAGGCATATTGATCATCTTCCCATGTAAAGGCAAACTGAGCTTGTGATTCCATGGCTATCAGAATTGAGAAGAAGGGCATTTGCTAGATCAACACTGACATACCGGGCATCTGGCCCCCGTGACAAACTTTCTATAACAGTGACCATGTCAGGCAAGGCCACCGATAGTGAAGGAGCATATTTGTTAAGTAGGTGAAAATCAATTGTCATTCACTAACATCCATTAGGTTTCATTACAGGCCATACAGGGCTATTGCAGACACTGCATGTATCACAATCCCCACAGCAAATAGGCCTGGTACAGTATCCACAATTTCTATATATGTCCTCCCAGAATATGATACCGTTTCATCAAAATCAGCCATGTGGAGGAGGGATAACGGGGGATTCCCATTTTGCCTTGCCAACAGTAGCCATCACAGCTCCCATACCAAAAGAGAATTGGCTCTTTTAGGTTTGCAAGATGATACCTCTTAACAAGTTCATACCGATATTATTTTCTGGTATGTTGGCTATCAATGCCAGGATGATTTTTGGCTATCCCTTCCCCAAGGCCATTCTAATAGTTGTTCTAATTGCCAGTGTTATTGGTCCACCAAATCCATTAACTCTAGGCCCTGTATGTCTATGTGGGTTGCCATCTATAATAGTAACTTCTACTGCAGTGTCTGATAATGTGAAGTCTCATTGTACATTGCATTTCCTCCCATAAACCATGGTAGCCTCAGGTATCCAGTCATCCCACCAAATGCCCTTACGTGGACCCCGGAGTCCTGGCCCCACCCTGAATCAATTGGCTCACCACAACTGCCCGACCTCCCTCAGGCTGGAGGGCAGGGATGCTGAGGGAGACGCTGTTGCTGTGGTTTCCTGTCCTCCCTCCACATCTGATTTAGCCTCTCTTACTTCCTTACCCTTTGAAGAGCAGTGCGTCCTGCACATATTGTATATTGCATTCGTAGGTATTCCAACAATCCATTCCTCTCTATCCCTGCTTTCAGTAATGCTATGACAATTTCTCTTTTGGTTATTTTGTGTTTCACCTTTGAACTGACCCCATCTGTAACCTGTTGTCCCTGATTGGGTGGGCCTCACTCATCACTAATTAGCTTCCACATCCTCTAACTATCCTCAGAACAAACATCCCAGTCCCACTGCCTGTCCCTGGGCTGGTGGTATTGGGGTTGACAGGGCACCTGTCACCTAAGCCCTTGCATTAGGCGGCTCCTCATTCCACCTGGGAAAGCTTCCTAGTCTGGACCCTGACGCTGTGGAGAACACGTACTCCACTTGCAGAGCCAAATCCCTCAAACATTTTCTACCTTCTGATATGGTCTCCCATTTTTTTCAAAGTCACTTTCTCAATCTGTTGGAGATTTACTGCTGCTAGTGTCAGCACATTCCACAGCGTTCACGTTTGCCATGTGCTTCTAACAATGCTACTCTTGTGTGGATTAATACTTAGCATTCCAAATGTCCTCGGGCTGTGACACTCAGCCTAATGTGGGCCGCACTCTGATCCCATAACCGCATCAGCAAAGAGGCCAAAGGTTCACCCTGACCCCAAACCCTGCAATTCAGACAGAGAGTAATCTCTCACTCTTCTCCAACATTGTGTGCTTTGCCCTCCTCCCTGTTTTCCCCAATTTGTTATTAGGGTCATGAGATCAGTCCCTTCTCTGAGGTTGGCTCCGGCATCACCTTCCCGGTCCATTCATGCACTGAGTCAGATGAATACCGAATGTCTCCACCCCACTGAGAGGTTAATAATGCACGTACTGTGACTGGGTTCCCTTTCCAACTGTGCTTTTTTTCCCCTCTCCTTTTCTGTTGTTCTGTTTCTCTTGCACATTCTCAGCTCTCTCCTGCGCTGTCTTCACTGCTTCACTGAGGGTGATGTTACGCTGTTCTACTGCTGTCTGTTTTTGGCCTGGCACTCTTCCAATTCTCTACACATAGAATTGTGTGTAGAGCTGTTAACAATATCCATCCCATTTGTTTTACACTGTCCTTGGTTCTTCCCGCAAACACTCGTGTACGGCACCCTTCCTAGTTCTCTTTTTCTGGTTATAATCATGCGCCCATTCCTGCAGGGGTCCTAATTGTGCTCACAAGTTAGCTGCCAACCTCAATCCAGCATCAGCTTCATTCCAGCCTGAAATATGGAAGATTTCCAGAACATCGGGTTGCCTTTCCCTTCTCTTAAATCTTTTCCCAAAACCCATTCTTGTGGCCAAGAAGTGTCACGGACCACAGAGTGTCTCCAAGCGCTTCTTTTGGATTCAGTCACATATAGTTAAGAGAAGACTCAACAACAGCAATTTGCTTAAATGTGGGTGTTTATTAAGGAATAATAATGACAATAATAAGAGTAGTAAATGGAACAGAAAAGAGAAAAAGCAAGAAGTCTCACACCCTTCTGTCTGTCAGATCATCTCGATCGACGGCTGGTCTGGAGGCTTAGGTTAGATCCTGGCACCATTGGGGAAGGAAGGGATGGACCAGGGGAGTTGGTTGGAAGGGACAGGATGTAGAATGGCCTTCACAAAGTGTATGTGGGAAGGAGGTTTCCTATGGGAGGGGGTTTCACTGTAGAAAGAGGCGTGGGGGCGGTGCTCTGTTTTGAAGTTGGGGGTGTCACCTTCTCAGGATGGAGGGGAAGGAGGTGACTCCCCCCCTCAACCCCCCTCAGAGGGTGGAGGGAATCAAGGACCCTGTCCCTCCGAGGGAGGGCCTGCTGTTGGGTGGGGTGTCATCTGGCTATCTGTACATTTTCCTCTCTCTGTCTCTCTCCCTGTCTGTGTCTCTCTCTGTCCCTGTGTCTCTATCTCCCTTACTCAGTCTCCCTCTGTGTGTCTCTCTCTCTTTCTTTCCCCCTCTCTCTCTGTCTCTTTCCCTCTGTCTGTCTCGCTCTGTCTCTCTCTCTTTCTCTTGCTGTCTGTCTCTCTCCCTTTCCCTGTCTCTCATCCCCCCAATCTCTGTCTTTCTCCATTTATCTGTTTTGTTCACGTTCTATTTCACTTGTCACTGCCTCTCTCTCTCTCACTCTCTGTCTCTCTCTGTCTTCCTGTCTCTCTCTTTTTCTCTCCATCTCTCTCTCTCTCCCTCTCCCTCACTCTATATCATTCTCTCTCTCTTTCTCTCTCTTTCTATCTCTCTCTGCCTCTCTGTCTCTCTCTCTCATCTCCCTTTCTCTCCCGGTCTCTCTCTCTCTCTGCCCTTCTCTCCCCCTCTCCCTACTCTATGTCTCTTTCTCTCTCTTATATTCTCTCTGTCTCTCTCTCTCTGTTCCTCATCTAAGACTGATTCTGTTAGTTTCCTGTCTCCCAGGTTACTGATGGATTTTGATATTTGCCCAAAGTCTGGCTTCTATTCTTTCCTCATTTCTGTATTTCCACATTATAATTTCGCTGGCATTTGACTGTAAGGGACCTCCATCTGTCCTCACTAATCTTTATTCTTTCACTTATTTATAGAAGCTGTTGTTGAGATTTCTATGATCCTGCAATTTTACTCTCGGTCTCTATTTCCAGTGCTTGATCAAAGTTCTCTCCTCCGGGGGGATTGATCGATGATCTCAGAATATACATGGGCTCGGACTTCGCCTGTGAACCCAGGGATTGCTGCAGGGTCTACAGACAGAATGGGGATTTCCTGATGTCCCAGGCTTAGATGGCTGGGTTACAGACAGACTCTGCCTGTTTCCAGTATTCCACGGAGTGGGAGCCTGTGTCTGACGGTGCTCCTGCATGGTGTTACTGCAGAGTTGGTGCTGGAGTATGGTGTCTGGGTGACAGTCCCTGTGAAAGTTAATGGAAGGTTAATGACAGAGAGATGTTTACAGGAAACAGGGTTCACATTAGGGCCTGGAGCCCATCCACAGGACACTTCACCCTCTCTGTAAACACAGTCCTCAGACCCTTCCGATACAATCGCCTTCCAACCAACCCAACCTCTGTGGGAGGGATTGTTTGGGGGCAGTGTAGAGAGAGCTTTACCCTGTATCTAACCCCATGCTATTCCTATTCTGGGAGTGTTTGATGGGGACAGTACAGAAAGAGCTTTTATGCTGTCCCTGTTCTAGGCTGGATATCAAACAACGATGAATCAGAATACAGGAAGGAGATTGAGGCTTGGTGGCCTTGTGCAGTGAGAACAACCTCTCTCTTAACATCGGCAAAACTAGAGAACTGATCATTGACTTCAGGAAGGAAGGAGGAGAACGTGCCCCACCCCATCTACATCAGTGGAGCGGAGGTGGAGAGGGTGGAGATCATCAAGTTCCTCGGAGTGACAGTAACCAACAACCTGTCCTGGACCTCTCACATAGATACAATGGTCAGGAAGGTACAACAACACCCTGTGCTTCTCGGTGATCTCTCTCTCTCTATCTAATCATCTCTGTATCTGTCGTTATGTATTTTTTTGATTCTTTCACAGGATGTGGGCATCACTAGCTCAGCCAGCACTTAAAACTCGCTCTGTAATTCTCTCTGTCCCTCACAGTATCTCTGTCTTTCTGTACATTTCCCCCTGTATCTCTCTCTCTCTCTCTTTATACCTTCTTTCTCTCTCTTCCTCTCTTTTACGAACTCTCTCTCTCTCTCAGTCTCTCAGTTCCTCAGCTTCTCTCTCACTGTCGCTGCAAATTAGCGTATCCAATCCACAAAGCTCAGGGTCTTGTCCTGAATGATCACCAATTGCTTGTTCCCATAAATATTCACAGTAATTCACACAGGGATGTCCAGTGGCTCACTGGATAGCACTGCTACCTCACAGCACCAGGTACCCAGTTCGATCCCAGCCTCGGGCGACTGTCTGTGTGGAGTTCACATCTCTCCTTATCTGTCTGGGTTTCACACTGAGGTACAGTACTGGTGGGGACAGGTCTGTCAATGTATAACGCTGGGGTACAGTACTGATGGGGACAGGTCTGTCACAGTATAACACTGGGGTACAGTACTGATGAGGGCAGTTCTGTCAATGTATAACCACTGGAGTACAGTACTGATGGGGACAGGTCTGTCACTGTATAACCCTGGGGGACAGTACTGGTGGGGACAGATCTGTCACTGTATAACACTGGGGTACAGTACTGGTGAGGACAGGTCTGTCACTGTGTAACACTGGGGTATAGTACTGATGGGGACAGGTCTGTCACTGTATAACACTGGGGTACAGTACTGATGGGGACAGGCCTGTCACTGTGTAACACTGGGGTACAGTACTGATGAGGGCAATTCTGTCAATGTTTACCCACTGGAGTACAGTAATGATGGGGACAGATCTGTCACTGTATAACACTGGGGTACAGTACTGGTGGGGACAGGTCTGTCACTGTATAACACTGGGATACAGTACTGATGGGGACAGGTCTGTCACTGTATAACACTGGGGTACAGTACTGGTGAGGACAGATCTGTCACTGTATAACACTGGGGTACAGTACTGATGGGGACAGGTCTGTCACTGTATAACACTGGGGTACAATACTGGTGGGGACAGGTCTGTCACTGTATAACACTGGGGTACAGTACTGATGGGGACAGGTCTGTCACTGTATAACACTGGGGTACAGTACTGGTGAGGACAGGTCTGTCACTGTGTAACACTGGGGTATAGTACTGATGGGGACAGGTCTGTCACCGTATAACACTGGGGTACAGTACTGATGGGGACAGGTCTGTCACTGTGTAACACTGGGATACAGTACTGATGAGGGCAATTCTGTCAATGTTTAACCACTGGAGTACAGTACTGATGGGGACAGGTCTGTCACTGTATAACACTGGGGGACAGTACTGTGGGGACAGGTCTGTCACTGTATAATACTGGGGTACAATACTGGTGGGGACAGGCCTGTCACTGTATAACCGTGGGGTACAGTACTGATGGGGACAGGTCTGTCACTGTATAACCCCGGGGTACAGTACTGGTGAGGACAGGTCTGTCACTGTATAACACTGGGGTACAGTACTGGTGAGGACAGGTCTGTCACTGTGTAACACTGGGGTATAGTACTGATGGGGACAGGTCTGTCACAGTATAACACTGGGGTACAGTACTGATGGGGACAGGTCTGTCACTGTGTAACACTGGGGTACAGTACTGATGAAGGCAATTCTGTCAATGTTTAACCACTGGAGTACAGTACTGATGGGGACAGGTCTGTCACTGTATAACACTGGGGTACAGTACTGGTGAGGACAGGTCTGTCACTGTGTAACACTGGGGTACAGTACTGATGGGGACAGGTCTGTCACTGTATAACACTGGGGTACAGTACTGGTGGGGACAGGCCTGTCACTGTATAACCCTGGGGTACAGTACTGATGGGGACAGGTCTGTCACTGTATAACCCTGGGGTACAGTACTGATGGGGACAGGTCTGTCACTGTATAACACTGGGGTACAGTACTGGTGAGGACAGGTCTGTCACTGTGTAACACTGGGGTACAGTACTGATGGGGACAGGTCTGTCACTGTATAACACTGGGGGACAGTACTGGTGGGGACAGGTCTGTCACTGTATAATACTGGGGTACAATACTGGTGGGGACAGGCCTGTCACTGTATAACCCTGGGGTACAGTACTGATGGGGACAGGTCTGTCACTGTATAACACTGGGGTACAGTACTGGTGAGGACAGGTCTGTCACTGTGTAACACTGGGGTACAGTACTGATGGGGACAGGTCTGTCACTGTATAACACTGGGGGACAGTACTGGTGGGGACAGGTCTGTCACTGTATAACACTGGGGTACAATACTGGTGGGGACAGGCCTGTCACTGTATAACCCTGGGGTACAGTACTGATGGGGACAGGTCTGTCACTGTATAACACTGGAGTACAATACTGGTGAGGACAGGTTTGTCACTGTATAACACTGGGGTACAGTACTAATGGGGACAGGTCTGTCACTGTATAACACTGGAGTACAATACTGGTGAGGACAGGTCTGTCACTGTATAACACTGGTGTACAGTACTGATAGGGACAGGTCTGTCACTGTATAACACTGGGGTACAGTACTGGTGAGGAGAGGTCTGTCACTGTGTAACACTGGGGTACAGTACTGATGGGGACAGGCCTGTCTCTGTATAACACTGGGGTAGAGTACTGGTGAAGACAGGGGTCTGTCACTGTATAACACTGGGGTACAGTACTGATGGGGACAGGTCTGTCACTGTATAACACTGGGGTACAGTACTGGTGAGGACAGCTCTGTCACTGTGTAACACTGGGGTACAGTACTGATGGGGACAGGTCTGTCTCTGTATAACACTGGGGTAGAGTACTGGTGAAGACAGGGGTCTGTCACTGTATAACACTGGGGTACAGTACTGATGGGGACAGGTCTGTCACTGTATAACACTGGGGTACAGTACTGGTGAGGACAGCTCTGTCACTGTGTAACACTGGGGTACAGTACTGATGGGGACAGGTCTGTCACTGTATAACACTGGGGTACAGTACTGGTGAGGACAGGTCTGTCACAGTATAACACTGGGGTACAGTACTGATGGGGACAGGTCTGTCACTGTGTAACAGTGGGGTACAGTACTGATGGGGACAGGTCTGTCACTGTATAACACTGGGGTACTGTACTGATCGGGACAGGTCTGTCACTGTATAACACTGGGGTACAGTACTGATGGGGACAGGTCTGTCACAGTATAACACTGGGGTACAGTACTGATGGGGACAGGTCTGTCACTGTGTAACACTGGGGTACAGTACTGATGGGGACAGGTCTGTCACTGTATAACACTGGGGTACTGTACTGATGGGGACAGGTCTGTCACTGTATAAAACTGGAGTACAATACTGGTGAGGACAGGTCTGTCACTGTATAACACTGGGGTACAGTACTGATGTGGACAGGTCTGTCACTGTATAACACTGGGGTACAATACTGGTGAGGACGGGTCTGTCTCTCTATAACACTGGGGTATAGTACTGATGGGGACAGGTCTGTCACTGTATAACACTGGGGTACAGTACTGGTGAGGACAGGTCTGTCACTGTGTAACACTGGGGTACAGTACAGATGGGGACAGGTCTGTCACTGCATAACACTGGGGTACAGTACTGATGGGGACAGGCCTGTCACTGTGTAACACTGGGGTACAGTACTGATGGGGACAGGTCTGTCACTGTGTAACACTGAAGAAGGGTTATACCCGAAACACTGACTTCCCCACCTCCTGATGCTGCCTGGCTTGCTGTGTTCTTCCAGCCTCCTGCTTGTCTACCTTAGATTCTAGCATCTCCAGTTTTTTTGTCTCTAACTGCATAACACTGGGCTGCTGTAATAGTGGGGGCAGTTCAGTCCCTGTCTAACATTGATGTTCATATTTGAGATATCTGTGTTTCCGGTTGCAGGAACTATCTCTGACCCACCCAGGCAGTGAATGAGGAAACTGCAGGTGAACAGAGAGTTGCTTTGTCACAGTCTCTTTGTAGAAAACAATAAGGGCAATGTTTGCAAACGTACTGTCAGTTGTTTCCCTAATGGCACTGACACTCTAGCTGCCTGTCCCCACGCCTTGTTCCTATGTGTCCCTCCCATCGACCTCCATGTCTCTTACTGCTCTCTGTGTTAATCCTCACTGGAAAATCCCTGTCCAATACAATGACAGCTCAGAGCCGGTCTCATGTCCCCTGTCAGAATGAAGGCTGCTAGCCATTATGGTCACAGCCTGAAAAAGACACCTCTGTCCCAACATGTAGGATGCATGAACCTGAGGGACTCTCCGACACCATCATTCACCATCCCATCTGTTCCTCAGTCACACACTGGATCAGAGGAATACGGGATGTAGGACAGGACAGCACTCAGCACACAGACAAGCTTATATTTGCTGTGCCCAATGTAGCCTATTCTACATTGGAGAAACCAAACGCAGACTGGGTGACCGGTTTGCTGAACACCTCTGGTCTGTGCGCAAGCAGGACCCTGACCTTCCTGTAGCCGGTCATTTTAACACAGCATCCCACTCACAGGCCCACTGTCTGTCCTCAGCTTGCTGCAGTGCTCCAGTGAATCACAGCACGAACTGGTGAACCAACAGCTCATCCTCAGACTAGGCACTTTACAGCCTTCTGAACTTAGTATTGAGTTCAACATCTTGAAATTGTGAACTCAGTCCTATTTCTTCCCATTATTTTAGCTTTACTTGTTCCCTTCTTTGTCACCATGTCCTCTCTCCCTTCCTCCCATTTCCACTTACTGTCCTTTCCAGTCTGGCAGGAGACACATCATTGTTCTGCCCTTCACATGTCCCAATCATTTAATCTGAACTACCAACACCATTCCTTCCCCCAACACTCTAAGCTGCACCACCACCCATTCCCCAAACTATTGCATAAATGCTGCCCCCTCTGGGCTTCACTTCAGCTCTGATAAAGAGTCATCTTGACTCAAACATTAGAACAAAGAACAAAGAAAATTTACAGCCCAGGGACATGGCCCCTCGGCCCTTCAAGCCTGAGCCGATCCAAATGTACTGTCTAAACCTGTCGGTTAATTCCTAAGCATTTGTATCCCTGTGCTCCACACCTACTCATGTATCTGTCCAGACGCAGCTTAAATGAATCTACCGTGCCTGCCTCTATCATTTCTGCTGGCAATCCATTCCAAACGTCCACCACCCTCTTGTGAAGTACTTGTCACATGTATTCCCCTTAAACTTTCCACCTCTCACCTTGAAAGCATGACGTCTGGTTATTGAATCCTTCACCCTGGGAAAAAGCTTATCTCTATCCACCCTGTCTAAACCCTTCATGATTTTGTAAACCTCAATCAGGTCCTCCCTCAATCTCCTTTTTTCTAATGAAAATAAACCTAACCTACTCAACGTCTCTTCATAGTTAGCACATTCCATACCAGGCAACATCCTTGTAAACCTTGTCTGCACCCTCTCCAAAGCGTCCACATCCTTTTGGTAATGTGGCGACCAGAACTGTACACAGTATTCTAAATGCGGCCGAACCAATGTCTTGTACAATTTTAACATGACTTGCCAGCTCTTATACTCAATACCCCGTCCAATGAAGGCAAGCATACTATATGCCTTCTTGACCACTCTATCCACCTGTACAGTCACCTTCAGTGTACAATGGACCTGCACTCCCAGATGTCTCTGCCCATCAACTTTTCCCAAGGCTCTTCCATTCATTGTATGATTCACTCTAGAATTAGACTTGCCTAAATGCATCACATCACATTTGTCTGGATTGAAAACCACCTACACCTTTCCGCCCAACTCTATCTATATCGTCCTGTATTCTCTGACAGTCCCTTATGCTTTCTGCCAGTCCACCAATCTTTGTGTCATCTGCAAACTTGCTGATCATACCAACAGTGCCCTCTTCTAGATCATTTATGTATATTACAAAAAACAATGGACCCAATACTGACCCCTGTGGAAAATCACTGGTCACCTTTCTCCATTTCGAGAAACTCCCTTCAACTACTACTCTCTGTCTCCTGTTGCTCAACCAGTTCTTTATCCACCTGGCTAGAACACCCTGCACACCATATGACTTCACTTTCTCCAATAGTCTACAATGGGGAACCTTATCAAATGCCTTACTAAAGTCCATGTATATGACATCAACAGCCCTTCCTTCATCTAACAACTTGGTCACTTCCTCGAAGAACTCTATTAAGTTGGTAAGGTACGATCTCCCCCACACAAAACCATGTTGCCTATCACTGATAAACCCATTCTTTTCTAAGTATAAATAGATCCTATCTCTTAGTACCCTCTCCAGCAACTTCCCAACTACTGACGTCAGGCTCACTGGTCTGTAGTTACCTGGAATATCCCTACTACCCTTCTTGTACAGAGGGGGCAACATGAACAACCTTCCAGCCCTCCAGCACCTCATTGTGGTATTTAAGGATACCACAATGATACCTGTCAGGGCCCCAGCTATTTCCTCTCTTGCCTCCCCCAGCAACCTGGGATAGATCCCATCTGGTCCTGGGGATTTGTCCACCTTAATAACCTCTAGCATACCCAACACATCTTCCCTACTTATGTTAATGAGATCCAGACTAATCAAACTTCTATCTCTAATCTCAACATTCATCATGGTCCTCTCCTCAGTGAACACTGATGCAAAGTAACCATTCAGAATCTCACCCATTCTCTCAGGTTCAACACACAGCCTTCCTTCTTTATCTTTTAGTGGACCAATCCTTTCTCTAGTTACCCGCTTGCTTCTTATATAAGAATAAAATGCTTTGGGATTTTCCTTAATTTTGCTTGCTAAAGCTATTTCATGACCCCTTTTTGCCCGCTTGATTCCTTGTTTAAGACTTGTCCTACTCTTCCAATATTCCTCCAGGGCCCGTTCTGTTCTTAGCTGCCTAGACTTTATGAACGCTTCCCTTTTCCTCTTGGCTAGTCGTACAATTTCTGCTGTCATCCATGGTTCATGAATCTTGCCCTTCCTATCCTTTGCCTTCAACGGGACATGCCTATCCTGCACTACCATTAACCTATCTTTGAAAGCCTCCCACATCTCAAATATGGACTTCCCTTCAAATTAGCTTGCTCACTCTCCACGAATGCTGTCTGACCCACTGAGATCACCAGAGTTTGTTACTTTCACACAACCAGACACCTTTACAGAGACCAGATTATAGCAATAGGGTCAGGGGCAGGAGCAGGTTACAGTGAGAAGGAGGTGGTATAGGGGTGGTAGAGGTGACAGAGATAGGGAAGGGTGTAGGGGCTGGAGGAGGTAACAGAATTAAGGCGGTGTAGGTGACAGAGAAGGAGAGGTTACAGGGCTAAGGAGGGATGAAAGGGCTGGAGGAGGTGACAGAATTAGGGAGGATTGTAGGGGCTGGAAAAGGTGACAGAACTAGGGAGGGGTGTAGGGTCTGGAGGAGGTGACAGAGTTATGGAGGGGTGTAGGGGCCAGAGCCGGTAACAGAACAAGGGAGGGGTGAAAGGGCTGGAGGAGCTGAGAGAGATCGAGATGGGTGTAGGGGCAGGAGGAAGTTAATGAGTTAGGGAGAAGTGCAGGGGTTGGAGGAATTGATGGAGATAGGGAGGGATGCAGGGTTTAGAGGAGGTGATAGAGATAGAGAAGGACTGTAGGGGCAGGAGGAGGTGACAGAACTAAGGAGGGATGAAAGGGCTGGTGGAGCTGAGAGAGATAGGGAGGGTTGTAGGGGCAGGAGGAAGTTAATGAAATAGGGAGAAGTGCAGGGACTGGAGGAGGTGACAGAGATAGGGAGAGATGTAGGGGCTGGAGGAGCTGACAGAGATAGGGAGGGATGTAGGGACTGGAGGAGCTGACAGGGATAGGGAGCGATGTAGGGGCTGGAGGAGGTGACAAAGATAGAGAGGGATGTAGGGGCTAGAGGTGGTGACAGAGATAGGGAAGGATGTAGGGGCTGGAAGAGGTGACAGAGATAGGGAGCGAGGTAGGGGTTGGAGGAGCTGACAGAGATAGGGAGCAATGTTGGGACTGGAGGAGGTGACAGAGATAGGGAGCAATGTAGGGGCTGGAGGAGGTGATAGAGACAGGGAGCGATGTAGGGGCTAGAGGTGGTGACAGAGATAGGGAAGGATGTAGGGGCTGGAGGAAGTGACAGAGATAGGGAGGGGTATATGGGCCAGAAGGGGTGACAGAACTAGGGAGGGGTAAAAGGGCTGGTGGAGCTGAGAGAGATAGGGAGGGTTGTAAGGACAGGAAGAAGTTAATGAGATAGGGAGAGGTGCAGAGGTTGGAAGAGGTGATAGAGATCAGGAGGGATGTAGGGACTGGAGGAGGTGACAAAGTTAAGTAGGTGTATAGGGGCTGGAGGAAGCGACGGAGTTGAGGGATGTAGGGGCTGGAGGAGATGACAGAGATAGGGAGGGATTGCAGGGGCTAGAGGAGGTTACAGAGATAGGGAGGGGTAGTAGGGGCTAGAGGAGGTTACAGAGATAGGGAGGGGTAGTAGGGGCTAGAGGAGGTTACAGAGATAGGGAGGGGTAGTAGGGGCTAGAGGAGGTTACAGAGATAGGGAGGGGTAGTAGGGGCTAGAGGAGGTTACAGAGATAGGGAGGGGTTGTAGGGGCTAGAGGAGGTTACAGAAATAGACAGGGAGGGGATTCACACTCACCCGCCAGGGAGAGGGCTCACATTCATCTGAACAGACAGGGAAGGGAATAACACTCACTTGGACAGACAGGAAGGAAGTTGAGTTAGGTATGGGGTATAGGATCTGGGGGAGGTGACAGAGTTAGGGAGGAGGTGTAGGATCTGGGGGAGGTGACAGAGATAGGGAGAAGGTGTAGGATCTGGGGGAGGTGACAGAGATAGGGAGGAGGTGTAGGCTCTGGAGGAGGTTATAGGGATAGGGAGGGGGTATAGGGGCTGGAGGAGGTTATAGGGATAGGGAGGGGGTGTAGGGGCTGGAGGAGGTTATAGGGATAGGGAGGGGGTGTAGGGGCTGGAGGACGTTACATGGATAGGGAGGGGGTGTTGGGGCTGGAGGAAGTTACAGGGATAAGGAGGGGGTGTAGGGGCTGGAGGAGGTTACAGGGATAAGGAGGGGGTGTAGGGGCTGGAGGAGGTTATAGGGATAGGGAGGGGGTGTAGGGGTGGAGGAGGTTACAGATACAGGGAGGGGGTGTAGGGGCTGAAGGAGGTTACAGGAATAGGGAGGGGGTGTAGGGGCTGGAGGAGGTTACAGATACAGGGAGGGGGTGTAGGGGCTGGAGGAGGTTACAGATACAGGGAGGGGGTGTAGGGGCTGAAGGAGGTTACAGGAATAGGGAGGGGGTGTAGGGGCTGGAGGAGGTTACAGATACAGGGAGGGGGTGTAGGGGCTGGAGGAGGTTATAGGGATAGGGAGGGGGTGTAGGGGCTGGAGGAGGTTGCAGATACAGGGAGGGGGCTGTAGGCTCTGGAGGAGGTTACAGGGATAGGGAGGGGGTGTAGGCTCTGGAGGAGGTTACAGGGATAGGGAGGGGGCTGTAGGCTCTGGAGGAGGTTACAGGGATAGGGAGGGGGCTGTAGGCTCTGGAGGAGGTTACAGGGATAGGGAGGGGGTGTAGGGGCTGGAGGAGGTTACAGGGATAAGGAGGGGTGTAGGAAAGCGACAGGCCCAGAACTGTGTTCCTGGACAGGCATGCAGATCCCATACAGATCTGAGGCGATGACTTCGTGGTATTATGGCTTGACTATTAATCCAGAATCCCAGAATAATGTTCTTGGGACCTGGATTTGACTCCTGCCAAAACAATATGTCAGGAATTAAGAGTCGACTGATGATCTTGAAACCATTTTCAATTGTTGCAAGAACCCATCTGGTTCACTAATGCCCTTTCGGGATGGAAATCTGCCATCCTTACCTGGTCTGGCTGACATGTGATTCCAGAGCCACAGCAACATTGTTGACTCTTAACTGCCCTCGGAAATGGCCTGGCATGCCAGTCCATTCTATCAATCACTAGAAAGTCACAACAAAGACCCACAGCAGGTGGACTGCAGAGATTCAAGAAGACAGCTCACCACCACCTTCTCAAGGGCAAATAGGGATGGGCTAGCAATGGTGACGCCCAAATCCCACAGATGAATTTAAGAAAGCTGGTGGAGGTATTCAGCGACATCTTCTACCATTCCTTCCCACAAGCCGAAGTCCCCACCTGCTTCAAGGAGACCTCATACAAAGCACATACAAAGTTCCTTAATCACTGCAACACAATGGCTCTGACTGACTTCGAGACACTAGTCATGGTCCATATCAGCTCCAGTCATGGTCCAGATCAGCTGCAGTCTCCCAGCCTGCCTCAATCGCTTGCAATGTGCCTACCGATGTAACAGGTCCACAGTGGGTGCCATATCCCCAGCCTGCATCTGGACAACAACATCACCTACATCAGACTCCTGCTCATTGACTGCAGCTCTGTCTTCAACACCATTATCCCCTCTAGACTGATCTCAAAACTCCATGACCTTGGTCTCGGCTCCCTCCTGTAATTGAATCCTTAGCTTGCTGACCCACAGACTGCAATCAGTGAAGATGGACAACTGCACCTCTCCATGATAACCCTCAACACTGGAGCACCGCCCCCCCCCCTCCACTCCATCCCATGGATATGTCCTGAGCCCCCTACTATACTCCCTATCCACTCTCTACACTGTGTTGCCAAATTCCAAAGGAACGCCATCTACAGGTTCGCTGATGACACCACCTTATTAGGACAGATATCTAACAATGACAACTCAAAATACAGGAAGGAGATAGCGGGCTTGGTGACCTGGTGCAGTGAGAGCAACCTCACTCTCAACGTCGGCTAAACTAAAGAACGGGTCATTGACTTCAAGAAGAAAGAAGGAGAACACGTTATCTACCATCTCCCCCACCCCCAATCTACAGAGATAGGGATGGGGTGTAGGAGTTGGCTGGGGTTACAGAGAGAGGGAGGGGTGTAGGGGCTAGAGGAGATATAGGGAGGAGTGTCGGGGCTGGAGGGGGTATGGAGATGGGGAGGTTTTGGGGCTTAGAGGAGGTTACAGAGATAAGGAGAGGTTTAGGGGTTGGAGAAGATTCCGAAAGGAAGTAATTCATAATGAATTGGAGCAACAGGCGGTCACTCGATTCTGCAGTGCCATTCACTGGGATAATCCATTATACTCTATTCCTTCCTGGCTTATCCCCCTACTCCCTTAATTCTTGTTCCTCATTAAAAATCTCTCTGTCTCAGCCTTAAATATCCTTCATGGCTGAGACTTGGGAAAGATTTCCACAGAAATGTGTTTAATGTGTGTATTAGTGTGTATATCTGTTGGGCTAGAAGGTGAATGGGATATGGGTGTCACTGCTGTGATGGGGCTGTGATGGGGGTCTCTCCAGCATTGAGTAACAGACACTGAATCCTCCCCAGCTCCTGCAGCTGACAATTCATCAAGGCTCTTGGACTGTCGTCCCATTTCCAGGCAGGAGCTGGATTTCGTCCAATTCCCTTAATCCCCACCCAATGCCAGGCACCGTGCCAATAAAGGTGAGTCAACATTTCCCATTGTGTGTTAGATACTGAGCACTGAGGAGCTGTCCCTGGGGCTGAGGAGACAGCTGCCTATATAAAAGCCCGCCATCTGCGTTGTCCTCACAGCTGTGAGGGATCAGACAGACAGAATCAACAGGAATCCAGATGGATCTTCACGGATTACACATCATCACCCTGCTCTGGTAAGTCTCTCACCTGGACTCCAGTATCGTTCTTGCATTGAAGATATACCTCAGCACTGACCCTCTGACAGTGCCTGCTCCCTCACAACTGACCCTCCAACAGTGCGACGCTCCCTCAGCACTGACCCTCCAACAGTGCCCGCTTCCTCAGTACTGACTCTCCAACAGTGCGGCACTCCCTCAGCACTAACTCTCTGATAGTGCAATGTATGTGACGTATAAGATTATTAAAGGATTGGACACTCTGGAGGCAGGAAGCATTCTGCTGATGGGGGAGTCGAAAAACCAGAGGATACAGTTTAAAAATATGGGGTAGGCCATTTAGAACAGAGTTGAGGAGAAACGTCTTCACCCAGAGAGTGGTGGGTGAATGGAATGCTCTGCCCCAGAGGGCAGTGGAGGCCAAGTCTCTGGATACTTTTGAGAAAGAGTTAGATAGAGCTCTTAAGGATAGTGGAATCAAGGGTTATGGGGATAAGGCAGGAACAGGATACTGATTGAGGATGATCAGCCATGATCATAATGAATGGTGGTGCTGGTTCAAAGGGTCAAATGGCCTACTTCTGCACCTATTGTCTATTATCACTGACCCTCCGACAGTGTGGCACTGCCTTAGCACTGACTCTCCGACTGTGTGGCACTGCCTCAGCACTCTCTCCAACAGTGCCCGCTCCCTCAGCACTGACCCTCCGACTGTGCCCACTCTCTCAGTACTGATCCTCTGACAGTGCGGCACTCCCTCAGCACTAACTCTCTGATAGTGCAATGTATGTGACATATAAGATTATTAAAGGATTGGGCACTCTGGAGAACTGACTGACCCTGAGACAGTTTTCCCCCTCTCAACTCTAACCCTCCAATAGTATGCCACTCCCTCAGCACTGACCCTCTAACTATGCCCGCTCCCTCAGCACTCATCCTCCGACAGTGCAGCACTGCCTCAGCACTCTCTCCAATAATGCCCGCTCCCTCAGCACTGACCCTCCGATAGTGCAACATTCCCTCAGCACTGACCCTCTGACTGTGACCTCTCCCTCAGCACTACCCTCTGACAGTGTGGTACTGCCTCAGCACTCTCTCCAATAGTGCACGCTCTCTCAGCATTGACCGTCCGATAGTGCAATGCTCCCTCAGCATTGAGCCACTAACAGTGCAGCACGCCCTCAGTACTGACCCTCCAAATGTGCCTGCTCTCTCAGCACTAACCCTCAGACAGTTTTCCCCCTCTCAGCACTGACCCTCCGATAGTGTGATCCTCCCTCATCACTGACCCTTTGATAGTCGTGCATTTCCTCAGCACTGACCCTCTAATAGTGCTGCACTCCCTCAGTACTCACCCTCTAACAGTGCCTACTCCTTCAGTACTGACCCTCCGAAAGTGCAGCACTCCCTCAGCACTGACCCTCTAACAGTGCAGCACTGCCTCAGTACTAACCCTCTGGCACTCCTGCTCCCTCTGCACTGACCCTTTAACGGTGCCTGTTCCCTCAGCACTGACCCTCTGACAATTTGGCACTTCCTCAACATTGACCCTCTGACAGTGCAGCACTCCCTCAGTACTGACCCTCCGAAAGTGCAGTGCTCTCTCAGCACTGACCCTCCAACAGTGCGGCACTCGCTCAGCACTGACCCTCCGACAGTGCGGCACTCGCTCAGCACTGACCCTCCGACAGTGCGGCACCCGCTCAGCACTGACCCTCCGACAGTGCGGCACTCGCTCAGCACTGACATTCCAACAGTGCAGTACGCCTTGCATTGACACTCCAACAGTGTGGCACTCCCTCAGCACTGACCCTCTGATAGTGCGGCCCTCCCTCAGTACTGACGCTCGGAAAGTGCAGCGTTCATTCAGTACTGACACTCCAAAAGTGCGGCACTCTCTCAGCACTGACCCTCTGATAGTGTGGTGATCCCTCAGCACTGACTGTCCGACAATGTGCTACTCCCTCAGCACAGACCCTCCAACAGTGCAGCACTGGCCCTCCTACAGTGTGCCATTTCCTCAGCACTAACCCTCCAATTGTGTGGCACTGCCTCAGCATTGACACTCTGACAATGTGGTATTCCCTCAGCACTGACCCTCCAACAATATGGTACTGCCTCAGCAGTGACCCTCCAACAGTGCAGCACTCCTTCAGCATTGACACTCTAACAGTGCGGCACTCCCTTAGCACTGACCCTCTGACAGTGCGGCACTCCCTCAGTACTCACCCTCTGACAGTGCCCACTCCCTCAGTACTGTCCCTCCGAAAGTGGGGCGCTCCCTCAGTACTGACCCTCCGGCTGTGTGGCACTCCCTCAACACTGACCCTCTGACAGTGCCTGTTCCCTCAGCACAAACTCTCCAACATTGTGCCACTCCCTCAGCACTGACCCTCCGATAGTGTGGCTCTGCCTCATCACTGACCCTCTGAATATGTGGTACTCCCTCAATATTAACCTTCCGACAGTGCAGCACTCCCTCAATATTGACCCTCTGAAAGTGCGGCACTCCGTCAATATTGACCCTCTGACAGTTCGGCACTCCCTCAATATTGACCCTCCAATAGTGCGGCACTCCCTCAATATTGACCCTCCGACAATGTGGCACTCCATCAATATTGACCCTCCGACAGTGCGGCACTCACAGCACTGACCAAATCAATTCCCGTTCTGTTCATGTTTCCCATTCGATTCCGCAGGCTCTCCTCCGGAATGGCTTCGCCACTTGAGTGAGTATCTGAAGGTACAGTAACCCCTCCCTCACCTGCCTCTGAACCTGCACCCTCATCTCCCCTCATGAACATCACTTAAAGCCCTCACCCTCTGAGGATCCCCACATCACACCCCATCAAGTCACTCTCTAAACCTGTCACCCACACCCCTCAGAATCCTCACCCTCACTCCCTCAGATCTCTCATCCTCACCCCCACATATCCCTCACCCTCACACTCCATCAGAACCTTCACCCTCTCCCCACTCAGATCTTTCACCCTCAAACCCTCATATCCCTCACCCTCAAACCCTCACATCCTCAGAACCCTCAACTCAAACTCTCACCCTCACCCCCTCTCTGTTCACTCACTCTCTTGTTGCCTCACTCTCTCCTCCTCACTCATCCCTCCCCTCATTCTTCTCTCATTGTACACCTCATTTACACTGTCCTCCCCTCCTCACTCACACTGTCCTCCCCTCACTCTCCTCCCTCCTCACTCACACTGTCCTCCCCTCACTCTCCTCCCACCTCACTGACGCTCTGCTCCCCTCACTTTCCTCCCCTCCTCATTCACACTTACTTCTACTCATTCTCCTCCCCTCCTCCTGTCACTCCCTATGTCATCCCATCATGTATGCTCCCTCCCATCTTTTCCATTTCCCTTGACATTGGCAGTGACAATGACGGGGGTCTATGTCACAGAGATGGGGGTTGCTGAGGGGATGGGGGAATTGGAGAGCGTTGGGGATGGGTGAGATGAGAAATGGGGGACAGGGATGAGGGTGTGTGTGTGTGTGTGAGGGGGGGAGGATGAAGGGGTGTGTGGGGGAATGAAGGGGTGTGTGTGTGAGGGGATGAAGGGATGTGTGTGTGAGGGTTGAAAGGGTGTGTGTGAGGGGGAAGAAGGGGTGTGAGGATGTGTAGAGGTGTGTGCGAGGGGGGATGAAGGGGTGTGTGTGTGGGGATGAAGGGGTGTCTGTGAGGGTGTGTGAAAGGGTGAGTGTGAGGGGGCAATGAAGGTGTGTGTGTGAGGAGGTGATGAAGGTCTATGTGTGAGGGGAGGGTGTCGGGGTGTGTATGTGGGGGATGAAGGGATGAGTGTGGGGGGGATGAAGGGGTGTGTGTGAGGGGGGGTGAAGGGGTGTGTGTGAGGGGGGTGAAGGGGTGTCTGTGAGGGTGTGTGAAAGGGTGAGTGTGAGGGGGCAATGAAGGTGTGTGTGTGAGGAGGTGATGAAGGTCTATGTGTGAGGGGAGGGTGTCGGGGTGTGTATGTGGGGGATGAAGGGATGAGTGTGGGGGGGATGAAGGGGTGTGTGTGAGGGGGGGTGAAGGGGTGTGTGTGAGGGGGGTGAAGGGGTGTGTGTGAGTGGGTATTGGGAGTGCAGAGTATGGCTGATGGGCTCACTGTTGAAGTGTATGTGCACTGGCGTTGCAAGTAATGAACATGAAGTAACCTCTCTCTCTCTGTGTCTCCCTCCAGTGAACATATTTGTTTGGAGAATGAGTTTCAGTTAAAGGTAGCCAACATTCTGGGTGGTGGAAGGTATGTACAGGGTTCTCCTCTCTGTCTCGAGTGAACATTCCTCATCACAGTCTCATGGACACACCTCGCTGACACATTGTTAGATCCCAAACCTGAAAAGACTACTCGGCCCTCTCAGTCTGGGCTGGCTCAGTGAAAGATTGATCTCACTGACAGCCTGCACTTCCCCTGTAACCCTCTGATTGCCAGTTTCTAGCCTCTCAATCGAATCAGTCTCAGTGTCTATGTGTGTCTCAGTACGTGTCTGCCTACGTGAGTGTGTTGGCTCTGTCTGACTCAGCCTGGGTGTGTCTGAGTATGTGTGTATGTCTCTGTGTCTGTCTGTCTGATTGTCTGTGTACCTGTGTGTCTAGCTGTTATAGTGCATGAGAATCTGTATGTCTGTGTAAAGATCTGTTTGTATGAGTGTGTCTGTCTCTGAGCGTGCATGAGAGTATGTGTGAGAGAGAGAGTCTGTCTCTGACAGTATGTGAGAGTGTATGTGTGTGTATGTGAGAGTATAGGAGAAAGTTAGGACCGCAGAGGCTGGAGATCAGAGACAAGAGTGTGATGCTGGAAAAGCACAGCAGGGATTCTGATGAAAAGCTTACACCTGAAACTTCAATTCTCCTGCTCCTCAGATGCTGCCTGACCTGCTGTGCTTTTCCAGCAACAATCTCTCGACTGTGTGCATGCATATGTCTGTCTCTGACAATGTGTGAGTGTGTGAGATATCTCACTGTCTCTCAGTATTGATTAGTGTGATTTCCCAGTTTATAATAAATCTCTCCTCCCCTCCCTTCCAGCTCCCTTGGGAAGAGATATATGTGCTGTCCTGGTTGGAGTTCAGTCAATGGGATATGTACAAAGCGTAAGACATATTAATTTCCTCACTTCAATCACTGCTTTTTAATTTAGATTAAAATCAGTTACACTTTTAACATTCACCTGTGTCATATTTACTGAAGGTCATCAGAGATAAAGACTGCAAGGGATCAGTGGGCAGAGAGAGAGAAAAATTTATAGATAGGGTTGTGTGTGAGAGAGAGAGAGATAGGGAGGGTAAAGAGAGAGGCGAAGAAAGGTGGCTAGAGAGGGGCAAGGCAGACAGTGGCGCAGACAGACAGACAGACAGGGCGAGATGGATAAGGAGACAGAACAAGGGAGAGAGAGAGTGGGGTGACATAGAGATTAAAAGACAGAGAGATTTAGAAGGGGAAAGGCACAAAAAGAACAAGAGAGAAATAGATGATGAGAGAATGCGAGAAAGGAAGGGTGACACAGTGATTTGATTTTCATTCACTCATGGAACGTTGGCTTTGCTGCCTGGGTCCAGCATTTAATGCCCTGTCCCTATTTGCGCCCCAACCCACCTTGAGAAGGTGGGACTGAGCTTACTTCTTGAACGGCTGCAGTCCATGTGCTGTAGGTAAACCCGCAATGTCCCTTAGGGAGGGAATGCCAGGATTCTGACCCAGCGACACCGAAGAAACGGCGATATATTTCCAAGTCAGGATGGTGAGGTGCTCAGAGGGGATAGTGTTCCCATGTATCTGTTGCCCTGTCCTTTTGGATGGAAGTGGTTGTGGGTTTGGAAGGTGCTGTCTGAGGATCTTTGGCAAGTTTCTGCAGTGCATCTTGTAGGTAGAGTACACACTGCTGCTCGGTGAGGGAGGGAGTGGATGCTTGTGGATGTGGTGCCAATCAAGCAGGGACTGCTTTGTCCTGGAGTCCTACAAAGGGAGTGAGGGTTAAAAGCTCTTTCACCCAGCCAGTGATTAGGGTCTGGAATATACTGCCTGGAATGGTGGGGGAGGTAGGTTCAATTAAAATATTCAAGAGGGGCATCAGAGGGTTATTAGGGTAGAGAAGGGGTACAGGGCAAGGAGGAAAAGGCAGGAGATTGGCACTAGGTCTTATTATACACTGTAATGTTTTTGCAACTCTGTTGTACAATATAACAGACATGATGGCCAACACTGGATCGAGGAAACAGGAGAAAGTTATCGGTTTATATCATACTGCAGCAATCTCAGACAAACCCAGTGGATCACCAGGCTAATGGGATCTTCCTTTCCTCTTGCAGCTGTCTGTAAATATAATTGCTGGAATCACGGACAGTGTATCGCTCCTAATAAGTGTCTCTGTAATATCGGATTTCAAGGGCCCCTCTGTGAACAACGTAAGTCAATCTGTGAATCCACAAACAGATCAGATCAATCTACCTCCATCTAGCCCCTACACCTCTCTCTATCTCCATAACCTCCTCCAGCCCCTAAACCCCTCCCTATCTCTATCACCTCCTTCTAGCCCCTACATCCCTCCTTATCTCTGTAATCTCCTCCAACCTCTATACCCGTCCCTATCTCTGTAACCTCTTCCAGCCCCTACATCCCTCCCTATCTCTATCACCTCCTTCTAGCCCCTACGCCCCTCCTTATCAATCAACCTTTCTAGCTCCTACATCCTTCCCTGTCTCTGTTCCCTCCTTTTAGCCCCTATACCGCATCCCTATCTCTGTAACCTCCTTCTAGTCCCTACACCCCTCCCTACTTCTGCAACCTCCTTCAGCCCCTACACCCTTCCCAATCTTAGTAACCTCCTTCTAGCCCCTGCATCCCTCCCTATCTGTCACTCCCTCTAGTCCCCTACATCCCCTCCCTATCTCTGTCACACCCTCCGATCCCTGGATTCCTACCTATCTCTGAAACCTCCCCCAGCCCCTACATCCCTCTCTCTCTCTGTAACCAAATCCCAATACCCCTTTCTGCCTGTGTCACCTCCAAACAGGTGTTAATAGTTAGATGTTAATAAAACAAATGTTAAGAAATAGTCTCTTTGGGAATTTATAGCAGTGGGAATGGATGTTAGGGTAGATGAATGCTCCTCCTGTAGAATCTGGGAGGCAATGGTCACCATTAGTGTCCCCATTGACGTCATCTGCAGGGAGGTAAAGGCCTAGTGGTATTATTGCTGTTAATTCAGAGACCCAGATAATGTTCTGGGGACCTAGATTCAAATCCCACTATGTCACACAATGGAATTTTAATTTAATAAAAATCTGGAATTAAGAGTCTAATGATGACCATGAATCCATTGTCGATTGTTGGTAAAACCCATCTGGCTCACTAATGTCCTTCAGGGAAGGAAATCTGCCATCCTTACCTGGTCTAGCCTACATGTGACTCCAGACCCACAGCAATGTGGTTGACTCTTAACTGCCCTCTCGGTGATTAGGGATGGGCAATAAATGTTGCCTAGCCAGCGACCCCCTCATGCTGTGAATTAATTTTAAAAACTCTAGCGCCTTGAAAACCGTGTTCGGGAACTGGAATCAGATGATCCTCAGATCATTCGGGAGGAGGGGGTGGGGAGTGATTGAGAGGAGTTACAGGGAGGCAGTCACACCTCATGTACAGGAAGAAGCTGGATGGGTTATAGTCAGGGGACGGAAAGGGAACAGGCAGACAGTGCAGGGATCCCCTGTGGCAGTTCCCCTCAATAATAAGTATACCGTTTTGGATACTGTTGGGGGGGTTGGGGGGGAATGGGTAACTTACCAGGGGTAAGCCATGAGGTACAGGTCTCTGGCACAGAGTTGGTCTCTATTGCTCAGAAGGGAAGGGAGAGAGGAGTAGAGCATGAGTCATTAGAGACTGCATAGCTAGGGGGTCAGACAGGAGATTCTGTAGGATGAGAGAGACTCATTGTTGATTTGTTTGTGCCAGGGTCCGTGATGTCTTAGAACGTGTTTCCGGGATTCTTGCGGGGGAGGGGGACAAGTTGAGGTCCACACAGGCACTAACAACATAGGTTGGAAAGGGGATGGGGATTTAAGGCAGAAATTCAGGGAGCTAGGATGGAAGCTTAGTGCTAGAACCAACAGAGTTGTTATCTCAGGTTTGTTACCCATGCCGTGTGCCAGCAAAGCGAGGAACAGGGAGTGAGAGCAGTTAAATACATGGCTATAGGCATGGTGCAGGAGGGAGGGATTCAGATACCTGGATAATTAGGGCTCATTCTGTGGTAGGTGCGACCTCTACAAACAGGTCCACACCTCAACCAGAGGGCTACCAATATCCAAGGCATGGGGGAGGTGAGGTTTGCTAATGGTCTACAGGAGGGTTTAAACCATTTCAGCATGGGGATGGGAACCTGAATTGTAGATCTGGTGCACAGGAGGTTGAAAGTCGAGAGGTCATGAAGAGGGTGCAAGGTCACAGGAGTGAACCGGCAGGCAGGAAGGTGGTTTGAAATGTGTCTACCAAGAGCATCCTGAAAAAGGATGGGTTGTACCTGGGACTTTGATGCTGTGGCCATTTCAGAGACATGGATAGAGCAGGGACAGGAATAGTTGTTGAGGTTCCGGGATTTAAATGTTTAGTAAGAACAGGGAAGGTGGTAAAAGAGGGGAGGTGTAGCATAGTTAGTCAAGGACAATATTACGGTGACAGAAAGAACGTTTGATCAGGACACGTCTATTGACGTAGTATGGGCTGAGGTTAGAAACAGGAAAGGAGAGGTCACCCTGTTGGGAGTTTTCCATAGGCCTCTGAAAAGTTCCAGAGATATAGAGGAAAGGATTTCGAAGATTATTCTGGATAGGAGTGAAAGTAACAGAGTAATTGTTATGGGGTCTTTAACTTTCCTAATATTAACTGGAAATGTTATAGTTTGAGTACCTTACAAGGTTCAGTTTTTGTCTAGTGTGTGCAGGAGGGTTTCCTAACACAGTATGTAGACAGGCCAACAAAAGGCAAGGCAACGTTGGATTTGGTATGGGTAATAAACCAGGCCAGGTGGTAGATGTGGAGGTAGATGAGCACTTTGGTGATAATGATCATAATTTGGTTAAGTTTACTTTAGCGACAGAAAGGGATAGGTAAATACCACAGGGCAAGAGTTATAAATGGGGGAAAAGGCAATTATGATGCAATTAGGTCTGATTTAGGATGCATAAGATGGGAAAGGAAACTTCAGGGGATGGGTACAATTGAAATGTGGAGCTTATTCAAGGATCAACTACTGCATGTCCTTGATAAGTATGTGCCAGTCAGGCAGGGAGAAAGTGGTCGAGTGTAGGAGCTGTAATTTACTAAGAAAGTTGAAGCTCTTGTAAAGAGGAAGAAGAAGGCTTATGTAAACATGAGATATGATGGCTCAGTTAGGATGCTTGAGTGTTACAAGTTAGCCAGGAAGAACCTAAAGAGAGAGCTAAGAAGAACCAGGAGGGGACATGAGAAGTCATTGGCAGATAGGATCAACGAAAGCCCTAAGGGTTTCTATCAGTATATCAGGAACAAAAGAATGACAAGAGAAAGGTAGTGGGAAGTTGTGCGTGGAGTTCGAAGAGATTGGTGGGGAACAAAATGACTGTTTTTCATCAGTATTCAACTGGAAAAAGACAATGTTGTCGAGGAGAATACTGAGATACAGGCTATTAGACTAGACAGGATTGAGATTCATAAGGAGGAGATGTTAGCAATTCTGGAAAATGTGGAAATAGACAAATCCCCTTGGTTGGATGGGATTTATCCTAGGATTCTCTGGGAAGCCAGGGAGGAGATTGCAGAGCCTTTGGCTTTGATCTTTATGTCGTCATTGTCCAGAGGAATAGTGCCAGAAGATTGGAGGATAGCAAATGCTGTCCCCTTGTTCAAGGAGGGGAGTAGAGACAACCTGGTAATTATGGAGCAGTGAGCCTTGCTTCGGTCATGGGTTGGAAAGGATTATAAGAGATAAGATTTATAATCATCTAGAAAGGATTAATTTGATTGGGGTAAACAACACGGTTTTGTGAAGGGTAGGTCATGCCTCACAAATGTTATTGAGTTCTTTGAGAAGGTGGGCAAACAGGTGAATGAGAGTAAAGCGTTTATGTGGTGTATATGGATTTCAGTAAGGCATTTGATAAGGTTTCCCATGGTAGGCTGTTGCACAAAATACAGAAGCATGGGATTGAGGGTGAGTTAATGGTTTGGATCAGAAATTGGCGAGCTGAAAGACGACAGAGGGTGGTGGCTGATGGGAAATATTCATCTTGGAGTTCAGTTACTAGTGGTTGTACCACAAGGATCTGTTTTGGAGTCACTGCTGTTATTTTTAGAAATGACCTGGATGAGGGCATAGAAGGATGGGTTCGTAAATTTGCAGATGATAAGTCAATGGAGTTGTGACAGTGCAGAAGGATGTTGCAGGTTACAGAGGGATGTAGATAAGCTGCAAAGCTGGGCTGAGAGGTGGCAAATGGAGATTAATGCAGAAAAGTGTGAGGTGGTTCACTTTGAAAACAGTAACAGGAATACAGAGTACTGGGCTAATAGTAATATTCTTGCGAGTGTAGATGAGCAGAGAGATCTCAGTGTTCATTTACATAGATCCCTGAAAGTTACCACCCAGGTTGATAGGGTTGTTAAGAAAGCGTACAGTGCGTTAGTTTTTATTGTTAGAGGGATTGAGTTTCGGAGCCATGAGGACATGTTGCAGCTGTACAAAACTCTGGTGCAGCCGCACTTGGAGTATTGCGTACAGTTCTGGTTACCGCATTATAGGAAGGACGGGGAAGCATTGGAAAAGATGTAGAGGAGATTTACTAGGATATCGCCTGTATAGAGGTAAGGACTTATGAGGGAAGACTGAGGGACTTGAGGCTGTTTTCGTCAAAGAGAAAAAGGTTGAGGAGATGACTTCATAGAGGCATACAGGATGATTGGAGGATTAGATAGCGTGGACAGTGAGAGCCTTTTTCCTCAGATGATGATGGCTAGCACAAGGGGACATAGCTTTTACCAGAGGGGTGATAGATATAGAACAGATGTCAGAGGTAGTTTCTTTATTCAGAGAGTAGTAAGGGCGTGGACCACGCTTCAACCCCAGGGCATCAATGTGGACTTCAACAGTTTCCTCATTTCCCCTTCCCCCACCTCACCCTAGTTCCAAACTTCCAGCTCAGCACTGTCCCCATGACTTGTCCGGACTTGTCCTACCTGCCTATCTCCTTTTCCACCTATCCACTCCACCCTCTCCTCCCTGACCTATCACCTTCATCCCTTCCCCCACTCACCCATTGCACTCTATGCTACTTTATCCCCATCCCCACCCTCCTCTAGCTTATCTCTCCACGCTTCAGGCTCACTGCCTTTATTCCTGATGAAGGGCTTTTGCCCAAAACGTCGATTTCGCTGCTGTTTGGATGCTTCCTGAACTGCTGTGCTCTTCCAGCACCACTAATCCAGAATCTGGTTTCCAGCATCTGCAGTCATTGTTTTTACCTACAGTAGTAGACACGCCAACTTTAATGGCATTTTATCCAATGGTCATTGGATAAATATATGGATGATAATGGAATAATGTAGGTTAGATGGGCTTCAGATCGGTTGTATAGGTCGGCACAACATCGAGTGCACCTACCTATCTTTGTCACATCCCCCAGTGTCTACACCCCTCCCAATGAGTCTCAGGGAAACAATTGGAGAAAATGCAGAAGGAGTGAATTAATACCCACTTGGAAAGGCATGGGTTAAGTAGGGATAGTCAACATGGCTTTGTCAGAGGGACATCATGGCTATCAAATTTGATAAAACTTTTTGAAAATGTGATTGTGTGTGTGGATGAGGGAAGCTCAGTTGATGTAGTTTATATGGATTTTAGAAAAGCTTTTGACAAGGTCCCATATGGGAGACTGACTGAGAAGGTTAAAGCACTTGGAATTGAAGGAAACTTGTCAAGATGGACCAGAAACTGGCTTAGTAATAGGACACAAAGGGTAGTGGTAGAAAGCTGTTTGAGTAACTTTAGGCTGGTGCCCAGCAGTGTACCACAATGATCAGTACAGGGGTCCTTATTGCTTGTTCTATGCATAAATAACATCAATCAAAATGTGGGGGAATATTAAGCAAATTTGCAAATGACACCAAGATGGGTAAATTGGTTAAAAGTGAAGGAGATGGTGGTAGGTTACAGGAAGGTATAGATGGGTTGGTCAGATAGACAAAGCAGTGGTAGATGGTAATTAACCTGATAAATGCACAGTGATGCACTTTGAGAGAAGCAACATGATGGAGTCATAGAGGTTTACAGTATAGAAACAGGCCCTTCAGCCCACTTGTCCATGTCAGCCAGTTTTCACAATTAATCAAGTCCTATTTGCCTGTGTTTGGTCCATATCTGTCCATTCCTATCCTATACATGCTTCTTGAAATGAGAAAACTGTATTCACTTCCACCCCGACCTCTGGCAGCCTGTTCCAGACACTCACCACCCTATGTGAAAAAACTGCCTCTGGACCCTTTTGCATCTCTCCCCATTCGCCTTAAACCTATGCCCTCTCATTTTAGACGTCCCTACTTAGGGTAAAGCTGTTGGCTATCTAACTCACCTATGCCTGTCATGACTTTATGTACCTCTACAAGGTCACCCCTCAGTCTCCTATGCTCCAGAGAAAATAGTCCCAGCCTCTGCATACTGTCCATACAACTCAAGCCTTCTAGTCCAGGTAGCATCCTCTGAGTGAATCTTTTCTTCACTCTTTCTGGTTTAACAATATCCTTTCTCTATTAGGGCAAGCAGGACTGCACAAAGTACTCCATATATGGCTTCACCAACATCTCGTACACCTACAACATGATATCCCAACTCCTGCACTTAATGCTCTGACTGATGGAAGCTAGCAAGCTGAAATCCTTCGTCACCACTGTCTCTACTTGCTACTCCATTTCCAAGGAGCTATGAATCTGTATCCCAAGATCCCGTTGTTAGATAATGTTCCCCAGAGCCCTACCTATCATGGTTGGCCTTACCAAAATGCAACACCCTACATTTATCTAAATTAAACTCCAACTTCCATTCCTCAGCTCATTGGCCTAGTTGATCAACATTCCGTTGTATTCTCAGATAACTCACTTCACTGTCCGCTATACCACTAACCTTGTTGTCATCTGCAAATGTACTAACCATACTCCCTATGTTCACATCCAAACCATTTATATAAATGAAAAGTAACAGTGGACCCAGCACCAATCCCTGCAGTTTTTCCCATCTGAAAAACAGCCCTCTACCACATCCTCTGTCTTCCATCTTTAGACCACTTTTATATCTCATTCAACAACTGACCGAGATAAGGGAGCATTTAATGAATGCCAGGACACTGGGTAGATGATAGGAACAGAAGGATCTTGGGGTAATTATTCACAGATCCCTGAAGTCAGCAGTGCATGGGAATAGGATAGTTATAAGGCATATGCAACAATTTATCAATCATGGCATAGAGTATAAGAGCAAGGAGGTAATGTTGGAGTTGTACAGAGTGTTGGTCAGGCCCCAGTTGGAGTACTGTGTACAGTTCTGGTCACCTTATCAGAGGAAGGATGTGATAACACCAGAGGAGAAACAGAGGCGATTCACGAGGGCGTTGCCTGGGTTGGAGAAATGGAGCTATAAGGAGAGACTAGATAGGCTTGGATTGTTTTCTTTAGAGCAGAGAAGCCTCAGCGGGGTGGGGGGGAGGGGGGAGACATGATTGAGGTGTATAAGATTATGAGGCATATGGACAGGGTGAAAAGACAGCAGCTGTTTGCCTTGGTTGAGGCTTCAATCATGAGAGGGTGTAGCTTTAAGGTAAGGGACATTGGCATCAGTTTGGGAACAGGACGGATCTGTACCGATGGGATGGTCTCTACCTGAACCGATCTGGAACCAGTGTTCTTGCGAAAAGTATAAATAGGATGGTCACTAGGACTTTAAACTAGTGAGTCAGGGGCAAGGGAAAGGGAAAACGCTAGGAAGTATGATGGTAAATAAAAAGGCAGGTAGCTGGTTAGCATGTGTGCAGAAGGAGCACAGCAGGTCAGGCAGCATCCGAGGAACAGGGGAATCGAAGTTTCGGACCAGAGCCCTTCATCAGGAGCCCCTCATTCCCGATGAAGGGCTCTGGCCCAAGCCATAAGCCCGAAACGTCGATTCTCCTGTTCCCTGGATGCTGCCTGACCTGCTGCGCTGTTCCAGCAACACATTTTCAGCTCTGATGGAATACATCCCAGAGTACAAAAAGAGATGGCGGAAGAAATAGCAAGTGTACTTGTGGTAATTTTCCAAAATTCGCTGGACTTAGGAGCAGTTCCAGCAGATTGGAAACCAGCAAATGTGACACCACTGTTTGAAAAGGGAGGTAGACAAAAGATGGGGAATAATAGACCAGTTAGCTTAAATTCTGTAGTGGGGAAAGTGTTTGCATTTATTATTAAGGGAGAAATAGCAAGGCATCTGGATAGAAATTGTCCTTTTGGGCAAATGCAGCGTGGGTTCATGAAGGACAGGTCACGCTTAACTAATCTTTTGGAATTCTATGAAGATATTGTGAGCACAGTGGACAATGGGGACCCAGTAGATGTGGTGTACCTGGATTTCCAAAGGCCTTCAACAATGCACCGCACAAGACACTGCTGCATCAGATAAAAATGTATGGTGCTCCGGGTAAAGTATTAGCATGGATAGAGGATTACTGGTTGACTAACAGGAAGCAAAGAGTGGGGATAAATGAGTGCTATTCTGGTTGGCAACCAGCAACTAGTGGTGTGCCTCAGGGATCAGTGCTGGGACCGCAGTTATTCACAACTTATATAGATGATTTGGAGTTAGGGATGACATGTAATGTGTCAAAGTTTGCAGATGACACTAAGATGATGGCAGAACAAAGTGTGCAAAGGACTGTGAAACTTTGCAAAGGGATAGAGTGGGCAAACATCTGACAGATTGAATGCAATGTTAATAAATGTGAAGTCAATCATCTTGGTAGGAGTAACAATAAAAAGGACTACTACTTGAATGGTAAAAAATTGCAGCATGCTGTTTTGCAGAGGGACCTGCGTGTCCTTGTGCATGAATCACAGCAGGTTGGTCTGCAGGTACAACAAGTAATTAGGAAGGCAAATGGAATTTTGTCCTTCATTGCTAAAGGGATTGAGTTTAAAAGCAGGGAGGTGATGCTGCAGCTGTCTAGGGTGCTGGTGAGACCACACCTGGAGTACTGTGTGCAGTTTTGATCTCCTTACTTGAGAAAGGATGTACTGGCACTGGAGGGGGTGCAGAGGAAGTTCACTAGGTTGACCCTGGAGTTGAGCTGGTTGGTATATAGGAGAGACTGAGTAGCCTGGGATTATATTCATTGGAATTTAAAAGAAAGAGGAGGGATCTTATAGAAACATATAAAATTATAAAGGGCATAGATAAGATAGAAGTAGAGAGGATGTTTCCACTGGCAGGTGAAACTAGGACAAGAGGGCATAGCCTCAAGATTAGGGGGAGATGATTTAGGACTGAATTAAGAAGCAACTTCTTAACCCAGAAGGTTGTGAATCGATGAAATTCCCTGCCCAGTGAAGTAGTTGACGCCACTTCAGTAAATATTTTTAAAACTAAGATAGATTTATTTTGAACAATAAAGGAATTAAGGTTTACGGTGATAGGGTGGGTAAGTGGAGCCGAGTGCATGAAAAGATTAGCCATGATCTTATTGAATGGCAGAGCAGGCTTGAGGGATCAGATGGCCTACTCCTGCTCCGAGTTCTTAAGTTCTTATATAAGGGGCAGGGGATTCAGAAGGGATTTGGGAAACACCATTCCCACTGAGCCGGTTGTGAGAATATGCAATGCACTGCCTGGGAAAGTAGTGGAGACTGGAAACCTTACAGCCATTAAAATATTTTTGGATGAGCATTTCAAAAATCAGAACATTCAAAGAAAAGGGTTACATGAAAGAAATGGGATTAGCGTGCCTTCATATGTGGAGATAGTCATTGCTGACTCGGTGGGCTGAAGGGCCTCCTCTTCACCATTAAAATCAACTTCCCACTGAGGCCTGAGAAGCTCTATCAGTGACTGAGCTGTTGTTCACCTGGCCCCAGCAGATCCTGCTCTCTCTGGGTGGGTCACTTTGGGGGCTGCTCTCAAACTGGTGTATACCACCACCATGTCGGACCCTGTTCCTGAGTGTGGTTCTGTGCTTTCTGTTCACAGCACGTTGCCGTGTGTCCTGTGCTAATGGAGGGGTCTGTATACCACCTTTTCGCTGTGCTTGCCCCCCAGGATACACCGGACGCACTTGCCAAACAGGTAAGGCATTTACACTCACCTGGCTAGGCAGGGAGGGGATTCACACTCACCTGGAGAGGTAGGGAGAGGATTCACACTCACCCGGACAGGCAGGGAGAGGATGCACACTCATCTGGACAGGTAGGGAGAGGAGTCACACTCACCTGGACAGGCAGGGAGGGGATTCACACTCACCTGGACAGGCAGGGAGGGGGTTCACAATCACCTGGAAAGGCAGGGAGGCGGTTCACACTCACCCGGACAGGCAGGGAGAGGATTCACACTCACCCAGACAGGCAGGGAGGGGATTCACACTCACCCAGACAGGCAGGGAGGGGATTCACACTCACCAGGACTGACAGGGAGGGGATTCACACTCACCCGGATAGACAGGGAGGGGATTCACACTCACCAGGACTGACAGGGAGGGGATTCACACTCACCCGGACAGGCAGGGAGGGGATTCACACTCACCTGGACAGGCAGGCAGGGAATTCACACTCACCTGGAGAGAGGGAGGGGATTCATACACATCTGGACAGGCAGGGAGGGGATTCACACTCACCCGGACAGGCAGGGAGGGGATTCACACTCACCTGGACAGGCAGGGAGGGGATTCACACTCATCCGGACAGGCAGGGAGGGGATTCACACCCACCTGGACAGACAGGGAGGGGATTCACACTCACCTGGACTGACAGGGAGGGGATTCACACCCACCTGGACTGACAGGGAGGGGAGTCACACTCACCTGGACTGACAGGGAGGGGATTCACACTCACCTGGAGAGGCAGGGAAGGGATTCACACTCACCTGGATAGGTGGCTAGGGGATTCACACTCACCCAGACAGGCAGGGAAGGGATTCACACTCACCTAGACTGACAGAGAAGGAATTCACAGTCCCCTGGACATGCAGGGAGGGGATTCACACTCACCCAGACAGACATGGAGGGGATTCACACTCACGTGGATTGGTAGATAGGGGATTCACACTCACACAGACGGGCTGGGACGGGATTCACACTCACCCGGACAGGCAGGGATGGGATTCACACTCACCCGGACAGGCAGGGAGGGGATTCACACTCACCCGGACAGACAGGGAGGGGATTCACACTCACCCGGACAGGCAGGGAGGGGTTTCACACTCACCCAGACAGGCAGGGAGGGGATTCACACTCACCCGGACAGGCAGGGATGCGATTCACACTCACCCAGACAGGCAGGGAGGGGATTCACACTCACCTGGAAAGGCAGGGAGGGCATTCACACTCATCCGGACAGGCAGGGAGGGGATTCACACTCACCCGGACAGGCAGGGATGGGGTTCACACATCCAGACAGGCAGGGAGGGGATTCACACTCACCTGGAAAGGCAGGGAGGGGATTCACACTCACCCAGACAGGCAGGGAGAGGATCCACACTCACCTGGACAGACAGGGAGGGGATTCACACTCACCCAGACAGGCAGGGAGGGGATTCACACTCACCCGGACAGACAGGGAGGGGATTCACACTCACCTGGACAGACAGGGAGGGGATTCACACTCACCCAGACAGGCAGGGAGGGGATTCACACTCACTAGGACTGACAGGGAGGGGATTCACACTCACCCGGATAGACAGGGAGTGGATTCACACTCACCCGGACTGACAGGGAGGGGATTCACACTCACCCGGACAGGCAGGGAGGGGATTCACACTCACCAGGACTGACAGGGAGGGGATTCACACTCACCCGGACAGGCAGGGAGGGGATTCACACTCACCTGGACAGGCAGGCAGGGAATTCACACTCACCTGGAGAGAGAGGGAGGGGATTCATACACATCTGGACAGGCAGGGAGGGGATTCACACTCACCCGGACAGGCAGGGAGGGGATTCACACTCACCTGGACAGGCAGGGAGGGGATTCACACTCATCCGGACAGGCAGGGAGGGGATTCACACTCATCCGGACAGGCAGGGAGGGGATTCACACTCATCCGGACAGGCAGGGTGGGGATTCACACCCACCTGGACAGACAGGGAGGGGATTCACACTCACCTGGACTGACAGGGAGGGGATTCACACCCACCTGGACTGACAGGGAGGGGAGTCACACTCACCTGGATAGACAGGGAGGGGATTCACACTCACCTGGACAGGCAGGGAGGGGATTCACACTCATCTGGATAGGTAGCTAGTGGATTCACACTCACCCAGACGGGCTGGGAGTGGATTCACACTCACCTGGACTGACAGGGAGGGGATTCACACCCACCTGGACAGACATGGAGGGGGTTCACACTCACCTGCATAGACAGGGAGGGGATTCACACCCACCTGGACAGACATGGAGGGGGTTCACACTCACATGGGCTGACGGGGAGGGGCTTCTCCCTCACCCGGACAGGCAGGGAGGGGATTCACACTCACCCAGACGGGCTGGGAAGGGATTCATCCCCAGCTGGATAGACAGGGAAGGGATTCACACTCACCTGGACTGACAGGGAGGGGATTCACACTCACCTGGAGAGGCAGGGAAGGGATTCACACTCACCTGGATAGGTAGCTAGGGGATTCACACTCACCCAGACAGGCAGGGAAGGGATTCACACTCACCTAGAATGACATGGAGGGGATTCACACTCACGTGGATTGGTAGATAGGGGATTCACACTCACACAGACGGGCTGGGACGGGATTCACACTCACCCGGACAGGCAGGGATGGGATTCACACTCACCCGGACAGGCAGGGAGGGGATTCACACTCACCCGGACAGACAGGGAGGGGATTCACACTCACCCGGACAGACATGGAGGGGATTCACACTCACGTGGATTGGTAGATAGGGGATTCACACTCACACAGACGGGCTGGGACGGGATTCACACTCACCCGGACAGGCAGGGATGGGATTCACACTCACCCGGACAGGCAGGGAGGGGATTCACAATCACCCGGACAGACAGGGAGGGGATTCACACTCACCCGGACAGGCAGGGAGGGGATTCACACTCACCCAGACAGGCAGGGAGGGGATTCACACTCACCCGGACAGGCAGGGAGGGGATTCACACTCACCCAGACAGGCAGGGAGGGGATTCACACTCACCTGGAAAGGCAGGGAGGGCATTCACACTCATCCGGACAGGCAGGGAGGGGATTCACACACACCCGGACAGGCAGGGATGGGGTTCCCACATCCAGACAGGCAGGGAGGGGATTCACACTCATCTGGAAAGGCAGGGAGGGGATTCACACTCACCCAGACAGGCAGGGAGAGGATCCACACTCACCTGGACGGAGGGAGGGGATTCACACTCACCCAGACAGGCAGGGAGGGGATTCACACTCACCCGGACAGACAGGGAGGGGATTCACACTCACCTGGACAGACAGGGAGGGGATTCACACTCACCCGGATAGACAGGGAGTGGATTCACACTCACCTGGACAGACAGGCAGGGAATTCACACTCACCTGGAGAGAGGGAGGGGATTCATACACATCTGGACAGGCAGGGAGGGGATTCACACTCACCCGGACAGGCAGGGAGGGGATTCACACTCACCTGGACAGGCAGGGAGGGGATTCACACTCACCTGGACAGGCAGGCAGGGAATTCACACTCACCTGGAGAGAGGGAGGGGATTCATACACATCTGGACAGGCAGGGAGGGGATTCACACTCACCCGGACAGGCAGGGAGGGGATTCACACTCACCTGGACAGGCAGGGAGGGGATTCACACTCATCCGGACAGGCAGGGAGGGGATTCACACCCACCTGGACAGACAGGGAGGGGATTCACACTCACCTGGACTGACAGGGAGGGGATTCACACCCACCTGGACTGACAGGGAGGGGAGTCACACTCACCTGGACTGACAGGGAGGGGATTCACACTCACCTGGAGAGGCAGGGAAGGGATTCACACTCACCTGGATAGGTGGCTAGGGGATTCACACTCACCCAGACAGGCAGGGAAGGGATTCACACTCACCTAGACTGACAGAGAAGGAATTCACAGTCCCCTGGACATGCAGGGAGGGGATTCACACTCACCCAGACAGACATGGAGGGGATTCACACTCACGTGGATTGGTAGATAGGGGATTCACACTCACACAGACGGGCTGGGACGGGATTCACACTCACCCGGACAGGCAGGGATGGGATTCACACTCACCCGGACAGGCAGGGAGGGGATTCACACTCACCCGGACAGGCAGGGAGGGGATTCACACTCACCCGGACAGGCAGGGAGGGGTTTCACACTCACCCAGACAGGCAGGGAGGGGATTCACACTCACCCGGACAGGCAGGGATGCGATTCACACTCACCCAGACAGGCAGGGAGGGGATTCACACTCACCTGGAAAGGCAGGGAGGGCATTCACACTCATCCGGACAGGCAGGGAGGGGATTCACACTCACCCGGACAGGCAGGGATGGGGTTCACACATCCAGACAGGCAGGGAGGGGATTCACACTCACCTGGAAAGGCAGGGAGGGGATTCACACTCACCCAGACAGGCAGGGAGAGGATCCACACTCACCTGGACAGGGAGGGAGGGGATTCACACTCACCCAGACAGGCAGGGAGGGGATTCACACTCACCCGGACAGACAGGGAGGGGATTCACACTCACCTGGACAGACAGGGAGGGGATTCACACTCACCCAGACAGGCAGGGAGGGGATTCACACTCACCAGGTCTGACAGGGAGGGGATTCACACTCACCCGGACAGGCAGGGAGGGGATTCACACTCACCCGGACAGGCAGGGATGCGATTCACACTCACCCAGACAGGCAGGGAGGGGATTCACACTCACCTGGAAAGGCAGGGAGGGCATTCACACTCATCCGGACAGGCAGGGAGGGGATTCACACTCACCCGGACAGGCAGGGATGGGGTTCACACATCCAGACAGGCAGGGAGGGGATTCACACTCACCTGGAAAGGCAGGGAGGGGATTCACACTCACCCAGACAGGCAGGGAGAGGATCCACACTCACCTGGACAGGGAGGGAGGGGATTCACACTCACCCAGACAGGCAGGGAGGGGATTCACACTCACCCGGACAGACAGGGAGGGGATTCACACTCACCTGGACAGACAGGGAGGGGATTCACACTCACCCAGACAGGCAGGGAGGGGATTCACACTCACCAGGTCTGACAGGGAGGGGATTCACACTCACCCGGATAGACAGGGAGTGGATTCAGACTCACCCGGATAGACAGGGAGTGGATTCACACTCACCAGGACTGACAGGGAGGGGATTCACACTCACCCGGACAGGCAGGGAGGGGATTCACACTCACCTGGACAGGCAGGCAGGGAATTCACACTCACCTGGACTGACAGGGAGGGGATTCACACTCACCTGGAGAGGCAGGGAAGGGATTCACACTCACCTGGATAGGTAGCTAGGGGATTCAAACTCACCCAGACAGGCAGGGAAGGGATTCACACTCACCTAGACTGACAGAGAAGGAATTCACAGTCCCCTGGACAGACAGGGAGGGGATTCACACTCACCCAGAAAGGCAGGGAGAGGATCCACACTCACCCGGACAGGCAGGGAGGGGATTCACACTCACCCGGACAGGCAGGGAGGGGATTCACACTCACCCGGACAGGCAGGGAGGGGATTCACACTCACCCAGACAGACATGGAGGGGATTCACACTCACGTGGATTGGTAGATAGGGGATTCACACTCACACAGACGGGCTGGGACGGGATTCACACTCACCCGGACAGGCAGGGATGGGATTCACACTCACCCGGACAGGCAGGGAGGGGATTCACACTCACCCGGACAGACAGGGAGGGGATTCACACTCACCCGGACAGGCAGGGAGGGGATTCACACTCACCCAGACAGGCAGGGAGGGGATTCACACTCACCCAGACAGGCAGGGAGGGGATTCACACTCACCCAGACAGGCAGGGAGGGGATTCACACTCACCTGGAAAGGCAGGGAGGGCATTCACACTCATCCGGACAGGCAGGGAGGGGATTCACACACACCCGGACAGGCAGGGATGGGGTTCCCACATCCAGACAGGCAGGGAGGGGATTCACACTCACCTGGAAAGGCAGGGAGGGGATTCACACTCACCCAGACAGGCAGGGAGAGGATCCACACTCACCTGGACGGAGGGAGGGGATTCACACTCACCCGGACAGGCAGGGAGGGGATTCACACTCACCCGGACAGACAGGGAGGGGATTCACACTCACCCGGACAGACATGGAGGGGATTCACACTCACGTGGATTAGTAGATAGGGGATTCACACTCACACAGACGGGCTGGGACGGGATTCACACTCTCCCGGACAGGCAGGGATGGGATTCACACTCACCCGGACAGGCAGGGAGGGGATTCACACTCACCCGGACAGACAGGGAGGGGATTCACACTCACCCGGACAGGCAGGGAGGGGATTCACACTCACCCAGACAGGCAGGGAGGGGATTCACACTCACCCGGACAGGCAGGGAGGGGATTCACACTCACCCAGACAGGCAGGGAGGGGATTCACACTCACCTGGAAAGGCAGGGAGGGCATTCACACTCATCCGGACAGGCAGGGAGGGGATTCACACACACCCGGACAGGCAGGGATGGGGTTCCCACATCCAGACAGGCAGGGAGGGGATTCACACTCATCTGGAAAGGCAGGGAGGGGATTCACACTCACCCAGACAGGCAGGGAGAGGATCCACACTCACCTGGACGGAGGGAGGGGATTCACACTCACCCAGACAGGCAGGGAGGGGATTCACACTCACCCGGACAGACAGGGAGGGGATTCACACTCACCTGGACAGACAGGGAGGGGATTCACACTCACCCGGATAGACAGGGAGTGGATTCACACTCACCTGGACAGACAGGCAGGGAATTCACACTCACCTGGAGAGAGGGAGGGGATTCATACACATCTGGACAGGCAGGGAGGGGATTCACACTCACCCGGACAGGCAGGGAGGGGATTCACACTCACCTGGACAGGCAGGGAGGGGATTCACACTCACCTGGACAGGCAGGCAGGGAATTCACACTCACCTGGAGAGAGGGAGGGGATTCATACACATCTAGACAGGCAGGGAGGGGATTCACACTCACCCGGACAGGCAGGGAGGGGATTCACACTCACCTGGACAGGCAGGGAGGGGATTCACACTCATCCGGACAGGCAGGGAGGGGATTCACACCCACCTGGACAGACAGGGAGGGGATTCACACTCACCTGGACTGACAGGGAGGGGATTCACACCCACCTGGACTGACAGGGAGGGGAGTCACACTCACCTGGACTGACAGGGAGGGGATTCACACTCACCTGGAGAGGCAGGGAAGGGATTCACACTCACCTGGATAGGTGGCTAGGGGATTCACACTCACCCAGACAGGCAGGGAAGGGATTCACACTCACCTAGACTGACAGAGAAGGAATTCACAGTCCCCTGGACATGCAGGGAGGGGATTCACACTCACCCAGACAGACATGGAGGGGATTCACACTCACGTGGATTGGTAGATAGGGGATTCACACTCACACAGACGGGCTGGGACGGGATTCACACTCACCCGGACAGGCAGGGATGGGATTCACACTCACCCGGACAGGCAGGGAGGGGATTCACACTCACCCGGACAGGCAGGGAGGGGATTCACACTCACCCGGACAGGCAGGGAGGGGTTTCACACTCACCCAGACAGGCAGGGAGGGGATTCACACTCACCCGGACAGGCAGGGATGCGATTCACACTCACCCAGACAGGCAGGGAGGGGATTCACACTCACCTGGAAAGGCAGGGAGGGCATTCACACTCATCCGGACAGGCAGGGAGGGGATTCACACTCACCCGGACAGGCAGGGATGGGGTTCACACATCCAGACAGGCAGGGAGGGGATTCACACTCACCTGGAAAGGCAGGGAGGGGATTCACACTCACCCAGACAGGCAGGGAGGGGATTCACACTCACCTGGAAAGGCAGGGAGGGCATTCACACTCATCCGGACAGGCAGGGAGGGGATTCACACCCACCTGGACAGGGAGGGAGAGGATCCACACTCACCTGGACAGGGAGGGAGGGGATTCACACTCACCCAGACAGGCAGGGAGGGGATTCACACTCACCCGGACAGACAGGGAGGGGATTCACACTCACCTGGACAGACAGGGAGGGGATTCACACTCACCCAGACAGGCAGGGAGGGGATTCACACTCACCAGGTCTGACAGGGAGGGGATTCACACTCACCCGGATAGACAGGGAGTGGATTCAGACTCACCCGGATAGACAGGGAGTGGATTCACACTCACCAGGACTGACAGGGAGGGGATTCACACTCACCCGGACAGGCAGGGAGGGGATTCACACTCACCTGGACAGGCAGGCAGGGAATTCACACTCACCTGGAGAGAGGGAGGGGATTCATACACATCTGGACAGGCAGGGAGGGGATTCACACTCACCCGGACAGGCAGGGAGGGGATTCACACTCACCTGGACAGGCAGGGAGGGGATTCACACTCATCCGGACAGGCAGGGAGGGGATTCACACCCACCTGGACAGACAGGGAGGGGATTCACACTCACCTGGACTGACAGGGAGGGGATTCACACCCACCTGGACTGACAGGGAGGGGAGTCACACTCACCTGGATAGACAGGGAGGGGATTCACACTCACCTGGACAGGCAGGGAGGGGATTCACACTCATCTGGATAGGTAGCTAGTGGATTCACACTCACCCAGACGGGCTGGGAGTGGATTCACACTCACCTGGACTGACAGGGAGGGGATTCACACCCACCTGGACAGACATGGAGGGGGTTCACACTCACCTGGACAGACATGGAGGGGGTTCACACTCACATGGGCTGACGGGGAGGGGCTTCTCCCTCACCCGGACAGGCAGGGAGGGGATTCACACTCACCCAGACGGGCTGGGAAGGGATTCATCCCCAGCTGGATAGACAGGGAAGGGATTCACACTCACCTGGACTGACAGGGAGGGGATTCACACTCACCTGGAGAGGCAGGGAAGGGATTCACACTCACCTGGATAGGTAGCTAGGGGATTCAAACTCACCCAGACAGGCAGGGAAGGGATTCACACTCACCTAGACTGACAGAGAAGGAATTCACAGTCCCCTGGACAGACAGGGAGGGGATTCACACTCACCCAGAAAGGCAGGGAGAGGATCCACACTCACCCGGACAGGCAGGGAGGGGATTCACACTCACCCGGACAGGCAGGGAGGGGATTCACACTCACCTGGACAGGCAGGCAGGGAATTCACACTCACCTGGAGAGAGGGAGGGGATTCATACACATCTGGACAGGCAGGGAGGGGATTCACACTCACCCGGACAGGCAGGGAGGGGATTCACACTCACCTGGACAGGCAGGGAGGGGATTCACACTCATCCGGACAGGCAGGGAGGGGATTCACACTCACCCGGACAGGCAGGGAGGGGATTCACACTCACCTGGACAGGCAGGGAGGGGATTCACACTCATCCGGACAGGCAGGGAGGGGATTCACACTCACCCAGACAGGCAGGGAGGGGATTCACACTCACCTGGAAAGGCAGGGAGGGCATTCACACTCATCCGGACAGGCAGGGAGGGGATTCACACACACCCGGACAGGCAGGGATGGGGTTCCCACATCCAGACAGGCAGGGAGGGGATTCACACTCACCTGGAAAGGCAGGGAGGGGATTCACACTCACCCAGACAGGCAGGGAGAGGATCCACACTCACCTGGACGGAGGGAGGGGATTCACACTCACCCAGACAGGCAGGGAGGGGATTCACACTCACCCGGACAGACAGGGAGGGGATTCACACTCACCTGGACAGACAGGGAGGGGATTCACACTCACCCAGACAGGCAGGGAGGGGATTCACACTCAACAGGACTGACAGGGAGGGGATTCACACTCACCCGGATAGACAGGGAGTGGATTCACACTCACCTGGACAGACAGGCAGGGAATTCACACTCACCTGGAGAGAGGGAGGGGATTCATACACATCTGGACAGGCAGGGAGGGGATTCACACTCACCCGGACAGGCAGGGAGGGGATTCACACTCACCTGGACAGGCAGGGAGGGGATTCACACTCATCCGGACGGGCAGGGAGGGGATTCACACCCACCTGGACAGACAGGGAGGGGATTCACACTCACCTGGACTGACAGGGAGGGGATTCACACCCACCTGGACTGACAGGGAGGGGAGTCACACTCACCTGGATAGACTGGGAGGGGATTCACACTCACCTGGACAGGCAGGGAGGGGATTCACACTCATCTGGATAGGTAGCTAGGGGATTCACACTCACCCAGACGGGCTGGGAGTGGATTCACACTCACCTGGACTGACAGGGAGGGGATTCACACCCACCTGGACAGACATGGAGGGGGTTCACACTCATCTACATAGACAGGGAGGGGATTCACACCCACCTGGACAGACATGGAGGGGGTTCACACTCACTTGGGCTGACGGGGAGGGGCTTCTCCCTCACCCGGACAGGCAGGGAGGGGATTCACACTCACCCAGACGGGCTGGGAAGGGATTCATCCCCAGCTGGATAGACAGGGAAGGGATTCACACTCACCTGGACTGACAGGGAGGGGATTCACACTCACCTGGAGAGGCAGGGAAGGGATTCACACTCACCTGGATAGGTAGCTAGGGGATTCACACTCACCCAGACAGGCAGGGAAGGGATTCACACTCACCTAGACTGACAGAGAAGGAATTCACAGTCCCCTGGACAGACAGGGAGGGGATTCACACTCACCCAGAAAGGCAGGGAGAGGATCCACACTCACCCGGACAGGCAGGGAGGGGATTCACACTCACCCGGACAGGCAGGGAGGGGGTTCACACTCATCCGGACAGGCAGGGAGGGGATTCACACTCACGTGGACAGGCAGGGAGGGGATTCACACCCACCTGGATAGGCAGGGAGGGGATTCACACTCATCCGGACAGGCAGGGAGGGGATTCACACTCACCTGGAAAGGCAGGGAGGGGATTCACACTCACCTGGACAGGCAGGGAGGGGATTCACACCCACCTGGACAGGGAGGGAGGGGATTCACACTCACCTGGACAGGGAGGGAGGTGATTCACACTCACCTGACAGGCAGGGAGGGGATTCACTTTCACCCGGACATGCAGGGAGGGGATTCACACTCATCTGGAAAGGCAGGGAGAGGATTCACACTCATCTGGACAGGCAGGGAGGGGATTCACACTCACCTGGACGGAGGGAGGGGATTCACACTCACCCAGACAGGCAGGGAGGGGATTCACACTCACCCGGACAGACAGGGAGGGGATTCACACTCACCTGGACAGACAGGGAGGGGATTCACACTCACCCGGATAGACAGGGAGTGGATTCACACTCACCTGGACAGACAGGCAGGGAATTCACACTCACCTGGAGAGAGGGAGGGGATTCATACACATCTGGACAGGCAGGGAGGGGATTCACACTCACCCGGACAGGCAGGGAGGGGATTCACACTCACCTGGACAGGCAGGGAGGGGATTCACACTCACCTGGACAGGCAGGCAGGGAATTCACACTCACCTGGAGAGAGGGAGGGGATTCATACACATCTGGACAGGCAGGGAGGGGATTCACACTCACCCGGACAGGCAGGGAGGGGATTCACACTCACCTGGACAGGCAGGGAGGGGATTCACACTCATCCGGACAGGCAGGGAGGGGATTCACACCCACCTGGACAGACAGGGAGGGGATTCACACTCACCTGGACTGACAGGGAGGGGATTCACACCCACCTGGACTGACAGGGAGGGGAGTCACACTCACCTGGACTGACAGGGAGGGGATTCACACTCACCTGGAGAGGCAGGGAAGGGATTCACACTCACCTGGATAGGTGGCTAGGGGATTCACACTCACCCAGACAGGCAGGGAAGGGATTCACACTCACCTAGACTGACAGAGAAGGAATTCACAGTCCCCTGGACATGCAGGGAGGGGATTCACACTCACCCAGACAGACATGGAGGGGATTCACACTCACGTGGATTGGTAGATAGGGGATTCACACTCACACAGACGGGCTGGGACGGGATTCACACTCACCCGGACAGGCAGGGATGGGATTCACACTCACCCGGACAGGCAGGGAGGGGATTCACACTCACCCGGACAGGCAGGGAGGGGATTCACACTCACCCGGACAGGCAGGGAGGGGTTTCACACTCACCCAGACAGGCAGGGAGGGGATTCACACTCACCCGGACAGGCAGGGATGCGATTCACACTCACCCTGACAGGCAGGGAGGGGATTCACACTCACCTGGAAAGGCAGGGAGGGCATTCACACTCATCCGGACAGGCAGGGAGGGGATTCACACTCACCCGGACAGGCAGGGATGGGGTTCACACATCCAGACAGGCAGGGAGGGGATTCACACTCACCTGGGAAGGCAGGGAGGGGATTCACACTCACCCAGACAGGCAGGGAGAGGATCCACACTCACCTGGACAGGGAGGGAGGGGATTCACACTCACCCAGACAGGCAGGGAGGGGATTCACACTCACCCGGACAGACAGGGAGGGGATTCACACTCACCTGGACAGACAGGGAGGGGATTCACACTCACCCAGACAGGCAGGGAGGGGATTCACACTCACCAGGACTGACAGGGAGGGGATTCACACTCACCCGGATAGACAGGGAGTGGATTCAGACTCACCCGGATAGACAGGGAGTGGATTCACACTCACCAGGACTGACAGGGAGGGGATTCACACTCACCCTGACAGGCAGGGAGGGGATTCACACTCACCTGGACAGGCAGGCAGGGAATTCACACTCACCTGGAGAGAGGGAGGGGATTCATACACATCTGGACAGGCAGGGAGGGGATTCACACTCACCCGGACAGGCAGGGAGGGGATTCACACTCACCTGGACAGGCAGGGAGGGGATTCACACTCATCCGGACAGGCAGGGAGGGGATTCACACCCACCTGGACAGACAGGGAGGGGATTCACACTCACCTGGACTGACAGGGAGGGGATTCACACCCACCTGGACTGACAGGGAGGGGAGTCACACTCACCTGGATAGACAGGGAGGGGATTCACACTCACCTGGACAGGCAGGGAGGGGATTCACACTCATCTGGATAGGTAGCTAGTGGATTCACACTCACCCAGACGGGCTGGGAGTGGATTCACACTCACCTGGACTGACAGGGAGGGGATTCACACCCACCTGGACAGACATGGAGGGGGTTCACACTCACCTGGACAGACATGGAGGGGGTTCACACTCACATGGGCTGACGGGGAGGGGCTTCTCCCTCACCCGGACAGGCAGGGAGGGGATTCACACTCACCCAGACGGGCTGGGAAGGGATTCATCCCCAGCTGGATAGACAGGGAAGGGATTCACACTCACCTGGACTGACAGGGAGGGGATTCACACTCACCTGGAGAGGCAGGGAAGGGATTCACACTCACCTGGATAGGTAGCTAGGGGATTCAAACTCACCCAGACAGGCAGGGAAGGGATTCACACTCACCTAGACTGACAGAGAAGGAATTCACAGTCCCCTGGACAGACAGGGAGGGGATTCACACTCACCCAGAAAGGCAGGGAGAGGATCCACACTCACCCGGACAGGCAGGGAGGGGATTCACACTCACCCGGACAGGCAGGGAGGGGATTCACACTCACCCGGACAGGCAGGGAGGGGATTCACACTCACCCAGACAGACATGGAGGGGATTCACACTCACGTGGATTGGTAGATAGGGGATTCACACTCACACAGACGGGCTGGGACGGGATTCACACTCACCCGGACAGGCAGGGATGGGATTCACACTCACCCGGACAGGCAGGGAGGGGATTCACACTCACCCGGACAGACAGGGAGGGGATTCACACTCACCCGGACAGGCAGGGAGGGGATTCACACTCACCCAGACAGGCAGGGAGGGGATTCACACTCACCCAGACAGGCAGGGAGGGGATTCACACTCACCCAGACAGGCAGGGAGGGGATTCACACTCACCTGGAAAGGCAGGGAGGGCATTCACACTCATCCGGACAGGCAGGGAGGGGATTCACACACACCCGGACAGGCAGGGATGGGGTTCCCACATCCAGACAGGCAGGGAGGGGATTCACACTCACCTGGAAAGGCAGGGAGGGGATTCACACTCACCCAGACAGGCAGGGAGAGGATCCACACTCACCTGGACGGAGGGAGGGGATTCACACTCACCCAGACAGGCAGGGAGGGGATTCACACTCACCCGGACAGACAGGGAGGGGATTCACACTCACCTGGACAGACAGGGAGGGGATTCACACTCACCCAGAAAGGCAGGGAGGGGATTCACACTCAACAGGACTGACAGGGAGGGGATTCACACTCACCCGGATAGACAGGGAGTGGATTCACACTCACCTGGACAGACAGGCAGGGAATTCACACTCACCTGGAGAGAGGGAGGGGATTCATACACATCTGGACAGGCAGGGAGGGGATTCACACTCACCCGGACAGGCAGGGAGGGGATTCACACTCACCTGGACAGGCAGGGAGGGGATTCACACTCATCCGGACGGGCAGGGAGGGGATTCACACCCACCTGGACAGACAGGGAGGGGATTCACACTCACCTGGACTGACAGGGAGGGGATTCACACCCACCTGGACTGACAGGGAGGGGAGTCACACTCACCTGGATAGACTGGGAGGGGATTCACACTCACCTGGACAGGCAGGGAGGGGATTCACACTCATCTGGATAGGTAGCTAGGGGATTCACACTCACCCAGACGGGCTGGGAGTGGATTCACACTCACCTGGACTGACAGGGAGGGGATTCACACCCACCTGGACAGACATGGAGGGGGTTCACACTCATCTACATAGACAGGGAGGGGATTCACACCCACCTGGACAGACATGGAGGGGGTTCACACTCACTTGGGCTGACGGGGAGGGGCTTCTCCCTCACCCGGACAGGCAGGGAGGGGATTCACACTCACCCAGACGGGCTGGGAAGGGATTCATCCCCAGCTGGATAGACAGGGAAGGGATTCACACTCACCTGGACTGACAGGGAGGGGATTCACACTCACCTGGAGAGGCAGGGAAGGGATTCACACTCACCTGGATAGGTAGCTAGGGGATTCACACTCACCCAGACAGGCAGGGAAGGGATTCACACTCACCTAGACTGACAGAGAAGGAATTCACAGTCCCCTGGACAGACAGGGAGGGGATTCAAACTCACCCAGAAAGGCAGGGAGAGGATCCACACTCACCCGGACAGGCAGGGAGGGGATTCACACTCACCCGGACAGGCAGGGAGGGGGTTCACACTCATCCGGACAGGCAGGGAGGGGATTCACACTCACGTGGACAGGCAGGGAGGGGATTCACACCCACCTGGATAGGCAGGGAGGGGATTCACACTCATCCGGACAGGCAGGGAGGGGATTCACACTCACCTGGAAAGGCAGGGAGGGGATTCACACTCACCTGGACAGGCAGGGAGGGGATTCACACCCACCTGGACAGGGAGGGAGGGGATTCACACTCACCTGGACAGGGAGGGAGGGGATTCACACTCACCTGACAGGCAGGGAGGGGATTCACATTCACCCGGACAGGCAGGGAGGGGATTCACACTCATCTGGAAAGGCAGGGAGAGGATTCACACTCATCTGGACAGGCAGGGAGGGGATTCACACTCACCTGGAAAGGCAGGGAGAGGATTCACACTCATCTGGACAGGCAGGGAGGGGATTCACACTCACCTGGAAAGGCTGGGAGGGGATTCACACTCACCCGGACAGGCAGGGAGGGGATTCACACTCACCCGGACTGACAGGGTGGGGATTCACACTCACCCGGACAGGCAGGGAGGGGATTCACACTCACCTGGACAGGGAGGGAGAGGATCCACACTCACCTGGACAGACAGGGAGGGGATTCACACTCACCTGGACAGACAGGGAGGGGATTCACACTCATCCGGACAGGCAGGGAGGGGATTCACTCTCACCTGGACAGGCAGGGTGGGGATTCACACTCACCTGGACAGGCAGGGAGGGGATTCACACTCACCTGGACAGATAGGGAGTGAATTCACACACTCCCGGACAGGCAGGGAGGGGATTCACACTCACCCGGACAGGCAGGGAGGGGATTCACACTCACCTGGACAGGCAGGGAGGGGATTCACACTCACCCGGACAGGCAGGGAGGGGATTCACACTCACCCGGACAGGCAGGGAGGGGATTCACACTCACCCAGACAGACAGGGAGGGGATTCACACTTACCTGGACAGGCAGGGAGGGGATTCACTCTCACCTGGACAGGCAGCGAGGGGATTCACACTCACCTGGACAGACAGGCAGGGAGGGGATTCACACTCACCTGGACAGACAGGGAGGGAATTCACACACTCCCGGACAGGCAGGGAGGGGATTCACACTCACCCGGACAGGCAGGGAGGGGATTCACACTCACCTGGACAGGCAGGGAGGGGATTCACACTCACCCGGACAGGCAGGGAAGGGATTCACACTCACCCGGGCAGGAAGGGAGGGAATTCACACTCACCCGGACAGGCAGGGAGGGGATTCACACTCATCTGGACTGACAGGGAGGGGATTCACACCCACCTGGACAGACATGGAGGGGGTTCACACTCACCTGCATAGACAGAGAGGGGATTCACACCCACCTGGACAGACATGGAGGGGGTTCACACTCACTTGGGCTGACGGGGAGGGGCTTCTCCCTCACCCGGACAGGCAGGGAGGGGATTCACACTCACCCAGACGGGCTGGGAAGGGATTCATCCCCAGCTGGATAGACAGGGAGGGGATTCACACTCACCCGGACAGACAGGGAGGGGATTCACACTCACCCGGACAGGCAGGGAGGGGATTCACACTCACCTGGACTGACAGGGAGGGGATTCACACTCACCCGGACAGGCAGGGAGGGGATTCACACTCACCCGGACAGGCAGGGAGGGGATTCACACTCACCCGGACAGACAGGGAGGGGATTCACACTCACCCGGACAGGCAGGGAGGGGATTCACACTCACCCGGACAGGCAGGGAGGGGATTCACACTCACCTGGACAGGGAGGGAGAGGATCCACACTCACCTGGACAGGCAGGGAGGGGATTCACACTCACCTGGATAGACAGGGAGGGGATTCACACTCACCTGGACAGACAGGGAGGGGATTCACACTCATCCGGACAGGCAGGGAGGGGATTCACTCTCACCTGGACAGGCAGGGAGGGGATTCACACTCACCTGGACAGGCAGGGAGGGGATTCACACTCACCCGGACAGGCAGGGATGGGATTCACACTCACCCGGACAGGCAGGGATGGGATTCACACTCACCCGGACAGACAGGGAGGGGATTCACACTCACCCGGACAGGCAGGGAGGGGATTCACTCTCACCCAGACAGGCAGGGAGGGGATTCACACTCACCTGGACAGGGAGGGAGAGGATCCACACTCACCCGGACAGGCAGGGAGGGGATTCACACTCACCCGGACAGACAGGGAGGGGATTCACACTCACCTGGACAGGGAGGGAGAGGATCCACACTTACCTGGACAGACAGGGAGGGGATTCACACTCACCTGGACAGACAGGGAGGGGATTCACACTCATCCGGACAGGCAGGGAGGGGATTCACACTCACCCGGACAGACAGGGAGGGGATTCACACTCACCCGGACAGGCAGGGAGGGGATTCACACTCACCTGGACAGGCAGGGAGGGGATTCACACTCACCCGGACAGGCAGGGAAGGGATTCACACTCACCCGGGCAGGAAGGGAGGGAATTCACACTCACCCGGACAGGCAGGGAGGGGATTCACACTCACCTGGACAGGGAGGGAGGGGATTCACACTCACCCGGACAGGCAGGGAGGGGATTCACACTCACCTGGAAAGGCAGGGAGGGGATTCACACTCACCCAGACAGGCAGGGAGAGGATCCACACTCACCTGGACAGGCAGGGAGGGGATTCACACTCACCCGGACAGGCAGGGAGGGGATTCACACTCACCTGGAAAGGCAGGGAGGGGATTCACACTCACCCAGACAGGCAGGGAGAGGATCCACACTCACCTGGACAGGCAGGGAGAGGATCCACACTCACCTGGACAGTCAGGGAGGGGGTTCACACCCACCTGTAGAGACAAGGAGGGGAGTCACATTCACCTCGCCTGCCAGGTTCTGCGGGAGGGGAGTTCTCAGTGAGTTCAGGGGAATATGACTCTTGCAGCACAGAGGGTCATGTGATCACACTACAACAGGGTGAAGTGGATGGCTGAATGATAAGGTTCCAGCTGATTGTTTGGTTCAGTGTTGAATTAACATAGCACCTGTCCCCTTCCCCCACAGCCATCTGCAGCCCTGCGTGCCTACCTCCTCAGCGATGTCAGGCTCCAAACCAGTGCACGTGCCCTCCTGGGTTAACAGGACCACAGTGCACAATCGGTAAGAGACAGATCAGGTGTAAATTTCCTCTCTCACTGTGACATCCCTCACAGACTGTTGCCTTAAGGAGGGAGGGTTTTACTGAGGCACAGTGTGGGTGCGGGCAAGTGAGGGAAACTGATGATGTGAAGGACCAGTGCAAAACCCAAAGTTGTTGTTCCTTGTGGTGATAGAGGAGAGAACAAGGATGTTAAACACGCGTAAGCTCGGGTCCGAAAGGGAGAAGAGAATGGACTATCTCTTGTGATGGTAATGGCTCTCTCCAGCGAGGGAATGAGTGGGAATAGGTTCCAGAGCGAGGGCAGGTGAGAATGGGGTAATAGGTTGCAGAGTGAGGGTGGTGAAGTGAGGTTGTAATGGGTTAAAGAGTGAGGGTGGAGAAGTGAGGTGGTAATGGGTTACAGAGTGAGGGTGGGAGATTGTGGGGGGAATGGGTTACAGAGTGAGGGTGGGGGAGTGTGGGCGTAATAGCTGACAGAGTGAAGATGGGGGAAGAGGGGTTTATGGATTACAGAGTGAGTGTAGAGGATTGAGTTGTTAATGGGTTACAGTGTGAAGGTGGGAGATGAGGGGGCAATAAGTTAGGTAAAAACAGAGTGAGGGTGAGTGATTGAGGGGGTAACAGGATACAGGCCATTTCCTGTCCTTGTTCTTTGCAAACAGATGTCAATGAGTGTGAGACTGGGACTGCACGTTGCCAACACGGCTGCATCAACACTCCAGGATCCTTCCGATGTACCTGTCAGTCAGGGTACCGCCTCGCCAACGATGGGAGATCCTGTATCGGTAACATTATATACCACAACCTGACCTGTCAGCTCCCCAACACTGAGGGAGCGCTGCACTGTCAGAGGATCAGTGCTGAGAGAGCTCTGCACTGTCGGAGGATCAGTGCTGAGGGAGCTCCGCACTGTCAAAGAGTCACTGCTGAAGGAGCTCCGCACTGTCAGAGGGTCAGTGCTGAGGGAGTGCCACACTGTAGGAGGGTCAATGCTAATGGAGCTCTACACTGTCGGATGGTTAGTGCTGAGGGAGCTCTACACAGTTGGCGAGTCAATGCTGAGGGAGCACCACACTGTTGGAGGGTCAGTGCTGAAGGAGTGCCGCATTGTTGTTGGAGGTCAAGGCCGAGGGTGTGCCGCACTGTCGGAGGGTCAGTGCTGAGGGTGTGCCGCACTGTTGGAGGGTCAGTGCTGAGGGTGGGCCACACTGTCGGAGGGTCAAGGCTGAGGGTGTGCCACACTGTCGGAGGGTCAGTGCTGAGGGTGTGCTGCGCTATTAGAGGGTTAGTGCTGAGGAAACGGGCATTGTCAGAAGGTCAGTGCTGTGGGAGTGCAGCACTGTTAGAGGGCCAGTGCTAAGGGATTGTCAAGCTGTTTGAGGGTCAGTGCTGAGAGGGTTTTGCACTGTTGGAGGGTCAGTGTTGAGGGAGTGCCACACTGTCGGAGGGTCAGTGCTGAGGAAGCTCCACACTTGTCAAAGGGTCAGTGCTGAGGTAGCTCCACACTGCAGGAGGGACAGTGCTGAGGGAGTGCCACACTGTCGGAGGGTCAGTGCTGAGGAAGCTCCACACTTGTCAAAGGGTCAGTGCAGAGGGAGCTCCACACTGCTGGAGGTACAGTGCTGAGGAAGCTCCACACTGTCGGAGGGTCAGTGCTGAGGAAGCTCCACACTTGTCAAAGGGTCAGTGCTGAGGTAGCTCCACACTGTTGAAGGGTCAGTGCTGAGGGAGCTCCACACTGCTGGAGGGACAGTGCTGAGGGAGCTCCACACTGTCGGAGGGTCAGTGCTGAGGTAGCTCCACACTGTTGAAGGGTCAGTGCTGAGGGAGCTCCACACTGCTGGAGGGACAGTGCTGAGGGAGCTCCACACTGCTGGAGGGACAGTGCTGAGGAAGCTCCACACTGCTGGAGGGACAGTGCTGAGGGAGCTCCACACTGCTGGAGGGTCAGTGCTGAGGGAGCTCCACACTGCTGGAGGGACAGTGCTGAGGGAGCTCCACACTGTTGAAGGGTCAGTGCTGAGGTAGCTCCACACTGCTGGAGGGACAGTGCTGAGGGAGCTCCACACTGCTGGAGGGATAGTGCTGAGGGAGCTCCACACTGCTGGAGGGACAGTGCTGAGGGAGCTCCACACTGCTGGAGGGACAGTGCTGAGGAAGCTCCACACTGCTGGAGGGACAGTGCTGAGGGAGCTCCACACTGCTGGAGGGACAGTGCTGAGGTAGCTCCACACTGTTGAAGGGTCAGTGCTGAGGGAGCTCCACACTGCTGGAGGGACAGTGCTGAGGGAGCTCCACACTGCTGGAGGGACAGTGCTGAGGAAGCTCCACACTGCTGGAGGGACAGTGCTGAGGAAGCTCCACACTGCTTGAGGGACAGTGCTGAGGTAGCTCCACACTGTTGAAGGGTCAGTGCTGAGGTAGCTCCACACTGCTGGAGGGACAGTGCTGAGGGAGCTCCACACTGCTGGAGGGTCAGTGCTGAGGGAGCTCCACACTGCTGGAGGGACAATGCTGAGGGAGCTCCACACTGCTGGAGGGTCAGTGCTGAGGGAGCTCCACACTGCTGGAGGGACAGTGCTGAGGGAGCTCCACACTGCTGGAGGGACAGTGCTGAGGTAGCTCCACACTGCTGGAGGGACAGTGCTGAGGTAGCTCCACACTGCTGGAGGGACAGTGCTGAGGGAGCTCCACACTGCTGGAGGGACAGTGCTGAGGGAGCTCCACACTGCTGGAGGGACAGTGCTGAGGGAGCTCCACACTGCTGGAGGGTCAGTGCTGAGGGAGCTCCACACTGCTGGAGGGACAGTGCTGAGGGAGCTCCACACTGCTGGAGGGACAGTGCTGAGGGAGCTCCACACTGCTGGAGGGTCAGTGATGAGGGAGTGCCACACTGTCGGAGGGTCAGTGCTGAGGGAGCTCCACACTTGTCAAAGGGTCAGTGCAGAGGGAGCTCTACACTGTCGAGGGAATCAGTGCTGAGGAAGCTCCACACTGTTGAAGGGTCAGTGCTGAGGTAGCTCCACACTGCTGGAAGGACAGTGCTGAGGGAGCTCCACACTGTCGGAGGGACAGTGCTGAGGGAGCTCCACACTGCTGGAGGGTCAGTTCTGAGGGAGCTCCACACTGCTGGAGGGTCAGTGCTGAGGGAGTTCCACACTCCTGGAGGGTCAGGTCTGAGGGAGCTCCACACTGCTGGAGGGTCAGTGCTGAGGAAGCTCCACACTGCTGGAGGGTCAGTGCTGAGGGAGCTCCACACTGCTGGAGGGACAGTGCTGAGGTAGCTCCACACTGCTGGAGGGTCAGTGCTGAGGTAGCTCCACACTGCTGGAGGGTCAGTGCTGAGGAAGCTCCACACTGCTGGAGGGACAGTGCTGAGGGAGCTCCAAACTGCTGGAGGGACAGTGCTGAGGGAGCTCCACGCTGCTGGAGGGACAGTGCTGAGGGAGCTCCACACTGCTGGAGGGTCAGTGCTGAGGGAGTTCCACACTGCTGGAGGGTCAGTTCTGTGGGAGCTCCACACTGCTTGAGGGTCAGTGCTGAGGGAGCTCCACACTGCTGGAGGGTCAGTGCTGAGGGAGTTCCACACTGCTGGAGGGTCAGTGCTGAGGGAGCTCCACACTGCTGGAGGGACAGTGCTGAGGGAGCTCCACACTGCTGGAGGGTCAGTGCTGAGGGAGTTCCACACTGCTTGAGGGTCAGTGCTGAGGGAGCTCAACACTGCTGGAGGGTCAGTTCTGAGGGAGCTCCACACTGCTTGAGGGTCAGTGCTGAGGGAGCTCAACACTGTTGGAGGGTCAGTGCTGAGGGAGCTCAACACTGCTGGAGGGACAGTGCTGAGGGAGTTCCACACTGCTTGAGGGTCAGTGCTGAGGGAGCTCAACACTGCTGGAGGGTCAGTTCTGAGGGAGCTCCACACTGCTTGAGGGTCAGTGCTGAGGGAGCTCAACACTGTTGGAGGGTCAGTGCTGAGGGAGCTCAACACTGTTGGAGCGTCAGTGCTGAGGGAGCTCCACATGTCGGAAGGTCAGTGCTGAGAGGATGCTACACTGTCGGAGGGTCCGTGCTGAAAGTGTGTCACACTGTCGGAGGATTATTGCTGAGGGAGCGGTCAATGTCAGAGGAAGAGTGCTGAGGGAGTGCCACACTCTCGGAGGGTCAGTGCTGAGGGAACGGGTACTATCGGAAGGTCAGTGCTGAGGGAGTGCTGCAAGGTCAGAAGGTCAGCACTGAGAGCACTGCACTGTTGGAGGGTCACCACTGAGGGAACGTGCACTGTCGGAAGGTCAGTGCTGAGGGAGTGCAGTATTGTCAGAGGGTCAGCGCTGACGGAGCGCCGCACTGTTGGAGGGTCAATGCTGAAGGAACAGACCCTGTCATATTGGAGGGTCAGGGCTGAGTGAGTGCCACACTGTTGGAGGGTCAGTGCTGAGGAAGTGCCACACTCTCAGAGGGTCAGTGGTGAGGGAGTGCCGCACAGTTTGAGGGTCAGTGCTGAGGGAGTATGGCACTGTCGGAGGGTCAGAGCTGAGGGAGTGTTGCAATGTCAGGGGGTCAGCGCTGAGGGAATGTCGCACTGTCGGAGGGTCAGTGCTGAGGGAGTGTTGCACTGTCGGAGGGTCAGAGCTGAGGGAGTGTTGCACTGTCGGAGGGTCTGTGCTGAGGGAGTGTCGCACTGTTGGAGAGTCTGTGCTGAGGAAGTGTTGCACTGTCGGAGGGTCTGTGCTGAGGGAGTGTTGCACTGTCGGAGGGTCTGTGCTGAGGGAGTGTCGCACTGTTGGAGAGTCTGTGCTGAGGAAGTGTTGCACTGTCGGAGGGTCTGTGCTGAGGAAGTGTTGCACTGTCGGAGGGTCAGAGCTGAGGGAGTGTCGCACTGTCGGAGGGTCTGTGCTGAGGGAGTGTTGCACTGTCGGAGGGTCTGTGCTGAGGAAGTGTTGCACTGTCGGAGGGTCAGAGCTGAGGGAGTGTCGCACTGTCGGAGGGTCTGTGCTGAGGGAGTGTTGCACTGTCGGAGGGTCTGTGCTGAGGAAGTGTTGCACTGTCGGAGGGTCAGTGCTGAGGAGAGGGTTGCTGAGCACTCTGAGCCTGCTGGTGATTTGGGCAGAGCTGGGACATTCATGCTGTTGCCTTGTGTTGAGTTTATGATGTATGAATGTTCTCCTCTCTCACAGCAATATGTGATAAACCATGTCGAAACCTGGGGGTGTGTCTGATTCCAAACCACTGCTCCTGCTTTCCCTGGTTTTCTGGAGCAGCCTGTGAAGTGGGTAAGTATTGTACCTCCTAGCAGCTAATGCTATGACAATCTCCAATAAGGTACAACCTAACCACTGTCCTTTGACATTCAATGGTGTTACCTCAATGAATCCCCTACAAACAACATCTTGGGAGTTACCATTGACCAGAAACTCAACTGGACTCACCACATCAACACAGTGGCTACAAGAGCAGGTCAGTAGCTGGGAATCCTGCAGTGAGTAACTCACCTCCTGACCCACCAAAGACTGTTCCACCATCTATAAGACACATGTCAGGAATGTGAGGGAATACTCCCCACTTGCCCTGGAAGGGGGCAGCTTGAACAACACGCCAGAAGCTTGACACCATCCAGGACAAAACAGCTTCCACTTGATTGGCACCACATCCAAAAGGATCCATTCCCTCCCCCACCAACGCTCAGAAGGAGCTGTATGTACCATCTACAAGATGCACTGCAGAATCTCATCAAAGATCATCAGATAGCACTTTCTAAACTCACAACCACTTCCATCTAGAAGGACAAGGGCAGCAAATACATGGGAATACCACCACACTTCAAGTTCCCCTCTGAGCCCCTCACCATCCTGACTTGGAAATATATCACCGTTCCTTCAGTGTCACTGGGTCAGAATCCTGGCATTCCCCCGCTAAGGGACATTGTACTTCCGCATACAGCACATGGATTGCAGCGGTTCAAGAAGGAAGCTCACCCCCACCTTTTCAAGGGGGGCAACGAGGAAAGGGTAATAAATGCTGGGCCCAGCCAGTAATGCCCATGTCCCAGTAATAATTGGCCTCCTGCTGTTCTCCTGTGTAACAGGCTGGAGAAGGGGCTGAATGACCTCCAGTTATTCTCCTGTGTAACAGATTGGAAGAGGGGCTGAATGGCCTCCAGGTGTTCTCTTGTGTAACAGGCTGGAGTTGGGGCTAAATGGCCTCCTGGCATTGTTCTGTATATTTGATATGTAGTCAATAAGATGGGGTCCATCCCGATGAGTGTTCTCTGTGAGTAAACTAATTTTTTTCTGGATTCTTTCCACAGTGAGGAGACGCTGAACAAAACCACCCTCCTCCAGCTGGATATCTGGCTGCTCAGACCCCAGTCTGCTTTGCTTTGTTCCCATAATCTAACTCGGTATCCCTGTCACTGTCATCTCAGGCCCCACTCCCCGAGCTCACTTCCACACTCTGTCCATCCATTGGTCTGAAACTCAGTCAGCACCCACAGCCTGACCACACGTCGAGGGTAGTAGCTAGTGACTGAGGACAGCTCCTATCCCCATCACTGCTATCTCATCAGTGTGTTTGCATTGCAGCACCCACTGGCACAGCAACATTGGGACCCAGCACCCACCAGGGCACAGCAACACCGGGACACAGCACCCACTGGGACCCCGCACCCACTGGCATCCAGCACCCACTGCGGCACAACACCCAATGGGACCCAGCATCCACTGGGGCATAGCACGTAGCAGGACCCAGCCCCCAATGGCACCCAGCACCCACCAACACCCACCAGGACACAACCCCCCCCCACTGGCACCCAGCACCCACCAGGACACAGCACCCACCATGGCACAGCAACGCCAGGACCCAGCCTCCACCAACGCCAGCACCCACGGGGACACAGCACCCACTGGCATCTAGCAACCATCAGAGACACTGCATCCACATGGATCCAGCCCCCACTGACACGCATCACCCACCGGGACCCAGCACCTATCGGGACTCAGCACCCACCGGCACCCAGCACCCACCGGGATGGCCCCCACTGGCATCCAGCAACCACCAGGACACAGCACCCAATGGCACCCAGCCCCCACTGAGACACAGCACCCACCGGCACCCAGCCCTCACCGGCACCCGACACCCACCAGCACCCACTTGTATCCAGCACCCACAGGGACAACCCCCACCAGCACCTACCACCCATTGGCACACAGCACCCACAGGGACACAGCACCCAATGGCACCCAGCCCCTACTGGGACACAGCACCCACCGGCACCCAGCCCTCACCAGCACCCTACACCCACCAGCATCCACTTGTACCCAGCACCCACAGGGACAGTCCCCAATGGCATCTAGCACCCACAGGGACATAGTACCCACCGGTACCCAGCACTCATCGGGACCCACCGGCTATCAGTACCCAATCCCTCACTCTGTCACCTACTCTAGCCCCTACATCCCCTCCCTATCTCTGTCACTTCCTCCAACACATACACCCTTCCCTATCTCCATAACCTGCTCCAGCCCCTGAACCTCTCCCTGTGGCTGTAATCTCCTCCAGCACCGAACCCCTCCCTATCTCTGTCACTGTAACCTCCTCCAGCCCTTACACCCCTCTCTATCTCTGACACCTCTTCCGGCCTCTACACTACTTTCTTATCCGCGAAGTATCCTCCAGCCCCTACACCCCTCTTTATCTCTGTAACCTCTTCAAACCCCTACTCCCCTCTTTATCTCTCCAATTTCCACCAGCCCCTACATCCCCTCCCTATCTCTGTCACTTTATCCAGCCCCTACATCCCCTCCCTATCTCTGTCACCTTGGCCAGACTCTAAACCCTTACCTATCTCTGTTACCCCTTACACCCCTCACTATCTTCATAACATCCTCCAACTCCTATACTCCTCTCTATCTTTATCATCACCTCCAGCCCTCGGTATTCCTTTCTCCATTTCTCCCCCCTCCACCCTTGGTTCCCATCCGATACGGGGTGAAATCTCACTGAGGGAAGGCTGTAACATTCCAATGGGACCCTCGCTGGTACCTGCTCCAACACGGTGTGTGCCAATGGGAGTCGGGTTTATGGAGTTATACATTGTGTTTTGTACCATTCCCCACCAACCCATTACTCTGTCCTCTCATTGGGGAGGGGGAGGGGCAGAGACAGGAGATATCTTTAAGAGTGAGAAACCATCCTGAGCACTGAGTTAATGTCATCTGTCTGCTCCCTCTCTGAAGGTCAGGGAGTTGTCAGAAAGTGAATTACCCCGAGGGGGTTGGAAAGTGTGGGGGGTGGGGGGATGTTGAGGGAGGGGCAACGTGGTGGGGGTGGGGGGACCAGTGTGTGACAACAGGCACATCTAAAACTGGTACCAAGCTCCCATCATCACAGCTGAACAGGAGCAGCACTAACTTTTACAGATACATCATAGAAAGCATTTTATCCTGGTACGGCAATCACTCTACCCAGGACCGTAAACAAACTACAGAAAGTTGTGAACGCAGCTTAGACCATCACGGAAGCCAACCACCCATCCGTGGACTCATTTACCCTTCCTGCTGCCTCAGAAAGGCTGCCAATATAATTAAAGACCCTTCCCACCACCCGGTTACAATTTCTCCCACCCTCTTCCATCAGGCTGAAGATACAGAAGCTTAAACACAAGTACCAACAGGTTCAAGAACAGCTCCTTCCCCACTGTAATTAGATCGATGAATGGACTCTCTAATTTCAAAACTAATGTTGATCACACTCTCTGTACACTTCCTCTGTAGATGTAACTTTGTTTTCCTCGCTCTGTTTGATCTTAGTGTGGTATAATCTGCCTGTACTGTACTTTTCATTGTACCCACAGACATGGGACAACAATAAATCAAATCAAAGCAAATCTGACACGCTGCATGTCCATTACTGTGGCGCCTGTTCCCTCCTCGGCAGAGTGCTGGGTAAACCCAGAAAGCACAGCATAGATGGTAAACATGGAAGTTTTTTACCAGAAAGCAGACAGCTTTGGAAATGCACCAGACAATCCAACTGCACAATTGCAGAAACTGAATCAGATCTTTGTAATCATTACGGAGACAGTTACACAGAGATCCATACTGGGAATGTAACAATCAGTGATATTTAACACTACGGAGGGACAGGAGGGATGGGGAAGATGCTGAAGGAGTGCAGTTAATAAGAGATCGAATGAGCACAAATGGAAGGGATGATCATGGTGTCTTAGTGGTTAGCACTGCTGCCTCACAGCGCCAAGGACCCGGCTTCAATTCCACCCTCGGATGTCAATCTGTGTGGCGTTTGCACATTTTCCCCGTGTCTGTGTGGGTTTCCTCTGGGTGCTCCAGTTTCCTACCACAGTCCAAAGACTCCAGGACAGGATTAATTGGCCATGGATGTGCAGGAGGAGTGGGTCAGCCATGGGAAATATGGAGTTATTGGGATGGGGGCAGGGAAGAGAGAGGTATTTAATTGGAATAAAGCTGCAATAGTCAGGGACTTGGGGTTACTTTCCACAAACACAGAAAGCAAGCACACCGAGACAGCAAGGAATCAGGAAGAATCGTGGAATATTGTCCCTTATTTCAAGGGGTTTTGGAGTATAAGAGTAGGAAAGTTTTACTGCGACTGTACAAGGTGCTGGGGGAGCACGAAAATAAAGCAGCCCCCCCCCCCCCCACCTTGATTGGCACCGCATCCACAAACATCCACTCCCTCCACCACCGACACTCAGTAGCAGCAGTGTGTGCCATCTACAAGATGCACTGCAGAAATTCACCATAGATCCTCAGACAGCAGCTTCCAAACCCATGGTCACTCCCATCTTGAAGGCCAGCAGACTATTCCTGGTAAGGGGTAATGCCGTTAGTAAAGCTAAGTGTTTCTCATTAACTAAGACCTTATAAGGTTTAAACTCTTGAAGGTTTAGAACACTAGGAAATTCAATTCCACAGAACCATGCTGGAAAATATTTACTGTGCATTATCAGTGGGATACTCTCCATGTGAAGTTTAGTGCGAAATTAGCTCCAGTGATTGCCTCATTAACTCAAATCCAATAAAATCAGGGGGATTTCCATCAATCCGTTTCTGAATGCCCGGGTGTCCTTGGAGAAGGAGCACGCAGTGTCCACCAACAGCCTGGAGTTATTCAGGCAGAGGTGGGCGGCGCAGGGAGTGGAGTTCATTATTTCCCCCTCCAACTCTATTTTGATTTAATCCCTCCCCTCCCCTTCACTGTTTGATCACACAGCATTGCCTTTTGAGGTGAAGGGCACTGCTTGTCACTGGCCACTCAGGCGTTCTCTTTCTTCCTGGTGGTGGAAACCAAATAAAGATTTGTGCACTTTGTGTCTTTCACTGTGTCCCACAAGAAGAAGAAAAAAAAAGAATCCGTTTCTGAATGAAACAGAGACTGGTAATGGTAGGTGGGGACATCAGGTGCTCAACCTGTGACATGGGCTGACTCCGGGACAGTGCAACTGTCTCAATCATTTCATTTGCATCAAGAGTGAACAGCTGCAGATCCAAACAGATCCCTGAGATCCACTGAATCTGCAGGTGGACCCACTGTAGTGTAGGCAGGAACCTCAGGCAGGGAGCTCCAGCCAATGGGTGAGGCAGATCAATAGGGGATGGTCACAGGGGCAGGAAGTCAGTGCAAGAGCCCTCTGTGTCTTTACCTGTCCCGAACAGCCAGACCGTTTTAGGGACTGTTCCGGGGGAACAGTCTCTCAGAGTTAACAGTCAGAATAGTGGACCCACAACCAGCAAGGTGTCGTGCAAACATGTTGTGGGAGTCAGGGACTCAATTGTTCAAGGCACAGACAGGCAGTTCTGAGGGTCTACAGGAGACTCCAGGATGGTGCGTTGCCTCCCTGGTGCCTGGGTCCACAATGGTCAGTGAAGAAGGCATTTGGTCCACTCGCCTTAAATTGTCAGTGCATTGAGTATAGGAGTTGGAAGATCATGTTGCACCTGTACAGGACATTGGTTAGATGACTTTCAGAATGCCACGTTTAATTCTGGTCTCCCTGCTATAGGAAGGATGTTGTGAACTTTGAAAGGGTTCGGAAAGGATTTACAAGGATGTTGCCAGGGTTAGAGGGTTTGAGCTATAGGGAGAGGCTGAACAGGCTGGGGCTGTTTTCCCTGGGCATCAGAGGCTGAGGGCTGACCTTATAGAGGTTTATAAAATCATGAGGGGCATGGATAGGCTGAATAGACAAGGTCTTTTCCCTGGGGTGGGGATGTCTTAAACTAGCAGGCACAGGTTTAATGTAAGCAGGGATTGAATTAAAAGGGACATAAGGGGGCAATGTTTTCACACCGAGGGTGGTGCATGTATGGAATGAGCTGACAGAGGAAGTGGAGGAGGCTGGTACAATTATAACATTGAAAAGGCATCTGGATGGGATCATGAATAGGAAGGGTTTAGAGGGATATAGGCCAAATGCTGGCAAATGGGACTTGATTCGATTTGGATATCTGGTCGGCATGGTCGAGTTAGACTGAAGGGTCTGTTTCCATGCTGTACATCTATGTGACTCTATATCTCTGAGCATGCTCAGGGCATACTGAAGGGGGAGGGTGAACAGCCAGATGTTGTGGAACACCTTTGTACCAATGACAAAGGAAGGACGAGTGATAAACTCCTGTAAGGAGAGTGCAGGGAGCTCGGCTGTAAATTGAAAAGCAGGATCTCCTGCTTGTCAACTCGGGATTACTCCCTGTACCATTTGATAGTGAGACAAGGAATAGAAAGATAGTACAGCTTAATATGTGGCTAAAGAGGGAGGGTTTCAGACGTCTGGATCAATGGGATCTCTTCCAAGGCAAGTGGTATGTGTACAAAAAGGACTGGTGGCAGCTTAACTGGGGAGGCACCAGCACCTGTCAGGGAGGTTTGCTAGTGCAACTCGGCTGGATTTAAACTGATAAAGCAGGAGGGGGGGCACCAAAGCAGCAGGTAAGATAGTGAACAGAAGGTAGAGGTTAATAGAATAAAAAGGCCAGGCCAGTCTAATGGGCCATGGCGAGGGAAGGAATTATAAACGTACAAATGTGAGTTACAAGTTGGTGTAAATGATAGGGATGAGGCTCAGTGTTTATGAGGGACTTATAAATAATGATGAAGAGTGTGGAAAGTGTGGTGCACAAGAAAAGATTAAAAGAGAAAAACAGATCAGCATAAGGTAGTATCTCAATGCACTCAGTATTTGGAATAAAGTTGAGGAGCTGACGGCACAAACAGAGACTAATGGGTCTGACCTGGTGGGGATGAGAAACAAATCAAGACAAGCTTTATACAATTAACAAGAGGGCCTTGGGTAATGTTGTAGAACAGAGAGATCTAGGGGTTCAGGGACATAATGTTTTGAAGTTTGTGTCACATTTAGAAAGGATGGTTAAAAAGGCGTTTCGCACACTTGCCTTCATTGCTCAGTCCTTTAAGTACAGGAGTTAGAACATCATGTTGAGGTTGTACAGGATGTTGCTGAGGCCGCTTCTGGAGAACTGTATCCAGTTCTGGTCTCCCTACGATAGGAAGGATATTATTAAGCTGGAGAGGGTTCAGAAAAGATTTACCAGGAATGGTGGGTTTAATATGCTGGATAAGCTGGGACTGTTCTTCACTGGAGGGTAGGAGGTTGAAAGCTGACGTTATCAAGGTTTTGAAAATCCTAAGGGGTACAGGGAAGGTGAGTGACAGGCGCCTTCTCCCTAAGGCGGGGGATTTCAAGACGGGGAGACATACTTTTAAGGAGAGAGGAGAAAAATTTAAAAAAAGATATGGGGAGCAATTTTTTTACAGACAGTGGTTCATGTGTGGAATGAATTTCCAGAGGAAGTGTTGGATGTGGGTATAATTACAACATTTAAAGGACATTTTGATAAGTACATGAACAGAAAAAGCTTGGCGAGATATGGGCTAGGAGCAGGCAGGTGGGACTAGTTTAGTTTGGGGACATGGTCAGCATGGACTGGTTGGACCGAAGGGACTGTTTCTGTATTGTATGATTCTGTGATTTTATGATTACTGAAATGTGGCTACAGGAAGATCGGGACTGGGGAGTTAAATGCCCATGGGTACACAGTACAGGAAGGAGCAAGAAGTCACATCAAGGCTGTCATAACAAATGATATTGACGTCAGTGACCAAAATGTTGAATCAGCCTGGGTGGAAATAAAAAGCAAGGAAGGAAACCCTTTGATAGGAGTAATTTACAGGCCACTGAACAGTTACTTCTGAAGTAGGGCATAGTATAAAGCAGGAAACAATGAGGGCTTGTGAGAGGGGCACCACAGTAATTATGAGTAATTTGAACATGTGTAGAACACAGAATATTACAGCGTAGTACAGGCTCTTCAGCCCTCAATGTTGCGCCAACCTGTGAAGCCAATCTTAACCCTATCTATCCTCCAATATTCCATTTTCATCCATATGTTTATCCAATGACCATTTAAATGTCCTTAAAGTTGGTGAATCTACTACTGTTACAGGCAGTGTGTTCCACACCTCTACTTTCTCTATGAGTAAAGAAACTATCTCTGATATCTGCCCTATATCTATCTCCCCTCAATTTAAAGCTATGTCCCCTCATGCTAGCCATCACCATCCAAGGAAAAAGGCTCTCACTCTCCATGCTATCTAGCCCTCTGATTATCTTCTATGTCTCAATTACGTCACCTTCCAACCTTCTTTTCTTTAACGAAAACAGCCTCAATTCCATCAGCCTTTCCTCATAAGACCTTCCCTCCACTCCAGGCAACATCCTAGTAAATCTCCTCTGAACCCTTCTTATAATGCGGTGACAAGAACTGTTGCAATCCTCCAACTGCAGCCTCACCAAAGTTTTGTATGACATGACCTCGTAGCTCTGAAACTCAATTCCTCTACCAATATAAGCTAACACACCATTTGCCTTCTTAACAACCCTATCAATCTGCATGACAATTGTCAGGGATCTATGTACATGGACACCGAGATCTCTCTGCTCATCTACACTACCAAGAATTTTACCATTAGCCCAGTACTCTGCATTCTTGTTGCTCCTTTAAACATGAATCACCTCATAATTTTCTACATTAAACTCCATTTGGCACCTCTCAGCCCAGCTCTGCAGTTTATCCATGTCCCTCTGTAACCTGCAACATCCTTCAGCAATGTCCGCAATTCCACTGACCTTAGTGTCATCCGCAAATTTACTAACCCATCCTTCTACGTCCTCATCCAGGTCATTTATAAAAATGACAAACAGCAGTGGCCCCAAAAAATCCTTGCGATATGCCACTAGTAACTGAACTCCAGGTTGAACATTTCCTATCAAACACTACCCTCTGTCGTCTTTCAGCTAGCCACTTTCTGATCCAAACTGCTAAATCACCCTCAAACCCATGCCTCTGTATTTTCTGCAATAACCCACCATGGGAAACCTTGTTAAATGCTTTACTGAAATCCATACACACCAGACCACATGCTTTACCCTCATCCACCTGTTTGGTCACCAACTCAAAGGACTCAATAAGGTTTGTGAAACACAACCTATCCTTCACAAAACCGTGTGGACTATCCCTAATCAAATTATTCCTTTCTAGATGATTGTAAATCCTATCTCTTATAACCTTTCCATCACTTTACCCATAACCGAAGTAAGGCTCACAGGTCTATAATTATGAGGATAGTTTCTACTCCCCTTCTTGAACAAGGGAATAACATTTACGATCCTCCCGTCATTTGGCATTATTCATGTAGACCATGCTGACATAAAGATCAAAGCCAAATGCTCTGCAATCTCCTCCCTGGCTTCCCAGAGATTCCTAGGATAAATTCCATCAGGCCCAGGGAACTTGTCTGTTTTCACACTTTCCAGAATTGCTAACACATTCTCCTTGTGAACCTCAATCCCATTTATTCTAATAGCCTGTACCTCAGTATTCTCCTTGACAACATTATCTTTTTCCAATGTGAATACTGATGAAAAATATTCATTTAGCGCTTCTACCTCCTCGGGCTCCATGCACAACTTCCCACTACTGTCCTGGATTGGCCCTAATTTTACTCTAGTCATTCTTTTATTTGTGATATACCGATAGAAACCTTTAGGTAATTAATCCATTTGGTAGGGGTAGCCTCGAAGAAAGGGTCACAGGATGTATGAGGGATTGTTTCATGGACCAACATACCTTGGAACCAACCGAGAACTGACTACTTTAGATTTGGTATGATGTGATGAGGAAGGATTGATAAATTTTCTTGCATTTATAAGGATCCTCTTGGAAGGAGTGACAACAACATGCTAGAGTTTCAAATTCAGACCAAAAGAACGAGGACAGAGTCACATACGAGAGTGTTATTGTCAGGCAATGATAATAATACACTGGAGATGGAGGAGCTGGTCCGAGTCAACTGGGCAAAAACATTAAAGGACAGAAGAGTGGAAGAACAGTGTCAAAGGCTGTGGGAGATAGTATAGACCTCTCAATCAAACTATATTCCCACCAGAAAAGGAATTGTAAAAAACATCTATGGCTTAACAAGAAAGTCAAGATAATATCAAGGGCATTAAAAACTGGGGCATAGAATACTGCAAATGGTAGAGGCACCCTGGGGGAATGGGAGAACAGTGAACATTAGCAAAGGGTACGTCAAAACAAAATCAAAACAGCAAAGATGAATGGAAACTAGCAGGAGACATCCGCACTGACACTGAACACAGTGGAGGAAAAAGGAGAGAATAGTGAAAGGAAGTGTTTGCCCTCGAGAGGATGGAAATGGTGAAGTGATACGGGAAACTCTGAAAAGGCAGAGGCACAAACCCAATATTCTCTCTCTGTTTGCACAGTGGAAGATAATAATTTCTCGCAGTTAGTAAAGTGTAACTTGGTGAAGTGACTACAACTAGGGAGAAGGTATGAAGTAAACTGATGGGATTAAAGGCAGATACGTCCCTCGGGTGTTAAAGGAGGTGGGAGCAGAGAGAATGGAAGCATTAGTTATGATCTTGCAAAATTCCCTGGATTCTGGAAAGTTACCAGTGATTGGAAACATGCTAATGTCACTCCTTTATTCAAAAAAAGGAGACAGGCAAAAAAAAGGGGAAACTGATAGGACAGTTAATTGGCCTCTGTCATGGGGTTGTTGCTGGAACGTACTGCTTGAGGGTGTAGTGGACAGTGAATAGATAGTACAGGCCTGATATGGAGGAAAGGTCTTATGAGGAAAGGCTGAGGGAATGGAGGTTGTTTACATTAGGGAGAAGAAAGTTGAGAGGTGACTTAATAGAAACATATAAGATATTCAGAGGATTAGATAGGATGGACACTGAGAGCTTTTGTCCTTGGATGTTGATGGCTAGCATGAAGGGACATAGCTTTAAAATGAGGGGTGATAGATATAGGACAGATGTCAGAGGTAGTTTCTTTACTCAGAGAGTAATGGAACACCCTGCCTGCAATAGTAGTAAACTCGCCAATCTTAAGGCCATTTAAATGATTATTGGATAAACATATGGATGAAAATGGAATAGTGTAGGTTAGATGGGCTTCAGTTCGTTTTCACAAGCCATCACAGCATCGAGAGCCAAAGGGCCTGTTCTGTGCTGTAATGTTCTATGTTCTATGAAGCAAGAGGGCACAGATGGAGAATGAGAGGAGGAAATGAGGGGAAATTCTGCTGGACCCAAGCCCTTCCTCAGATACAGGGAGATAGAAATCCTGCGAGGGCCAGAGGATTCTGGGGGATCTGGTATAGGCTCCACACAAATGCAGTGATATGCTGCAGCAAGGAACCAGGGACAGGGAGCATTGCTACAAATACAAGGGAGCAGAAATATCAGGAAATGTCAGTCCCCCAGGGCATGGCTGACAGTGAGCCCTGCTTCAGCAAGGTGTTGATACTGTGCCCATGATTTGGAAGCAGGTCAGACATGGTTCACCCGGCTGTTTCCTGGGCTGATCGAGAACACGTGGATGGTTGTCCCTGGACCCATCCCAGGTTTGGAGAAGGACAGGAGATCACATGGTTTCAGTCCAATAATCACAGAGCAGGCAGTCCATTTGACTGTGCTGTTCTGTACTGTAGGAGACCATGAGGTCTGCAGATGCTGGAGATCAGAGTTGAGAGTGTGTTGCTGGAAAAGCACAGCAGATCAGGCAACATCCAAGCAGTAGAAGAATCGACATTTTGGGCTGGAGCCCCTCTTCAGGAATAAGGCTGGGACCCTCGGGGGGTGGAGAGATAAATGGGAGGGAGTGGGGCTGGGGAGAAGGGAACTGAGAGTGCAATAGGTAGCTGGAGTTGAGGGTGAAGGTGATAGGTCAGAGGGGAGGGTCGAGCGAATAGGTGGGAAGGAAGATTGACAGATGGGACAGGTCATGAGTGCGGTGCTGAGCTGGAAGGTTGGAACTGACATAAGGTGGGGAAGGGGAAATGAGGAAACTGGTGAAATCCACATTGATGCCCTGGGGTTGAAGTGTTCCGAGGAGTAAGATGAGGCATTCTTCCTCCAGGTATCGGGTGGTGAGGAATTGTGGTGGATGAGGCCCTGGACCTGCATGCCATTGGCAGAGTGAGAGGGGGAGGTGGAATATTCGGCCACGGGGCGGTGGAGTTGATTGATGCGGGTGTCCCGAAGATGTTCCTTAAAGCGCTCTGTGAGAAGGTGTCCGGTCTCATCGGGAGCAACTGACACAATAAATGACATTGGTGGATGTGCAGGTAAACCTTTGATGGATGTAGAAGTCTCCTTTGGGGCCTTGGACAGAGGTGAGGGGGGAGGTGTGGGCACAGGTTTTGCAATTCCTGCGGTGGCAGGGGAAGGTGCCAGGATGGGAGGGTGGCTTTGTTTGGGGGGGAGAGGGGGGCGTGGACCTGTTCAGGTAGTCAAGGAAGGGAGCAGTCTTTGCAGAAGATGGATGGGGTGGGGAGGGAAATATGTCCCTGGTGGTGGGGTCCATTTGTAGGTGGGGGAAATGTCGGCGGATGGTACGATTTATGCGAAGGTTGGTGGGGTGGAAGGTGAGGACTGGGGCTGGTGGTTCTGTCCTTGTTGCAGTTGGAGGGGTGGAGTTCGAGGGCAGAGGTGCAGGACGTGAATGAGATGCGTTGGAAGGCATCTTCAACCATGTGGGAGGGGAAATTTCGGTCTTTAAAGAAGGAGGCTATCTGGTGTATTTCTGGTAGAACTGGTCCTCCTGGGAGCAAATGCAGCAGAGGCAGAGGAATTGGGAATATGGGATAGCATTTTTGCAGGAGGTAGGGTGGGAGGAGGTGTAATCTAGGTGGCTGTGGGAGTCGGTGGGTTTGTAAAAAATGTCACTGTTGAGTCAGTCCTTGCAGATGGAGATGGAGATGGAGATGGAGAGGTCCAGGAAGGGGAGGGAGGTGTCAGAGATGATCCAGGTGAACTGAAGGTTGGGCCGGAATGTGTTGGTGAAATTGATGAACTGTTCAACCTCCTCGCGGGAGCATGAGGTGGCACCGATGCAGTCATCAATGTAGCGGAGGAAAAGGTGGGGAGTGGTGCTGGTGTAACTCTGGAAGATGGTCTGTTCTGTGTAGCCGACAAAGAGACAGGCATAGCTGGGGCCTATATGGATTTCCATGGCTACCCCTTTCGTCCGGAGGAAGTGGGAGGATTGGAAGGAGAAATTGTTGAGGGTGAGGATCAGTTCAGCCAAATGAATGAGAGTGTCAGTGGAAGGGTACTGTTGGGGACATCGGGAGAGGAACAAGCGAAGGGCTTGGAGGCCCTGTTCATGCCAGATGGAGGTGTAGAGGGATTGGATGTCCATGGTGAAGATGAGGCGTTGGGGGCCAGGGAAACGGAAGTCTTGGAGGAGGTGGACAGCGTGGGTGTTATCCCACACATATTTGAGGAGTTCCTGGACAAGGGGAGATAGGACAGTATCGAGGTAGGTGGAGATGAGTTTGATGGGGCAGGAGCAGGCTGAGACAATGGGTCAGCCGGGGTAGTCAGGCTTGTGGATCTTGAGTCTGAAGTAGAACCAGGCGGAGCGCTGTTACTGAACTGAGGTTGGGAGCTGTGGGTGGGAGATCTGAGGTGATGAGGTTGTGTATGGTCTGGGCGATGATGGTTTGGTGACGGGAGGTGAGGTCATGGTCGAGGGGGCGGTAGGAGGAGGTGTCTTCGAGTTGCCTGGCTTCAGCGGTGTTGACGTCAGTGTGCCAAACTGCCACTGCACCCCCTTCATCGACTGGTTTGATGGTGAGGTTAGGATTGGAGCACAGGGAGTAGAGGGATGCGCATTGTGAGGGTGAGAGGTTGGAGTGGGGGAGCAGGGTAGACAGGTTGCGGCAGTCGATGTCCTGGCAGCAGTTTGAAATGAAGGGGTCAGGGGCGGGTAGCAGGCCAGCACAGGGTGTCTAGGTGGATGGGGTGTGTTGGAGGTTGGAGAAGGGATCCTCGGTGGGAGGCAGGTGTCTTGGTTGTAAAAATAGGCACGAGGCGGAAGCAGCAGAAGAAACATTCAAGCTCACAGCATGTGTCGAACTCATTAATCTGGGACCGTAGAGGGATAAAGGTGAGGCCTTTACTGAGGACGAAATGTTCACCCTCAGTGAGGCAGAGGCATGTGGGAATGGTGAAGACATGGTATGGATGAGAGCTAGGACCTGGAGTGGGGCTGGATTTCGAGGTGAGGTGGGAGCTAGGATTGTCCAAGTTCACATGCACCTCACTGACTGTGCCCAGGGTTTATTGCCTGTTTTTAGTTGCCCCTGGAGAAGTTGGGGTCTTCTTCAACCTCGTGGGTTTGGAAGGTGCTATCCAAGGAACTTTGGTGAATTTCTGGCTGTTTGATGGGGACAGTGTAAAGGAAGTTTTAATCTGTGTCTAACCCCATGCTGTCCCTGTCCCAGTCTCTGGGAGGGTTTGATGAGGAACAGTGTAGAGAGAGCTTTACCCTGTATCTAAACCCATTCTGTTCCTGTCCTGGGAGTGTTTCGTGGGGGAGAGTGTAGAGGGAGCTATACTCTGTCCCTGTCCATGCTGTCCCTGACCTTGGAGTGTTACATGGGAGGACAGTGCAGAGGAACCTTTACTCTGTATCTAACCCTCCAGGGAGGGAGGAAGGGAGGGGGAGAGAGAGAGAGTATGTGTGTGTGTGTGTGTGTGTGTGTGTGTGTGCGTGTGTGTGTGAGAGAGAGAGAATCAAAGAGGAGGAATAGAGTTTAGAGACTAGGGTCATTGACTGGTCCTTGTGCATCCATCATAGCACCAATCACACCAGTTCCACCCCAACCACAGCCTCACCACATGCACTGGGTCAGGAGCCTGCCAGTCATTTGTGGGATCTTGCTGTGCAGAAGTATTTCTCTTGGGGAGAGTGATGAGAGGATAGAGCCATGCACACGAGCCCAGAGGTTTCTGGATGGATTTTTCTGGGGTGGTGTTCTACAGGGTTGGGGTAAGGGTCTCCTGTGGTCCAGTATAAACCTACATACCCATACCCCATATCTCATCGGACCCAAGGTGGGATAGTGCGGACAGAGCCTTACCTGAGGCCCCCAGACTCAGGGGACAATGGTGTGAGGTTGATCCTCTCTGGACCCCCATCTTCCAGCTGCTTACAGGGGCCTGGTCAGAAACAGAGACAAGTGAACCGTGAGGATCTGGGACATGGTGAGTCACAAATTCATTCCTGAGCTGGAAGAGGCCATTCAGCGCATCGGACCTGCACCAACTTAACATCATCCCCTATGACCAATTCCTGCCTTTACTCCATCTCCCTCCAATTCAATTTCTCCCCAAATATCCATCTGATGCCGCTGTGAAAAGCCCCAATTCAACCTGCCTCCCCCACGTTTCCAGGCCCTAACCACTCGCTGGCTGTCAAAGATTTTCCTCACATCACCCTTGCTTCATTTGCATATCACTTTCAATCTCTGGCCCTCTCATTCTTGTTCCTTGTCCGACTGGAAACAGCTTCTCCCTCTCTCTCTCTCTCTCTACGCTGTGCAGCTCGCGCTTATAAAAATGTTTGAAGTTTTTGAATGTATTATAGCATTTACTCCAGTGACTAAAAGAACAGAATTCATGTCAACAAACTCAATGCTGGGCAATATAAAAATTACATTAACATGGAAGGTCAGAGTCCGATAACCCTCACTGACCAGGGTGGTGGGGGGGGGGGGGTCAGTCAGGAAACAATCAACAGCCTGCTTACTGACCCAGTCACCACTGTCATAACACTGTGTCTTCACAATAATTTACTGGAAACTTCACCATAACTCCACCGTAACCTCAATCGAACCTCAACGTAACTTCGCTGCAACCTCATATTAACCCGATCGTAATGTCACCATAACTTCACTGCAAACTCACCGTAACCTCACCATAACCTCACATTAACCCCACCTAACGTCATTGTAACCTCACTGCAACCTCACCATTACCCACCTGTAACCTCATCATAACCTCACTGCAACCTCACCGTAACCTCACATTAACCCCACTGTAATGTCACCGTGATCTTACTGCAACCTCACCATAACCCCACCGCAACCTCACCGTAACCTCACCATAACATCAACCTAACCTCAACAGACCTTCACTACATCTTCACTGTAATCTCACATTAACCCTCACTGTAACATCATCGTAACCTCACTGTAAACTCACCATAACCTCACTGCAACCTTACCGTAACCCCACCATAACCTCACCATAACATCAACCTAACCTCAACATACCTTCACTGCAATTTCACTGTAACCTCACATTCACCCCACCATAATATCATCATAACCTCACTGCAAACTCAACACAACCTCACCGTGACCTCACCATTACATCACTGTAACCTTGCTGTGTCTTCACCTTCATTCACTTTGTCTTATTAATGTAAAGGATGTGGGTGTCACTGGCTGGGCACAGCATTTCTTGCCCTGTCCCTAACTGCCCCCTTGAGAAGTTGGGGGTGAGCTTCCTTCTTGAACCGCTGCAGTCCATGTGCTATATGTAGATCCACAATGTCTCGTAGGGAGGGAATTCCAAGATTCTGACTCAGCCACACTAAAAGAACGGCCGATATATGTTCCAAGTCAGGATGGTGAGGAAACGTGTGGGGGGGGGGGGAGGTGGTAGAGTTCCCATGTATTTGTTGCCTTTGTCCTTCTAGATGGAAGTGGTCATGGTTTTGGAAGGTTCTGTCTAAGGATCTTTGGTGAGTTTCTACAGTGCATCTTGTAGGTGGTACACACTGCTGCAACTGAGCGTCAGTGGTGGAGGGAGTGGATGCTTGTGGATGTGGTGCTAATCAAGTCGGGCTGCTTTGTCCTGGAGTGTTGCTGGAGCTTCACCCATCCAGGGCAACTGGGGAGTATTCTCTCCCACTCCCATTCAGTGATGGTAACACTGTTGAATGTCAAGGGGAGGTATTTAGATTGTCTCTTATTGGTGATGGTCATTGCTCGGCATTTGTCTGACACGAATATGATTGCCACTTGTCAGCCCAAGCCTGGATATTGTCCAGATCTTAGTGCATTTGAACATGGACTACTTCAGTACCTGAAAAGTCACGAATGATGCTGAACATTGTGCAATCATCAGTGAATATCTCCATTTCTGACCTTATGATGGAGGGAAGGTCATTAATGAAGCAGCATAGGATAAAATCACTCTCTCCCCTCGCTCCCCTGTGTCTCTCCCTTTCTCCCCTTACACTCCCGCTGTCTCTCCCTCTCTCCCCTCACTCTCCTGGTGTCACTCCCTCTCTCCCCTCATTCTCCCGGTGTGTATATCTCTCTCTCTCCCCTCATTCTCCCTGTGTGTCTTTCTCTCTCTCCCCTCACTCTCCTGGTGTCTCTCTCTCTCTCTCTCTCCCCTCATTCTCCCGGTGCCTTACTTTCTCCCCACACAGTCCAAGTATCTCTCCCTCTCTCCCCTCACCCCCCCCCTCCCCCCACCCAGTGTCTATCCCTCTCTCCCCTCACTCTCCCAGTGTCTCTCTCTCTCCCTTCACTTCTCTTGTGTCTCTCCCTCTTACCCCTCACTCTCCTGTTAGCATGGACACAGGATGGAGTGGCGGGTTTGAGTGTGAGAGGCCAAGAGTATGGCCAGATTCATGGAGAGCCACTGTCAACAGGTAAATGCCAAGCACAGCTAGACAGGTACATTCAGAGAGTTAGAAACAGAGTAAAGATTCCTCTACATTGTTCCCATCAAACACTCCAGGGACAGGGACAGCACAGGGTAAGATACAGAGTAAAGCTCACTCTTCACTGAGCCCCATCAAATCCTCTGAGGACAGGGACAGCACGGGGTTAGATACAGAGTAAAGCACCCTCAACACTGTCCTCATCAAACACCCTAGGACAAGGACAGAATAGGGTTAGGGACAGAGTAAAGCTCCCTCTACACTAAACTCATCAAACATTGCCAGAGCAGGGACAGCATGGGATGAGCTATAGAGTAAAGCTTTCTCTACACTGTACCCCATCAAACACTCCCAGGACAAGGACAGCATGGGGTTAGGTGTAGAGTAAAGCTCCCTCTACACTGTCCACCAAAAACACTACCAGGACAAAGACAGCATGATGTTAGTTACAGAGTGAAGCTCTCTCTACATTGTCCCTGTGACCATTCCCAGGATAGGAAGAGCCTGGACAGAGAGACCTTTGGGAATATTCTCACCGTGAGACCGGAATGCCCAGCTCCCTGCTCTGTCGAAATGCACTATGCCAGCAATGCTGTGGTTACCGGAGGCAGGAAGGCATGTGGTACCATTGGCCCTATACCATCGAAGAGGTAACTGTCTCCGTGCTGTCTGGTGTGGACCACTATCTCAATGTCTGCTCGCTGTCCCTCCACCTCATGGAACATTAGCAAGGTGAACCCTTCCCAGATCTCAGGCTGTAGAATATCACCGCTCGGGTCGTCTCCCTCAGTAACTCCAAATCCCACAGCTACCTCCGAATCCTGCAACCAGGAATGGAGGGGTGTGAGGGAGCAAGAGGAGGGAAGTGACATAAGGAAGGGGAAGGAGGAGAGGGAGCAAAGGAGGTGAGAGAGGGTGAAAAGAGGGAGGAAGGGAGAGAAAGAATTAGAAAGAGAGAGAGACTGAGAGAAAGAGAAGGAGTGAGAGAGAGGGAGGATGAGAGACAGCAGGAGTGGGAGAGGGGGAATGACAGAGAGAGAAAGAGGGAAAGGGAGGGAGTGAGGGAGCGGGAGAGAGCAAGGAAGAGAGAGGGAGAAAGACAAGAGGGAAAGGGGGAGTGAGAGAAGGAGGGAGGCAGTGAGAGATGGTGTGCAGGACAATGAGTGAGAAGGAATGTGAGAGATAGGGACGGAGTGAGAGAGAGAGGGAGTGGGAGAGAAAGTATAAGATAGAGGGGAAGAGAGAGAGAGAGAGAGGGGGAGTGAGAGAGAGAGCCCACAGTGTTGCTGGTCATTGAACACCCATCTATTCGAACCCCATTCCCCAGCTTTTGGCCCATAGCGTTGGCATCACAAGTTTACATCAAAATCCTCCCTCGATGTGATGAGGCTTTCTGCCTCTCCCACCTCCCAGGCAATGAGTTTCAGATTCCCCACCTTCCTCGAAGTGGAGAAGTATTTTCTCACATTCCCCTCCAACCTTTCTGCCCCTTCCCTTCAGTCCCTGCTCTCGGTCAATGATCCCTCCATCAAGGGAAAAAGACTCGTCCTGTCTCCCCTGTATTGCCTCTCAGAATGTGATTGAAATAGCTTCAATTTGATTACCCCTGGATAAACCGGGTGGAGTTCAACCACTTTCTGGCTGCGACCTTTACAAGGGTCAATCACTCTTGCTCCCCATAATAATATGTCAATCTTTACGGTGATCTGGTCTGGCGGGGTCCAGAAAGGTTTCAATCCCGGTTGTAATGGCCCTTTTGTATCCCCTGTCACCACCAGCTGGTTTCATTTTGCCAGGGCCAATTCGTTTTGCGTCCACAGTTGGATATATTGTCAGAGGTCACTGGAAGGGTATCCACAAAGTTTCAAACTGAAACAGACTGTTCCATAGAAGGCACCCCCGGAGAGATATCTGCCAGTGAGAGACTGCTCAAGGCATCCGCATTAGCCTCTTGGCCTCCTGGATGGTGTTTCAGCCTATTCATGTCACATTGAGAATAAGGGCCCACCACTGAATTCGACCTGAAGCTTGGGGCAGCACAGCCTTGTCTTCTTTAAATAGGCCTAGCAGAGGATGGTGATATGTTACGATGACAAATTCCCATCTATAAAGGTGTTGGTGGAACTTCCTCACACCTTTATGGGCGGCACGGTGGCACAGTGGTTAGCACTGCTGCCTCACAGCGCCTGAGACCCGGGTTCAATTCCCGCCTCAGGCGACTGACTGTGTGGAGTTTGCACGTTCTCCCCGTGTCTGCGTGGGTTTCCTCCGGGTGCTCCGGTTTCCTCCCACAGTCCAAAGATGTGCAGGGTCAGGTGAATTGGCCATGCTAAATTGCCAGTAGTGTTAGGTAAGGCGTAAATGTAGGGGTATGGGTGGGTTTCGCTTCGGCGGGTCGGTGTGGACTTGTTCGGCCGAAGGGCCTGTTTCCACACTGTAATGTAATCTAATCTAATCTCCCTTCTCTATCTGGGCGTATTTGCATTCAGCATCAGCCAAAGGCCAGGAAGCCCATGCTATCCTCTCCACTGGGCCACCGGTGATCCAACCCGACCCCGATACCATTTGGGGAGGCATTGCATGTCAGCACCACCTCTCACTTGGGATTGTAGTGGGTCAGCATCTTAGATGACGATAGCTGCTTTTTCCCGTCCCTAAAGGCTGCTTCTTGGCCATGTGACCATTTCCAAGGCAGACCCTTTATCAACAGCAGGTGTAAGGGTGCCAAGATGGAGGCCGGGTTACACATGGACTTCCCATAATAATTCACTTACTCAAGGAAAGCCCTAAGCTCCTGTACAGACAAGGGAGCTGGGGCTCCTTTGATCACGCCTACTGTCTCTGCCAATGGGTGTAACCCGGTCTTGTCAACACTGTAGCCCAAGCAGGTCACTTGGGGTGCCTGAAATACACACCTTTTTCCCGTCTAAGGTGTATGCCTGCCTGAGAGAAATGTTTAAGCACAAAGTCCAAGTTCTCTTTATTGGTCTTCCCAGTGTTTAACATGTCAACCAGATAAATGGTGATCTTGGGTAGCCCTTGTAAAATATTCTCTATGGTCCACTGGAAAAGGGCGCAGGCTGATGATGCCCCAAACGGCAGACATGTATACGGGTACAAACCCTCATGGGTGTTAATTGTAGTGTGCTTCTGGGACTCCTCATCTACTCACAGTTGCAGGTACATATGGCTCATGTCCAGCTTCATGAAGGGCAATCTCTTGTCAGTTTTATGTACAAATTCTCCATGTGAGGGGTTGGGTGTTTATCCAGCTGTGAGAAACAGTTTACCATTTGTTTAAAATCCCCACAAAGGTGAACCAACCTGTCGGATTTCTCAATCAATTCGACTGGTGCTGCCCATCCCACAGACTGGATTGGTTTGATGATTCCTTCACTCTCCAACCTCCTGGCTTCTGTCTCTACTTTTCCCCATAAGGCAAGTGGCACTGGATGGGTTTTACAGAATCTCAGAACTAGTTTGTGGTCAACGTGTAAATTGGCCTCAACTCCTTTGATGGTCCGGAGAGCTTCCCGAGAAGCTCCTGGCTATTTTATTAGGATTTCACTCAGGCAGCTACTTTCTAATCAAAAAATGTTGAACAATTTCACCTTATCAGGCTTAGGCCTGGGCCTTCTACTCCAATCAGTGGCAACTGAACCAGCTGCTTCACATACCAGACTGGAACCGAAGTGGTCTCCTTCATCTGTAAAGGTTCCCCTGGATAGATTCGCAGTCTGGCTGGGGTCTTGCACAAACTTTAGAGTTGGAGTCAAGAACGAATGTTAAAGGTTAATTCTACGATCATTGACACAGCCACATCATTATTGATCTCCATTTGAACTGGGTGACCATTTAAAGAGACGTTTATTCTGATTGCTTAGCAAAATCCAAATCAGAACCAATGGAACTGTTCCAACCCATATGTAGGTGGGCTTTCCAGGGTGTGAACTCTCCTGGATCCCAGTCTGTGAGTTCTCGTACACAATTTAGGTCTAGTGAGACGATTTAACTGTCTCAAGACCACATACTGGCAGCAACTACAACGGTTTGCCTGCCTAGACCCTTGAGAAAATGTTAACTGTTTGGCCGAGGCTTGGCTATGTTGGAGGTTTGCTGTGGGCTGACCTCAAGTCCCTCTGTTCAGGATATGTCCTGAGTGAGGCAAGCTATTGTCTTCACTCAAGGGGTGTTCCCCAAACTCAGTCGGCCTGGTGAAGGTGTTCACTTCCATCAGACTACCTTGCAACTTATGTGCTCCACTTTCCATATTTTCCAATGATAAAGCAAGTTGTAGTGCCTGTTTAATGTCCAATTGGATTTCAGCTAGTAGGGCACTGTCATATTCTATGAGAACCATCTGGCTGACCTCATTACAGTCAGTATACCTTCCTGAGTACTTGCTGTCCCTGCCGACTCACCTTCTGTGATCCATGAACTCGGATACCCAGAGGTAAAAACAATGACTGCAGATGCTGGAAACCAGATTCTGGATTAGTGGTGCTGGAAGAGCACAGCAGTTCAGGCAGCATCCAAGGAGCTTCGAAATCGACGTATCGGGCAATCTATTCCTGATGAGGGGCTTTTGCCCGAAACGTCGATTTCGAAGCTCCTTGGATGCTGCCTGAACTGCTGTGCTCTTCCAGCACCACTAATCCAGAATCGGATACCCAGATCCCACTGCAGCTCAGAGCTCCACACCATCTCCTCATTTCGATAATCTGCTGCTTTTTTGACTCTTTCTGTAAAAATAGGCAATTTCCCACTATCCCACATTGCCCTCCATTTCCCAGATCCTTTCCCAATTACTGACCATTGCTACATCCTCTGGGAACATAAACCACACCCAGCCCTACCAGGGATGTAAATGGGGAGAGGCAGGGTATGGGGGTTAATCTCCCTCTTATAGGGGATAAGGCTGGGATAAGGGTCAGGGTTAGGGTCAGGGTATCAGGATCATGGCTAGGGATAGGGTCAGTCAGGGTCAGACTTAGGGTTAGGGTCGGGGTTAGTGTCAGGGACAGGGTCAGGGTCATAGTTAGGGTCAGTTCATAGTTAGGGTCAGGGTTAGAGTTAGGGTCAGGGTTAGGGTCACAGTCAGGGTTAGAATCAGTGTCAGGGTTAGTATCAGTGTCAGGGTTAGTGTCAGGGTCAGGGTTAGTGTCAGGGTCAGGGTTAGGGTCAGGGTCAGAGTCTGGGTTAGAGTCAGGGTCAGGGTTAGTGTCAGGGTCGGATTCAGGGTCAGACTAAGGGTTAGAGTCAGGGTTAGGGTTAGGGTCAGGGTCAGGATCAGAGGGGTCAGGGTTAGAATCAGAGTCAGAGTCAGAGTTAGTATCAGGGTCAGGGTCAGGGTCAGGGTTAGGATTAGTATCAGGGCCTGGGTCAGGTTTAATGTCAGGGTCAGGACTAGAATCAGGGTCACAGTCAGGGTTAGGGTTAGGGTCAGAGTCAAGATTAGAGTCAGGGTCAGGTTCAGGGTTCATATCAGTGTCATGGTCGGGGTTAGGGTCAGGGCTAGGGTCACGGTTCGGGTCAGGTTTAGTAACAGGGTCATGGTCGTGTTCAGTTCCTGATATTGAGGAATGAGTCAGGGATGGGGATAATTTTGAGTCTGTCCTCATCTCCAAAAGAGATTTCTCTTCGCTCACACTTAGGCAGTGCTCCTGCGGGATCATCCTGATTTTATTTCCTTGTGATCTGCAATCGGGTATCTCAGGATATTTGTTAGATTCATGTGGCTTTGTCTCGACAATGGGAAAACAGGTTGATTCCTGTCAATTCCGGGTTCTGCTGTCACTGCCCCACAGCCATTCCCCAGGCGAGGGGGGGGGGGGTGGCAACAGGGAGGGAAGAGAGAGAGAAAGGGGGTTACTGAGGGAGAGAAGAGAGAGAGAGAAAGGGAGCAACTGAGGGAGGGAAGAGAGAGAGAGAAAGGGAGCAGCTAGGGAAGGGAAGAGAGTGATAGGGAGCGACTGAGGAAGGGAAGAGAGAGAGAGGGAGGAGTAAGAGAGAGAGAGATAAGGCAGACAGAAGGAAAGAAGTCAGAAAAGAAGGTGAAGGAGGGAGAGGGAGAGACAAAAGACAGGATGGTGAAAAAGAGAAAGAAGGTCAGAGGAGAGATAGCGTTGAAAAGTGCATCACTGGAAAAGCACGGCAGGTCAGGCAGCATCTGAGCAGCAGGAGAGTCGATGTTTTGGGCAAAAGCCCTTCATCAGGAATGTGGTGGGGGGAGGGGGGGGGGGGGGGGTGGGCGGCTGAGAGAGAACTAGGAAGGTGAAGGTGGGGGTGGGTCTGGGGGGAAGGTATCTGGAAAGGGGTCCGCCCTCTTGACCTGTCCTACCTGTCCATCTTCCTTCCCACCTATCTGCCCCACCCTCTGCTCCAACCTATCATCATCACCAACCCCCCCCCCCCCCCCCCCACCTGCATCTACCACCTATGGCCTTCCCAGATATCTTACCCCCAGTCCCACCTCTACCCTCACCCTCCTATTTATCTCTCAGCCTCATTCCTTCCCCACCCCCACCATCACCACCACCACATTCCTAATGAAGGGCTTATGCCTGAACCATCGATTTTTCCTGCTCCTCAGATGCTGCCTGACCTGCTGTGCTTTTCCAGCCACACTTTTCGAATTTGATCTCCGGCATCTGCAGTCCCCACTTTCTCATGGTGGGGAGAGATAGAGGGCTAAGGAGACGAGAGAGAGAGAGCGAGAGAAAGAAAGCAAGAGAGAGCGAGGCAGAAGAGCGAGTGAACAAGGTATGAGGGGAGAATGTGAGACAGAAAGGCAGCCAGACATAAAGCAAGGGGAAGGAGAGGGGGGCAGAGGAGGGAAAGAGGCAGGAATAGAGAGAGAAAGGGTGTGTGTGTGTGAGAGAGAGAAAGAGAGAGACAGATATTGACAGAGAGTAAGAGAGGATAGAGAGAGTATACAGGAACAGACTGATTGTATGAGTGAGAAAGTGAGACTTCTAGAGACAAAGGGAGGACAGAGTGAGAAAGAAACAGAGAGTGAGATTGAGATGGACAGACACATGTTGAGTAGGAGGGCCTTCAGGCAGTGGATGGGTGAATGGCCTGTCTGTGTTCCTGGGAGAAGGTGACAGAGCTGATGAACTGATTATCCTGACCATGTTAACCAGCAAATCTTGACGAATTCACACTGTGGGGCAAAACGTATCCAAGGTCCCAGTGACAGGGATCCCAGCAAATTCCTGCATTCAGTGAACTACATCCCTCACTGCCTCCCAGGTCAGTGACTACCCTGAGACCTCATCCTGAGGAGGGAGGTAACTGAATCTCAACAGCCCAGCCTGGGAAAATATAATATGATAACAGTCAGGGGGTTAGAACAATGTTCATCAACACTGTCCCCATCAAACACTCCCCAGGACAGGGACAGCAAGGGGTTAGATACGGAGGAAAGCTCCCACTGCACTGCCCCCCATCAAACCCTCCTATTACAGGGAGCTCAGGGTAGAGGGTTGGGGGGAAAGGAACCAAAATAGATACACTGAGGAGGCGGTCATGGTCAAAGTCAGAGATCCACTGACCATGGGGGAGAGAGAGAGAGAGAGAGAGAAGACAGCTTCACAGAGAGAGAGAGTGAGAGACTGACAGAGAGACAGATACAGAGACATAATGAGAGAGAGAGCAGACAGACAGAATGAGAGTGTGTGTGTGAGAGAGAGATAGAGACAGAATGAGAGAGAGAGATAGACAGAATGAGAAAGAGAGAGACAGAAAGAGAGAGAGAGAGAGACTGTGAATCTACAAGGTTAAAAATCATGCAGCACCAGCTTCTCATCCAACAGGTTTATTTGGAAGGACAATCTTGTCGGACTATAACCTGGTGTCGTGTGATTTTTAACTTTGTCCACCCCAGTCCAACACGGGCACCTCCACATCATAAATCTACAAGAGCCTGGAAACGTAAGAAGCAGAATAGGATTAGAGAGAGTATTGCTTTCTAGTAAAAGCTACTGTGATGTGTTTCCGAATAACGTTGAGGCTGTTTATATTGGAACCACTTTGTGATTAGTTTAATTTGACAGTTTCAGTGTTGTGTGACATCTGGGCAAATATATCATTAACATTCTCAGTGGAGTTGTCTGACTTGTTTAAAGCAGGAAATAGACAAGTCGAGTTTTCTAATTCACTTTGAGGACGTGGGCGTTGCTGGCTGTGCCCAGCATTTCTTGCCCCATCCCTAGTTCCCTTGAGAAAGTGGGGGTGAGCTGCCTTTTGAACTGCTGCAGTCCATGTGCTGTGGGGCAGACCACAATGTCCCTTAACGGAGGAAATTCCTGGATTCTGACCCCGTGACATTGAAGGAACGGCCATGTATTCCCAAGTCAGGATGGGGAAGGGCTTAGAGGGGAATTTGCAGATGGTGATTTTCCCATGTATCTACTGCCCTTGTCCTTCTAATTGGAAGTGGGTTTGGAACGTGTTGTCTGAGGATCTTTGGTGAATTTCTACAGTGGACCTTGTAGATACAGGTAGTTCTCCTATAACGCTGGAGTTGCCTTCCAGCCAAACCTCGCTTAATAGAAACAATGGGGCTGATGGGAAAAGTGGGGTTGGGGGCAGACCAGCAAAAAATATCACTCACAATCACTCACAAATCATCCAAAAGCCTAACACAAACTACAGCACTGTCTAAATGAAGAGATTAGATTCCCTACAGATTCCCTTCGGCCCAGCAAGTCCACACCGACCCTCCAAAGAGTATCCGACCCAGACCATTCCCCTACCGTATATTTACCCCTGACTATGGGCAATTTAGCATGACCAATTTACCTAACCTGCACATCTTTGGATTGTGGGAGGAAACCAGAGCACCCGGAGGAAACCCACGCAGATGCAGGGAGAATGTGCAAACTCCATGCAGACGTGACATTGAAATAATATTGTTACTACAGGGACAGAGGGTCGTGATCATCACCTTCAGGTACAGTTGTGGTTGCAAATGCAGATGGCTGTAGTTGATTGTCTTCTGACTGTTTGGGGGTTGGTTTAAAAGACATCTCATTTTTGCTGCTTTGTTCTTTTTCTTTTGTCTTGAAGAAGCTGTTCATAGGCGGCCAGATGGAATTGTATTGAACAAACTGCTATCCTGTGTCATAAAACTGATGTTTTTTTCTAAAAGCTGTTCCTTTTCTCAAGGATACTGTGTCCTTGATCTTTTTCAGAGGGTCATAAAACAGTCTAGGCTCCGAAATGATTGGTTTGGTACAGAGATGAAAGGGTTTACTGAGAGGCCATTTTGTTTATACATAAACAGATGAGACTTTAGGCCAAAGCTTCCATGTTTGAGAAGTGACCTGTATAATAAAAGGGGAGTGGTCAGTCCTGGAAGCTGCAGTCTTGATTGAGTCAGTTCAGCAGTGGGCTATGTGGGAACAGGCTGCTAGACTCTCCCTCCCTCTTCCCTTCTAACTTTGACCTGTAAGGCACTGTTTCATTTTTACTGTGTTTAAGGGGGTTTGCTTATTGGGGCTATTGTGCATATTCGGAGCAGCATAATTAAGTCTAGTTTAGATAGACTGAATTCTGTTGAGGTTCTTTATTCTGCTCTTTGTGTTTCATTCTGTAATTTTATGAGTAAATTGTTATCTGTTTTAAAATCTGGTAGTCAACCTAGCTAACTTATTCCAGGTAATTTTCACTGCAGATTTACAGAAACAAGTTACGTTCTAAGCTGCCTGCTTAAGAAGGTTTTCAGTGGTGTCGCCTCGTCCATAAGACCTGTTGTAATCTGCGTTATAATCATAGTCCTCAAAGAACTGCAACTGCCTCTCAATTTCCCTCAGATCTTCAGAAATGGATCAGGCTTTCTCTTTTACTGTGAGAAAGGTTGTCTCAGTTTGCTGTTTGTTTGATCACCTACCCAAACATTTTGAAGCCTCTCAATCTCCTCAAGTTCCTTGGGCTTTGCCTTACAGATTTGCTAGCTGTCATGTTTGTTCCAGCAATACAGCTTGCTTCAATCTTTTCAGCGTTGCCTCTAATGGTGCATAAGGTAGACTCCCTCCTCCTGTTAAGCGAGCTATTTCACACATTCTCTTCATACATTCAAAATGTTTTATAACATCGAGCTTCTCTTCTGGTATAATAGCCTTTCTTTTGCATTCACCACCGACAACGTTATCACCAGGACGCTTCTTCCTAACATTCCTGTCACTGTCATTTTTTTGCAAAAAATGGAGGGACATAATCTAGGAGTAGACTGTGTTATATGCAGGTACAAGAACAAATTAGAAAAGCAAATGGTATGTACAAGAATAATGCAGTCCTGCAGGAATTATACAGGAATTATACAAGAATATTCTTGTCTCACAGAGAGAGCAATGAACATTCATTAGTTTAATTTTTGAGATGTACCTCTCACATTCTCTGACAGCAGCTGACATCGACACATGTGAAATGATCACCGCTGGAATCACACGACTGCAAACAGAGGTAAGCGTTCTTAAAAATATTGTTCCCTCATTCTTCGGTGACATTACAGCCAAATCACGCTGCCAAAACATGCTTTATATGCAAACTACCTGTAGTACAAATTGCTGTTGCTAAGCTTTGGTGGTGGAGGGGGTGGATGGCTGTGAATGTGGTACCAATCAAGCAGGGGCTGCTTTGTCCTAGACAGTGTCAAGCTTCTTAAGTGTTGTTGGAGCTGCCCCCACCCAGGGCAAGTGGGGAGTATTCCATCACACTGCTGACTTGTGCCTTGTAGATGGTGGACAGGCTTTGGGGAGTAAGGAGGTGAATTACTCACCTCTCAAATTCCTCTCCCCCCCCCAGTGAAAAACAGTCCCAGCTTATCCAGCATCTCAATCCATCATTCCTGGCAACAACCTGGTAAATCTTATCTGAAACCTCTCCAGCTTAATAATATCCTTCCGATAGCAGTGGGACCAGAACTGGGCACAGTACTCCAGAAGAGAAAAGTGAGGACTGCAGACGCTGAGGATCAGAGTCAAGATTAGAGTGGTGCTGGAAAAGCACAGCAGGTCAGGCAGCATCAAGGTGCAGGAGCAGGAGCATCAGCACCATTCCTGATGAAGGGCTTTTGCCCGAAACATCAAATTTCCTGCTCCTCGGATGCTGCCTGACCTGCTGTGCTTTTCCAGCATCACTCTGATCTTGACTCCTGTACAACCTCAGCATAACATTCCAACTCCTGTACTCAAAGGACTGAGCAATGAAGACAAGTGTGCGAAACGCCTTTTTAACCATCCTTTCTAAATGCGACACAAACTTCGAAAAATTATGTCCCTGAACCCCTAGATCTCTCTGTTCTACAACTTTACCCAAGGCCCTCTTGTTAATTGTATAAAGCTTGTCTTGATTTGTTTCTCATCCCCACCAGGTCAGACCGTCAGCTCCTCTACTTTATTCCAAATACTGAGTGCATTGAGGTACAAGGTTTTTAAACTATGTTCTGCTGATTTGTCTGTCTCTTTCAATCTTTTCTTGTGCACCACACTTTCCACACCCTCCATCATTATTTATTAGTCCCTAATAAACACTGAGCCTCATCCCTATCATTTACACCAACTTGTAACTCACATTTGTACGTTTATAATTCCTTCCCTCGCCATGACCCATTAGACTGGCCTGGCCTTTTTATTCTATTAACCTGTACCTTCTGTTCACTATCTTACCTGCTGCTTTGGTGCCCCCCTCCTGCTTTATCAGTGCTCAGAGATATAGAGTCACGGAGATGTACAGCATGGAAACAGACCCTTCGGTCCAATTCGTCCATGCCGACCAGATATCCCAACCCAATCTAGTCCCATTTGCCAGCACTTGGTCCATATCCTTCTAAACCCTTCCTAGTCATGTACCCCTTCAGAGGCCTTTTAAATGTTGTAATTGTACCAGCCTCCACCACTTCCTCTGGCAGCTCATTCCATGCCCACACCACCCTCTGCATGAAAATATTGTCCCTTTGGTCCCTTTAATATCTCTGCCCTCTCACCTTAAACTTATGCACTTCTAGTTATGGACTCCCACACCCAGGGAAAAGACCTTGTCTATTCAGCCTATCCATGCCCCTCATGATTTTATAAACCTCTATAAGGTCACCCCTGAGCCTCCGATGCCCAGGGAAAACAGCCCCAGCCTCTTTAGCCTCTCCCTATAGCTCAAACCCTCTAACCCTGGAAACGTCCTTGTAAATCTTTCCTGAACCCTTTCAAAGTTTGCAACATCCTTCCTATAGCAGGGAGACCAGAATTAAATGTCGCATTCTGAAAGTGGCCTGACCAATGTCCTGTATAGGTGCACCATCACCTCCCAACTCCTATACTCAATGCACTGACCAATTAAGGCGAGTGGACCAAATGCCTTCTTCACTGACAGTCCTGGACCCAGGCACCAGGGAGGCAACGCACCATCCTGGAATCTCCTTTCGACCCTTAGAACCACCTGTCTGTGCCTTGAACTATTGAGTCCCTGACATCCATGACATACCTGCACCATACCCTGCTGGACAACAGGGCTACGTGTGGTTCCACTGTTCTGACTGCTAATTCTGAGAGACCGTTCCCCCAGAACAGTCCCTAAAACGGTCTGGCTGCTTGAGACGAAGAAAGACAGAGGGTTCCTGCACTGATTGCCTTCCCCTTGTAACCATCCCCCATTGATCTGCCTCACTCATTGGCTGATGTTCCCTCCCTGAGATTCTTGCCTACTCAGCTGTGGGTGCACCACTGATCTCAGGGATCTGTTAGGATCTGCAGCTACTCACCTTATACAAATGAAGCCAGTGAGACAGTTGCACTGTCCCGGAATCAGTCTGTGTCACAGGTAGAGCACCTGATGTCCCAGCCTGCCATTGTCACCTTCTAGCTCCTGTTTCATTCAGAAACAGATGGATGGAAATCCCCCTGATTTTATTGGGTTTGGGTTCATGAGACAATCACTGGAGCTAATTTCTCACTAAACTTCACACAGAGTATCCCACTGACAAATACACAGTAAATATTTTCCAGCATGGTTCTATGGAAATGAAGTTCCCACTGTTCTAAACCTTCAAGAGTTTGAACCTAAAAAGGTCTCAGTTAGTTAGTTAAAAATCACACAACAACAAGTTATAGTCCAACAGGTTTATTTGGAAGCACTAGCTTTCAGAGCGCCGCTCCTTCATCAGGTGGTTGTGGAAAATAAGTTAATGATCACAGAATTTATAGCCAAAGGAGTCCACTGTCATGGAAAAAAGATACAGTAAACAATTTTAGACTAAATATTTCATCTTTTAAAATTGGATATGCTGGTTCCTCTTCTTTGATATGTAAATCCCAGAACTTCTTTAAAATTACATTCTCAAGATAGCTCAGCTTTTTAAGCAAGAGATGTGAAGTCTGTCTGTGTCCTAATGTTATGTCAGACAGACAAGCCCTCTACATAGTTTTACAGAGTTTTACATGGATTGATGCAGTTTTTGAGCAAAATCAAATGTAACTCTACAAAAACAAATTCACCCCATAAACTTATATGTATGCGCATGTAGGAGTGACAGATTGAGTGTGAGTATGAGTGCTCGTGATAAAGTGTATGTGTATATATGTGTATGTGTGCAAGCTTGGTTAAGTGTGTGTGTGTGAGTGAGATGGGGTATGCGTGAGAAGGTGTGTGTGTGGGTGTGATTGCAGGGAGATATATGTGTGGCCATATGACAAGAGAGGTTGTGTATGAGAGAGGGTCTGCGAGTGTTTGTGTGTAGTGCAATGGGGTCACCTGTGCTGTGACATGAACTCAAGGTTCTAGATGAGGCCATTCCCATGCGTACCGAACTTAGCTATCGGCATCTGCTCAGCCACTCTGCATTGTTGCTTGTCCCAAAGTCCGACTTGGAGGATGGTCACCCAAAGGTCTGAGGCCGAATGTCCCGAACCACTGAAGTGTTCCCTGACTGGGAGGGAACACCCCTGCCTGGTGATTGTTGTGCAGTACCCATTCATCTGTTGTCGTAACATCTGCTCAGTGTCGCCAATGTACCATGCCTCAGGGCATCCTTGCCTGCAGTGTATGAGATGCATTCACAGCAAACTGCCTGATCTTCAGGACAACACCATACAACATTATCACGGCACTCGCTGCAAGAAATGTCAGAGTGTCGACACCATTATACCATTACACATGGGGACACCTCCCACCTTGTTCGCAGCAGGTACTCATGTGAGTCAAACACCATTGTCTATCTCATACACTGCAGGCAAGGATGCCCTGAGGCATGGTACATTGCCGAGACCAAGCAGACACAACAACGGATGAATGGACACCGCACAACAAGGACCAGGCAGGGGTGCTCCCTCCCAGTCGGGGAACACTTCAGCTTTTCGGGACATTCGGCCTCAGACCTTCGGATGACCGCCCTCCAAGTTAGACTTTGGGACAAGCAACAATACAGTGTGGGTGAGCAGAGGCTGATAGCAAAGTTCACTACCCATAGTGATGGCATCAACTGGGACCTTGGGTTCATTGCACTATACACTCTGTCATATGCACACACACACGCGCGCACAGACACACACACGAGCAGAACTATCTTCATCTGAGCATTTACAAAACTGATTTAATCATATTTCATCCTGATGCACAAGCTCTCCCCTTCCACCTTTTTTTTAAGTGCATACCCTTCATGTCCTATAGTCTCCAAGTTTAGCTTCAATGGCAAATCCAATCCCTCATTAGACTAATCCTGAAATATTACCTCTAATCGAGACCTTACCCTTCAATCAGCATTATCAAGCTGTTATTGTATAAATACTGAAAATTTCCTCAACTGTAAGATTGGCATTTCCCTTCAAGATGTCACAGCCAATGCAGGAAACCTTGCAATTTGACAACAACTATGGTATCCAAAGAATCCAAATCCAATGGTATAAATCAGGATTATTCATGATTGTTTGTTTAATTCACATTGTTGTAAGAAAAACACTGGTGAAGAAAAATGCCTTGTGTCAAACTGACTTCCTTTTGAGCATGCTGAGTGATAGGTAATTGTAGGTTAGTGCCTTTTCTTCATGCAACAACTCCCTGTTCATGCCATAAATTCACCTCGTAATTTGTTACTGGAAGTGATAAATGGGCTGGGAGGAGCAGTTCATTTGGCTTAGCTTGCACTCAGCTCTTTGTTGAAAAGTCATGAATTCAAGCCCTACTCTAGAGACCTCAGCACATGATCTGGGTTTATAGATAAGCGCAGTAGTGAGTAAATCATGCATTATCATGGGTGTTATCTTTCATCTGACTTACAAGCTGAGGCCCCAGCTATCTTACTGTCCTGGTCTATTTGAAAGGCTTTACCATTAAGAAGTTGATTGTCATATTTGCCCACCTAATCAATTCCTCTTTTTTTAATCCATCCATCCATTTAGATAAATGGTATAAGCATAACATATAATCACTCTTTCCTGCCTCTTTCCTAAGTATGCTTCCATACAACTGTTTCCGCTAAAGTGGACATCGAGTAAACTCTCCAGGGACGGATGCCAATCAACAGTTGACAAGATGTCAAACAGAACCATTGGGACCATTCTTTACTTCAGACTTGGGTTAAAATCTATGACCTTTATCTCCATGTTAATGCAACAAATTGTATTCCTTTCCAAATGGCAAGTAGGATCACTAATTGGACCAAAACTACAAGTCTTTTTTTTATTTTGTAGCTGTTGGGATTGCACATTGAATCAATGGTTCGAATCGCTTATTAAATGCAGTTAATTTATACTGGCCCAGGTTTAATGAGATGCAGCAAATATCATGCACTGCACTAAAGAGGAGAATCAATCCCCTGGTGTACATATGATTTCTCGACACTGGTAATAAAACTAAAAATTGTGCATAGTGAGTAAACCTATAGACTAACTGCAGTCTCTTGGCACACAAGGTAAAATCAGGAATTAGAGTTCACAAAATCTATTTGGTACTCTACAATCATTCATACGTTTTTAATAAATCATGCGGCATGCAATATTTTCCAACAAGCTTGAAGTAATAATAGCTTCTAGTGAAAACTCTGATCTGCATGCAATCAGTGACACCATTGACTTTTGCACATGAAAAAGAAACGTGATTTAATTGTAAGTGACCTTTCAGCTGGTATGCAATTAAAAGTAGTGTAAATTTGGTCCATAGATATTGTCGCTGTCCTAATTATTATGCATGTTTCAACCTTGTCTCATATTCAACACTTCATCAACACCAGCTATTTCACTAGCTTTATTCCTTCACCAGCATTTCTTGTTTTACTAACAATTTGCCTCAAGAAGTCTCCAAATTCAACTAATATTTGCAGATTTTCTGATAATTGTTTGAATAGATTTAAATGTAAATTTATCTCTAAAATCTGATCAGGAACTTGTTTATGCGAATGAAGCAATGATCTTCAGACAATCGGAACAAAGGTTTACATCCTGACTTCACTTTCTCAGTTTCTTGTGTAACCAAGGTCCACTCAGAAGGTCCTGTCCTCATTTTGTCAGTCATGACTCTTTGAATGCTGGACATGATTCAATAAACAGAAATGTTATTAATTCACAATAACATTAGTGAAATAACTCAAACAGGTTGGTATCCCGTTACCAAATTCCCCTTTATTTACCCGTGCAGAGAACTTGAGCTTGGTCTGGCTTCCTCAGAGTGAACTCTCAGAGTAAACAGAACCTCTGACATTCTTGTTTATATCAGTCAGCCAAGACTCCCTGATTGGACCAGGTTAAGAGCCACAGTCAGGGAACTCATTCTATGAGGTCCATCTGGCTGACTTTGTTACAATCACTGTATCTGTACCCCTCTATGTCTGGACACATGGGCCTGTTCCTTTTCTTGTAGCCTCTCCAGGGGTGTTTTCCATTGGATCTGATTCCTCAGACTCATCCTCCAATACTGACAGTGTGTACTGGACTGTACCCTACCTCTTGCACCTGCAGCATTTGGAAGAAGTTCATCCTCTTCTTAAGGTCGTAAAGGTATTGAGGTTGTGACATCTGCTGTATCCATCTTCAACTCTGAAGTTTCTTTGACACCAGACCGGGGTGGGGTGGGGGGTGGGGGGGTGTAGAATCCACGAGTTCTGACAGCCTTTCTGATTGCTGTGAGGGGCCAAATAGGTGTTACTCCTGCCCTGTTTGCAGGATTACAGCTTTTATGTAGTCTAGGGTTTACCCGGCCATTCCCACGAATGGGGGAGCTGCGGGCTATAATGTTTGCCATTGTTGGCAATCTGGGTACTGCCCCATCAACACAGCAATCTGCATCCAATTCTGGTCACCAGACATAACTTCACACCAACACATCTTCATTTTGGAAACCCCTGGATGACCCAGGTGGGATTTTAGCCAATATCTCGCAGTGGCCTTTGCTCGGGAGATTACTCTTGCTCCCCATAATAAAGTGCCATCCTCTACGGTAATCTTGTCTCACTGGGTCCAGAAAGGTTTCAATTCTGGTTGTGATGGCCATTTTGTTTCCCCACAATCACCAGCTGTTTTGATTTTGTCAGGATCAGACCTTTTTGTGCCTACAGTCTCCCAAAGGCAGCACCACCAGTGCCAAAACGCCCCTAGCAGCAGGAGTTATGGGTGGCACAGCATTGTCCACTTTGAATAGCCCCAGCAGGGGTTTGTGGTCTGTTACTATAACAAATTTACTTCCGTCAAGTTATTGGTGCAACATTCTCACACCAAAGATGACCACCAAACCTTCCTTCGCTATCTGCGCTCTGCATCAGCCAAATTCTGGGAAGCATATGCTGTCGGGCGTTCCTCTCCATTGGATAATCCGTGAACCAACACTACCCTGATGTCATGTCAGCACCAGATCTCACTTGGGATCATTGTTTGCCAATACTTTAGACGATAATATTTACTTCTTCACTTCCCTGAAGGCTTTGTCTCAGCTACAAGATTATTCCCAAGGCTAACCCTCTTTCAATAGCAGAAGTCAGGGTGTCAGGACGGAGGCCAGGTAATGTATGAAGTTTCCATAATAATTCACCAATCCAAGGAGAGACCTAAGCTCCGGTACAGACTTGGGAGCTTGGGTCCCTTTGATCGCCCTCACTTTACATTTCAACTGCTGTACCAGTCTTATTGACTCTGTAGCCTAAATAGGTCACTTAGGGTGCCTGGAACACATTTTTGTCCCTTCTAAAGCATACACCCACCTTGGAGAAATGTTTAACGACTATGTCCAAGATCTCAAGTGCTCTTTATTGGTCTTCCCTGTCATGAGCACATCATCCAGATAAATGGCAACCTGGGATAGACATTGTAAACTATTCTCCATCATCCACTGAAAAATGGCACAGGCTGATAATACTCCAGGTGTCAGTCTCATATATTAGTATGAACCCTGATTGGTATTAATTGTAGCATACATCTGGGAATTCTTACCTAACCACAGTTGCAGGTATGCATGGTTCAAGCCCAGATTTGTGAAGGCCAGCTTTGCATATACGTCTTCTATACGAGGGATTGGATATTTATACAGCTGTGAGAAGTTTACCATTTACCATTTACTGAAAATCCCCACAAAGGCGAACTGACCCGTTGGTCTCCACATTCAGTCCGACAAATGCTGTCCATTCTGCAAACTGGACCGGTTTGATGATACCTTCACTTTCTGGCCTCCTGATTTCTGCCTATACTTTTGCTCATAACAAATGACACTGGTTGGTCCTTGCAGAAATGTGGAATTGTTTCCTGGTCAACATACAAGGTGGCTTTGGCTCCTTTGATAGTCCCTAGATCTTCATGAAAAACCTCTAGGTATTTAATCAGGACTTCACTTAGGCAGCCATTTTCTCATTGAAAAATGTTGAGCCAACCGAGTTGAATCTTTCTTAACCAATTTCACTCCATCATGCTTCAGTCCGAACCTTTACTACAGTCAATGGTAACTGAATGAGCTGCTTCTCATATGAAACCAGAACCAAAGTTATACCATTGGCCTAATAAAGTTTCCTGAGTATAAGTTCTCAGTCTAGTTGAGGTCTTAGACAAACTTAATTGTTGGAGTCCAGAGCAAATTTTTTTTAAGTTTGGTTCTGCAATCACTGATACAACCATGTTGGTATCAACCTCCATTAGAACCGAATGACCATTTAACCAAGTATTTACTTTGGTTCTAATGTGGATGTTGCTCAGCAATTTAACTGTTCCAAGACAGGTGTAGGTGGACTTTCCAGGGTGTGCATTCTTTTGGATACTATCATTCTCATACTCAGTTCAGACCTAGTGGGTCTCTTTTGCTGTCTGAAGTCCGCACGCTGGCAGCAATTACAATGGTTTGCCGGCTCGGATCCCGAAGAAAATTTTAGTCATTTGTCCGAGGCTTGGCTTTGTTTCGGGGTTTTGTTGTGGGCTGACCTAGAGTCCCTCTGTTCAGGATATGTCCTGAAAGAGGCTATGCAATTACTCAAGTGGTGTCCCCCAAGCTCAGTCGAACTGGCAAGGGTTTCCACTTCCATTGGCGTATTCTGTAACTTATGTGTTCTGCTTTCCACATTTTCTGATGACAAAGCCAGTTGTATTGTCTTTTTAAAGTGCAGTTGGGCTCCATCTAATAGGTGTTTTTGCATAGTTACATCATTTATCCCACAGACCAACTGGGGTCTCAGCATCTCATTAACAGTGAAACCAAAGTCACATGCCTCTGCCAGTCATCCCGAGACGGACTCCCCTGATTCTCAAACTGTCAAGTAAAACAAATAGCATCTCAGAATTAGAGAGGGCTTGAGCTCATAATATTCCTGAACTAAATCCACCAACTCTTGAAAAGTTTTAGTACCTGGTGCTTCAAGAAATGTTAGGCTCTTAATAACAGAAAAGGTTGTCGGTCCACAAGCTGATGGGAGAATTGCTTGTGGTTTCTCAACTGCCCCAAAGTAATTTGCTTGGAAAAAAGTAATGTATTCTTTCCACCTACGGGGTCTAGTGTTTAATGGCAAGATCGAATAAATCAGGCTTGCCCAGATAACGGCACAATGCCAAAAATGTTTTCCCCAACTCAAGGACGCCTGCTGCAAGTCAATTTCTTCAGGAGCGTATTTTGTTCTCTCATCATCACTGAAATAACTTCACAGAGGCAGGTATCCCATCACCAAGTCCCCCTTCATTTACATTTGCATCATACCTGATACTGGTTTGGCTTCCTCAGAACCAGTTCTCAGAGTGAACAGAATCTCTAAGATTTTTTTTAAACCCCCACACTACGACCTAACTGCGGTAGTGCTTATTTTTTCTCCAGCACCCATGTTGTGTGTGTGCAGGTGTGAGACACAGTGAAAGACACAAGGTGCACAAATCTTTATTCAATTTTCCACCACCAGGACGAAAGGAAACACCCGAGTGGCCAGTGACAAGCAGTGCCCTTCTCATCAAAGGGCAATGCTGCGTGATCAAACAGTGAAGGGGAGGGCAGGGATTAAATCAAAATAGAGTTGGAGGGGGAGTGCACTCCACTCCCTGCGGCGCCCACCTCTCCCTGAACAACTCCAGGGTATTGGTGGCCACCGCGTGCCCCTTCTCCAGAGACACCCGGACTCTAAAGTAACTGCGGAAGAAGGGCAGGCAGTCGGCCTTAACGACCCCCTCCACGGCCCACTGCCTGGACCTGTTTAAAGACTCCTGTTTATATCTGTCAGGCAGGGCTCCCTGATTGGACCAGATTAACAGCCCCAATCAGGGAACTCATGTTCTATGAGGTCCAACTGGCTGACCTTGTTACGATCGCTACAATTAGATCTGTTATTATAAATAACCGTGCCTATCTTCTGGCTCTGGACAAGTAAGCAAGGCAAATTTAGTCAAATACTTTAATTTTAATATTTTGTTGAACCTATTTTTCTTGTCAACCCATTTCACATCCCTGGCATGGGTGGGACTTGAACTTGAACTTGCCTCTTGGTCCAAGAGTAGAGACATGACTACTACACCACAAAATGGTCACCAATACTTTTATACAGCATAACCATAACTACTGACAGATGTACTATGTTGTTATTGCATTCTGAGTAGTACTATTATGAGTTTAAGAAAGAAAGAAAGCTCGCATTCTGAAGTAAAAGAGGCATTTTCTTCATAAACAACAGCAGGACTAGCAGCATCTGTGAGGAGAAATCCAAGTTAACATTTCAAGTCCGGTGACCTTGATTCAGAGCTAACGATGAACTGTTCAACCTCCTCGTGGGAGCACGAGGCGGTGCCGATACAGTCATCGATGTAGCGGAGGAAAAGGTGGGGGGTGGGGCCAGTGTAGTTGCGGAAGATGGATTGTTCCACATATCCTACGAAGAGGCAGGCATAGCTGGGGCCCATGCGGGTGCCCATGGCTACTCCTTTCGTTTGGAGGAAGTGGGAGGATTGGAAAGAGAAGTTGTTCAGGGTGAACAGTTCATCCACTTCACCAACACCTTCCACCCCGACCTCAAATTCACCTGGACAGTCTCAGATTCCTCCCTCCCCTTCCTCGACCTTTCTATTTCTATCTCAGGCGACCGAATCAACACGGACATCTACAACAAACCGACCGACTCCCACAGCTACCTGGACTACACCTCCTCCCATCCTGCCCCCTGTAAAAACGCCATCCCATTCTCCCAATTCCTTCGACTCCGCCGCATCTGCTCCCAGGAGGACCAGTTCCAAAAACGCACAACCCAGATGGCCTCCTTCTTCAAGGACCGCAATTTCCCCCCCCCGACGTGGTCGACGATGCCCTCCACCGCATCTCTTCCACTTCCCGCTCCTCCGCCCTTGAACCCCGCCCCTCCAACCGCCACCAGGACAGAACCCCACTGGTCCTCACCTACCACCCCACTAACCTCCATGTACAGCGCATCATCCGCCGTCATTTCTGCCACCTCCAAACGGACCCCACCACCAAGGATATATTTCCCTCTCCTCCCCTATCAGCATTCCGTAAAGACCACTCCCTCCGTGACTCCCTCGTCAGATCCACACCCCCCACCAACCCAACCTCCACTCCCGGCACCTTCCCCTGCAACTGCAGGAGGTGCAAGACTTGCGCCCACACCTCCCCCCTCACCTCCCTCCAAGGCCCCAAAGAAAACTTCCATATCCGCCACAGATTCACCTGCACCTCCACACATATCATCTATTGTATCCTCTGCACCCGATGTGGCCTCCTCTATATTGGGGAGACAGGCCGGCTACTTGCGGAGCGTTTCAGAGAACACCTCTGGGACACCCGGACCAACCAACCCAACCACCCTGTAGCTCAACATTTCAATTCCCCCTCCCACTCCACCAAGGATATGCAGGTCTTTGGACTCCTCCATCGTCAGACCACAACAAAACGACGGTTGGAGGAAGAACGCCTCATTTTCCGGCTAGGAACCCTCCAACCACAAGGGATGAACTCGGATTTCACCAGTTTCCTCATTACCCCTCCCCCCACCCTGTCTCAGTCAAATCCATCAAATTCAGCACCGCCTTCCTAACCTGCAATCTTCTTCCCGACCTCTCCGACCCCACCCCAGTCTGACCTATCACCCTCACCTTGACCTCTTTCCACCTATCACATTTCCGACGCCCCTCCCCCAAGTCCCTCCTCCCTACCTTTTATCTTAGCCTGCTGGACAAACTTTCCTCATTCCTGAAGAAGGGCTTATGCCCGAAACGTCGATTCTCCTGTTCCCTGGATGCTGCCTGACCTGCTGCGCTTTTCCAGCAACACATTTCCAGCTCTGATCTCCAGCATCTGCAGACCTCACTTTCTCCTCAGAGCTAACGATAGCCAGGAATGTATTTTTTTATGCAGAAGATAGGATGGTAGCCTGTGGCGGGGTGCAGAATGTGGTATGGTATAAAGGATGGGTGAGGATAGAGCCCAAAGAGATAGAAGAACAGTTGGACAGACAAAGAAGTGGATAACGATCAGCCTGGGAGAATGAGTGTTTAATAATGGGGACAATTAGTGGCTACCAATGAGTAGTGTCTAATAGCAGATCATGTGATAACAAGGTCTGGTGTGTGGGGGTTGGGGTAAGGATGTTGGACAGGGTACCTCAAACCCCAAAACTGTTGAACTTGATATTGAGTCCAGAAGACTGTAGAGTTCCGAAATGGAAAATGGAGGTGCTGCTCTTCCAGCTTGCACTGAACTTCACTGGAGCACTGCAGCAAGCCTGAGACAGTGATGTTGGTCAAGGCAGACAACTGAAAGCTCAGGCTCTTTTTTGCAGACAGAACACGTGTGAAGCAGTCGCCTAGTCTATACTTTGTTTCTCAATGTAGAGGAGACCACATTGTGAGTAGCAAATGCAGTAAACCAGATTGAGTGAAGTGCTGGTAAAGCATAAAAAAACACTTTTTTCCTAGTTACCATCAGTTCTGAGGAAGGGTCACTGGACTCAAAACATCCATTCTGATTTCTCTTCACAGATACTGCCACATCTGCTGAGCTTTTCCAGCAATTTCTGGGTTTTTTTTGTTTCTGATTTCCAGCATCCGCAGTTCTTTCAGGTTTTTTTTCACAATCTTGAAGTTTATACTTTCTGTCCATTGCAGTCCCATCCAATGTATTATTTAAAATCTGAGATGCCAAACAGGTTGTCTGCTTTCCAGAATCTTTTCACGATATTCCTTTGTTCTGAAAGCCAAGGCTGCCTTAAATTGCCTGTGGTTCCTTTCGTCCCTGGAAAGGGTGTATTGGGTTTTCAGTCTCAGTTGTTTAAGATCCTGGACAGAAAGGATTATAAACATTATAATCCCTCTTATCAAGAAGTTTTAACAGATGAAGAAGTAGCCTTTTAGCTCTTTGTGGATAATTTTCCATGTTTTGGGCAATTTTTTAATGCAAAGAATCCTACTTGCTGTCATACATGTGATCAGTTTTTTCAGCACAATTAAGAATTAAACCTGGAATCTTCCTGACCTTAAGCAACTAACCCATTGAAGGAATGTCACAATTACCACAGAAGGACGATCAAGCTTGGCCCATGTTATCATTAAAAATAACTCACCAACAATGAGTCTTGTTCGCAGTAATCACTAATAATTTCTTTAACTATAATTTTTCACTATTAGAGCACAAAATTAAAATACCATACTAAAATAAAACCTGAATGTATTTGTTACTTCAGAGAGTTTAAGAAACTCACTAAACCCATAACGTTTCCCATTTATAAACCATGTGAGTCATGATCTTGTGCTGATTGTTAGTTCAGAATTATTAATGAAACCTCTTCCAACCTCAATCTATAAAGAGGACTTTGATGACACTTAACTGCTGTTACAGAGGGCACAATTATTTTATTCAGATATCATGACAACTTATGTAATTCATTTAAAAATCATTGATTTTCCAGGTTGAGAGCACAGCTCAAAAGAAGGGCCAATAGGTCTACTGGAAGTAAGCGAGCAATATCATATCACAGCGAAGACAAAGTATGGTGAAATCCTACAGTGTTAGGGAGCACAGTTTCCAAAAACATTTGCTTACCTCCCATCTGCTGCCTCAGACCCATCCATTATTCTAATTCCACCTCTCATCATGTATTCATATACCCTCAGATCTCCTGCTATCCAATGCTGGATGATTTACTCTACAAAGGACTCAGTTTTATCTTTTAATATACCCAACTCGATGAATTTCAGGCACAGCAAAACATTTTACTGTTTTTTATCACCTTTGGTTTTGTATCCATTTCTTTGGTCAGGTGCCCTTTCCATGATGTTTCGCCAATACTCTCCCTTTACCTTGTCTCCTAATCTGGCTTCTTGCCAACTCTTGATTTCTTTTTCATCAAGAATTTTTGCCATGATGTTGGCTACCTCAGTTTCTCTGATCCCCTTACTCTAACCTGTCTTCCTCTGAACTTACTGCACTCTGTTCTCTCAGATCTGATCGTGACTTTGTTATCCAATCTGCTAACACAGGAGGTACTATTGGCAGCTAGCATTCTGACCTCTCTCTGGTGGAGGCTGAGCATCAACTGAGCATCAATCCTACTGTTTCCTTGTTCAAGATCTCACCACTGTTCATCAAGTCATTGTATCCAGGACTGTCAATGACCTCATCTGCTTTTGAGATCTTCTCTCTTTATCTTTCCCAAAACCTACAAGATGCTTCAAACTTCTTCCTAAAATCTATAAAGAGGACTATTGTGCTCTCTTAGCTATTCACCCCTTTCTTCAGCTTGCCCCACTTAGCTTCATTCTTCCTATTTTGTTTAAAGTATTGCTCCCCTTGTCCTGTCTCTTACCACCTCCATTCGCAATTCTTCTGATGCCCAATGCATTTTAATACTTTCCAATGTCCTATCACCTCCACTTCACTATGGATGTCCAATCCCTTGAAGCTTCATTGCCCGTCAGGGAATGTGAGGGATCTTCATTTTATAGTGGCTCAAACAGGCCCGAGCCACCAATGTCACACTTCTCCTGGCACAGCCTTTTATATCCTTGAACAATTTCTTCTTTAACTTCTCTCACTTCCTCCAAATATAAGGTGTGGCCCTGCACAGGCCCTAGATATGTCTAGCTTTATGTGAGGTTTGTGGAAAATTCTTTGTTCCATTCCTACTCAGGCTGTCTCCCTCAACTCTTTCTCCATAAGTCTTTTCACTTCCAGATCTCATGTGGAACTGGAACAGTCAACTGTGCTTCCAACTTCCACCCTTCTCTCTTTCTCCTTTATCTGGTCCATCTCTGGGTCTTCCCTTTCTTAACTTGTCTGTCTCAATTTTGAGAGATTGACATTAAATGAGTCTGCATTACAAATGTATGCAGACCTTTCAGCTTCCCCAGCACCTTCTCCTTAGTGATGGCCACAATACTCACCTCTGTGCCCTGACTCTTGTAAGCCTCTGGTATGCTACTGGTGCCTTCCACTGTGAAAACTGATGCAAAGGACCTAATCAGTTCCTGCGCCATTTCTTTGTTCTCCATCACACTTTTCCAGCCTCATTTTCCAGTGGTCCAATGTTGCTTCTCTCTTACTTTTTATTTATGTAAAAAAAACCTCTTGCTTATTTTTTGATAATACTAACTAGCTTACTCTTATATTTCATCTTCTCTCCCTTCTTGCTTTTTTAGTTATTCTCGGCTGGTTTTGAAATGTTTCCCAATCCTCTGGCTTCCCATTAACCCTCACCAAACTGTATGTTTTTTCACTGACTTGCCAATTTCAATTTGCACTACAAGCTCATTACCTTGTTTCATATACTGCATGCATTTAAGTACAATACCCTCAGTCCTCAATATCAAATGTCCCATTCTCATTGTTTTTCTTTCATCTGCTGTCTCTTCAGTTATTTTCCTGACCCTTTCCACACTCGCTGTCCTATTACTCATTCTGGAAACTTTAATAACCCCTGCTGAATCCTCTTGCACCCCCCCTCCCCCACCTTTTAACTTTTTCCATACTTTTCCATGCAACTGAACCCCTTCCTCCCCTCTATTTTTCAGTTTAAAACCCTACCCACAGCCCTACTCATGCAAAATGCCAGAAGTCCAGTTTCAGCATGATTCAGGTGGAGCCCTTCCTATTAGAACAGCTCCCTCCTTCCCTAGTACTGGTGCCAATGTCCTATGAATTTGAGCCCATTTCTTCCACAGCAATCTTTGAGCCACACGTTTACCTCTTTAATCTCAGTTTGTGGCAGTTTGTTTGTGGCTCAGGTAGTAATCCGGAGGTTAATAACATTTTAAATTTAGGCCCTGGCTGTTCATATTCCCTCTGGAGAATCTCTTTCCTCTTTCTACCTAAATCATTGGTACCTACGTTGACCATGGCAACTGGATCTTTCCCATCCCACTCCAGGTTCCTCTGCAGCCCAGATGAAATTTCCTGAACCTGGTCACCAAGCAGGCAACACAGCCTTCAGGACTCTCGATCCTGGCCGCAAAGAACAGTGTCTATTCCCCTAACTATACTTTCCTAATTACAATTCCATTTCTCTTTTCTCCCCCCTCTCTTGATGCCTCCTTATATTGGTTTTCTCATCCTCCCGGGAGAAAGTGAGGACTGCAGATGCTGGAGATCAGAGCTGAAAATGTGTTGCTGGAAAAGCGCAGCAGGTCAGGCAGCATCCAAGGAACAGGAGAATCAAAGTTTCAGGCATTCCTGAAGAAGGGCTTATGCCCGAAACGTCGATTCTCCTGTTCCTTGGATGCTGCCTGACCTGCTGCGCTTTTCCAGCAACACAGTTTCTCATCCTCCCTACTGCCCCACTCAATTCCACACAAGGGAGCAAAAATCTCAAACCTGTTAGACAGGTTCAGGGCCTGAGGCTCCTTCAGCACTATCTTTTGGATCCCTTGACCCGATTCACCCATAGTCACACCTTCCAATCCCTGACCACTGACCAAATTTTATGTAGTTAATTTAAGGGGTGTGACTGCCTTGAAAAACAGCATCCAGGTAACTGTCCCCCTCCTTGAAGTGTTGAAGTGTTCAAAATTCAGATCCAGTTCATCAATTCTGAGCCAGAGCTAAGAACCAACATTTGTTACAGATGATGTCAGTATGAGCCACAATAGAGTCCGCCAGCTCCCACATCATTTAGATTTAGGTTAGATTACAGTGTGGAAACAAGCCTTCGGCCCAACAAGTCCACACCGACCCATCGAAGCGAAACCCACCCATACCCCTACATTTACCCCTTACCTAACACGACAGGCAATTTAGTATGGCCAATTCACCTGACCCTGCACATCTTTGGATGGTGGGAGGAAGCCGGAGCACCCGGAGGAAACCCACGCAGACACGGGGAGAACGTGCAAACTCCACACAGTCAGTCGCCTGAGGCGGGAATTGAACCTGGGTCTCTGGCGCTGTGAGGCAGCAGTGCTTACCACTGTGCCACCGTGCCGCCCACATCATGCAGTTATAACACATCGCCCGGCCCGTCATCTCGATTGCAATTACTTAATTCTTAATTTGGTTTTAAAAAAATTTAGTTCAAGTCTTTTCGTTTGTAGCTTGTAAATGTTTTCACTATTTACCTTCAACCTGAAAGTAACCTATAGTAGATATTCAAATTAGTAGTGATCACCAACCAATGAACTTACCTGTGACATCACTCTTTTGTGCTGGGGCTGATCTTGGGCTTCAATTTAGCCTTTTCAAAAGAAAATGTACAAACTTTGAGCCAAAAGAAAGCACTTCTTCCCCTCTGCACCAGATAATCCAAATTCCCTGAACTATATACTCACACAGGCTGTGACTTACTCTGGATGTAAGCTCCTCTTCCTGACTGTGTGAAGCTTACTGATGGTATGGATTGGTCTTCACAATGGAAAAGAAAAACACCAAAATGGCTATCAAGGTGGAGGACTGTGAAATATTGGAAGAAATTGACATAGAGAGAGAGGAGGGCCTATGGAGTTTAACAACATTAGACCTGGGAAAATATGCAGGCCCAGATGAAATGTATTTCAGGCTATTGAGGGAGGCTAGGAGGAAATATCAGGGCTCCTGACAGCAAATATCAAATCCTTCCTGGCCATTGGTGAGGGACCAGAAGATTGGAGGATTATTAATTTTGTCTATTATTTGAAAAGGGAGGATAGGTAAGACCAGGAAATTACAGACCAGTCAGCCTAACCTCAGTATTGAGAAGTATTCAAAAGTATTCTAAGGGACAAAAAGTATCTGCTGTTGAAGACACATGGATTAATCAGGGATGGTCATAATGGATTTGTTAACAAAAGGTCATGTTTGACAAATTTCATCAATTTTTTTTAAAGTGGTAATCAGGAGTGCTTATGAGAATAATGCATTTTATGTGATCTACATGGGTTTTAACAAGGCTTTAGCAAGGTTCCACATAGCATACTGGTCAAGAAAGTCAGAGTCATGGAATTCAATGCAAAGTGTCACATTGGGCTCAAAATTGACTAAGAGGAAGGAGTCAGTGTGTGGTAGTTGAGGGATGCTTCAGTGACTGGAAGTCTGTTCCCAATGCAGTTCTGCAAAGTTAGGGCACTTGCTGTTTGTTGTGCACCTGAAAGGTGTGCACTTAAATGTGGATGGTATGATCAAAAATTCCAGAGGTGACACAAAATTTGTCAGGAGGCAAATGGTGAGGAAGATAGCTAGAGACTGCATGAGGATGCCAATGGACTGTTTAAAGAAAAAAATTAGACAAGAGAAGCATGAGGGGGTGGAGTCGGGCTCAGGCAGACCCAAGGTTTTAGTTTTGTTTTCAGTTAAAGTTGGATTTGAAGCTGCTCAATGGAACTCCCTCTCCGTTGCAACTAGTAGTCTGAGTTATTTCTCTGCTGTTAGATTGTTTCTTTTGGTGTTTCTTTCTCCTGGAAAGGAGATAGCACTTGAGGCAATCTGTTTTGCTCATATGGCCTTTGCCAAGGATGTGTTCTGGGAAGTTGCTGCGTTGGAACAACTAATAAACAGTAGTTTAATAATACATTCTTTTATTTAAGCATTTCAACAGAGTTAAAGTTATGTCAATGCTTTTCTTTTTTGTTTGTATCTGAACCAAGGTGTGAGAATAAAGTGTGTTTTATTTAAAGCCTAGTTGTTTAATCAATCAAATCATGCCTGGAACACAACACTACAAGCATTTACAAGCATCCATTCTCTCTACCACTGTAGCAGCAGTACGTACTATCTACATGCTGTACCGCAGAAATTCACCAAAGTTTCTCAGACAGGATCTTCTAAACCCATGACCACTTTCATCCAGAGGACAAGGTCAGCAGATATATGGGAAAATCACCATCTTCAAATTCCCCTCCAAACTACTCTCCATTCTGACTTAGAATTCTATCCGCTGTCCTTCACTGTCACTGGGTGAAAATTCTGGCATTCCCTCCCTACGGGCATCTTAGATCAACCCATAGCAGGTGGACTGCAGCGGTCAAAAAGACAGCTCACTCCCTCCTTCTCAAGGGGGCAACTAGTGATGGGCAATAAATGCTGAGCCCAGCCAGCAATGCCTATGTTCCACGAATGAATTTTTAAAATCCATAATCACTATCTGACCACTTAATTCCCAACTGAGCTGCATTAATCTCACCTTCAGCTGTGACAAAAATGAGCTTTCCCAGCCGACTGGTAAATCAATGCAGGCAGACTGTTAATTAAAGTTGCGGCAGTTGTAGGGGTGGGGGGTCTCAATCTGCACTAACTTTTACACAATCCAGGGACTGGATAGGGTGCAGGGGAGTGCCCACTGACGGCCATTTCTGTCTTTGCATCTGACCTCCCTCTCTTTGTGAACCCATCCTCAGAACCTCCCATCCAGCCCCCACCTCCTAAAATATATTAATTTGACACCTCCAGTCCTCATTGCACTGCCAGCCACAGCCTCCAGTTTCTTGGTGCAAGGGTTCAATGAATGGTTGGCTTGCAAATCTCAGTGGGCAGGACTTTCACCCCTGGGAGCATTCAGTTCAGAGAAAGACCCCCAGCTGCCCTCTAAGCTGCCTGACTGAGGGAGATGCAGTGTGCTTTTTCCTGATGAGTCACCTGTCTTTTGAACAAATGAGCAAGACACCCAACAATGGGAAGGTGAGAGGTGAATTTGAACACAAGTTTGAGAATTTTACATTTGAGATGGAACAAAATTAGTGAATCCTAATTAGACTGAAAACCATGACCTTTAAATTTTGGAGATGAGAATGGCTGGGATGGAGGAAATGAATTTAAGGAGATAATAGTAAAGAAAAGTAACTGGGGTTTGCCTTTGCATTGCCTTACTATCTCAGATTAACTTCAGTTTTGGCAACTAAGTTATAAGCCTGGTGGTGCTTGAACAGGTAATGAATGGCCGACTCACTTCTGGGTGGGATAGTTTCTGAAACTGGAAATAAGGGACAAAAGATGGAGGCAGGAACAGGAATAAAGACCAGGGGTGAAAAGAGCCAGGCATCAGACATAAATGAGCAATTGAACAGATGGCAACCGCAGAATTAACATGGCAATTGGAAGCCCAGAGTCTGAACTGGATTTTTGTGACTGGAGAGAGCTGTGCTGGTGTGGACATAGAAGAAAGGGAAAAGGGACATATAACTGGTGAGGGATACAAGAAGGTAATGAGGGATAACCTTGTGTGTGATTGAGTCAATGGCACTAAGTAGCTACACATGTCTGTGAATATGGATGGCAGATCTGAAATGGTGAGAGTAGGCCCTGAAGGCATTAAGCAAGGAAAGAGAACATTCAACTTTCAATGCACTTAAGACAACTCCCAATTTCCATTCTCCTAACTTTAATACCTGTGTACTAACTCTTTGTGATTTGCGCACATGGATACCTGAACACTTGTGCTTCATCATCATGAAGAAAATTTCCTGATTTTCCTTCCTTGGTTCCAAAGTTGGTAACTTCATGCTTTTATATGAAAGTGAGGACTGCAGATGCTGAAGAGTCAGAGTCAAAAAGTATGGTGCTAGAAAAGCACAGCAGCTCAGGCATCATCCAAGGAGCAGGAGAATCGACGTTTCGGGCATAAGCTCTTTATTAGGAATGTGGCGGGGGGGGGGGGGGGGGCAAAACGGGGCTGAGAGATAAATAGGAGGGTGGGCCTGGTGGTGGGAAGAAGGTAGCTGGAAAGGTGATAGGTGGGGGGAATAGTGATATGGGAGATCTCCTGAGGTGATGAGGTTGGAGGGGAAGGTGGAGTAGATAGGTGATAAGGAAAACGGACAAGTCAGATAGTTAAAGAGGGTGGTGCCGAGTTGGAGGGTTAGTTCTGAAATAAGGTGGAGGGAGGGGAGACGTGAAAACTGGTGAAGTCGACATTGAAGTGATGTGGTTGGAGGATATCAAATTGCAAGATGAGGCGTACCTCTTCCAGGCACTGGGTGGCTTGGATTTGGTGGTGGAGGAGGTCCAGGACTTGCATGTCCTTGGCAGAGTGGGAGGGAGAGTTGAAGTGATCGGTCACAGGGCAGTGGGGTTGTTTGGTGCATATGTCCCAGAGATGGTGTCCTTTCTCCCCAGTGCAGAGGAGACCACATTGAGAGCAATGGACACAGTAGATGAAGTGCTGGATGTGCAGAAAAATCTCTGCCAATGTGGAGGAATCATTTGGGGTCTTGGATGAAGGTGAGTGGGGGAGGTGTGGGCGCAGGTTTTACATCTCTTGCGGTGGCAGGGGAAGGTGCCAGGTGTGAAGGGTGGGTTGGTGGGGATTCAGGCATCTCACAGACCATCAACAACCTCATCACCTCAGGGGATCACCCATCCACAGCCTCCAATCTCATAGTCCTGGAACACCACACTGCCCAGTTCTACTTCTGACCCAAAGTCCACAAACCTAACTGCGCTGGTCGACCCATCATCTCCGCCTGCTCCTACCCCACTGAAAGTACATCCTCATATCTCAACAGCATCCTGTCTCCCTTGTTCCAAGAACTCCCCACATACATTCAGGACACCACCCATGCCCTCTATCTGCTCCATGACTTTCGCTTCCCCGGCTCCCAATGCTTCATTTTCACCATGAACATCCAGTTACTGTGCACAATTATCGACCATGATGAAGGCCTCCAAGCCCTCTGGTTCTTCCTGTCATGCCAACCCTTCCACTGACACACTCATTCAATTGGCTGAATGGGTCCTGAACCTCAACAACTTCTCCTTCGAATCCTCCCACTTCCTTCAGATCAAATGGTTAGCCATGGGCACCCACATGGGCCCCCACTATACCTGCCTCTTTGTAGGATAAGTGGAGTCTGCAGTTACACCGGCACCATTCCCCACCTTTTCCTCTGCTACATTTTTGACTGTATCAGCACCACTTGGTGCTCCCACGAGGAGGTTGAACAGTTCATCAACATCACTAACACCTTCCACCCTGACCTCAAGTTCACCTGGACCATCTCGGCCACCTCCCTCCCCTACCTGGACCTCTCCATCTCCATTTCCGGTGACCGACTCAACACAGACATCTATTTCAAACCCACTGACTCCCACAGCTACCTGGACTACATCTCCTCCCAAGCACCCCTCCCATAAAAATGCAATCCCTTCCTCTCAATCCCTTTGCCTCCGTCGTATTTGCTCCCAGGAGGAACAATTCCACTCGAGGACATCCCAGATGGCCTTCTATTTCAAGGACCACAATTTCCCCTTCCATGTGATCAACAATGCCCTCCAATGCATCTCCTCCACTTCCCCCACTTCCGCCCATGAATCTCACTCCTCCAACCACAAGAAAGATAGAATCCCTCTGGTCCTCACCTTCCACCCCATCAACCTCCAAATACAAAGCATCATCCACCACCATTTCCGCCACCTGCAGTCAGACCCCACCAGCAGAGATATATTTCCCTCCCCAACCCTATCAGCATTCCTCAGAGACCATTCCCTCTGTGACTCCCTCATTAGCTCCACGCACACACACCCCAACCCCCACCATGCCACCCTCCACTCCTGGTACCTTCTCTTGGCTCTACAAGAGGTGTAAAACCTCCACTCACATCTTCCCCATCGCCTCCATTCAAGGTCCCAAGTATCCTTCCACATCAGCAGAGATTTTCCTGCACATCCAAACACTGTGTCCGTTGCTCTTGATGTGGTCTCCTCTACATTGGGAAGACAGGGCACCAACTCATGGAATGTTTCAGAGGACTTCTTTGGGACACACGCACTAAACAACCCCACTGCCCTGTGGCCTACGATTTCAACTCCCCCTCACACTTCCTCGAAGGATGTGCAAGTCCTGGGCCTCCTCCACTGCCAAATCAAAGCCACCCGCCAACTGGAGGAAGAATCTCCTGCCTTGGGCCCCTCCCACCGTGCAGCATCCATGTCGATTTCACCAGTTTCCTTATCTCCCACCTCATCCCAGATCCAACCCTGCAACTTGGCACCACCCTCTTGAACTGTTCTACCTCTCCATCTTCCTTTCCACCCTCCGCTCCAACCTATCACTATCACCGCCCACCTGCATTTACCTATCGCCTTCCCAGCTATCTTCCCCCCCCCCACCTCCTATTTATCTCTCAGCCCCTTTTCCATCCCCCCATTTCTGTTGAAGTTCTTATGCTCAAGATGTCGACTCTCCTGCTCTTTGGTTGCTGCCTGACCTACTGTGCTTTTCCAGCGCCGCACGTTTTGACTTCATGTTTCCAAAGATCACACATTATCTGTCAGTTTAGTGTTTGCTCATATGTTTAGTTCATGTTTTGCTTGGTCTGTAATTTTAAGAGTTATTTCTTGGCTTTGTTTTTTGGGCTACAGCCAATTCACAAAACTACTGAGTGCATCAAGTTGGCATGAGAGACAAACCATTTAAAAGAACACATACATTTTGGTTCTCTAGCGAAGAAAGGATGTAGCTGTTTTTCTCTGGATACAAATCTAATAATATTGAGCCAATTTATTAATAAATAAGAAAGCTCAGGGTTTAGATGCTGTACAGTATGGAAACAGGCCATTTGGCCCATCCACACCAACCCTCCAAAGAGTAACCTACCCATCCCCTTTATTTTACCCCTGATCAATGCATCTAACCTACACATCCCTGAACACTATGGGCAATTCAGCATGGCTAATTTAGCTAACCTGCACATCTTTGGATTGGAGGAGGAAACCCACACAGACACAGCAAGAACATGCAAACACTACACAGACAGTCACCCAAGGTTGGAATTGAACCCAGGCCCCTGGTGTTATGAGACAGCAGTGCTAACCACTGAGCCATTGTGATTGCTGTTATTTATCAAAGGATTTAGTGCATCAATGGCATGATTGATTGATTGCTCCCTGTTCAGAGGTTTTTTTGGAATGCCATTACAAATCAGAAATTTTCTTGGCATGTTTTTAGAATTAGAATTAGCTTCATTGTCACTTATATTCAAATGAGCACAGTGAAAAGTTACAAGTTGCCACTTATGCTTTATACAAAAATAACTGGGTACAGATTCTTAAGTATAAATTCTTTGGGGAAATAAAAATTGAAATATAAAGAAATAAAATATCCAGCATTACAGATCATAGGAATAAATTAGAAAAATAAATAAATAACAAGTTCAGAATAGCAGTCCTTCCAGACCAGTCCATGCTGGTACCTAGCCTCTTGTCCACATTGGCCTAACAGGTTTCACCTCAAGGCTTTCGAGATTGGGAGACTGCTATAGAATCATCTCAAGGCCGGAGGTCCACACTGAGGCCACACTGGGGTGACAGACCACCATTGGGTCACCAAAAGTATGTCATACTCGGCTGGGAGTCGACCATGCTGAAGGCCAGAGTCTGAGTACACGCTGAGGCCGGGAGTTCAGGACATTGCCAAGAAGAAAGAAGGAAAGCAAACACTAAAGAGCAAAAAAAGAGAACAGAAAAGTAGCAGATGAGCTCTGGCTGAGGAGTCCTCCTCTGCAGCTGGCTACTTTAGTTTGATGGTCGATAACTTGAATTTGATTCACTGAATCAGTTTCTGAAAGTGATGTTGGTACTCCATGCAGTGGCCAACAATATTATTTCACTGATGTATAATAAACAAATCGGGATGAGCGAAGCAACACAGCTTTTCTCGAAACGTCCCAGAGGTGATCAGACAATACAAAAATATTTCAGCAGATTTTACTCCTCTTTAAGATGGGGAAACATCTGTACCCCATGTGCAGTGGAGAGGGAACAGGACTGTCTTTCTCAACCTGCCCTGTCACCTTCAATGATTTGACACACACATAGTCGTAAATCTCACTGTATCTGCCCCCCTTTAGAATTGCTACGTTTACTTTCTATTCTTCCTTTTGAAATGTATTACATTGAGATTGTAATATCGTAATAAGCAAGTATTACCGCTGCTGTCTGTTGCTGTCATCCAGCCAAACTCACATCCATGTTTCCCCTTACCCCCTTTAATCTAGAGGCTTCAACTTTGTTGATAATTTGATTATGTGGAACTTTATCAAATGCCTTTTGGAAATCCATGTACACCCCATGTTATCCTCATCAGCTCTCTCAGATATCACATCGAAACATTTGATTTAGTTTAACATTACAGCTGACTTACATTAATTTGCATGTGGAGATTAATTAATATAAATTTTATCCCAGATTTTCATTTCTCCAAGCTTTTCCACCACCAAGGATAAACTTACTGACCAGGGTTTGTCTTCACAACTTTTTTACTTGGAACAAGGGTAGCATTTCTGATTCTCTCATTCCTTAGCACTGCTCTTGCATCTAAGGAGAATTGAAAGATCGTGCCCAATCCCTCAGCAATTTTTACTCTTATTTCCCTCTGAAATCCAGAATTTGGTTCTGATGACTTACAAACTTGAAGGACAGCCATCTTCTCCAGTATCTCCTCCATAAATTTTCAGACTGATCAGTATCTCACGACATTCTCTTCTCTGACATTACCAATATCTTCGACCTTGATAAAGACGGTGAGAAATATTCATTTAATATTTCAGCCATGACCTCTACCTGTATCCACAAGTCTACATTTTTACATTAATCAGCCCAGCTCCTCTAAACAGCACAACTAATATTTGGAGAACTTCCTGTTGCAAATCTGAATTTACAGCATGGTCATATTTTAGTGACACAAAGCCTACAGTGCCATCTAGTGGTTATCCTGACACAATATTTTAAGCTGTTCGTGAAATGCGGGACTGAAAACTTGTATAATAACACATTTTCTAAGCATAGTTTCACGATTTGATGTGGATGTACCTACTAGAGAAGGTGCAAATATTGACCTACTCTTGGGAAATAAGGTAGGGCAGGTGACTGAGATGTCAGTGGGAGAGCACTTTGGGGCCAGCGACCATAATTCTATTAGATTTAAAACAGTGATGGAAAAGGATAGACCAGGTCTAAAAGTTGAAATACTAAATTGGAGAAAGATCAATTTTGATGGTATTTGGCAAGAACTTTTGAAAGCTGATTGGTGGCAGATGTTCGCAGGTAAAGGGACAGTTGGAAAATGGGAAGCCTTCAGAAATGAGATAACAAGAATCCAGAGAAAGTATATTCCTGTCAGGGTGAAAGGAAAGGCTGGTAGGTATAGGGAATGCTGGATGACTAAAGAAATTGAGGGTTTGGCTATGAAAAAGAAGGAAGCATATGTCAGGTATAGACAGGATAGATCGAGTGAATCCTTAGAAGAGTATAAATAAAGTAGGAGTATACTTAAGAGGGAAATCCGGAGGGCAAAACGGGGACATGGGATAGCTTTGGCAAATGAAATTAAGGAGAATCCAAAGGGTTTTTACAAATGTATTAAGGACAAAAGGGTAACTAGGGAGAGAATATGGCCCCTCAAGATCAGCAGGGCGGCCTTTGTGTGGAGCCACAGAAAATGGGGGCGATAGTTAATGAATATTTTGCATCAGTATTTACTGTGGAAAAGGATATGGAAGATATCGACTGTAGGGAAATAGATGGTGACATCTTGCAAAATGTCCATATTACAGAGGAGGAAGTGCTGGATGTCTTGAAACGGGTAAAGGTGGATAAATCCCCAGGAACGGACCCGAGAACTCTCTGTGGGAAGCGAGAGAAGTGATTGCTGGGCCTCTTGCTGAGATATTTGTATCATCAATAGTCACAGGTGAGATGCCAGAAGACTGGAGGTTGGCAAACGTGGTGCCACTGTTTAAGAAGGGTGGTAAAGACAAGCCAGGGAATTATCGACCAGTGAGCCTGACCTCAGTGGTGGGCAAATTGTTGGAGGGAATCCTGAGGGACAGGATGTATATGTATTTGGAAAGGCAAGGACTGATTCGGGATAGTCAACATGGCTTTGTGCATGGGAAATCATGTCTCACAAACTTGATTAAGTTTTTTGAAGAAGTAACAAAGAATATTGATGAGGGCAGAGCAGTAGATGTGATCTATATGGACTTCAGTAAGGCATTCGACAAGGTTCCCCATGGGAGACTGATTAGCAAGGTTAGATCTCATGGAATACAGGGAGAACTAGCCATTTGGATACAGAACTGGCTCAAAGGTAGAAGACAGAGGGTAGTGGTGGAGGGTTGTTTTTCAGACTGGAGGCCTGTGACCAGTGGAGTGCCACAAGGATCGGTGCTGGGTCCTCTACTTTTTGTCATTTACATAAATGATTTGGATGCGAGCATAAGAGATACAGTTAGTAAATCTGCAGATGACATCAAAATTGGAGGTGTAGTGGACAGCAAAGAGGGTTACCTCAGATTACAACAGGATCTGGACCAGATGGGCCAATGAGCTGAGAAGTGGCAGATGGAGTTTAATTCAGATAAATGTGAGGTGCTGCATTTTGGGAAAGCAAATCTTAGCAGCACATATACACTTAATGGTAAGGTCCTAGGGAGTGTTGCTGAACAAAGAGACCTTGGAGTGCAGGTTCATAGTTCCTTGAAAGTGGAGTCGCAGGTAGATAGGATAGTGAAGAAGGCATTTGGTATGCTTTCCTTTATTGGTCAGAGTATTGAGTACAGGAGTTGGGAGGTCATGTTGCGGCTGTACAGGACATTGGTTAGGCCACTGTTGGAATATTGCATGAAATTCTGGTCTCCTTCCTATCAGAAAGTTGTTGTGAAATTTGAAAGGGTTCAGAAAAGATTTACAAGGATGTTGCCAGGGTTGGAGGATCTGAGCTACAGGGAGAGGCTGAACAGGCTGGGGCTGTTTTCCCTGGAGCGTTGGAGGCTGAGGGGTGACCTTATAGAGGTTAACAAAATTATGAGTGGCATGGATAGGATAAATTGGCAAAGTCTTTTCCCTGGGATCGGGGAGTCCAGAACTAGAGGGCATAGTTTTAGGGTGAGAGGGGAAAGATATAAAAGAGACCTAAGGGGCACCTTTTTCACACAGACGGTGGTATGTGTATGGAATGAGCTGCCAGAGGAAGTGGTAGAGGCTGGTAGAACATTTAAGAGGCATTTGGATGGGTATATGAATAGGAAGGGTTTGGAGGGATATGGGCCGGGTGCTGGCAGGTGAGACTAGATTGGGTTGGGCCGAAGCGTCTGTTTCCATGCTGTACCTCTCTATGACTCCTTTACATCTACTGGGAAATTTATTTTCTCATTTCTTTTATTATTCCCAATTATTCTGCTTTTTCAGAGATGATCTCTTGTTTCCTTCCTTTAATTGTGTATTTAGATTCACGGAAATGTCCAAAGTGATTGGAGAGTGAAGTGGACAATAGTGATATCACAGAAAATCTGTAAAGTCACTGGTTAGTAAGAATTGCAGTTAGGGAATGTCTTTAAATTGCTGTAAATGAGAACATTATATTTTATAGAAGTAACCAAACTTGGATTTAACTGAGAAACACCAGGAATGAGGGAGTCAGGATCGATAAAATGAAGTCATAAATATGCCAGAGAGCTGATGGACCAGCAATGTCACTGGAATAATGATCCAGAACATCTGAGAATGTGTGTTCAAATCTCACTCTCGGGGATGGTGGAATTTGAATCCAATAAAATATGGAATTAAAAGCTAGCCTAATGGTGACCATGTAACCTGTGCTGATTACTGTTTAAAACCATTCTAGTTCAGTAATGTCATTTAGGGGAGGAAATCTGCCATCCTTAATCTGGTCTGGCCTACATGTGATTGACTCTTAACTATTCTCTGAAATGGCACTTGGTATTCACTTAATGAAAGAGTATTTCGGGATGGATAAATAATTGCTAACCTTGCTATCAACGCTCACAACCCGTGAACAAATAAAAACAAGGAGTTTTCCAAAGTGAAGTTAACTTAAGGGAAATAATCAAGCAGAGCTGCTGTATCTTAAAATTGAGCGGAATATGTGGTCTGTAATATGTGGATAGTCCACGTACTGCACCAATGGCATAGACAACCACATGTGCAGAAAGTGCTGTCAGCTGCAGAAAGGTGAGCTCCGAGTTGAAGTAGCAGCTCAAGACATTGTTGCACATGTATGCGGCTGAGAGTCACGTTAATAACACTTTTCAAGGTAGTCACACTGAAGCTTAAGGGAGTGAAGGAGAATGGGTGGCCACCAGCAGTTCAAAAGAATCAGACAGGTCATAGAGTCACAGAATAATAGAGTCCTACAGCACGAAGACATGCCCAAACTGGTCCACCCATGCTAACCTCATTTCCCTGCTCTTGGCCTATATCCTTCTAATGTATGTCCAAATGTCTTTTAAATGTTATTAATGTACCTCAACCACTTCCATTGGCAGCTCATTCCATGTGCTTACCACCCCTTGTGTAAAAAAGTTGCCCCTTAGGTCCCCTTTTATTCTTTCCCCTCTATCCTAAAATGGATGTACTCTATTCCTCAATTCCCCACCTTGGGAAAAAGACTGAGTGCAACAACCCTATCCATGCCTCTCATGATCTTCTACACCTCTATAAGGTCCCCCTTCAGTCTCTTACGCTGTAAAGAAAAAGTCCTAACTTGTCTAACCTCTCCCTTAACTTAGACCCTTGAGTCTAGACAACATGCTTGCAAATTTCTTCTGCACTATTTCCAGTTTAATAACAGCCTTCCTATAGCAAGGCGACCAAAACTGAACACAAATACTCCAAGATAGTGCAGGAATCCCTTGGACATCCCACTCACAAACTGTTGGACCTGATTCTTGGAAACGAGTCAGTTAAGTGTCAGTAGGGGCATATTTAGGAGACAGTGATCATTGTAATGGGTTCAATGGCAAGAAGGAAGCTGGACTAACAGACTGCGATAAAAGCAGAGGAACAATAGCTGAATACTGAGTTCCATTTGAAAAGGAAATAATTTGAGTGCAGTCAAGGTGCATTCCATTAAAAGAGAAAAGGTGGGAAAACAAATCCAAAACTTTCTGTTTGAAATGGGAAATACAAACTAAAATAAAAAACTAGGAGTGTTTTTAATAGAGGTATCAGGTAGAAAATACAATTGTGAATTTAGAGAAATATTGAAGGTTCACAGGGAAGATAAGAAAGCATATTAGAAAAGTGAAAGTATATTACAAGAAAAAAAACTGAGAGCCAACATAAAGGGCAGTCCGCAGTTCTGCTGTAGGTCCCATTAACAGTGAAAAGGCGGTAAAAGAGGAATAAGGTTGATAGGGGCCAATATGTCATCCTAAACACATGAGGAGACGAGGAAGGCTGAGGTGTTAAATTAACACATTGCATATGTCTTTACAATGCAAGGAGGCCATTTGATCCATTGCGCCTGCACTGAGTTTATTATCGAGTGCCAATCTCCTGTCCTTTCTCCATGTCCCTGCACATCATTTCAATCCAAATAACCAGCCAGTGACCTCTTGACTATGTTAATTGAACCTGCCTCCATTACATTTCCAGGCAGGGTGTTCCATACTCTCACAATTCACTTTTTCAAAAAGTTGTTCTTACATCACTCTGCTTCATTTGTACTTCTCTTTTAAATCTATACCTTCTCGTTCTTGGTTCTGTTACAACGGAAAGAGTTTCTCCCTTCCTACTCTGTCCAGCCAGCTCATGATTTTGAAAACCTCAAGCAGCTCTCCTCTCAGTCTTCTCTTAAGGAAGCGCAGTCTCAACTCCTTCAATCCATCCTGATATCTGAAGTTCCTCATATCTGGAGCCATTGTAGTAAATCACTTCTGCATTCTCTCCAATAACATGAAACTTCCTATAATGTGGCACTCAAAGCTGTACACAGTAGTCCAGCTGAGGTCCAAAAAGTATCTTATACAAGGTCAACATCATCTCTTTGCATTCTATGCCCAGTTGATAAAGCAACAATACTGTTTGCTTTATTTATTGCTCATTCCAACAGTCCTGCCCATTTCAATAATCTGGACACATATACACCCAGGTCCCTCTGCTACTGCATGGCATTAGAATTGTACGCCTTACTTTATTCTGTCTTTCAGTGTTCTTCCTAACAAAATGTATAATTTCACGCTGTTGGATTTGGGCTGACAAGTGGCAGGTAACATTCATGCCACACAAATGTCAAGCAATGACCATTTCCAACAAAACAATCTAACAATTGCCTGTTGACATTCAATGGCATGACCATCATTGAATCCCCCACTGTTAACATCCTGGGGGTTACCATTGACCACAAACTCAACTGAACTAGTCACATAACACCGTGGCTACAAGAACAGGTCAGAGGTTAGAATCCTGTACGGTGTTAGTCACTTCCTGATTCCCCAAATCCCGTCCACCATCTCCAAGGCACGAGTCAAGGGCATGATGAATTATTCCCACTTGCCTGAATGGGTGCAGATCCAACAACACTCGAGGAGCTTGGCACCATCCAGGATAAAACAGCCTGCTTGATTAGTACCACATCCACAGGCATTCACTCCCACCAAATCTGATGCTCAGTAGCAGCAGCGTGTACCATCTACAAGATGTACTACAGAAATTCACCATGGCTCCTTAGATAGCACCTTCCAAACCCACAATCATGACTGAATGGAATGACAAGGGCAGTAGATTAATGGGAACACCACCACTTACGCATTCCCCTCCAAGCCACACATCATCCTGACTTGGAAATATATCACCATTCCTTCAGAGTTACTTGGTCACAATCCTAAACCTCCTTCCCTAGCTGGGGGTCTACCTACATCAAATTGATTGCAGCAATTCAAGAATACAGCTCACTACCACCTTCTCAAGAGCAATTAGGGATGGGCAATAAATTGGTTGGCCCAGCGAGTGAAGAGCAAATGAATTGAAAATGTGTTCATCATTCAGTCCATTGGACAGACAGCCAGGAAGACAATCAATCTGTTTGTAGCCACTTACCTGTCCATTCAATGTAATAATAATCCTAATAAGCATATAGCTGGATGTATAAGAGTGAGATGTATTTGTGTACAATAAACTTCCAGATATCTGTCTCAATAATAATCTGACACTCAGTGGAATATGATATGTATGTTAACAGATATAAAACCCACAATCACATTGCACCTATTTCCTCCTAATGTTACCTCATCAGAGAATTTTTGGAACTCATTTTCTCTTGTTCTCCTCTGCCTGACTGCGCACAGGATTGTATCTAAATCTGAATTCTAACATCTTCATTAAAGAACATTTAAAGGACCAATTTTGATTTAACACTGGGGGAAATCAGACAAGTCTCTCAAAGGTGAAATGGCTAAAATGAGACACAATTATATTCCACCAAGATTCAGCAGCATTAAACAAAGCAGAATAAATTCTGGGAAGTGGTTGGTGGGGTGCAGTGAAACCATAAACTGCCTCCTGGATGATGAAATATTCCCAGCAGATTAGCACAGAACTAACATACACATTGGATATTCCACACATTTTGGAGCAAAGAGCTGACTTCAACAATTGACTTGAGGTCAAAAAATTAAAGTCTTACTTTCATACCATCCTCTTGTGATCTCAGAACAATTCAAACTACTTTGCAGTTGGTTGAGTTTTCGTGAAGTCCAACCACTATTATAATGATAAAAATACAGCAGCTAATTTATACATAGTAAGATCCCACAAACAGAAAATTAATGGTGCACAGCTAATCTTTTTTTTGAGAAATTTTGATTATGAGATAAACATTGGCAAGGATGCCAACAATAAAAATGATTCACATTTATGTTGTATCTTTTATGATCACTGGCAGTCTGAAATTGTTTTACAGCCAATGAAGCAATTTTGAACTTTAATCATGTAGGAAGCCAGAGAGAAAGCTTACCCTCCAGCCTACTGCATGCTCAAAACATTGACTTCTGACCTTTTATAGCCATCTGCAAGGAGAGACAAGCCCCCAGTTTAGCACTCTTCTGAAAGATGGCACCTCCAATGTTACAGTATTCCCTCAGTATTGCAATGGATTGTTAACTTAGTTAATATATTCAGATCTTTGAGTTACAACCTGAGCTACAACCATCTGAATCAGACGTTTGATACATCCACTGAGCACTGGTGATTATTTAATTGCTTAACGTATTTTGATGATATTTGTACTTGATTGATTTTCTGTGTCAGCTCTTTTAAATTCAGCAGTGGGGTTGCACTTGGGTTGGAAGCACATGCAGTCAAATGGCTGAGGCCATTGTCCCCTTATATTTCGGAAGTAGGGGGATCAGTCTTGTGGTTAGACTCTTTCCAGAGGGAGAGTGAATGAAATCACTGATCCTGGCACACAATGGGGTCAGAGACTTTCTTTATATAAAAAAAACGTCACCACAGTGGCTGGCAGAGCTGCCTCTTCGCTTTGCTTTGCAAGTCTAGTTGCAGGGTTGTACATGTTTCTATTGTGTCTTCTTTTGGGAACCTCATTTGGCACACAAAGGAGTCATCCAACAAGTCCAGAAATGATCACCTGGCCTTTAGGTGAATACCAGCACTAGGTGACGTTTGAACAGAACACAAGGGGACAAACATATCTGTTTATGCTTCTCTGATCTTCCTCTTCCTTGTTCTCTAAGCCCTGCAATTAGAGAGGTGTATAGCTTGAATTGATATAGGGTAATGCACAGTTGGTGTTAGTAGTGGCCAAGTCAGATCCCCATCAGGAATGTAGCCTGACTCAGGCTTGCTGCAGTGCTCCAGGGAAGCTCAGTCCAAGCTGGAAGAACAGCACCACATTTTCTGTTTGGGGACTCTACAGCTTTCCTGACTCAATATCGAGTTCAATAACTTTAGGGGTTGAGCTCCCCTATGTCCTTACCCCAACCCACACAAACTGGGCCTTGTTATCAAATATTCTGCTTTAACACACAGCCCGTTGTTAGCCACTGACAGTCCCCATTAACAGCTATTCACCCTCCTCGCCAGGCCGTTATCAACTCCTTTGTCTGTCCAACTGTTCTTCTCCTTCTTTAGGCTCTATCCCCACTTAGTATTTACTCCTTACCCCCTCCCCTCACCCTGCATCTTGCACATAAACCGACATTTTCCTAGCTAGCATCAGTTCTGAGAAAGTGTCACTTGATCCGAATTTTCAATTCTGATTCCTTTCCACAGATGCTGCCAGACCTGCTGAGCTTTTCCAGCACTTTCAATTTTTGTCTTATAATTTTTTTTGTTCTTTGTTAACAAAGTGATCTTTTATAAAAACACAAATACACAATATTCCAGTGTTTCTTCTAACAACCAAAAAGAAATTTGTCAACTACAGAAATCAAAATAACCAAGGAAAAATCTCTTCCCTTTATAGCACAGATTCAAAGACTTTTTAAACTCGCTGTAGTAATAATTCAAATACTTTTTTGTAGATTGAACATTAACAACAGCGTAGATCTAGTATTATAACGTGCTGGTATAGGCATTCCAATTCCTTTCCAAGGCAGGGAGTGCTACCTTTCTCTTTTAGTACTTTGGGCTTGAAGTAATTAAAATTTCAATTCATCAAATGGAACTGTAAATACTTTTTAATAATTGTTTTTTTTCCAACTTTGCTTCATTCCAGTGCTATGCTGTTTCTGCCACAGCTTCCTTTTCTTTATTATAAACTTCAAAAGCTTAACTTTACTTCTTTTCCACCCACTGTAACACAACACATCATTGTGGAATTAATAATAATCTGTTGTTCTAATTTAATTTTATTACTATAGACTCCTTTTCTTCGGAATGATGCTTAGCACAAGTTATTTCACTGAAATGCTTCTCAGCACTTCAAAACTTAATACATGCAGCTCTCTCGAATGGCTTCCAGCACAGACTGATAAAGAAAATCAGAGTTGAGAGAGCTCTCCCCCAAGTTCTCTGGAGAGTTCCCTAGAAGCTCTGGGTAACTTCCGCTTGCTTGGAATCATTGGTTTTGTAGTTTTAGAAAGCTAATTGACAACTCCAATCTCAAATGTTTTCAGTAGAATTCCAAACACCTAAATTGCACTCAATAAAGCACATAAATCACACAGTTTAATCATATGGTCTTTCTAAAATAAAACAATAGGCCAACTTTTACTGCAACAAAAACAGAAATTGCTGTAGAAAGTCGGCAGGTCTGGCAGCGTCTTTGGAACAGAACACTGTTAACATTTTGAGTCTGGTTTCTCTTCATCAGAATTCAGAACGAAGTTCTAATGAAGAGACACTAGACTCAAATCGTTAACCCCGTTTCTGTCTCCACAGATGCTGCCAGACCTGCTGACTTTCTCCAGCAATTTCTATTTTTGTTTCACATCTCCAGCATCTGTCGGTCTTTGTTTTGCTTTAATACTTTTTATTGTACAATCACAGACCAGATATGGTAGAGTTGTAAAAATGGAAACAGCCAGAGCATTTGCATTAATGGGACAAAAAGCTTTCATTGTGGTTATTACCCTGTTGTAGCTGGTAAATTTGATACATTGAAATCAACTTTCGTAAGCTGATGAGACACCCAGAAATAACATGAGTTGTACTTTTAATCACAAGGATCAGGAGTGCAGCTTGATTGGCTGCTGGGCTCTCAGTTGGATGGGATAAACTCCAGAGGAGCGCCACTGCTGGATAACTTGGTGAGCCACAGCTGAATTAGTGGTAGTAGTGTTGGGAGTTCAGTGGGACAGGGGTCAGATGCATCATCCTGGCAGAGACACTCTCACCCTCAAGGAAAGTGGAGTGGAGTGGAGTGGTATTGAGTGGAGTGGCATGTAGTGGTGTGGAATCGAGTGGAGTGTAGTGTAGTGGAGTCGAGTGTAGTGCAGTGGAGTGGAGTAGAGAGGAATGTAGAGGAGCGTAGTGGAGTGTAGCATAGTAGAGTGTAGTGGAGTTGAGTGTAGTGGAGTGTAGTGGAGTGGAGTGGAGTGGAGTGGAGTTGAGTTGAGTGAGTGGAGTGTAGTGGAGTGTAGTGGAGTGGAGTGTAGTGGAGTGCAGTGGACTAGAATGGAGTTGAGTTGAGTGGAGTGGAATGGAGTGGAGTGGAGTGTAGTGGAGTTGAGTGGAGTGTAGTGGACTGGAGTGGAGTTGAGTTGAGTGTAGTGGTGTGGAGTTGAGTGGAGTAGAGTGTAGTGGAGTGGAGTGTAGTGGAGTTGAGTGTAGTGGAGTTGAATGGAGTGGAGTGTAGTGGACTGGAGTGTGGTGGACGGAGTGGAGTGGAATGGAGTTGAGTTAACTTGAGTTGAGTGTAGTGGAGTGGAGTAGATTGTAGTGGAGTGGAGTTGAGTTGGGTTGAGTGTAGTTGAGTTGAGTTGAGTGGAGTGGAGTGGAGTGGTGTTGAGTTGAGTCGAGTGGAGTGGAGTGGAGTGCAGTGCAGTGCAGTGTAGTGTAGTGGAGTGGAGTGGAGTGGAGTCTAGTGGAGTGGAGTGGATTGGAGTGGAGTGGAGTGGAGTTGTGTTGAGTGGAGTGGAGTGGAGTGGAGTGGAGTGGAGTTGATGTGAGTTGAGTGCAGTGGAGTGGAGTGGAGTGGAGTGGAGTGAGCTGAGCGGAGCTGAGTTGAGTTGAGTGGAGTGGAGTGGAGTGGAGTGGAGTGGAGTGTAGTGGAGTGGAGTGGAGTGGAGTTGAGTTGAGTGTGTGGAGTGGAGTGTAGTGGAGTGGAGTGTAGTGGAGTTGAGTGGAGTGGAGTGGAGTGGACTGGAGTGGAGTTGAGTTGAGTTGAGTGTAGTGGTGTGGAGTGGAGTGGAGTAGAGTGTAGTGGAGTGGAGTGTAGTGGAGTTGAGTGTAGTGGAGTTGAATGGAGTGGAGTGTAGTGGACTGGAGTGTGGTGGACAGGAGTGGAGTGGAATGGAGTTGAGTTAACTTGAGTTGAGTGTAGTGGAGTGGAGTGGAGTTGAGTAGATTGTAGTGGAGTGGAGTTGAGTTGAGTTGGGTTGAGTGTAGTTGAGTTGAGTGGAGTGGAGTGGAGTGGTGTTGAGTTGAGTCGAGTGGAGTGGAGTGCAGTGCAGTGCAGTATAGTGGGGTGGAGTGGAGTGGAGTCTAGTGGAGTGGAGTGGAGTGGAGTGGAGTGGAGTGGAGTGCAGTGTAGTGTAGTAGAGTTGAGTGGAGTGGAATCTAGTGGAGTGGAGTTGAGTTGTGTTGAGTGGAGTGGAGTGGAGTGGAGTGGAGTGGAGTGGAGTTGATGTGAGTTGAGTGCAGTGGAGTGGAGTGGAGTGGAGTGAGCTGAGCGGAGCTGAGTTGAGTTGAGTGGAGTGGAGTGGAGTGGAGTGGAGTGGAGTGGTGTGGAGTGGATGAGTGGAGTGGAGTGGAGTAGAGTGAGCGGAGTGGAGTTCAGTTGAGTTGAGTTAATTGGAGTGGAGTGTAGTGGAGTGGATGAGTGGATTGGAGTGGAGTAGAGTGAGCGGAGCGGAGTTGAGTTGAGTTGAGTTGAGTGGAGTGGAGTGGAGTGGACTGGAGTGTGGTGGACAGGAGTGGAGTGGAATGGAGTTGAGTTAACTTGAGTTGAGTGTAGTGGAGTGGAGTGGAGTTGATGTGAGTTGAGTTGAGTGCAGTAGAGTGGAGTGGAGTGGAGTGGAGTGGAGTGGAGTGGAGTGGAGTGGAGTGAGCTGAGCTGAGCGGAGCGGAGCGGAGTTGCGTTGAGTTGAGTTGAGTGGAGTGGAGTGGAGTGGAGTGGAGTGGAGTGTATTGGACTGGAGTGTGGTGGACTGGAGTGGAGTGGAGTGGAATGGAGTTGAGTTAAGTTGAGTTGAGTGTAGTGGAGTGTAGTGGAGTGGAGTGTGGTGGACAGGAGTGGAGTGGAATGGAGTTGAGTTAACTTGAGTTGAGTGTAGTGGAGTGGAGTGGAGTAGATTGTAGCGGAGTGGAGTTGAGTTGAGTTGAGTGGAGTGGAGTGGAGTGGAGTTGAGTTGTGTTGAGTGGAGTGGAGTGGAGTGGAGTGGAGTAGAGCGGAGTGTAGTGGACTGGAGTGTGGTGGACTGGAGTGGAGTGGAATGGAGTTGAGTTAAGTTGAGTTGAGTGTAGTGGAGTGGAGTGGAGTAGATTGTAGCGGAGTGTAGTGGAGTGGAGTGTGGTGGACAGGAGTGGAGTGGAATGGAGTTGAGTTAACTTGAGTTGAGTGTAGTGGAGTGGAGTGGAGTGGAGTAGATTGTAGTGGAGTGGAGTTGAGTTGAGTTGGGTTGAGTGTAGTTGAGTTGAGTTGAGTGGAGTGGAGTGGAATGGTGTTGAGTTGAGTCGAGTGGAGTGGAGTGCAGTGCAGTGCAGTGTAGTGTAGTGGAGTGGAGCGGAGTGGAGTGGAGTGGAGTGGAGTGGAGTGGAGTGGAGTGGAGTGGAATGGAGTGCAGTGTAGTGTAGTAGAGTTGAGTGGAGTGGAATCTAGTCGAGTGGAGTTGAGTGGAGTGGAGTGGAGTGGAGTGGAGTGGAGTGGAGTGGAGTGGAGTGGAGTGGAGTTGATGTGTGTTGAGTGCAGTGGAGTGGAGTGGAGTGGAGTGAGCTGAGTGGAGCGGAGCTGAGTTGAGTTGAGTTGAGTGGAGTGGAGTGGAGTGGAGTGGAGTTGATGAGTGGAGTGGAGTGGAGTAGAGTGAGCGGAGTGGAGTTCAGTTGAGTTGAGTTGATTGGAGTGGAGTGGAGTGGAGTGGAGTGGAGTAGAGTGAGCGGAGCGAAGTTGAGTTGAGTTGAGTGGAGTGGTGTGGAGTCGAGTGGAGTGCAGTGTAGTGTAGTGTAGTGTAGTAGAGTGGAGTCTAGTGGAGTGGAGTTGAGTGGAGTGGAGTGGAGTGGAGTAGATGTGAGTTGAGTTGAGTGCAGTAGAGTGGAGTGGAGTGGAGTGGAGTGGAGTGAGCTGAGCTGAGCTGAGCGGAGCGGAGCGGAGTTGCGTTGAGTTGAGTTGAGTTGAGTGGAATGGAGTGGAGTAGAGTGGATGAGTGGAATGGAGTGGAGTGGAGTGGAGTGGAGTGGAGTTGATGTGAGTTGAGTTGAGTTGAGTGCAGTGGAGTTGAGTTGAGTTGAGTGGAGTTGAGTTGAGTGGAGTGGAGTGGAGTGGAGTGCAGTGTAGTGTAGTGTAGTAGGGTTGAGTCGAGTGGAATCTAGTGGAGTGGAGTTGAGTGGAGTGGAGTGGAGTGGAGTTGATGTGAGTTGAGTGGAGTGGAGTGGAGTGGAGTGGAGTGGAGTGGATGAGTGGAGTGGAGTGGAGTAGAGTGAGCGGAGTGGAGTTCAGTTGAGTTGAGTTGATTGGAGTGGAGTGGAGTGGATGAGTGGAGTGGAGGGGAGTGGAGTAGAGTGAGCGGAGCGGGGTTGAGTTGAGTTGAGTTGAGTTGAGTGGAGTGGAGTCGAGTCGAGTGGAGTGAAGTGGAGTGGAGTGCAATGTAGTGTAGTGCAGTGTAGTAGAGTGGAGTCTAGTGGAGTGGAGTTGAGTGGAGTGGAGTGGAGTGGAGTTGATGTGAGTTGAGTGGAGTGGAGTGAGCTGAGCTGAGCGGAGCGGAGCAGAGTTGCGTTGAGTTGAGTGGAGTGGAGTGGAGTAGAGTAGATGAGTGGAATGGAGTGGAGTGGAGTGAGCTGAGTGGAGTGGAGCTGAGCTGAGCGGAGTGGAGTGGAGTGGAGTGGAGTGGAGTGGAGTTGATGTGAGTTGAGTTGAGTGCAGTGGAGTTGAGTTGAGTGGAGTGGAGTGGAGTGGAGTGGAGTGAAGTGGAGTGGAGTGGAGTGGAGTGGAGTGAGCTGAGCGGAGCGGATCTGAGTGGCGTGGAGTGAAATGGAGTGGAGGAGTTGAGTGGAGTGGAGTTGAGTTGAGTTCAGTTGAGTTGAGTTGAGTGGTGTGGTGTGGAGTGGATGAGTGGAGTGAGCTGAGCGGAGCGGAGTTGCGTTGAGTTGAGTTGAGTTGAGTGGAATGGAGTGGAGTAGAGTGGATGAGTGGAATGGAGTGGAATGGAGTGGAGTGGAGTGAGCTGAGTGGAGTGGAGCTGAGCTGAGTGGAGTGGAGTGGAGTGGAGTGGAGTGGAGTTGATGTGAGTTGAGTTGAGTTGAGTGCAGTGGAGTTGAGTTGAGTTGAGTTGAGTTGAGTTGAGTGGAGTGGAGTGTAGTGTAGTGTAGTAGAGTTGAGTGGAGTGGAATCTAGTGGAGTGGAGTTGAGTGGAGTGGAGTGAAGTGGAGTGGAGTGGAGTTGATGTGAGTTGAGTGCAGTGGAGTGGAGTGGAGTGGAGTGAGCTGAGCGGAGCTGAGTTGAGTGGAGTGGAGTGAAGTGGAGTGGAGTGGAGTGGAGTGGATGAGTGGAGTGGAGTGGAGTAGAGTGAGCGGAGTGGAGTTCAGTTGAGTTGAGTTGATTGGAGTGGAGTGGAGTGGATGATTGGAGTGGAGTGGAGTAGAGTGAGCGGAGCGGAGTTGAGTTGAGTTGAGTTGAGTTGAGTGGAGTGGAGTGGAGTGGAGTGGAGTGGAGTGGAGTGGAGTGCAGTGTAGTGTAGTGTAGTGTAGTGTAGTAGAGTGGAGTCTAGTGGAGTGGAGTTGAGTGGAGTGGAGTGGAGTGGAGTTGATGTGAGTTGAGTTGAGTTGAGTGCAGTAGAGTGGAGTGGAGTGGAGTGGAGTGGAGTGGAGTGAGCTGAGCGGAGCGGAGCGGAGTTGCGTTGAGTTGAGTTGAGTGGAGTGGAGTGGAGTAGAGTAGATGAGTGGAATGGAGTGGAGTGGAGTGAGCTGAGTGGAGTGGAGCTGAGCTGAGCGGAGTGGAGTGGAGTGGAGTGGAGTGGAGTGGAGTGGAGTGGAGTTGATGTGAGTTGAGTTGAGTGGAGTGGAGTGGAGTGGAGTGGAGTGAAGTGGAGTGGAGTGGAGTGAGCTGAGCGGAGCGGATCTGAGTGGCGTGGAGTGAAATGGAGTGGAGGAGTTGAGTGGAGTGGAGTTGAGTTGAGTTCAGTTGAGTTGAGTTGAGTGGTGTGGTGTGGAGTGGATGAGTGGAGTGAGCTGAGCGGAGCGGAGCGGAAGAGTGGAGTTGAGTTGAGTTGAGTGGTGTGGTGTGGAGTGGATGAGTGGAGTGAGCTGAGCGGAGCGGAGCGGAAGAGTGGAGTGGAGTTGAGTTGAGTTGAGTGGAGTGGAGTGGAGTGGAGTGGAGTGGAGTGGTTGAGTGGAGTAGAGTGAGCGGAGTGGAGTTCAGTTGAGTTGAGTTGATTGGAGTGGATAGGAGTGGAGTGGAGTGGATGAGTGGAGTGGAGTGGAGTGGAGTGGAGTTGAGTTGAGTTGAGTTGAGTTGAGTTGAGTTGAGTTGAGTGGAGTGGAGTGGAGTCGAGTGGAGTGGAGTGGAATGCAGTGTAATGTGGTGTAGTGTAGTAGAGTGGAGTCATGTGGAGTGGAGTTGAGTGGAGTGGAGTGGAGTGGAGTTGATGTGAGTTGAGTTGAGTTGAGTGCAGTAGAGTGGAGTGGAGTGGAGTGGAGTGGAGTGAGCTGAGCTGAGCGGAGTTGCGTTGAGTTGAGTTGAGTTGAGTGGAGTAGAGTGGATGAGTGGATTGGTGTGGAGTGGAGTGGAGTGGAGTGGAGTAGAGTGAGCGGAGCGGAGTTGAGTTGATTTGAGTTGAGTTGAGTGGTGTGGTGTGGAGTGGATGAGTGGAGTGAGCTGAGCGGAGCGGAAGAGTGGAGTGGAGTTGAGTTGAGTGGAGTGGAGTGGAGTGGAGTGGAGTGGAGTGGTTGAGTGGAGTGGAGTAGAGTGAGCGGAGTGGAGTTCAGTTGAGTTGAGTTGATTGGAGTGGATAGGAGTGGAGTGGAGTGGATGAGTGGAGTGGAGTTGAGTTGAGTTGATGTGAGTTGAGTTGAGTTGAGTTGAGTTGAGTTGAGTTGAGTTGAGTTGAGTTGAGTGGAGTGGAGTGGAGTCGAGTGGAGTGGAGTGGAATGCAGTGTAATGTGGTGTAGTGTAGTAGAGTGGAGTCCAGTGGAGTGGAGTTGAGTGGAGTGGAGTGGAGTGGAGTTGATGTGAGTTGAGTTGAGTTGAGTGCAGTAGAGTGGAGTGGAGTGGAGTGGAGTGAGCTGAGCTGAGCGGAATTGCATTGAGTTGAGTTGAGTTGAGTGGAGTGGAGTGGAGTAGAGTGGAGTGGAGTGAGCTGCGTGGAGTGGAGCTGAGCTGAGCGGAGTGGAGTGGAGTGGAGTTGATGTGAGTTGAGTTGAGTTGAGTGCAGTAGAGTGGAGTGGAGTTGAGTGGAGTGGAGTGGAGTGGAGTGGAGTGGAGTGGAGTGGAGTGAGCTGAGCGGAGCGGATCTGAGTGGCGTGGAGTGAAATGGAGTGGAGGAGTTGAGTGGAGTGGAGTTGAGTTGAGTTGAGTTGAGTGGTGTGGTGTGGAGTGGATGAGTGGAGTGAGCTGAGCGGAGCGGAGCGGATGAGTGGAGTTGAGTTGAGTTGAGTGGAGTGGAGTGGAGTGGAGTGGAGTGGAGTGGAGTGGAGTTGAGTTGAGTTGAGTGGAGTGGAGTGGAGTGAGCTGAGCGGTGCGGAGCAGAGTAGAGTAGAGTAGAGTGGCGTGGAGTGCAGTGGAGTGGAGTGGAGTGGAGTGGAGTGGAGTGGAGTGGAGTTGCATTGAGTGGAGTTGAGTTGAGTGGAGTAGAGTGAGCGGAGCAGAGTTGAGTTGAGTTGAGTGGAGTGGAGTCGAGTGGAGTGGAGTGGAGTGCAGTGTAGTGTAGTGTAGTGTAGTAGAGTGGAGTCTAGTGGAGTGGAGTGGAGTGGAGTGGAGTGGAGTGGAGTGGAGTGAGCTGAGCTGAGCGGAGCGGAGCGGAGTTGCGTTGAGTTGAGTTGAGTTGAGTTGAGTTGAGTGGAGTGGAGTGGAGTAGAGTAGATGAGTGGAATGGAGTGGAGTGGAGTGAGCTGAGTGGAGTGGAGCTGAGCTGAGTGGAGTGGAGTGGAGTGGAGTGGAATGGAGTTGATGTGAGTTGAGTTGAGTTGAGTGCAGTGGAGTTGAGTTGAGTTGAGTTGAGTGGAGTGGAGTGGAGTGGAGTAAGCTGAGCGGAGCGGATCTGAGTGGCGTGGAGTGAAATGGAGTGGAGGAGTTGAGTGGAGTGGAGTTGAGTTGAGTTCAGGTGAGTTGAGTTGAGTGGTGTGGTGTGGAGTGAGCTGAGCGGAGCGGAGCGGAAGAGTGGAGTTGAGTTGAGTTGAGTTGAGTGGAGTGGAGTGGAGTGGAGTGGTTGAGTGGAGTGGAGTGGAGTGGAGTGGAGTGGAGTTGAGTTGAGTTGAGTTGAGTTGAGTTGAGTGGAGTGGAGTCGAGTGGAGTGGAGTGGAGTGCAGTGTAATGTGGTGTAGTGTAGTAGAGTGGAGTCTAGTGGAGTGGAGTTGAGTGGAGTGGAGTGGAGTGGAGTTGATGTGAGTTGAGTTGAGTTGAGTGCAGTAGAGTGGAGTGGAGTGGAGTGGAGTGAGCTGAGCTGAGCGGAGTTGCGTTGAGTTGAGTTGAGTTGAGTGGAGTGGAGTGGAGTGGAGTGGAGTGGAGTGAGCTGAGCGGAGCGGATCTGAGTGGCGTGGAGTGAAATGGAGTGGAGGAGTTGAGTGGAGTGGAGTTGAGTTGAGTTGAGTTGAGTGGTGTGGTGTGGAGTGGATGAGTGGAGTGAGCTGAGCGGAGCGGAGCGGATGAGTGGAGTTGAGTTGAGTGGAGTGGAGTGGAGTGGAGTGGAGTGGAGTGGAGTTGAGTTGAGTTGAGTTGAGTGGAGTGGAGTGGAGTGAGCTGAGCGGTGCGGAGCAGAGTAGAGTAGAGTAGAGTGGCGTGGAGTGCAGTGGAGTGGAGTGGAGTGGAGTGGAGTGGAGTGGAGTGGAGTTGCATTGAGTGAAGTTGAGTTGAGTGGAGTAGAGTGAGCGGAGCAGAGTTGAGTTGAGTTGAGTGGAGTGGAGTCGAGTGGAGTGGAGTGGAGTGGAGTGGAGTGCAGTGTAGTGTAGTGTAGTGTAGTAGAGTGGAGTCTAGTGGAGTGGAGTGGAGTGGAGTGGAGTGGAGTGGAGTGAGCTGAGCTGAGCGGAGCGGAGCGGAGTTGCGTTGAGTTGAGTTGAGTTGAGTTGAGTTGAGTGGAGTGGAGTGGAGTAGAGTAGATGAGTGGAATGGAGTGGAGTGGAGTGAGCTGAGTGGAGTGGAGCTGAGCTGAGTGGAGTGGAGTGGAGTGGAGTGGAATGGAGTTGATGTGAGTTGAGTTGAGTTGAGTGCAGTGGAGTTGAGTTGAGTTGAGTTGAGTGGAGTGGAGTGGAGTGGAGTAAGCTGAGCGGAGCGGATCTGAGTGGCGTGGAGTGAAATGGAGTGGAGGAGTTGAGTGGAGTGGAGTTGAGTTGAGTTCAGTTGAGTTGAGTTGAGTGGTGTGGTGTGGAGTGAGCTGAGCGGAGCGGAGCGGAAGAGTGGAGTTGAGTTGAGTTGAGTTGAGTTGAGTGGAGTGGAGTGGAGTGGAGTGGTTGAGTGGAGTGGAGTGGAGTGGAGTGGAGTGGAGTGGAGTTGAGTTGAGTTGAGTTGAGTTGAGTTGAGTGGAGTGGAGTCGAGTGGAGTGGAGTGGAGTGCAGTGTAATGTGGTGTAGTGTAGTAGAGTGGAGTCTAGTGGAGTGGAGTTGAGTGGAGTGGAGTGGAGTGGAGTTGATGTGAGTTGAGTTGAGTTGAGTGCAGTAGAGTGGAGTGGAGTGGAGTGGAGTGAGCTGAGCTGAGCGGAGTTGCGTTGAGTTGAGTTGAGTTGAGTGGAGTGGAGTGGAGTAGAGTGGATGAGTGGAATGGAGTGGAGTGGAGTGGAGTGGAGTGAGCTGAGTGGAGTGGAGCTGAGCTGAGCGGAGTGGAGTTGATGTGAGTTGAGTTGAGTTGAGTGCAGTAGAGTGGAGTTGAGTTGAGTTGAGTTGAGTGGAGTGGAGTGGAGTGGAGTGGAGTGAGCTGAGCGGAGCGGATCTGAGTGGCGTGGAGTGAAATGGAGTGGAGGAGTTGAGTGGAGTGGAGTTGAGTTGAGTTGAGTTGAGTGGTGTGGTGTGGAGTGGATGAGTGGAGTGAGCTGAGCGGAGCGGAGCGGATGAGTGGAGTGGAGTTGAGTTGAGTTGAGTTGAGTTGAGTGGAGTGGAGTGGAGTGAGCTGAGCGGTGCGGAGCAGAGCAGAGTAGAGTACAGTAGAGTAGAGTGGGGTGGAGTGGAGTGGAGTGAGCTGAGCGGTGCGGAGCAGAGCAGAGTAGAGTAGAGTAGAGTAGAGTGGCGTGGAGTGGAGTGGAGTGGAGTGGATGATTGGAGTGGAGTGGAGTTGCATTGAGTGGAGTGGAGTTGAGTTGAGTTGAGTTGAGTTGAGTGGAGTGGAGTTGAGTGGAGTGGAGTGGAGTGGAGTGGAATGCAGTGTAGTGTAGTGTAGTGTAGTAGAGTGGTGTCTAGTGGAGTGGAGTTGAGTGGAGTGGAGTGGAGTGGAGTTGATGTGAGTTGAGTTGAGTTGAGTGCAGTAGAGTGGAGTGGAGTGGAGTGAGCTGAGCTGAGCGGAGCGGAGCGGAGTTGCGTTGAGTTGAGTTGAGTTGAGTGGAGTGGAGTAGAGTAGTTGAGTGGAGTGGAGTGGAGTGGAGTGAGCTGAGTGGAGTGGATCTGAGCTGAGCGGAGTGGAGTGGAGTGGAGTGGAGTGGAGTGGAGTGGAGTGGAGTGGAGTTGATGTGAGTTGAGTTGAGTTGAGTGCAGTGGAGTTGAGATGAGTTGAGTTGAGTGGAGTGGAGTGGAGTGGAGTGGAGTGAAGTAGAGTGGAGTGGAGTGAGCTGAGCGGAGCGGATCTGAGTGGCGTGGAGTGAAATGGAGTGGAGGAGTTGAGTGGAGTGGAGTTGAGTTCAGTTGAGTTGAGTTGAGTGGTGTGGTGTGGAGTGGATGAGTGGAGTGAGCTGAGCGGAGCGGAGCGGAAGAGTGGAGTGGAGTTGAGTTGAGTTGAGTGGAGTGGAGTGGAGTGGAGTGGAGTGGAGTGGAGTGGAGTGGTTGAGTGGAGTGGAGTAGAGTGAGCGGAGTGGAGTTCAGTTGAGTTGAGTTGATTGGAGTGGAATGGAGTGGAGTGGAGTGGAGTGGATGAGTGGAGTGGAGTGGAGTGGAGTTGAGTTGAGTTGAGTTGAGTTGAGTTGAGTGGAGTGGAGTGGAGTGGAGTGGAGTGGAGTCGAGTGGAGTGGAGTGGAATGCAGTGTAATGTGGTGTAGTGTAGTAGAGTGGAGTCTAGTGGAGTGGAGTTGAGTGGAGTGGAGTTGATGTGAGTTGAGTTGAGTTGAGTGCAGTAGAGTGGAGTGGAGTGCAGTGGAGTGAGCTGAGCTGAGCGGAGTTGCGTTGAGTTGAGTTGAGTGGAGTGGAGTGGAGTAGAGTGGATGAGTGGAATGGGGTGGAGTGGAGTGGAGTGGAGTGAGCTGAGTGGAGTGGAGCTGAGCTGAGCGGAGTGGAGTGGAGTGGAGTGGAGTGGAGTGGAGTGGAATGGAGTTGATGTGAGTTGAGTTGAGTTGAGTGCAGTGGAGTTGAGTTGAGTTGAGTTGAGTGGAGTGGAGTGGAGTGGAGTGGAGTGAGCTGAGCGGAGCGGATCTGAGTGGCGTGGAGTGAAATGGAGTGGAGGAGTTGAGTGGAGTGGAGTTGAGTTGAGTTCAGTTGAGTTGAGTTGAGTGGTGTGGTGTGGAGTGGATGAGTGGAGTGAGCTGAGCGGAGCGGAGCGGAAGAGTGGAGTTGAGTTGAGTTGAGTTGAGTTGAGTGGAGTGGTGTGGAGTGGAGTGGAGTGGAGTGGAGTGGTTGAGTGGAGTGGAGTAGAGTGAGCGGAGTGGAGTTCAGTTGAGTTGAGTTGATTGGAGTGGATTGGAGTGGAGTGGAGTGGATGAGTGGAGTGGAGTGGAGTGGAGTTGAGTTGAGTTGAGTGGAGTGGAGTCGAGTGGAGTGGAGTGGAGTGCAGTGTAATGTGATGTAGTGTAGTAGAGTGGAGTCTAGTGGAGTGGAGTTGAGTGGAGTGGAGTGGAGTGGAGTTGATGTGAGTTGAGTTGAGTTGAGTGCAGTAGAGTGGAGTGGAGTGGAGTGGAGTGGAGTGGAGTGGAGTGAGCTGAGTGGAGTGGAGCTGAGCTGAGCGGAGTGGAGTGGAGTGGAGTTGATGTGAGTTGAGTTGAGTGCAGTAGAGTGGAGTTGAGTTGAGTTGAGTTGAGTTGAGTGGAGTGGAGTGGAGTGGAGTGGAGTGGAGTGAGCTGAGCGGAGCGGATCTGAGTGGCGTGGAGTGAAATGGAGTGGAGGAGTTGAGTGGAGTGGAGTTGAGTTGAGTTGAGTTGAGTGGTGTGGTGTGGAGTGGATGAGTGGAGTGAGCTGAGCGGAGCGGAGCGGATGAGTGGAGTGGAGTTGAGTTGAGTTGAGTGGAGTGGAGTGGAGTGGAGTGGAGTGGACTGGAGTGGAGTGGAGTGGAGTTGAGTTGAGTGGAGTGGAGTGGAGTGGAGTGAGCTGAGCGGTGCGGAGCAGAGTAGAGTAGAGTAGAGTAGAGTAGAGTGGCATGGAGTGGAGTGGAGTGGAGTGGAGTGGAGTGGAGTGGAGTTGCATTGAGAGGAGGGGAGTTGAGTTGAGTTGAGTTGAGTTGAGTTGAGTGGTGTGGAGTGGAGTGGAGTGGAGTGGAGTGGAGTGGAGTGGAGTGGAGTGAGCTGAGCGGAGCGGAGTGGATGAGTGGAGTGGAGTTGAGTTGAGTTGAGTTGAGTTGAGTTTAGTTGAGTTGAGTTGAGTGGAGTGGAGTTGAGTTGAGTTGAGTGGAGTGGAGTGGAGTGAAGCGGAGTAGAGTAGAGTAGAGTAGAGTAGAGTAGAGTAGAGTAGAGCAGAGTGGAGTGGAGTGGAGTTGCATTGAGTGGAGTTGAGTTGAGTTGAATTGAGTGGAGTGGAGTTGAGTTGCATTGAGTGGAGTGGAGTTGAATTGAGTTGAGTTGAGAGGAGTGGAGTTGAATTGCATTGAGTTCAGTGGAGTGGAGGGTAGTGGCCTGGAGTTGAGTTGAGTTGAGTGGAGTGGAGTACAGTTGAGTTGAGTTGAGTTTACTGTAGCGTAGTGGAGTGGAGTGGAGTGGAGTTGAGTTGCATTGAGTGGAGTGGAGTTGAGTTGAGTTGAGTTGAGTTGAGTTGAGTTGAGTTGAGTTGAGTGGAGTTGAATTGCATTGAGTTCAGTGGAGTGGAGTGTAGTGGACTGGAGTTGAGTTGAGTTGAGTGGAGTGGAGTGCAGTTGAGTTGAGTTTACTGTAGCGTAGTGGAGTGGAGTGGAGTGGAGTGGAGTTAAGTTGAGTTGAGTTGAGTTGAGTTGAGTTGAGTTTAGTGTAGTGGAGTGGAGTGGAGTGGATTTGAGTGGAGTGGAGCTGCGTTGAGTTGGGTTGAGTTGCGTGGAATGGAGTGTAGTTGAGTTGAGTTGAGTTTACTGTAGCGTAGTGGAGTGGAGTTGAGTGAAGTGGAGTGGAGTTAAGTTGAGTTGAGTTGAGTTTACTGTAGCGTAGTGGAGTGGAGTTGAGTGGAGTGGAGTGGAGTTAAGTTGAGTTGAGTTGAGTGGAGTGGAATGGAGTGGAGTTGAGTTGAATTGAGTGGAGTGGAGTGGAGGTGAGTTGAGTGGAGTGGAGTGGAGTGCAGTTGAGTTGAGTTTAGTGTAGCATAGTGGAGTTGAGTTGAGTTGAGTTTAGTGTAGCATAGTGGAGTTGAGTTGAGTTGAGTGTAGTTGAGTTGAGTGGAGCGGAGTGGAGTTAAGTTGAGTGGAGTGGAGTGGAGTGGAGTGGAGTGGAGTGGAGTGGAGTGGAGTGGAGTGGAGTTGAGTTGAGTTGAGTGGAGTGAAGTGGAGTGGAGTGGAGTTGAGTTGACTTGAGTGGACTGGAGTGGAGTGGAGTGGAGTGGAGTTGAGTTGAGTTGAGTTGACTTGACTTGAGTTGAATTGAGTGGAGTGGAGTTGAGTTGACTTGAGTGGAGTGGATTTGGAGTGGAGTGGAGGGGAGTTGAGTTGACTTGAGTGGAGTTGAGTTGAGTTGACTTGAGTGGAGTGGAGTGGAGTGGAGTGGAGTGGAGTGGAGTGGAGTGGAGTTGAGTTGAGTTGAGTTGAGTTGAGTTGAGTTGAGTGGAGTTGAGTTGACTTGAGTGGACTGGAGTGGAGTGGAGTTGAGTTGACTTGAGTGGAGTGGATTTGGAGTGGAGTGGAGGGGAGTTGAGTTGACTTGAGTGGAGTTGAGTTGAGTTGACTTGAGTGGAGTGGAGTGGAGTGGAGTTGAGTTGACTTGAGTGGAGTGGAGTGGAGTTGAGTTGAGTTGAGTTGACTTGAGTGGAGTGGAGTGGAGTTGAGTGGAGTGGAGTGGAGTTGAGTGGAGTGGAGTGGAGTGGAGTTGAGTTGACTTGAGTGGAGTGGAGTGGAGTTGAGTTGACTTGAGTGGAGTGGAGTGGAGTGGAGTGGAGTGGAGTGGAGTGGAGTTGAGTTGTGTTGAGTTGAGTTGACTTGAGTGGAGTGGAGTGGAGTGGAGTGGAGTGGAGTGGAGTGGAATGGAATGGAGTTGAGTTGACTTGAGTTGACTTGAGTGGAGTGGTGGAGTGGAGTGGAGTGGAGTGGAGTTGAGTTGAGTTGAGTTGAGTTGAGTTGAGTTGAGTGGAGTGCAGTTGAGTTTAGTGTAGCATAGTGGAGTGGAGTTTAGTTGAGTTGAGTGTAGTTGAGTTGAGTGGAGTTAAGTTGAGTTTAGTGGAGTGGAGTGGAGTTAAGTTGAGTTGAGTGGAGTGGAGTGGAGTGCAGTGGAGTTAAGTTGAGTGGAGTGGAGTGGAGTTAAGTTGAGTTGAGTGGAGTGGAGTTAAGTTGAGTTTAGTGGAGTGCAGGGAGTGGAGTGGACTGTAGTTGAGTTGAGTGGAGTGGACTGGAGTTGAGTTGAGTGTAGTGTAGTGGAGTGGAATGGAATAGAGTGTAGTGGAGTTGATTGGAGTGGAGTGTAGTTAAGTTGAGTTGTATTGGGTTGGGTTCAGTTGAGATGAGATGAGATGAGTTCAGTTCAGTTCCAATTGTTGGTAATGTTTGGGTTTTTTATATTGTGGCATGGAGGGAAGAAGGTTAACTTGGATGGTAAGGAGGGAGTAACCCTCCTGATCATGATGAATGTTTACAATATATTAGTTTTACTTTGAAATTTGGATTCTAAGTTAAAGGTAAATGTGTTTCTGTTTTAGTTTTGAGTTTTTCAAAATCAGTTTTAAAAGTTCAAGGAAGTAATTCAAAGAAAATATGCAAATTAGGCTTAATAGCTGAACTAGTAAAGCAGAGGCAATTGGAGGCATGCAGCCCTCTTGTAATATTTAAATTGTCAAGTCACCTCCTGAGAATGGACTGGAAACTTGCTCTGACCCTGAAGGGGGTGAATTTTTGTTCTCGGAAAGGAAAGATGCATAGAGCAGCATTAATTCTCACATTTTGTGATCAAGAGATCTTCTCCATGAGCAGAAAACTGTCTATTAGTACTTTTGGCCAATATGTCAACAGCAGAGTCATTGAGGGCATTTAAGCGACTGCTGGACATGCACATGGATAGCAGTGAGTTGAGGGGTGTGTACGTTAAGTTACTGTATTTTACTTTAGGATTAAATCTCAGCACAACATCGTGGGGCAAAGGGCCTGTTCTGTGCTGTACTTTTCTATGTTCTATGTTTTCAGATATGTCTCTGTTTTTAGCTGGCAGCAGATTACTCCCTGCATCCTTTCGTTCATTTTCCTATGTTGTCATGGGGGCATTCATTCTCCTCATAGAGTAAGATTGTGCTCAGACTTTAAAACAAAATAAACATTCTTTTCACCCTGGTATTGCAGTTCGATCCAGGCATTTGAAGCTTGATAATTATCTTTCTAATAACATGAATGCCCAGATGATCAGATCTATGCAGCTATTATTTGCCACGAGCAATGAGTTGAGACTGAGCTTCAGGTTACTGGTACACTGAACAGCTGAGAATATTCCCTTTTTTGCTGTAAAACCTTCTCTCTTTTAAAACCCCTTGTAAATGTTGGGCCTTTTATCCGATGGAATTGTCTTTAATGAGTCCAAGGTGCAAAAGATGGTGCTGGATAACTAATTCTCCAAATATATTTCTCATTTCATTTAAGTCCATTGTGATACAAATTCAAGAACCTTTCAATACAATAAGTCAACTGAATCATGTGTATTTTTTTTAACTAAGTCTGAGGCTTGTTGTTGTTGTTTTTTGGAGTGTTTCTCAAGACCTAACAGGTACTCTTATCAAATTCACCCCTTTAGCTACCTACATCACTCACACCTATGACCTCACTCACATCTGAGTTCATTCCCAATTTACCATGAACCATTACCAGAACAATCTGTCACTCGGCAGATATCCTAGAATTTCCTTGCATTATGCCATCTTTAAAAGCCTATTGTGCACCCAGACAAAAACTGTCAGTCCAGAGGGTCCTGGCCCTGGTGGACAGGTGGAAGTCAATGGGGGGCCCGCTTTGGAGGAAGGGTCCTGGATGTCCCGCTGCTCAAGGTGGGTGCACAGGGCGGACTTCCTTTTCCCCCAGGACTAGAAGTGGAAGCCATGACATTAGACCATGCCAGCCTAGTCCTTGGGGTTGCCACCTGGGTTTAAATTGTCTCAGCTGTGTGGAGGAGTGTCCAGACACTAGTTGATCAATCTTTCTCCCCCTCTGCCTACCCCCTGTAACTCTGCATGCCCTCCACACTAGTCTAGATTAGATAAATCAAAACATCGATTTTCCTGCTCCTTGGATGCTGCCTGACCTGCTGTGCTTTTCCAGCACCACTCTAATCTAGCCTCTGATCTCCAGCATCTGCAGTCTTCACTTTGGCCTATGCCCTCCACACTACCTACTCACTTGCTTGAGATGCTTCCACACCTGCACCAACAGTAATAGCCTTGCTCCCCACTTAGGTCTTCTGTGAAACCTCATTATGAGGAAAACAGTTGCCAATAAGACAGAAAGAGTCCAAACAGGTCTGTACTGCCCATCGTTGAGCTCCTGACTTCTTATCTGCAGAGAATGCTGACTCTGGCCAACCTGAATAAGGCCTGGATGGGTATTGTAGGCTGAATTACACAAAGACTCACATCATGTTCAGCCTAAAGTCTTTATTTTCACCTTCTTTTGTCTTGTTTATTAGAAATTGTTTATCTTTGGGGAGAGCAAATAGTTACTGCAACAGCAGTTAAATGAGATCTCACGCTGCACAGGAAGTACCAGAGAAATTCAGTTTTAAAGAGATACCAATTTCTTCCACAAGTTAGTTATTTGGTCTTAACAAATCCATGCTGACTTTTTCTTAGAAATGCACAATTATCCAAGTTACTGTTAAAAGTATCTCAAATGGCCATTTCTAACAGCTGGGAGAAAGTGATGACTGCAGATGCTGGAGATAAGAGTGGAGAGTGTGGTGCTGGAAAATCAGGAACAAAGAGCTTATGCTTGAAATGTCGATTCTCCTGCTCCTCGGATCCTGCCTGACCAGTTGTGCTTTTCCAGCACCACACTCTCATTTCTAATAGCTGTCCCATAAATGAATTAAACTGATTTGACAATGGTTATTGGATTTAATATTGCACCTCTTCTGACCAGTGAACCCACTTCTCCTTTGAACAACTTGTTATTACTTGTATTGTTACAACTGAGGTTTATAAGATGGTGTCACATTTTGAGAATGTCTTTTAGGTAAAATGAAAGAGGCCATGTGATCTGTTCTGATCTACTTAACAACCAGCTGGGGTGATTTGCATTTTATAATTAAAATGGGCGGGGTGGGGGGGACATATAGTTTTGATGGGCAGAAGGTGTAAGGTGTTTACAGCTGGAGACAATGGCAGCAGTCTGCACAATATCAGTGGATAAAGTGTGATGCATTGGAAGTCTTGATAAGTATTGAGGATGTAATTTTATAAACATTTGTGCTTTATAGTGTCCATTCATTTTCCCCAAGACGAGAGAGTTGAGATCGCAAGGATACTTAATCAGCATTTCTACCTGGATACAAGCTCCATCTGATTCACATCATCATGGAAGATGTGTTTTGAGAGTCTGAAATGATGGGCAGCTTGATTCTTGCTGTTCTTGATTCTGTGGTTCTGAGGCTCACCTGGTTTGCACTGGAGGAAGAATTTCCAGACCGCAGCCTCACTGAAAGATGTTTGAGATTAAATGTTCCCAGGCGAAGAAAGGTAAATAATGTAAATAAACTGTTAGCAGCTCAGGATCACTTTATACTGGTTGCAAGATGAATTGAACATTTATTTATGATACAGTATAACAAGTATTTTGTGAAGTGTGATTTAGTTCTTAAAGGAAAGGGCGTATATAATTCAAAATATGTTATCTGCATATGTGATGTTCATTGAATACTGTTTCTCATCCTTTCCTAAAGCAAAAGTCTTAAAATTTGACCTGTTGTTCTCCCTTGGTCTAAAAGCTGGAAATCTGAAATTCAGTTCAAATGGTGTTGGTCTCTACGAAGGTCACAACAAAAGGTTCCAAGAAGTCCATTCCTAACTTCTTGTTTGGGAAGTAGTGTGTTGTCTCAAGATTAAACTTTCTTAATTTAAAAGCTGTATTGTAGTTTACATAGTATATAAATGCTCCAATCTTCGGTGGATTTTATGGGATTGCACCACTTGATGGCACCACAGTAATACAAATTCACATAACTATTTAGAATGCTGATAATTAAGAAATTAACAAAACATAGCAAAGAATTTGCTGGAATGTGAGAGCTCAGTGTGCCTAATTAATTAGACATCTTCCCACACCCTTAAGCTCCAAACTGTTTGGCACTGTAAACTGATGATGGCACAGTGACATGGCGATTGAAGGTTTTATTGCCAAACCATCAGAGGCCACAATCTATCCCTGTAACTAATTACATTGAAGGATTGAGAAGGAAAACAGGAGCAATAAAATAGGAATAGCTCCAACTCTGTTTTAATTTAGCTCCCCTCCTACTCCCCTCCCCCTCACCTCATGGTTTGCCTTAACAGGCTTTGCATGTAAATCAATCAATTGGAAAACGTAAATGATTTGCTGATGGTAGCTAATAGATGGTGGTTTGGTGTTGGGGGAAATGAAGAACATTCAGTTGTGTATAAGAGCACTCCTGGGTGAAAAAGAACGAAGAAAAGCAGAAATTCCAGTCCAATCAGGAACACAGATTGGGTGGAATGGGGTGGGGAGTTAGGATTGGATTGAGTGAAAAAGAAGAGACAAAGGGATGCATTTTCCCTTGGGCTTCAGCACCAAATGAGATTCCCAGTCTGGAACAATTCAACACCAGGACAGAGATATTCGTGGAGGTAAGCTCCTCATTGATCACATTTAACTTGCCTTCCAATTAAGGCAGGGTCCTGAACACTGTGTGGCCAATCAAAGAGATTAGATTACTTACAGTGTGGAAACAGGCCCTTCGGCCCAACAAGTCCACACCGACCCGTAATCCACCCAGACCCATTCCCCTACACCTAACACTACGGGCAATTTAGCATGGCCAATTCACCTGACCTGCACATTTTTGGATTGTGGGAGGAAACCGGAGCACCCAGAGGAAACCCACGCAGACACGGGGAGAATGTGCAAACTCCACACAGAGTGTTGCCTGAGGCGGGAATTGAACCCGGGTCTCTGGCGCTGTGAGGCAGCAGTGCTAACCACCGTGCTACCATGCTGCCAGTAAAGAGCTCGTAACTCTGAAGCCTTGGCAACCCACCGGAAGGAGTAGTCCAGACTGAAGCAGGTTGGAGGTTGAGAGGGCAGTTCAATGAGGAAGGACAAGTTTGAAACAGAAGTACAAAGGGGCCAAGCAGGCAGGCCGCTTAGATTGAGGGCAGACCCTCTGAGTAGCTTGGTTAGTCCATGCAAACTGCCTCTGTCTTTCTCCTTGAAGTTACCTCTTTGGGGATCTTTGCTCTGGCAATATTCTCAGAAGGCACATCCTTGGAGCTGGCATGGAGCAGGAGACTACTGCTCTGTGGAGCAGGAGACTACTGCTCTGTGCAGCAGGTAGCTGATCCATTTTACCACCTTCCTCAGCACCTCCAGAGAGAGGATGATGTCACCAGAGATGTAGCAGACCCAGAGTAGGGACGGTCTAGGGAGAAGTGTCAAGAATGCGGATCAGATGCCCAGAGCTCCTGGTTGGCAGAATCCATATTGACAGCACACAAAGGCTTTAATCCATGAAAGCAGCACTATTAATTTAACACCAGTTTATTCTTCAATTCTAAACTTGCAAGAATTTTGTTCTGCTGGTACATTTACAAACTCCCTCCTTCTTCTTCTTTTGGGAATTTCTGTAGTAGAGGATTGAAATGGGGTGCATTGAAAGAATTTCAGTTAAACTTTGCCAGTGCCAAATGCTTCATACAATAGCATTTTTAAAAAAAATTCAAGTGTAAAAGTAAAGAAATACTTTGGGCACGTAGATTTTTGACAGTGCAGTGTGCATTCTGGTGACCTGAATTCACTCTGTTTCTCTCTCCAAAGATGTTGACTGACTTACTGAGTATTTCCCACCCATTATGTTCCAATGTAAATTGTCAGTGGGACCATTGGTTTTGCTGACCATTTTGTTCACTTCCATGTACACTTCCTGGGTGTTTGACAATGCTGAGCCATTGATTCTGTACCCGTGCAAAGTATCCTGGATGTTTGGTTTATAGTTCTATTGCACACAACCCCATGGCTCTGTGTGCTCCTTCTCCATCTTACCTAAGCTGAGTTTTTAGCAGAGTTTTTGCACCTCTGTAATCTTCCTGTCGATCAGGTGTCATCCCCACACTCCCCTCATCAAACTGAACTCCCTGGTGTTGCTTTCTGGGTGAGACACGCTTTCATGTCCACTTTTTTGCTTTAAAAGGGATGACTCAAAACTATTTGTTGAGTGTGTGCTTCTCTTGAGAGTACGCCAATCTTTTGGTATGGGTCACTGTGACTTTTCAGTCTTTTTTTGTGTCATTTAACCTTGTGTTTTATTTTGTGTACTCATAACAACAAGATATCTACTTTTCTGGCGAATTTGTTCAAAGCTATACGATATCTAAATGGTGAAAGCAAGTTTTTGGACTGAAAAGGAATTAGCTTTTAATTTTTTATTACTGCAGTTTCATAAGTCTTGCCTAGTTGGTACCATGTTACAAAAACTTCTCCTTGTCACTAGGAAACCTAGATTCAAATATTTCTTGCATATTTAGTAGCTTCTCTCATATTGCCTCTGATTCAACCTATGACTCATTGTAATCGAGATTCTAATGAACTTCTGTAAATACTACTAGTTTCTAATTTTTTTATTTGAAGTTGTTTCATTTATAACGGGTTGTCAGGTCACTTGTAAAAGCTGTTATACAAAGAAAGCAATTCATAATTCTGATTGTTTTGAGGAGATGGTTAATGCTCTTCATTTTTTTTGCTGTATGTAATAGAACAGCATTTGACTGCAGTGCACTCATGTATTTGGGAAACAGCTAAAATGTTGTTTTGAAAAGAGAAGTACAGGGAGTTTAAAACGTAGAAGACCATTTAATATTGGGCTCAACTCCGACCTTTACTTCTGTGATATGAATTCACCCACACATTGAGAATAAAATTGCCTAAAAACTAGAAGAGGATGCAGTTTGTTGTAAAAGCTGAGCAATGCATGCCTATACCTGCGTCATTGACTGCAATGTTATTTGCTTCGCAAGTGCTTGCATAATCAAAGATGGCTCTGGGGTTGGTAGATCATCTTGGCTGTCTCCTTCCCAAAGGCACTTCAGAACCTGGCTGAATAAAGCTATCACAGGGATTAAAGTCATCAAAATCTTTCTGCAGCTATGGAAAGGTGTCAACAATTGAACTTTTTTGAATTAAGTTTGAGTTGCCAATTTAAGTATTGCTAAGTTTTCTTCTTCTGTTACTGTCAGTCCTCCATGAAATAAATGTTAAAAGATCTCAATCCTGTTTCTAATGAGCATGGACCCATAATACAAAACTTCCAATGTCTTACAAGTTCTTACTCTGACTCGCACACATGACATCTCATGTTAGAAATGAAACTTGTAAAATAGTGCAATAGGTTTTACTAAGAGCGACAGTACTCGTGTTGCTATTCTCGGTGAGCAAAAAATAAAATTCTTTGTTTCAGATGTGAATTCTGGTCTGGCCTTCAGAAATGAAGGAAAATGAAGATGGGGTCAGTGGAGGACTCTGGAAAGACAGCCCTGACAACAAAGCCCAACTCCTTCACCCAATAACAACCCATCTAATACTGAAGTAGCCAAAGTTATTATTTTTATCAGCCTCTTCGGACAGAAAGGTATTCATGATGTAACTTCAGTCAAAGTAATTATGTTTGGTTATTCCAATGAGGTGACGTTGACTCTCAACCCCACTAATTTTTGTATGACCATTGTAGTGGGTTAAAAGTGTCAGACACTGAGGTACTAGCATGTAAGAGATGACCCACAGACTTTGGGCACCAGTGTGTTAACTGAGTTCTTTCGATCCATTTAAAAATTACTTTGTAAAAGGTCACAGTTATGAATTAGCTGTCATTGAACTGAAAATCCATTACTTCTCAGGGCTTTGGTGACACAAAGAAGAATGAAGTTTTTTTTAAAAGAAGTAAATCTGTATGGAATTGGAAACCACATAAATATACCACTGAGTTAGTTATGTTTAATATCAAGAAAGCATTGGTTTATGTGCAATTCTTCTGAATATCTGGAGTTATTTGTTGACTAGTTTTTGATGTTTTTGCAAGAGAATCATGACAGAGAAACTCCAAAAAATTATAGGGATTTGAGACTGTTCCAGCAAATATTGGATGATATGATCAGACAGTTGCCATAGGAACCAGAAATTATTAATCAGAGCTATCGCTATTCTTGGAACTGTTAGAAGCAAAAATGGTTGCCTGCTGGGATTTGTGTTTTAATGATAAATCCAGCATAACTATGCAATCAAATAAAGGCTGTCCAAATAACTGCTGATGTTTATTACAATGTAAAGATACCTTTTCAGATTTCTGCATTTAATTTTGTTTAGTTTAGTTGAATATTTTTTTCTGGAGTAAATGTTAGTATGGGAAATAAATAGCATTTGAAAATTCCTTAAAATGAGATCAAATGATTAATTGAATGTGTGGTAGAAACAACAAAGCAAAAGAGTGGATAGCTGGTTTGTTGAATATTATTTAATTCATTATGAACCATTTTCTGAATGCCACAAACATGGTAACAACATCCTGGGATATAAAAGCAATTTCTAGCATGGACCCATTGCTTCCTTTGTATGTTAAAATGAGTGGGTTTTTTTAAAACAATCTGTTTATTGTTTTATGCTGTTCAGCTAGCAGGTCCTAATAATCAACAGTGCATTTAACAGGTAAATCATACATCTGACATCTTTTTTTGGAATTACAGTTTCTGCATGGTTGAACTAATTTTCTTGGCACAGTTCATCCATATCAGCATAACATATGCAAAGGTATGCAGGGCATTAAGTGCAATTTATGTTCGGTGCAAATTTAGTTCCTCTGATCTTTTGCACCAGTTTAAGTATCACTGAGAAGCCACTCCCTTCCACAAAAATGGCCAGACTCTCCAGGGTGAAAGTTTTTACTAATCATACCGTGTACCTGTTTGCTCTCCTTTTGCAAGGAATCTTTTTTAAAAATCTAGTTCTTTTCAATACAATGAAACTAACAAGTAAAATCTTAATGTTTCAAAGAATACCTACATAACAGTAACTACTGGGCCTGTCAAATGCTGTATCTCAAAATAGATAGTAAATGGCACTAATATAGTTCCAACTATATTTTCTGTCATTAAAATTTGGGTTTATGAAAGGTTGACACTGATTAGAAATGCTTTAGGGGATGAGCCCATTTTTAGCTCTATCAATCAAACTTCATTAAGTTGTCACTCCTTAAATATTATAAAGTAAAAATGCAGCCAGGGACACTAGTTCATGACAGATTTTATATTCAGTAATGGGGAAATTAACTTGAGTGGCAGGCTCACAGAAAAAAACACTTGTTTTTCAGAAATGGCACGATAATGGCTGAAATTTGTGCCCAGATCTGAAACAGAAACTTGACCCCAAAGGTTTACTTGGCTGATTTCATCAGTGTTTAACACCCTGTTCAGAGCGGTTCACTGTGACAGAATTTTTCCAAGTGTTCATCCGCCACTGTTTTCTTAGCCTTCCAGGTTAGAGCCCTGTGTTGGAGCAATTTTCTTTTGCCCAGAGGCTTGTCAAATATTGCATTGGTTCAAGTTTAACAGGCTGTCCCAGGACTCATGAATTGCACTTACAGGCCGCCATGTCATTGGTTAAAAAAGGTCCTATTCTGAAAATGTGCTAAGCTTCCCATTGTGACTATCAGATGGTCAGGGGTTTGCACAGTTTCTCAGCAAGTTACCTGTAGTTTGGGGAGTCAGGATAAGGAATGGAAATTCAAAATAAGTTTGTGAGCAGATAACTCGATATGACCAGATGCAGTTTCATAGAATAAATTGTTGATACACAATGTTATCAACTTCATTCAGGTGATGCGTATTAAGTGGGGACTCATCTATGTCAAAATAAAGACAGCTTTTGTGGTGCAGTAATAGTGTCCCTATCTCTGAGCCAAGAGGCCTATGTTAAAGTTCCACCTGTTCCCAAGGTATGTCATAACATCTTTGAACAGGCTTATTAACAAATATCTCATGTATAGAAATAGGGATCTTGAGATAGCATCTCTCTCTGGGTTCAAGTCCAATCTCAGGTTTTGGTTACCATAGTGATGGGTCATAACATATTCAGAACAGATTGACTGACTAAAATTTAAAGGGATCTTGTGGTACAGTTATTGTGTCCCTATCAATGGCTTTTAATGGCAGTCAAGTTTCTGAGTTTGGGAAGTTAATGGCCATGGAGTTGGAGTATTTAAAGTGCATGAAATAACTTGTTGGTGGGAGGTGTATCATATATGCAGTGTGTCACTTGTGTAAGTAAATAAAAAATGGAAAGACATAAAGGGGCTGAAATGTGCTTTTATTCAGCAAAGTGCCAGTTACCTTGAAGAATTTTTTTTTACCACAAGTCTTAGTAAATGTTCTAGCTTAGATTAGATTTCCTACAGTGTGGAAACAGGCCATTAGGCCCAACAAGTCCACACTGACCCTCCAAAGAGTAACCCACCCAGACCCATTCCCCTACATTTTCCCCAACTAATGCACCTAACACTATGGGCAATTTAGCATGGCCAATTCACCAGATCTGCACATCTTTGGATTGTGGGAGGAAACTGGAACACCCGGAGTAAACCCACACAGACACAGGGAGCATGTGCAAACTCCACACACACAGTGACCCAAGGCTGGAATCGAACCCAGATCCCTGGCACTGTGACGCTGCAGTGCTACCTACTGAACCACCGTGCTGCCCTTCTCAACGTTCTCACCATATCGTACCAAAATCACCTCAATAACTGCCTACCCTGTGGCTTTCTTGTCATCCAATTCTAGCTCCATCTTACCATAGGCTGTTCTCAGAATTCAGCCAACATATACCCAAAGACTGGCATTTCAGATGCCTGTGCCATCTTTAATAGACCACTTTGCACCCAGACAACAGTAGGCAATCCAGGTCCCTCACTGACAATGTATTGGCACAACGGCCACAAAACCACACTGTTTATGGATACATAGGACTGCACTGACACTGCATCACTCATGCAATGCTGTTCTCTCAACCCAGTCACTGCTTAACCATCAGACCACACAGCATATCTGTCCATAGCTGCATGCTAACTAAACATTCTCCCTATATCATTACTACCCTGCCCCCAAATGTCCACTGGAGACAAGCAAGGTAAGCTATTAGACAAATACAAACATGATTACAGATAGCAAAATGAAAAAAAAATAGAAGGTTAAGGCTGCAGTTCATGCCCGGATTGCAAAGCAAATGTTAGAAACATAATCAATAACCATTTTACAGTCTGTTGTACCTAACTCTCTCAGAGTGCTACAGCTTGGAAATGGAACCTTCAGCCCAACCAGTCCATGCTGAACATAATCCCAAACTAAACTAGTCCCACCTACCTGCTCCTGGCTCATATCCCTCCAAATATTTCCTGTTCATATATCTATCCATCATTGGGAAGCAGGTATCAATAAGCGCCTTGTTGGTTTGAATCACCCAACGTAACTGAGCTCTGTGAAGCACCAGGAGAGTTTCCATCTAAATGTCCTTGGAAATCTGTACATGTTCTCCCAGCTCTATCATATCACCTCCTTGCCCTCCATGTGTGTTGAGCACTGGACGCCAGGATGCTGGGATGCGCACTCTGCAGGTGTAGTGTCCCTCACCTCACACAAGACCAGACCAAGCTATGTCATCTGTCAGATATTTAGTGACTCTTGGATAGGCACATGGAAGATAGTACAATGAAGGATGTGTAGGTTAGTCTGATCTTAGAGTAGGATAAAAGGCTGGTACAACATTGAGGGGTGAAGGGCCTGTACTGTTCTATGTTCTGTGCAATTAAGTCCTCAGCAGCCTATTGTGTGCTCCCCCACAGATCTGATGGAGACAAGGGCAGCACATTATCTGCACTCTACCTCAGTCAGGGAATTTTGCAAAGGCATTGTGATCCATGGTCACAGTGGGTAGTCCTTATCCCCCAGTAACAAGCTTAATAAGGCTCCTGAACCGTTAAATGCGCCAGGCACACTCTCAAGCTCTTGTATGTAGGAATTGTGGCAATTGCCAGGGTAGCGGACACACCTTCAGGAAGTGGTAAGTGATCACAGGTTGACCTATGTAACCAATGTGATCTTTATTAAATCTGTAATGTGGTCATATGGTCCTCTCAAATATGTGTACAGTCAATGGCACCCTGCACCTAGGGGATGCTGCTGTGTGTCTGACTCCTATTGCCCAGACTATGGCACTAACCTTGTTATAGGGGCACTGAATGAATCAGTGTGCAAGGTGGCATCCGTCACTGTCCTGCTACATTTCTAGGTGCACAACTGGGAGATCCCAACCAGTCACCCTTCACTCCCTGGAAGGAATCATTTGCTTAGATGTTCAAAGTGGTTGTAACCTTCACAACTAACAAAGGAGGCCAAGGTGGATCATCCACTTAGCATTTCTGAGGCAAGATTGTTGTGAATGCTTCACCCTTATCTTTTGCACTGACGTGTTGGACTCTTCCATCATGGTGGATGGGGATATTTTTGGAGCCTCCTTCTCCAATGAGTTTGTTTTTTAAATGTCCAACACCATTCATGGCAGGACTGCAGAGCTTATATCTGACTTGCTAGTTCTGGGATTGCTTAGCTCTGTCTATCACTTGCTGCTTATGCTCTTTGACCTGCAAGTTTGGTAGTTTACCAGCTTGACATCTAACTTTCTGCTATGCCTGCTATCACTATTGGCATACCCTCCTGCACTCTTTATTGAACCAGGGTTAACCCACAGGCTTGATGAAAATGGTAGATTGGGGATCATGCTAGGCCATGAAGTTATAGGTTATAACAATTCTACTAATGACTTGCAGTTGATGGATGGATACCCAGTCTCGAGTTGATAAACCTGTCAGAGAGCTATCCTATTTAACAGTTATCGTGCCACCCAACACAAAGTGTTTTCTCAATGTGAAGACAGGACTTTGTCTCTACAAGGACTGCCTGATGGCCACTCTTACTAATCATGCCATGGACAGGTGCATCTGTAACAGAGATTGCTGAAGATGAGGTCAAGTATGTTTTTCCGTTTTGTTGATTGTTTCTTCACAGCACACCCAGTCTAGCAACAACACTTTCTAGGACTTGTTCAGTAGTGGTTATTCCAAGTCACTCTTAGTGATGGACATTGAATGAAGTTTAACTTGGATTAAGAAAGTGAATTACTATAGTCAAGTTTGTGGATGATGCAGAAGCAGTTGGGAACACAAGTGATGACGGTGACCGATATAAACAGGTTGAGTGGGTGGCAAAATCTTGGCTGGTGTGTATAATGTGGGAAACTGTGAAATTTTGGCAGGTTGAGTAAAGAAGCTGACTATTATTTAAATGGATTTTAAAAAGTGCAGAAAGCTACAGTCAGAAGGATTTGGGATTCCTCATCCATGAATCACACGAAAACTAACATCCATGTATAGTAGTTATAAGAAAAGCAAATGGAATGTTAGCCTTTATTCTAAACAAAATGGAGTATAAAAATAGGGCAGTATTGTTAAAATGATACAAGGTGGTAGGTCTCCACAGCTGGAATACTCCAAACAGTTTTTGGCCCCTTATTTCAGGAGAGAGATACTGGTATTGGAGGCTGTCCAGAAAAGGTTCACTAAGCTGATACCAGGTGTGGTGCTGAAAAAGCAGGTCAGGCAGCATCTGAGGAGCAGGAGAATTGACGTTTCGGGCATAAGCCTCCTTCCTGCTGAAGGGCTTTCCTCACTTTCTCCTACCAGGTGTGGAGAAATTGTCTTACGAGGAGACATTGAGTAGGTTAGGTTTGTACTTGTTAAAATATAAAAGAATGAATGGCTACCTCATTGAAACACACAAGGTTCTTGGGCTTGGCAGGTTAGATGCAGGAAGATTGTTTCCCCTTGTTGGAATGGCGAAAGGCAGAAGGAACATCTTCTCCAACTGTCCTCACTGTCCCGGAACCTTAATGATCATGGTCCTCTACATTACCCCGAAAGGAGTGCACAGTAGTGGTCATTGTCAATAAGCTACTTTGCTCTTTGACATTGTCCCATTGTACCCATGTCTGACAGTACCAGGACCCCTGACAGGCACTGAACTGATCTTGATTGGGCTGTGGGCTTGTCTTAGCTACTTACTGGTCTGTTTCCATGCTGTACATCTTTATGACTCTATGACTAAATAGCCATGTGAGAATGTTTACCATAATGGCAGCCAGCACATAGGTTAAATTGACATGTCAATGTAATATCGAGAAAGACCCCCCCCCCCCCAACCACCACAACTGGGAGATCCTTAGTTCAGCATGACAAGCAGATAATTTATGAATCAGTACAAAAGACCATGTCAATACAACTCCACTGATAGCCTTTAGGCTCTGGCTGAAGTGCCAACGGGCATGGAACAGCAGAGCAAGCCAAGGCATGGATGCTGCGAGCATGCAGTTAGGCATTATGTAAGTGAGTACTAGGAGAGCGAGTGAAGAGCACAGATAAAAGCCTGGTACAGTCAGTGAGCTGGCTGTCTTGTCCCTGTGTACAAAGTGTCCTTGTAAGAGCCTTTCTATGTTCTTCTGGTGCACCCTGAAATGCAGGCCCATACTTTCTAAAGCATCCTGCCAGTGGATCAGAGGAGTACCAGTACCATAAGAATCAAAGAGGGTTGGCAAATGATGGATGTCAGTGAACAAGGGGTGCTTGTAGCTTTTTGGTGCTGAGCAAATGGAGACTCCTTTTTTAAGCCAGCAACAAACTGAAGTCACCTGGTACCCACTGTGACTTGGATGTTGCAAATTTTCAATGTCTTACTTGTTTAGTGCATTTGGTAAGATAGGAAACTGGACATTAATGAAGTGAGTTACATAAATAAGGAATTTAACAAGCTATAATTCCCCTTTCATTGGGGACTTGCTGCTGCCTAGTGAGAAATATGCATTGTCATTTGGCAGATGCACGTTTATCCTGATATTGTGATATTCCTTGCTAACCTCCAGCATGATTCTGGCACAAATCTTGGCATAATCCACGTCATTCAGAACTCCATAAGATTTTACTCAAGGTTCCTATGCCGTAATTTTCACTGACTGACTAATCATTTTCCAAATTTGTGGCAGCTCCCAATATAATTTTCTATATTTTGATAATTCCAGATGGTAATACCAAAGAAAATCTGATTCCAGAATGAAAATTTGTTTAATAAATCACACAGTAATTTTTTACTGTTGATTCCTTTGGTTAGTCACTGAACATACTCGCATGTGGCTGCCAAACTTCCTTAACAAAAGAACACAAGTTTGTTACAGAAAAGAAAAATAAAACTAGCAAAGCTGTATGTCAATAAAATAGTTTTTTTTTAAATCTTAACAGAACAAAACAACATTTGAACCTTTTCCACAGCAATTCTTCACAGGGACTCAATCACAGTGAAGAGCCACTCCTATCTTAAATCGGTAATTTGTTACCTAACTGTCTATATTGAGTTTTGATGGTTGAGGCAGTTCTTTCCAGCTCTGATGACTTGAATGTCTTAAGTTCTGACAGCTTAAACTCTTAGGCAAACCCTCACAACCTTGAAGACTTCACAATCTTTCAGTTGGCATTAAACTTTCTCCTCAACTAAAACTTGATTCTGAACTGAGTTCATGACTACTAATGACCTCTAGTCTGTTTTCTCTGTCAGTCATAACAGTAGGTATGTAAATACTTTATCTATGAACATCACAGGTCACTTACTAGACACTTGACTGAAATCACATGTATACTTGGAAATAATATCTTTGTTCACTGTTCCAAATAGCTTTCTGACCTCTTGAAATGAAACCATTGAGTTCTAAAGAACTGAAACCAAATACCTATTTTACATCTACTTAATATCACTTGAGAATTTAGATTTTAATGTATTATATACCTTTATGATGACACTGCTAGTCCCATGTCCACAGGAGCAACTGAGTAAGAAGGGAAACCTTTTACTCCAATAGTTTGTATCAATGAGGGTTAAATTCATCAGATTATTAATGTTGTGCAGATCAATGACAAACCACAAAAGTGATACGGGTTGTACAAGCAACAAAGGAAGTTCCACAATCTGCACAGCTCTAGATTCCTTTGCAGAATGCACCCAATTCAATCTTACAAATTGGAACAGCATATTGTGTTATTCACACCTTTGCCATCAACAAAAAAGACTGATATTAAAAATGAAATCTATTCAGGGAAATTGTTGAGGCTGCGGGGATTATATTTTGTAACTGTGTGGCTCTGATTTGTGGGTTATGGAGCCAATGGCTGTGATCACATGGGTTGACACAAAGAAGTTGCCATTTAAATGTGCAGCCTCTGTATGCAGTATGGGATATTCACTCCACCACCACCCCTTCCCACACCCACCAGCTGATGGTCCAATAAGGTGGCCCTTTTTAGGCCTATAATTCTGCAAGTTAGACAGTCTCCCAGATAGCCTCCTGTCTACCTTTGGTAAATTTGCCCCAGTGGTGGCACAACACGGGTCACCATCTCAGTATGGGCTCTGACTATTCTACCAGTTCCTCCTTCTGCCAACTCCATTCCTGTCACCCAGGGATCAGTAAAATTTCACTTGTTATTTCTGGAAAGTGAAAGTTCTCCATAACACCAATTCCACGGAATTTCAAAATAATAAACATGTACTATTTTAATGTTTTTGATAGCTTCTACTTTAATCTCACATACAAACCAATTTTTATTTTAATCTCTTTAAAATTGTTTTTAATAATAATTGTTTTTACTTGCCAATTGATTGACAATGAGAATTCTTTCATATGTGTGGCTGCTTAGGTTGCCACATTATTGCGGGAATCCAGAGATATCCCATAGTTGCCAGCTTGTGGTGTGAATGTTTGGCTGTGAAGCCATTGGATCTCTGGAAAGGTAAGAGCTATACTTTCTCTGCAGTATAAAACATCCCAGGCCTGAAGAAAACCAGGGTATTTCCTACTTCATGTACTATACCCTATGGTTTTCACTCAGTAGTCAGATATTAGAAGTCTGACCCAGTAGGAAGATCAAGGAGGTGCAAGTCCTGACAAGTCAAAAGGATCGTTCCACAAACCACGTGCAGGGGGACCCATTGAACTGTCTTCACAATCTTGCCCTCCACTGAAGACTTTTAATGTCTCTCTATGTCTGTGTGAGAAGACAGAGTTTTTTTTAAGGCTGTTAGAGCTTTAACTTGTAGACTTGTGTGTCAATGGTTCATAATTGTTTACCTGTGGCTGGAGTCAATTTATTTGTAGTAAATTTACATTTTTGTTAGGTGCAGAAACCTTGTTGATGCTTTCTTTCAACCTGGGTCTAAAAGGCAAGTAAATTGGGGAATTTTACAATGAAGAATCCAAGAATAGTGGGTCCAGTATGCTAGCCTCAGCGAGGCATAACAGGCGAAAGGCAGAAATCAGTTTCAAGTAACTGGAAATCCATGTGATTGAGATTGCTAGATGTTTTTGGGCAATTTATATATTGTCCCTTTCCTATTAGCAATCAGCTCATTCTTTCAAACTAAGGTAAAATTTCTTTTACGCATAATTTCTGAAGGTGTATCTTCCTGACATTCTCCTGGCAAACAGTTGCACTGTGCTTCTTGTGACTGTTCCAAAGATGTTGAATTATATTTAATTTTACTTGTCAGGAGATCCATCTCGGCTTCTTGACACATGCCTTTTGCCAGGATTTGCTCTGATCTCTCTGCAACATTGCCTGTTTAATGAGGAGTATTTTGCTTTTATGCATATTCAGATAAACTCATTAGCATGTATCTTGGAATAAAAATCACAAAGAAATTTTGGCTGAGTTCCGTTGAAGCTAATTGTGGTGCACCAGAGTTTCAAAGATGGTTTTCATGCTGAAAAACCAAACACTGCTTCTCTTCCTGCCAAGGATTTTATTATTCATTTCGATTTGAAAGTTTCATCTGATGTGCAAGACAGCAAAACAAAACAGAGGAAGCTGCTATCACTAAATCAGTTGTATTTGTACACTTCATTTTCATGATAGTATGGAATTTTCTGTTGATTTAAGTTGCAATGGTTATGTTCCTATTTTCTTAGGTGCTATTTTCATCAGTTTTTCAATTCGGATCGAAATAATGAGTTACTAGAGCAATCTAGAACAAGAACCAGCACGCCACTCTCACTTCCTGTGGTCCCATGCTTTCATTGACTTCACTCCTTTTTCCTTTAAAAGGCATCATTCTGCAATATCTCATGTAAAGACAATACACCTGTGTCGAGAAATTTCTTCTAACTCCTCTCAATGAACAATTTAACATTGATAGCCACCCACTCGCTGACTCCCCAACCAGAGTTCATATCAGAAAACTTTTTGCCAATCCGTTGGAAGGGTAATCCAATTAGTCTCACTCCCTGCTGTTTCCTCACTGCACTGAAAATGTTTTCCTTCACGTACTTATCCAATTTCCTTTGGAAAGTTGCAACTGAATCTTTCTCCACAATCTTTCAAAGCAACGCATTCCTGATCAGAACTTAGAGGGGTAAAGAATCCTTAAGGATGTTTATCTTCACCTCCTGAAATTTTAAGTTGCTCTTTACAAAGCCTCCTTTGCTGAGACCTCTGCATTTTCTAAGTGTGGCTGGATTTTCTAACTTTTCCTAAACCAAAGTAGTGCTTCTTACTAGTTGCAGAATGAAATTTAGACTTTACCGCACTGATCTTGCCTTTTTTTTGCTTCTTCCATGGTTGCTGCTTCTTCTGGATATCTCCTGCCCATCATTATTGCAGTAGCAAGGATCTGAAACTGTGGTATTTTACAAGAAGACCATTCTGGTACCATTTGTATATGCTACTTCTACCAGCTTGTGGGGCTGTTTAAGGGTAGTTTGACATAGTACACTGCTACCAGTCCTCCTTTTGGTTCTTCTTTGTCTTAGGCCTATCCAGTGATTAATGGTCAGAGATATACCACTGCAGAGTATCTACAGAAGAGGCACTGTTCTTAGAAAATAAGCATGTGTGTTCGATGATATGGATTAATAGAGCAACATTTCATTTGGTAGAGTAACTAGGATCTTGGGCAGTTGGTACAGACATATCTCCCTCTGAAAGCTAGAACATAACACCTTGTCCCATTGTGTAATGGGTTGAGCTAATGTAATATATGTATTTAGCCCTTCAAAACTATTCCCTTAAACAACAATAACACAGCTGAAAAGTAGCCCCACAATCCTACACATCAAGTAATTTTTTCTCTTCTTCACTTTGAAGTTGTTGCATTCCCTTCAAACTTTCCACATGCATGCAAAATTCCCCAGTAATGAAGTCAGGTTTAGCTGTGAAATTATGCTCTAGGTGTCCTGCCAAACTAAAGGTACTTTGAGCAACTAGTGGAATGAGGAGGACTCTGTAGATTTTTGTTTTCCTTCATTACTGACAGTTGGGTGTTGGGCTGCAAGGAAGCATTACACAGCTCAAATAGCTGAGGGGATGTTCAGCTTCTTGACCAGTACTTTAAATTTGTGAGTACTGCATTTCAAAGTTGCACTGGTGCTTCCTGTGGGGATTAAAGAGGATGGTTGATGCTTTAGTGAAAGAGTTGGAAAATGGGTGCAGAATCTAGAGTGCATGTCATCCCTTTCTGACCAGATTTCCTGAGAAATAATGCTAACAAGGTGTGGGGGCAGGGAGGAAGAGCAACCGATTGAATGAAATAGAGGGAAGGTGTAAATAGGGAAAAAGCAAACAACTACAATCTCTTAACATCAGGAGGCACATGTTCCAGTTGTCGGAGGAAGAGTCCGCCCAAGCTTGTGAGCATATGTTGCTTCTCTGCTTAGAATCATGGACTAATGCATCAAACACAGACGGAAGTCAAGCAGCTCACCATGCCTGTGCCAGAACTTTGAAGACTGATCCAATTATTTTCACATCCCCACTGTGTCTCCATAGCCTTAGAAACTTTACTCACTTAATTAATATCCAATTTTCTTTTTGAAGTTGCAAATTGAAGCTTGACACTTCCAGATCGAAGCAGCAGGTTTGATTGGCACTTCATCCAACAAATTAAACCTTTCCTCTTTGACAGTGACAGGAGCATATGCCATTAACATGATACACAATGCACTGCAGCAATAGGGAGGGTGAAAGGTTGTGGGTGCTGCAGAGCCACTGGTGGTGTCTGGGACGATCAAGACAATTTCTTTACAAAGTTTGGGCTAGTTGAAGATGCTGCCCATGCGGTTGATGACCAAGACTAATTTGGAAATGGGGTCAAAGTTGTGATATATTGAAGAAGGTAAACTGTCTTACCAGTTGTTTGAATTAGTGGGCCAAGTATTTCAGAGTGGAGCTATCAGATGTTCCCAAGGCTGGATATGCCCAATACACAGTTAAAGGAGCAGCTGTGTATTTCTTGTCAGCTGCGCCTACAGAATGCAACAATTGCAGTCAGACAGGCTGGCAATGTATCAAGAGCATGACTAATACAACTGAATGAAGAGCTCTATTATTATTATAGTACCTTTTGTTCATAACCACAGGCAGCGACAAAATATAAATGCTGATGATGGTGGTAATATAATAAAGTTGATATTTTTGACAGTATTTTCCAAATTCCTGACTTCTACAACTTTAAAGGACAAAAGCATCAGATACACAGGAATATCACGACCTGCAATTCTGACTTGGAATGATGTTGCTGTTCTTCCAGTGTCACGGGGTCATACTCCTGGGACTCCCGTCCGAGCAGCATTCACCCACACTGCATGAACTCCCGGCCTAGCAGCATTGACCAACACTGCTTGAACTCCCGTCCTAGCAGCATTGATCCACACTGCATGAGCTCCCATCCTAGCAGCATGACCAACACTGCATGAACTCCCGTCCTAGCAGCATTGATACACACTGCATGAACTCCCGTCCGAGCAGCATTGATCCACACTGCATGAGCTCCCATCCTAGCACCATGACCAACACTGCATGAACTCCCTTCCTAGCAGGATTGACCCACACTGCATGAACTCCCGTCCTAGCAGCATTGACCTACACTGCATGAACTCCCGTCCTAGCAGCATTGACCCACACTGCATGAACCCCGGTCCTAGCAGCGTTGACCCACACTGCATGAACCCCCATCCTAGCAGCATTGACCAACACTGCATGAACTCCCATCCTAGCAGCATTGACCCACACTGCATGAACTCCTGTCCCAGCATCATTGACCAACACTGCATGAACTCCCATCCTAGCACCATTGACCCACACTGCATGAACTCCCGTCCAAGCATCATAGACCGACACTGTATGAGCTCCCGTCCTAGCAGCATTGACCCACACTGCATCAACTCCAGTCTAGCAGCTTTGCCCAACACTGCTTGAACTCCCATCGTAGCAGCATTGACCCACACTGCATGAACTCCCGTCCTAGCAGCATTGACCCACACTGCATGAACTCCCGTCCGAGCAGCATTGACCCACACTGCATGAACTCCCGTCCTAGCAGCATTGCCCTACACTGCATGATCTCCCGTCCTAGCAGCATTGACCCACACTGCAGGAACTCCTGTCCTAGCAGCATTGACCCACACTGCATAACCTCCCGTCCTAGCAGCATTGACCCACACTGCATGACCTCCCGTCCTAGCAGCATTGACCCACACAGCATGAACCCCCGTCCTAGCAGCATTAATCCACACTGCATGAACTCCCATCCTAGCACCATTGATCTTCACTGCAAGAACTCCCGTCCTAGCAGCATTGTCCCACACTGCATGAACCAACATCCTAGCACCATTGAACCACACTGCATGAATTCCTGTCCTGGCAGCATTGACAAACACTGCATAATCCCGCATTCTAGCAGCATTGACCCACACTGCTTGACCTCCCGTCCTAGCAGCATTGACCCATACTGCATGAACCCCAGTCCTAGCACCGTTGACCAACACTGCATGAACTCCCGTCCTAGCAGCAATGTCCCACACTGCATGAACTCACAGCCTAGCAGCATTTACCTACAATGCATGAACTCCTGTCCTAGCAGGATTGATTCACATTGCATAAACCAACATCCTCGCACCATTGACCCACACTGCATGAACTCCTGTCCTAGCAGCATTGACGAACACTGCATGATCCCGCATTCTAGCTGCATTGACCCACACTGCATGAACTCCCGTCTAAGCAGCATTGCCCGACACTGCATGATCTCCCGTCCTAGCATCATTGACCAACACTGCATGATCCCCCATCCTAGCAGCATTGACCCACACTGCATGAACTCCCGTCCTAGCAGCATTGACCCACACTGCATGAAGTCCCATCCTAGCAGCATTGACCCACACTGCATGAAACCCCGTCCTAGCAGCATTGATCCACACTGCATGACCTCCCGTCCTAGCAGCATTGACCAACTCTGCATGAACTCCCGTCCTAGCAGCATTGACCCACACTGCGTGAACTACAGTCCAAGCAGCATTGACCCACACTGCATGAACTCCCATCCTAGCACCACTGACCCACACTGCATGTACTCCTATCCTAGCATCATTGACCCACACTGCATGAACCCCCGTCCTAGCAGCGTTGACCCACACTTCATGAACTCCCATCCTAGCACCACTGACCCACACTGCATGAACTCCTGTCCTAGCATCATTGACCAACACTGCATGATCCCCCATCCGAGCAGCATTGACCCACACTGCGTGAACTACAGTCCTAGCAGCATTGACCCACACTGCATGTACTCCTATCCTAGCATCATTGACCCACACTGCATGAACCCCCATCCTAGCAGCGTTGACCCACACTTCATGAACTCCCATCCGAGCAGCACTGACCTACACTGCATGAACCTCCGTCCTAGCAGGATTGACTCACATTGCATGAACCGACATCCTAGCACCATTGACCCACACTGCATGAACTCCTTTCCTCGCAGCATTGACCCACACTGCATGAACCCCCATCCTAGCAGCATTGACCCACACTGCATGAACCCCCATCCTAGCAGCATTGACCCACACTGCATGAACCCCAATCCGAGCAGCATTGACCCACACTGCATGAACTCCCAACCTAGCACCGTTGACCCACACTGCATGAACTACCGTCCTAGCAGCATTGACCCACACTGCATGAACTCCCGTCCTAGCAGCGTTGACCAACACTGCATGAACTCCCATCTTAGCAGCATTGACTAACACTGCATGAACTCCCTTCCTAGCAGGATTGACCCACACTGCATGAACTCCCGTCCTAGCAGCATTGACCTACACTGCATGAACTCCCATCCTAACAGCATTGACCCACACTGCATGAACCCCGGTCCTAGCAGCGTTGACCCACACTGCATGAACCCCCATCCTAGCAGCATTGACCAACACTGCATGAACTCCCATCCTAGCAGCATTGACCCACACTGCATGAACTCCTGTCCCAGCATCATTGACCAACACTGCATGAACTCCCATCCTAGCACCATTGACCCACACTGCATGAACTCCCGTCCAAGCATCATAGACCGACACTGTATGAGCTCCCGTCCTAGCAGCATTGACCCACACTGCATCAACTCCAGTCCTAGCAGCTTTGCGCAACACTGCTTGAACTCCCATCGTAGCAGCATTGACCAACACTGCATGAACTCCCGTCCTAGCAGCATTGACCAACACTGCATCAACTCCAGTCTAGCAGCTTTGCCCAACACTGCATGAACTCCCATCGTAGCAGCATTGACCTGTACTGCATGAACTCCCATCCTAGCAGCATTGACCCACACTGCATGAACTCCCGTCCTAGCAGCATTGACCCACACTGCATGATCTCCCGTCCTAGCAGCATTGCCCTACATTGCATGATCTCCCATCCTAGCAGCATTGACCCACACTGCAGGAACTCCTGTCCTAGCAGCATTGACCCACACTGCATGACCTCCCGTCCTAGCAGCATTGACCCACACTGCATGACCTCCCGTCCTAGCAGCATTGACCCACACAGCATGAACCCCCGTCCTAGCAGCATTAATTCACACTGCATGAACTCCCATCCTTGCACCATTGATCTTCACTGCAAGAACTCCCGTCCTAGCAGCATTGTCCCACACTGCATGAACCAACATCCTAGCACCATTGAACCACACTGCATGAATTCCTGTCCTGGCAGCATTGACAAACACTGCATAATCCCGCATTCTAGCAGCATTGACCCACACTGCTTGACCTCCCGTCCTAGCAGCATTGACCCATACTGCACGAACCCCAGTCCTAGCACCGTTGACCAACTCTGCATGAACTCCCGGCCCAGCAGCAATGTCCCACACTGCATGAACTCACAGCCTAGCAGCATTGACCTACAATGCATGAACACCTGTCCTAGCAGGATTGACTCACATTGCATAAACCAACATCCTCGCACCATTGACCCACACTGCATGAACTCCTGTCCTAGCAGCATTGACGAACACTGCATGATCCTGCATTCTAGCTGCATTGACCCACACTGCATGAACTCCCGTCTAAGCAGCATTGCCCGACACTGCATGATCTCCCGTCCTAGCAGCATTGACCAACACTGCGTGAACTCCTGTCCTAGCAGCATTGACCCACACTGCATGAACTCCCGTCCGAGCAGCATTGACCCACACTTCATGACCTCCCGTCCTAGCAGCATTGACCCACACTGCATGAACCCCCGTCCTAGCAGCATTGACCCACACTGCATGACCTCCCGTCCGAGCAGCATTGACCAACACTGCATGAAGTCCCATCCTAGCAGCATTGACCCACACTGCATGAAACCCCGTCCTAGCAGCATTGATCCACACTGCATGAACTCCCGTCCTAGCAGCATTGACCAACTCTGCATGAACTCCCGTCCTAGCAGCATTGACCTATACTGCATCAACTCCGTCCTAGCAGCATTGACCCACACTGAATGAACCCGCATCCTTGCACCATTGACCCACACTGCATAAACTCCCATCCTAGCTCGATTGACCCACACTGCATGAACTCTTATGCTAGCCTCATTGACCCACACTGCATGAACTCCTGTCCTAGCATCATTGACCCACACTGCATGAACTCCTTTCCTCGCAGCATTGACCCACACTGCATGAACCCCCATCCTAGCAGCATTGACCCACACTGCATGAACCCCCATCCTAGCAGCATTGACCCACATTGCATGAACCCCCATCCGAGCAGCATTGACCCACACTGCATGAACTCCCATCTTAGCACCGTTGACCCACACTGCATGAACTCACGTCCAAGCAGCATTGACCCAAACTACATGACCTCCCGTCCTAGCAGCAATGACCCACAAGTGCATGAACTCCCATCTTAGCACCGTTAACCCACACTGCATGAACTCACGTCCAAGCAGCATTGACCCAAACTACATGACCTCCCGTCCTAGCAGCAATGACCCACAAGTGCATGAACTTCCAACCTAGCACCGTTGACCCACACTGCATGAACCCCCGTCCTAGCAGCATTGACCCACACTGCATGAACTCCCGTCCTCGCAGCATTGACTAACACTGCATGAACTCCCTTCCTAGCAGGATTGACCCACACTGCATGAACCCCCGTCCTAGCAGCATTGACCTACACTGCATGAACTCCCGTCCTAGCAGCATTGACCCACACTGCATGAACCCCGGTCCTAGCAGCGTTGACCCACACTGCATGAACCCCCATCCTAGCAGCATTGACCAACACTGCATGAACTCCCATCCTAGCAGCATTGACCCACACTGTATGAACTCCTGTCCTAGCATCATTGACCAACACTGCATGATCCCCCATCCTAGCAGCATTGACCCACACTGCATGAACTCCCGTCCTAGCAGCATTGACCCACACTGCATGACCACCCGTCCTAGCAGCATTGACCAACTCTGCATGAACTCCCGTCCTAGCAGCATTGACCCACACTGCGTGAACTACAGTCCTAGCAGCATTGACCCACACTGCATGAACTCCCATCCTAGCACCACTGACCCACACTGCATGAACTCCTGTCCTAGCATCATTGACCAACACTGCATGATCCCCCATCCTAGCAGCATTGACCCACACTGCGTGAACTACAGTCCTAGCAGCATTTACCCACACTGCATGAACTCCCATCCTAGCACCACTGACCCACACTGCATGTACTCCTACCCTAGCATCATTGACCCACACTGCATGAACCCCCGTCCTAGCAGCGTTGACCCACACTTCATGAACTCCCATCCGAGCAGCATTGACCTACAATGCATGAACCTCCGTCCTAGCAGGATTGACACACATTGCATGAACCGACATCCTAGCACCATTGACCCACACAGCATGAACTCCTTTCCTTGCAGCATTGACCCACACTGCATGAACCCCCATCCTAGCAGCATTGACCCACACTGCATGAACCCCCATCCTAGCAGCATTGACCCACACTGCATGAACACCCATCCGAGCAGCATTGACCCACACTGCATGAACTCCCGTCCTAGCAGCATTGACCCACACTGCATGAACTCCCATCTTAGCACCGTTGACCCACACTGCATGAACTCACGTCCAAGCAGCATTGACCCAAACTACATGACCTCCCGTCCTAGCAGCAATGACCCACAAGTGCATGAACTCCCAACCTAGCACCGTTGACCCACACTGCATGAACTCCCGTCCTAACAGCATTGACCCACACTGCATGAACTCCCGTCCTAGCAGCATTGACCCACACTGCATGAATTCCTATCCTAGCACAATTGACCCACACTGCATGAACTTCTGTCCGAGCATCATTGACCCACACTGCATGAACCCCCATCCGAGCACCATTGACCCACACTGCATGAACTCCCGTCCTAGCAGCATTGACCCACACTGCATGAACCCCCATCCTAGCAGCATTGACCAACACTGCATGAACTCCCATCCTAGCAGCATTGACCCACACTGTATGAACTCCTGTCCTAGCATCATTGACCAACACTGCATGATCCCCCATCCTAGCAGCATTGACCCACACTGCATGAACTCCCGTCCTAGCAGCATTGACCCACACTGCATGACCTCCCGTCCTAGCAGCATTGACCAACACTGCATGAAGTCCCATCCTAGCAGCATTGACCCACACTGCATGAAACCCCGTCCTAGCAGCATTGATCCACACTGCATGACCTCCCGTCCTAGCAGCATTGACCAACTCTGCATGAACTCCCGTCCTAGCAGCATTGACCCACACTGCGTGAACTACAGTCCTAGCAGCATTGACCCACACTGCATGAACTCCCATCCTAGCACCACTGACCCACACTGCATGAACTCCTGTCCTAGCATCATTGACCAACACTGCATGATCCCCCATCCTAGCAGCATTGACCCACACTGCGTGAACTACAGTCCTAGCAGCATTGACCCACACTGCATGAACTCCCATCCTAGCACCACTGACCCACACTGCATGTACTCCTACCCTAGCATCATTGACCCACACTGCATGAACCCCCATCCTAGCAGCGTTGACCCACACTTCATGAACTCCCATCCGAGCAGCATTGACCTACAATGCATGAACCTCCGTCCTAGCAGGATTGACACACATTGCATGAACCGACATCCTAGCACCATTGACCCACACAGCATGAACTCCTTTCCTTGCAGCATTGACCCACACTGCATGAACCCCCATCCTAGCAGCATTGACCCACACTGCATGAACCCCCATCCTAGCAGCATTGACCCCCACTGCATGAACACCCATCCGAGCAGCATTGACCCACACTGCATGAACTCCCGTCCTAGCAGCATTGACCCACACTGCATGAACTCCCATCTTAGCACCGTTGACCCACACTGCATGAACTCACGTCCAAGCAGCATTGACCCAAACTACATGATCTCCCGTCCTAGCAGCAATGACCCACAAGTGCATGAACTCCCAACCTAGCACCGTTGACCCACACTGCATGAACTCCCGTCCTAGCAGCATTGACCCACACTGCATGAACTCCCGTCCTAGCAGCATTGACCCACACTGCATGAATTCCTATCCTAGCACAATTGACCCACACTGCATGAACTTCTGTCCGAGCATCATTGACCCACACTGCATGAACCCCCATCCTAGCACCATTGACCCACACTGCATGAACTCCCATCCTAGCAGCATTGCCCTACATTGCATGACCTCCCGTCCTAGCAGCATTGACCCACACAGCATGAACCCCCGTCCTAGCAGCATTAATCCACACTGCATGAACTCCCATCCTAGCACCATTGATCTTCACTGCAAGAACTCCCGTCCTAGCAGCATTGTCCCACACTGCATGAACCAACATCTTAGCACCATTGAACCACACTGCATGAATTCCTGTCCTGGCAGCATTGACAAACACTGCATAATCCCGCATTCTAGCAGCATTGACCCACACTGCTTGACCTCCCGTCCTAGCAGCATTGACCCACACTGCATGAACCCCAGTCCAAGCACCGTTGACCAACACTGCATGAACTCCCGTCCCAGCAGCAATGTCCCACACTGCATGAACTCACAGCCTAGCAGCATTGACCTACAATGCATGAACACCTGTCCTAGCAGGATTGACTCACATTGCATAAACCAACATCCTCGCACCATTGACCCACACTGCATGAACTCCTGTCCTAGCAGCATTGACGAACACTGCATGATCCCGCATTCTAGCTGCATTGACCCACACTGCATGAACACCCGTCTAAGCAGCATTGCCCGACACTGCATGATCTCCCCTCCTAGCAGCATTGACCAACACTGCGTGAACTCCTGTCCTAGCAGCATTGACCCACACTGCATGAACTCCCGTCCGAGCAGCATTGACCCACACTTCATGACCTCCCGTCCTAGCAGCATTGACCCACACTGCATGAACCCCCGTCCTAGCAGCATTGACCCACACTGCATGACCTCCCGTCCTAGCAGCATTGACCAACACTGCATGAAGTCCCATCCTAGCAGCATTGACCCACACTGCATGAAACCCCGTCCTAGCAGCATTGATCCACACTGCATGAACTCCCGTCCTAGCAGCATTGACCAACTCTGCATGAACTCCCATCCTAGCAGCATTGACCTATACTGCATCAACTCCGTCCTAGCAGCATTGACCCACACTGAATGAACCCGCATCCTTGCACCATTGACCCACACTGCATGAACTCCCATCCTAGCTCGATTGACCCACACTGCATGAACTCTTATGCTAGCCTCATTGACCCACACTGCATGAATCCCTGTCCTAGCATCATTGACCAACACTGCATGATCCCCCGTCCTAGCACGGTTAACCCACGCTGCATGAACTCCCGTCCTAGCAGCATTGACCCAGACTGCAAGACCTCCCGTCCTAGCAGCATTGACCAACACTGCATGAAGTCCCATCCTAGCAGCATTGACCCACACTGCATGAACTCCCGTCCTAGCAGCATTGACCCAGACTGCATGAATTCGTATCCTAGCACCATTGACCCACACTGCATGAATTCCTGTCCTGGCAGCATTGACAAATACTGCATGATCCCGCATTCTAGCACCATTGACACACACTGCATGAACTCCCCTCCTCGCAGCAATGACCCGCACTGCTTGACCTCCCGTCCTAGCAGCATTGACCCATACAGCATGAACCCCCGTCCTAGAAGCGTTGACCAACACTGCATGAACTCCCATCCTAGCACCATTGATCAACACTGCATGAACTCCCGTCCTAGCAGCAATGTCCCACACTGCATGAACTCACAGCCTAGCAGCATTGACTCACACTGCATGAACTCCTGTCCTAGCATCATTTACCAACACTGCATGATCCCCCATCCTAGCAGCATTGACCCACACTGCGTGAACTACAGTCCTAGCAGCATTGACCCACACTGCATGACCTCCCGTCCTAGCAGCATTGACCAACTCTGCATGAACTCCCGTCCTAGCAGCATTGACCCACACTGCGTGAACTACAGTCCTAGCAGCATTGACCCACACTGCATGAACTCCCATCCTAGCACCACTGACCCACACTGCATGAACTCCTGTCCTAGCATCATTGACCAACACTGCATGATCCCCCATCCTAGCAGCATTGACCCACACTGCGTGAACTACAGTCCTAGCAGCATTGACCCACACTGCATGAACTCCCATCCTAGCACCACTGACCCACACTGCATGTACTCCTACCCTAGCATCATTGACCCACACTGCATGAACCCCCATCCTAGCAGCGTTGACCCACACTTCATGAACTCCCATCCGAGCAGCATTGACCTACAATGCATGAACCTCCGTCCTAGCAGGATTGACACACATTGCATGAACCGACATCCTAGCACCATTGACCCACACAGCATGAACTCCTTTCCTCGCAGCATTGACCCACACTGCATGAACCCCCATCCTAGCAGCATTGACCCACACTGCATGAACCCCCATCCTAGCAGCATTGACCCCCACTGCATGAACACCCATCCGAGCAGCATTGACCCACACTGCATGAACTCCCGTCCTAGCAGCATTGACCCACACTGCATGAACTCCCATCTTAGCACCGTTGACCCACACTGCATGAACTCACGTCCAAGCAGCATTGACCCAAACTACATGATCTCCCGTCCTAGCAGCAATGACCCACAAGTGCATGAACTCCCAACCTAGCACCGTTGACCCACACTGCATGAACTCCCGTCCTAGCAGCATTGACCCACACTGCATGAACTCCCGTCCTAGCAGCATTGACCCACACTGCATGAATTCCTATCCTAGCACAATTGACCCACACTGCATGAACTTCTGTCCGAGCATCATTGACCCACACTGCATGAACCCCCATCCTAGCACCATTGACCCACACTGCATGAACTCCCATCCTAGCAGCATTGCCCTACATTGCATGACCTCCCGTCCTAGCAGCATTGACCCACACAGCATGAACCCCCGTCCTAGCAGCATTAATCCACACTGCATGAACTCCCATCCTAGCACCATTGATCTTCACTGCAAGAACTCCCGTCCTAGCAGCATTGTCCCACACTGCATGAACCAACATCTTAGCACCATTGAACCACACTGCATGAATTCCTGTCCTGGCAGCATTGACAAACACTGCATAATCCCGCATTCTAGCAGCATTGACCCACACTGCTTGACCTCCCGTCCTAGCAGCATTGACCCACACTGCATGAACCCCAGTCCAAGCACCGTTGACCAACACTGCATGAACTCCCGTCCCAGCAGCAATGTCCCACACTGCATGAACTCACAGCCTAGCAGCATTGACCTACAATGCATGAACACCTGTCCTAGCAGGATTGACTCACATTGCATAAACCAACATCCTCGCACCATTGACCCACACTGCATGAACTCCTGTCCTAGCAGCATTGACGAACACTGCATGATCCCGCATTCTAGCTGCATTGACCCACACTGCATGAACACCCGTCTAAGCAGCATTGCCCGACACTGCATGATCTCCCCTCCTAGCAGCATTGACCAACACTGCGTGAACTCCTGTCCTAGCAGCATTGACCCACACTGCATGAACTCCCGTCCGAGCAGCATTGACCCACACTTCATGACCTCCCGTCCTAGCAGCATTGACCCACACTGCATGAACCCCCGTCCTAGCAGCATTGACCCACACTGCATGACCTCCCGTCCTAGCAGCATTGACCAACACTGCATGAAGTCCCATCCTAGCAGCATTGACCCACACTGCATGAAACCCCGTCCTAGCAGCATTGATCCACACTGCATGAACTCCCGTCCTAGCAGCATTGACCAACTCTGCATGAACTCCCATCCTAGCAGCATTGACCTATACTGCATCAACTCCGTCCTAGCAGCATTGACCCACACTGAATGAACCCGCATCCTTGCACCATTGACCCACACTGCATGAACTCCCATCCTAGCTCGATTGACCCACACTGCATGAACTCTTATGCTAGCCTCATTGACCCACACTGCATGAACCCCTGTCCTAGCATCATTGACCAACACTGCATGATCCCCCGTCCTAGCACGGTTAACCCACGCTGCATGAACTCCCGTCCTAGCAGCATTGACCCAGACTGCAAGACCTCCCGTCCTAGCAGCATTGACCAACACTGCATGAAGTCCCATCCTAGCAGCATTGACCCACACTGCATGAACTCCCGTCCTAGCAGCATTGACCAACACTGCGTGAACTCCTGTCCTAGCAGCATTGACCCACACTGCATGAACTCCCGTCCGAGCAGCATTGACCCACACTTCATGACCTCCCGTCCTAGCAGCATTGACCCACACTGCATGAACCCCCGTCCTAGCAGCATTGACCCACACTGCATGACCTCCCGTCCGAGCAGCATTGACCAACACTGCATGAAGTCCCATCCTAGCAGCATTGACCCACACTGCATGAAACCCCGTCCTAGCAGCATTGATCCACACTGCATGAACTCCCGTCCTAGCAGCATTGACCAACTCTGCATGAACTCCCGTCCTAGCAGCATTGACCTATACTGCATCAACTCCGTCCTAGCAGCATTGACCCACACTGAATGAACCCGCATCCTTGCACCATTGACCCACACTGCATAAACTCCCATCCTAGCTCGATTGACCCACACTGCATGAACTCTTATGCTAGCCTCATTGACCCACACTGCATGAACTCCTGTCCTAGCATCATTGACCCACACTGCATGAACTCCTTTCCTCGCAGCATTGACCCACACTGCATGAACCCCCATCCTAGCAGCATTGACCCACACTGCATGAACCCCCATCCTAGCAGCATTGACCCACATTGCATGAACCCCCATCCGAGCAGCATTGACCCACACTGCATGAACTCCCATCTTAGCACCGTTGACCCACACTGCATGAACTCACGTCCAAGCAGCATTGACCCAAACTACATGACCTCCCGTCCTAGCAGCAATGACCCACAAGTGCATGAACTCCCATCTTAGCACCGTTAACCCACACTGCATGAACTCACGTCCAAGCAGCATTGACCCAAACTACATGACCTCCCGTCCTAGCAGCAATGACCCACAAGTGCATGAACTTCCAACCTAGCACCGTTGACCCACACTGCATGAACCCCCGTCCTAGCAGCATTGACCCACACTGCATGAACTCCCGTCCTCGCAGCATTGACGAACACTGCATGAACTCCCTTCCTAGCAGGATTGACCCACACTGCATGAACCCCCGTCCTAGCAGCATTGACCTACACTGCATGAACTCCCGTCCTAGCAGCATTGACCCACACTGCATGAACCCCGGTCCTAGCAGCGTTGACCCACACTGCATGAACCCCCATCCTAGCAGCATTGACCAACACTGCATGAACTCCCATCCTAGCAGCATTGACCCACACTGTATGAACTCCTGTCCTAGCATCATTGACCAACACTGCATGATCCCCCATCCTAGCAGCATTGACCCACACTGCATGAACTCCCGTCCTAGCAGCATTGACCCACACTGCATGACCACCCGTCCTAGCAGCATTGACCAACTCTGCATGAACTCCCGTCCTAGCAGCATTGACCCACACTGCGTGAACTACAGTCCTAGCAGCATTGACCCACACTGCATGAACTCCCATCCTAGCACCACTGACCCACACTGCATGAACTCCTGTCCTAGCATCATTGACCAACACTGCATGATCCCCCAACCTAGCAGCATTGACCCACACTGCGTGAACTACAGTCCTAGCAGCATTGACCCACACTGCATGAACTCCCATCCTAGCACCACTGACCCACACTGCATGTACTCCTACCCTAGCATCATTGACCCACACTGCATGAACCCCCGTCCTAGCAGCGTTGACCCACACTTCATGAACTCCCATCCGAGCAGCATTGACCTACAATGCATGAACCTCCGTCCTAGCAGGATTGACACACATTGCATGAACCGACATCCTAGCACCATTGACCCACACAGCATGAACTCCTTTCCTTGCAGCATTGACCCACACTGCATGAACCCCCATCCTAGCAGCATTGACCCACACTGCATGAACCCCCATCCTAGCAGCATTGACCCACACTGCATGAACACCCATCCGAGCAGCATTGACCCACACTGCATGAACTCCCGTCCTAGCAGCATTGACCCACACTGCATGAACTCCCATCTTAGCACCGTTGACCCACACTGCATGAACTCACGTCCAAGCAGCATTGACCCAAACTACATGACCTCCCGTCCTAGCAGCAATGACCCACAAGTGCATGAACTCCCAACCTAGCACCGTTGACCCACACTGCATGAACTCCCGTCCTAACAGCATTGACCCACACTGCATGAACTCCCGTCCTAGCAGCATTGACCCACACTGCATGAATTCCTATCCTAGCACAATTGACCCACACTGCATGAACTTCTGTCCGAGCATCATTGACCCACACTGCATGAACCCCCATCCGAGCACCATTGACCCACACTGCATGAACTCCCGTCCTAGCAGCATTGACCCACACTGCATGAACCCCCATCCTAGCAGCATTGACCAACACTGCATGAAGTCCCATCCTAGCAGCATTGACCCACACTGCATGAAACCCCGTCCTAGCAGCATTGATCCACACTGCATGACCTCCCGTCCTAGCAGCATTGACCAACTCTGCATGAACTCCCGTCCTAGCAGCATTGACCCACACTGCGTGAACTACAGTCCTAGCAGCATTGACCCACACTGCATTAACTCCCATCCTAGCACCACTGACCCACACTGCATGAACTCCTGTCCTAGCATCATTGACCAACACTGCATGATCCCCCATCCTAGCAGCATTGACCCACACTGCGTGAACTACAGTCCTAGCAGCATTGACCCACACTGCATGAACTCCCATCCTAGCACCACTGACCCACACTGCATGTACTCCTACCCTAGCATCATTGACCCACACTGCATGAACCCCCATCCTAGCAGCGTTGACCCACACTTCATGAACTCCCATCCGAGCAGCATTGACCTACAATGCATGAACCTCCGTCCTAGCAGGATTGACACACATTGCATGAACCGACATCCTAGCACCATTGAGCCACACAGCATGAACTCCTTTCCTCGCAGCATTGACCCACACTGCATGAACCCCCATCCTAGCAGCATTGACCCACACTGCATGAACCCCCATCCTAGCAGCATTGACCCACACTGTATGAACTCCTGTCCTAGCATCATTGACCAACACTGCATGATCCCCCATCCTAGCAGCATTGACCCACACTGCATGAACTCCCGTCCTAGCAGCATTGACCCACACTGCATGACCTCCCGTCCTAGCAGCATTGACCAACACTGCATGAAGTCCCATCCTAGCAGTATTGTCCAACACTGCATGAACTCCCGTCTTAGCAGCATTGACCAACACTGCATGAACTCCCGTCCTAGCAGCATTGACCCACACTGCATGAACCCCCATCCTAGCAGCATTGACCAACACTGCATGAACTCCCATCCTAGCAGCATTGACCCACACTGTATGAACTCCTGTCCTAGCATCATTGACCAACACTGCATGATCCCCCATCCTAGCAGCATTGACCCACACTGCATGAACTCCCGTCCTAGCAGCATTGACCCACACTGCATGACCTCCCGTCCTAGCAGCATTGACCAACACTGCATGAAGTCCCATCCTAGCAGCATTGACCCACACTGCATGAAACCCCGTCCTAGCAGCATTGATCCACACTGCATGACCTCCCGTCCTAGCAGCATTGACCAACTCTGCATGAACTCCCGTCCTAGCAGCATTGACCCACACTGCGTGAACTACAGTCCTAGCAGCATTGACCCACACTGCATGAACTCCCATCCTAGCACCACTGACCCACACTGCATGAACTCCTGTCCTAGCATCATTGACCAACACTGCATGATCCCCCATCCTAGCAGCATTGACCCACACTGCGTGAACTACAGTCCTAGCAGCATTGACCCACACTGCATGAACTCCCATCCTAGCACCACTGACCCACACTGCATGTACTCCTACCCTAGCATCATTGACCCACACTGCATGAACCCCCATCCTAGCAGCGTTGACCCACACTTCATGAACTCCCATCCGAGCAGCATTGACCTACAATGCATGAACCTCCGTCCTAGCAGGATTGACACACATTGCATGAACCGACATCCTAGCACCATTGACCCACACAGCATGAACTCCTTTCCTCGCAGCATTGACCCACACTGCATGAACCCCCATCCTAGCAGCATTGACCCACACTGCATGAACCCCCATCCTAGCAGCATTGACCCCCACTGCATGAACACACATCCGAGCAGCATTGACCCACACTGCATGAACTCCCGTCCTAGCAGCATTGACCCACACTGCATGAACTCCCATCTTAGCACCGTTGACCCACACTGCATGAACTCACGTCCAAGCAGCATTGACCCAAACTACATGATCTCCCGTCCTAGCAGCAATGACCCACAAGTGCATGAACTCCCAACCTAGCACCGTTGACCCACACTTCATGAACTCCCGTCCTAGCAGCATTGACCCACACTGCATGAACTCCCGTCCTAGCAGCATTGACCCACACTGCATGAATTCCTATCCTAGCACAATTGACCCACACTGCATGAACTTCTGTCCGAGCATCATTGACCCACACTGCATGAACCCCCATCCTAGCACCATTGACCCACACTGCATGAACTCCCATCCTAGCAGCATTGCCCTACATTGCATGACCTCCCGTCCTAGCAGCATTGACCCACACAGCATGAACCCCCGTCCTAGCAGCATTAATCCACACTGCATGAACTCCCATCCTAGCACCATTGATCTTCACTGCAAGAACTCCCGTCCTAGCAGCATTGTCCCACACTGCATGAACCAACATCTTAGCACCATTGAACCACACTGCATGAATTCCTGTCCTGGCAGCATTGACAAACACTGCATAATCCCGCATTCTAGCAGCATTGACCCACACTGCTTGACCTCCCGTCCTAGCAGCATTGACCCACACTGCATGAACCCCAGTCCAAGCACCGTTGACCAACACTGCATGAACTCCCGTCCCAGCAGCAATGTCCCACACTGCATGAACTCACAGCCTAGCAGCATTGACCTACAATGCATGAACACCTGTCCTAGCAGGATTGACTCACATTGCATAAACCAACATCCTCGCACCATTGACCCACACTGCATGAACTCCTGTCCTAGCAGCATTGACGAACACTGCATGATCCCGCATTCTAGCTGCATTGACCCACACTGCATGAACACCCGTCTAAGCAGCATTGCCCGACACTGCATGATCTCCCCTCCTAGCAGCATTGACCAACACTGCGTGAACTCCTGTCCTAGCAGCATTGACCCACACTGCATGAACTCCCGTCCGAGCAGCATTGACCCACACTTCATGACCTCCCGTCCTAGCAGCATTGACCCACACTGCATGAACCCCCGTCCTAGCAGCATTGACCCACACTGCATGACCTCCCGTCCTAGCAGCATTGACCAACACTGCATGAAGTCCCATCCTAGCAGCATTGACCCACACTGCATGAAACCCCGTCCTAGCAGCATTGATCCACACTGCATGAACTCCCGTCCTAGCAGCATTGACCAACTCTGCATGAACTCCCATCCTAGCAGCATTGACCTATACTGCATCAACTCCGTCCTAGCAGCATTGACCCACACTGAATGAACCCGCATCCTTGCACCATTGACCCACACTGCATGAACTCCCATCCTAGCTCGATTGACCCACACTGCATGAACTCTTATGCTAGCCTCATTGACCCACACTGCATGAACCCCTGTCCTAGCATCATTGACCAACACTGCATGATCCCCCGTCCTAGCACGGTTAACCCACGCTGCATGAACTCCCGTCCTAGCAGCATTGACCCAGACTGCAAGACCTCCCGTCCTAGCAGCATTGACCAACACTGCATGAAGTCCCATCCTAGCAGCATTGACCCACACTGCATGAACTCCCGTCCTAGCAGCATTGACCCAGACTGCATTAATTCGTATCCTAGCACCATTGACCCACACTGCATGAATTCCTGTCCTGGCAGCATTGACAAATACTGCATGATCCCGCATTCTAGCACCATTGACACACACTGCATGAACTCCCCTCCTCGCAGCAATGACCCGCACTGCTTGACCTCCCGTCCTAGCAGCATTGACCCATACAGCATGAACCCCCGTCCTAGAAGCGTTGACCAACACTGCATGAACTCCCGTCCTAGCAGCATTGACCCACACTGCATGAACTCCCGTCCTAGCAGCATTGACCCACACTGCATGAATTCCTATCCTAGCACAATTGACCCACACTGCATGAACTTCTGTCCGAGCATCATTGACCCACACTGCATGAACCCCCATCCTAGCACCATTGACCCACACTGCATGAACTCCCATCCTAGCAGCATTGCCCTACATTGCATGACCTCCCGTCCTAGCAGCATTGACCCACACAGCATGAACCCCCGTCCTAGCAGCATTAATCCACACTGCATGAACTCCCATCCTAGCACCATTGATCTTCACTGCAAGAACTCCCGTCCTAGCAGCATTGTCCCACACTGCATGAACCAACATCTTAGCACCATTGAACCACACTGCATGAATTCCTGTCCTGGCAGCATTGACAAACACTGCATAATCCCGCATTCTAGCAGCATTGACCCACACTGCTTGACCTCCCGTCCTAGCAGCATTGACCCACACTGCATGAACCCCAGTCCAAGCACCGTTGACCAACACTGCATGAACTCCCGTCCCAGCAGCAATGTCCCACACTGCATGAACTCACAGCCTAGCAGCATTGACCTACAATGCATGAACACCTGTCCTAGCAGGATTGACTCACATTGCATAAACCAACATCCTCGCACCATTGACCCACACTGCATGAACTCCTGTCCTAGCAGCATTGACGAACACTGCATGATCCCGCATTCTAGCTGCATTGACCCACACTGCATGAACACCCGTCTAAGCAGCATTGCCCGACACTGCATGATCTCCCCTCCTAGCAGCATTGACCAACACTGCGTGAACTCCTGTCCTAGCAGCATTGACCCACACTGCATGAACTCCCGTCCGAGCAGCATTGACCCACACTTCATGACCTCCCGTCCTAGCAGCATTGACCCACACTGCATGAACCCCCGTCCTAGCAGCATTGACCCACACTGCATGACCTCCCGTCCTAGCAGCATTGACCAACACTGCATGAAGTCCCATCCTAGCAGCATTGACCCACACTGCATGAAACCCCGTCCTAGCAGCATTGATCCACACTGCATGAACTCCCGTCCTAGCAGCATTGACCAACTCTGCATGAACTCCCATCCTAGCAGCATTGACCTATACTGCATCAACTCCGTCCTAGCAGCATTGACCCACACTGAATGAACCCGCATCCTTGCACCATTGACCCACACTGCATGAACTCCCATCCTAGCTCGATTGACCCACACTGCATGAACTCTTATGCTAGCCTCATTGACCCACACTGCATGAACCCCTGTCCTAGCATCATTGACCAACACTGCATGATCCCCCGTCCTAGCACGGTTAACCCACGCTGCATGAACTCCCGTCCTAGCAGCATTGACCCAGACTGCAAGACCTCCCGTCCTAGCAGCATTGACCAACACTGCATGAAGTCCCATCCTAGCAGCATTGACCCACACTGCATGAACTCCCGTCCTAGCAGCATTGACCCAGACTGCATTAATTCGTATCCTAGCACCATTGACCCACACTGCATGAATTCCTGTCCTGGCAGCATTGACAAATACTGCATGATCCCGCATTCTAGCACCATTGACACACACTGCATGAACTCCCCTCCTCGCAGCAATGACCCGCACTGCTTGACCTCCCGTCCTAGCAGCATTGACCCATACAGCATGAACCCCCGTCCTAGAAGCGTTGACCAACACTGCATGAACTCCCATCCTAGCACCATTGATCAACACTGCATGAACTCCCGTCCTAGCAGCAATGTCCCACACTGCATGAACTCACAGCCTAGCAGCATTGACTCACACTGCATGAACTCCTGTCCTAGCATCATTTACCAACACTGCATGATCCCCCATCCTAGCAGCATTGACCCACACTGCGTGAACTACAGTCCTAGCAGCATTGACCCACACTGCATGACCTCCCGTCCTAGCAGCATTGACCAACTCTGCATGAACTCCCGTCCTAGCAGCATTGACCCACACTGCGTGAACTACAGTCCTAGCAGCATTGACCCACACTGCATGAACTCCCATCCTAGCACCACTGACCCACACTGCATGAACTCCTGTCCTAGCATCATTGACCAACACTGCATGATCCCCCATCCTAGCAGCATTGACCCACACTGCGTGAACTACAGTCCTAGCAGCATTGACCCACACTGCATGAACTCCCATCCTAGCACCACTGACCCACACTGCATGTACTCCTACCCTAGCATCATTGACCCACACTGCATGAACCCCCGTCCTAGCAGCGTTGACCCACACTTCATGAACTCCCATCCGAGCAGCATTGACCTACAATGCATGAACCTCCGTCCTAGCAGGATTGACACACATTGCATGAACCGACATCCTAGCACCATTGACCCACACAGCATGAACTCCTTTCCTCGCAGCATTGACCCACACTGCATGAACCCCCATCCTAGCAGCATTGACCCACACTGCATGAACCCCCATCCTAGCAGCATTGACCCCCACTGCATGAACACCCATCCGAGCAGCATTGACCCACACTGCATGAACTCCCGTCCTAGCAGCATTGACCCACACTGCATGAACTCCCATCTTAGCACCGTTGACCCACACTGCATGAACTCACGTCCAAGCAGCATTGACCCAAACTACATGATCTCCCGTCCTAGCAGCAATGACCCACAAGTGCATGAACTCCCAACCTAGCACCGTTGACCCACACTGCATGAACTCCCGTCCTAGCAGCATTGACCCACACTGCATGAACTCCCGTCCTAGCAGCATTGACCCACACTGCATGAATTCCTATCCTAGCACAATTGACCCACACTGCATGAACTTCTGTCCGAGCATCATTGACCCACACTGCATGAACCCCCATCCTAGCACCATTGACCCACACTGCATGAACTCCCATCCTAGCAGCATTGCCCTACATTGCATGACCTCCCGTCCTAGCAGCATTGACCCACACAGCATGAACCCCCGTCCTAGCAGCATTAATCCACACTGCATGAACTCCCATCCTAGCACCATTGATCTTCACTGCAAGAACTCCCGTCCTAGCAGCATTGTCCCACACTGCATGAACCAACATCTTAGCACCATTGAACCACACTGCATGAATTCCTGTCCTGGCAGCATTGACAAACACTGCATAATCCCGCATTCTAGCAGCATTGACCCACACTGCTTGACCTCCCGTCCTAGCAGCATTGACCCACACTGCATGAACCCCAGTCCAAGCACCGTTGACCAACACTGCATGAACTCCCGTCCCAGCAGCAATGTCCCACACTGCATGAACTCACAGCCTAGCAGCATTGACCTACAATGCATGAACACCTGTCCTAGCAGGATTGACTCACATTGCATAAACCAACATCCTCGCACCATTGACCCACACTGCATGAACTCCTGTCCTAGCAGCATTGACGAACACTGCATGATCCCGCATTCTAGCTGCATTGACCCACACTGCATGAACACCCGTCTAAGCAGCATTGCCTGACACTGCATGATCTCCCCTCCTAGCAGCATTGACCGACACTGCGTGAACTCCTGTCCTAGCAGCATTGACCCACACTTCATGACCTCCCGTCCTAGCAGCATTGACCCACACTGCATGAACCCCCGTCCTAGCAGCATTGACCCACACTGCATGACCTCCCGTCCTAGCAGCATTGACCAACACTGCATGAAGTCCCATCCTAGCAGCATTGACCCACACTGCATGAAACCCCGTCCTAGCAGCATTGATCCACACTGCATGAACTCCCGTCCTAGCAGCATTGACCAACTCTGCATGAACTCCCATCCTAGCAGCATTGACCTATACTGCATCAACTCCGTCCTAGCAGCATTGACCCACACTGAATGAACCCGCATCCTTGCACCATTGACCCACACTGCATGAACTCCCATCCTAGCTCGATTGACCCACACTGCATGAACTCTTATGCTAGCCTCATTGACCCACACTGCATGAACCCCTGTCCTAGCATCATTGACCAACACTGCATGATCCCCCGTCCTAGCACGGTTAACCCACGCTGCATGAACTCCCGTCCTAGCAGCATTGACCCAGACTGCAAGACCTCCCGTCCTAGCAGCATTGACCAACACTGCATGAAGTCCCATCCTAGCAGCATTGACCCACACTGCATGAACTCCCGTCCTAGCAGCATTGACCCAGACTGCATGAATTCGTATCCTAGCACCATTGACCCACACTGCATGAATTCCTGTCCTGGCAGCATTGACAAATACTGCATGATCCCGCATTCTAGCACCATTGACACACACTGCATGAACTCCCCTCCTCGCAGCAATGACCCGCACTGCTTGACCTCCCGTCCTAGCAGCATTGACCCATACAGCATGAACCCCCGTCCTAGAAGCGTTGACCAACACTGCATGAACTCCCATCCTAGCACCATTGATCAACACTGCATGAACTCCCGTCCTAGCAGCAATGTCCCACACTGCATGAACTCACAGCCTAGCAGCATTGACTCACACTGCATGAACTCCTGTCCTAGCATCATTTACCAACACTGCATGATCCCCCATCCTAGCAGCATTGACCCACACTGCGTGAACTTCAGTCCTCGCAGCATTGACCCACACTGCATGAACCCCCGTCCTAGCAGCGTTGACCCACACTGCATGAACCCCCATCCTAGCAGCGTTGACCCACACTGCAAGTACTCCTGTCCTAGCATTATTGACCCACACTGCATGAGCCCCCGTCCTAGCAGCGTTGACCCACACTGCATGAACCCCCGTCCTAGCACCATTGATCAACACTGCATGAACTTCCGTCCTAGCAGAGTTGGCCCACACTTCATGAACTCCCATCCTAGCACCATTGGCCCACACTGCATGAACTCCTGTCGTAGCACCATTGACCCACACTGCATGAACTCCCGTCCAAGCAGCATTGACCCACACTCCATGAACCGCCGTCCTAGCACCAATGACACAACCTGCATGAACTCCTTTCGTAGCACCATTGACCCACACTGCATGAACTCCCATCCTAGCTCGATTGACCCACACTGCATGAACTCTTATGCTAGCCTCATTGACCCACACTGCATGAACCCCTGTCCTAGCATCATTGACCAACACTGCATGATCCCCCATCCTAGCAGCATTGACCCACACTGCGTGAACTACAGCCGTAGCAGCATTGCCCGACACCGCATGATCTCCCGTCCTAGCAGGATTGACCCACACTGCATGAACACGCGTCCTCGCAGCATTGACCCACACTGCATGAACTCCCGTCCTAGCAGCATTGACCCACACTGTATGAACTCCTGTCCTAGCATCATTGACCAACACTGCATGATCCCCCATCCTAGCAGCACTGACCCACACTGCATGACCTCCCGTCCTAGCAGCATTGACCCACACTGCATGACCTCCCGTCCTAGCAGCATTGACCAACACTGCATGAAGTCCCATCCTAGCAGCATTGACCCACACTGCATGAACTCCCATCCTAGCAGCATTGACCCACACTGAATGAACCCGCATCCTTGCACCATTGACCCACACTGCATGAACTCCCATCCTAGCTCGATTGACCCACACTGCATGAACTCTTATGCTAGCCTCATTGACCCACACTGCATGAACCCCTGTCCTAGCATCATTGACCAACACTGCATGATCCCCCGTCCTAGCACGGTTAACCCACGCTGCATGAACTCCCGTCCTAGCAGCATTGACCCAGACTGCAAGACCTCCCGTCCTAGCAGCATTGACCAACACTGCATGAAGTCCCATCCTAGCAGCATTGACCCACACTGCATGAACTCCCGTCCTAGCAGCATTGACCCAGACTGCATGAATTCGTATCCTAGCACCATTGACCCACACTGCATGAATTCCTGTCCTGGCAGCATTGACAAATACTGCATGATCCCGCATTCTAGCACCATTGACCCACACTGCATGAACTCCCCTCCTCGCAGCAATGACCCACACTGCTTGACCTCCCGTCCTAGCAGCATTGACCCATACAGCATGAACCCCCGTCCTAGAAGCGTTGACCAACACTGCATGAACTCCCATCCTAGCACCATTGATCAACACTGCATGAACCCCCGTCCCAGCAGCAATGTCCCACACTGCATGAACTCACAGCCTAGCAGCATTGACCTACAATGCATGAACTCCTGTCCTAGCAGGATTGACTCACATTGCATAAACCAACATCCTCGCACCATTGACCCACACTGCACGAACTCCTGTCCTAGAAGCATTGACAAACACTGAATGATCCCGCATTCTAGCAGCATTGACCCACACTGCATGAACTCCTGTCGTAGCACCATTGACCCACACTGCATGAATCCCCGTCCGAGCACCATTGACCAACACTGCATGAACTCCCGTCCTAGCAGCATTGACCCACACTGCATGAACTCCCATACTAGCAGCATTGATCCACACAACATGAACCGCCGTCATAGCAGCATTGACCCACACTGCATGAACTCCCGTCCTTGCACCATTGACCCACACTGCATGAACTCCTGTCGTAGCACCGTTGACCCACACTGCATGAACTCCCGTCCAAGCAGCATTGACCCACACTGCATGACCTCCCGTCCTAGCAGCAATGACCCACAACTGCATGAACTCCCATCCTAGCACCGTTGACCCAGACTGCATGAACACCCGTCCTAGCAGCATTGGCCCACACTGCATGAATTCCTGTCCAAGCATCATTGACCCACACTGCATGAACCCCCATCCTAGCACCATTGACCCACACTGCATGAACTCCGTCCAAGCAGCAATAATCCACACTGCATGAAACCCCATCATAGCAGCATTGACTCACACTGCATGAACTCCTGTCCTAGCATCATTTACCAACACTGCATGATCCCCCATCCTAGCAGCATTGACCCACACTGCGTGAACTACAGTCCTAGCAGCATTGACCCACACTGCATGAACCCCCATCCTAGCAGCGTTGACCCACACTGCAAGTACTCCTGTCCTAGCATTATTGACCCACACTGCATGAGCCCCCGTCCTAGCAGCGTTGACCCACACTGCATGAACCCCCGTCCTAGCACCATTGATCAACACTGCATGAACTCCCGTCCTAGCAGAGTTGGCCCACACTTCATGAACTCCCATCCTAGCACCATTGGCCCACACTGCATGAACTCCTGTCGTAGCACCGTTGACCCACACTGCATGAACTCCCGTCCAAGCAGCATTGACCCACACTCCATGAACCGCCGTCCTAGCACCAATGACACAACCTGCATGAACTCCTGTCGTAGCACCATCGACCCACACTGCATGAACTCCCATCCTAGCTCGATTGACCCACACTGCATGAACTCTTATGCTAGCCTCATTGACCCACACTGCATGAACTCCTGTCCTAGCATCATTGACCAACACTGCATGATCCCCCATCCTAGCAGCATTGACCCACACTGCGTGAACTACAGCCCTAGCAGCATTGCCCAACACCGCATGATCTCCCGTCCTAGCAGGATTGACCCACACTGCATGAACACGCGTCCTCGCAGCATTGACCCACACTGCATGAACTCCCGTCCTAGCAGCATTGACCCACACTGCATGACCTCCCGTCCTACCAGCATTGACCCACACTGCATGAACCTCCGTCCTAGCACGGTTAACCCACGCTGCATGAACTCCCGTCCGAGCAGTATTGACCCAGACCGCATTACCTCCCGTCCTAGCAGCATTGACCAACACTGCATGAAGTCCCATCCTAGCAGCATTGACCCACACTGCATGAACTCCCGTCCTAGCAGCATTGACCGAGACTGCATGAATTCGTATCCTAGCACCATTGACCCACACTGCATGAATTCCTGTCCTGGCAGCAATGACAAATACTGCATGATCCCGCATTCTAGCACCATTGACCCACACTGCATGAACTCCCCTCCTCGCAGCAATGACCCACACTGCTTGACCTCCCGTCCTAGCAGCATTGACCCATACAGCATGAACCCCCGTCCTAGAAGCGTTGACCAACACTGCATGAACTCCCATCCTAGCACCATTGATCAACACTGCATGAACTCCCGTCCTAGCAGCAATGTCCCACACTGCATGAACTCACAGCCTAGCAGCATTGACCTACAATGCATGAACTCCTGTCCTAGCAGGATTGACTCACATTGCATAAACCAACATCCTCGCACCATTGACCCACACTGCATGAACTCCTGTCCTAGAAGCATTGACAAACACTGAATGATCCCGCATTCTAGCTGCATTGACCCACACTGCATGAACTCCCGTCTAAGCAGCATTGCCTGACACTGCATGATCTCCCGTCCTAGCAGCATTGACCCACACTGCATGAACTCCCGTCCGAGCAGCATTCACCCACACTGCATGACCTCCCGTCCTAGCAGCATTGACCCACACTGCATGAACCCCCGTCCTAGCACGGTTAACCCACGCTGCATGAACTCCCATCCTAGCAGCATTGACCCACACTGCATGAACTCCCGTCCTAGCAGCATTGACCCACACTGCATGAACTCCCATCCTAGCAGCATTGATCTATACTGCATCAACTCCGTCCTAGCAGCATTGACCCACACTGCATGAACTCCAGTCCTAGCATCATTGATCTATACTGCATCAACTCCCATCCTAGCACGATTGACCCACACTGCATGAAGTCTTATGCTAGCCTCATTGACCCACACTGCATGAACTCCTGTCCTAGCATCATTTACCAACACTGCATGATCCCCCATCCTAGCAGCATTGACCCACACTGCGTGAACTACAGTCCTAGCAGCATTGACCCACACTGCATGAACCCCCGTCCTAGCAGCGTTGACCCACACTGCAAGTACTCCTGTCCTAGCATTATTGACCCACACTGCATGAGCCCCCGTCCTAGCAGCGTTGACCCACACTGCATGAACCCCCGTCCTAGCACCATTGATCAACACTGCATGAACTCCCGTCCTAGCAGAGTTGGCCCACACTTCATGAACTCCCATCCTAGCAGCATTGACCTACAATGCATGAACCTCCGTCCTAGCAGGATTGACTCACATTACATGAACCGACATCCTAGCACCATTGACCCACACTGCATGAACTCCTTTCCTCACAGCATTGACAAACACTGCATGAACCTGCATCCTAGCAGCATTGACCAACACTGCATGAACCCCCATCTTAGCAGCATTGACCCACACTGCATGACTTCCCGTCCTAGCAGCATTGACCCACACTGCATGAACTCCCATCTTAGCACCATTGACCCACACTGCATGAACTCCCGTCCAAGCAGCATTGACCCAAACTACATGACCTCCCGTCCTAGCAGCAATGACCCACAACTGCATGAACTCCCACCCTAGCACCGTTGACCCACACTGCATGAACTCCCGTCCTAGCAGCATTGACCCACACTGCATGAACTTCTGTCCGAGCATCATTGACCCACACTGCATGAACCCCCATCCTAGCACCATTGACCCACACTGCATGAACTCCGTCCAAGCAGCAATAATCCACACTGCATGAATCCCCATCCTAGCACCATCGACCCACACTGCATGAACTCCCATCCGAGCTCGATTGACCCACACTGCATGAACTCTTATGCTAGCCTCATTGACCCACACTGCATGAACTCCTGTCCTAGCATCATTGACCAACACTGCATGATCCCCCATCCTAGCAGCATTGACCCACACTGCGTGAACGACAGCCCTAGCAGCATTGCCCAACACCGCATGATCTCCCATCCTAGCAGGATTGACCCACACTGCATGATCCCGCATTCTAGCACCATTGACCCACACTGCATGAAATCCCCTCCTCGCAGCAATGACCCACACTGCTTGACCTCCCGTCCTAGCAGCATTGACCCATACAGCATGAACCCCCGTCCTAGAAGCGTTGACCAACACTGCATGAACTCCCGTCCTAGCAGCATTGACCCAGACTGCATGAATTCGTATCCTAGCACCATTGACCCACACTGCATGAATTCCTGTCCTGGCAGCATTGACAAATACTGCATGATCCCGCATTCTAGCACCATTGCCTGACACTGCATGAACTCCCCTCCTCGCAGCAATGACCCACACTGCTTGACCTCCCGTCCTAGCAGCATTGACCCATACAGCATGAACCCCCGTCCTAGAAGCGTTGACCAACACTGCATGAACTCCCATCCTAGCACCATTGATCAACACTGCATGAACTCCCGTCCTAGCAGCAATGTCCCACACTGCATGAACTCACAGCCTAGCAGCATTGACCTACAATGCATGAACTCCTGTCCTAGCAGGATTGACTCACATTGCATAAACCAACATCCTCGCACCATTGACCCACACTGCATGAACTCCTGTCCTAGAAGCATTGACAAACACTGAATGATCCCGCATTCTAGCAGCATTGACCCACACTGCATGAACTCCCGTCGAAGCAGCATTGCCTGACACTGCATGATCTCCCGTCCTAGCAGCATTGACCCACACTGCGTGAACTCCTGTCCTAGCAGCATTGACCCACACTGCATGAACTCCCATCCGAGCAGCATTGACCCACACTGCATGAACTCCCATCCGAGCAGCATTGACCCACACTGCATGAACCCCCGTCCTAGCACGGTTAACCCACGCTGCATGAACTCCCATCCTAGCAGCATTGACCCACACTGCATGACCTCCCGTCCTAGCAGCATTGACCAACACTGCATGAACTCCCGTCCTAGCAGCATTGACCCACACTGCATGAACTCCCATCCTAGCAGCATTGATCTATACTGCATCAACTCCGTCCTAGCAGCATTGACCCACACTGCATGAACTCCAGTCCTAGCATCATTGATCTATACTGCATCAACTCCCATCCTAGCACGATTGACCCACACTGCATGAAGTCTTATGCTAGCCTCATTGACCCACACTGCATGAACTCCTGTCCTAGCATCATTTACCAACACTGCATGATCCCCCATCCTAGCAGCATTGACCCACACTGCGTGAACTACAGTCCTAGCAGCATTGACCCACACTGCATGAACCCCCGTCCTAGCAGCGTTGACCCACACTGCAAGTACTCCTGTCCTAGCATTATTGACCCACACTGCATGAGCCCCCGTCCTAGCAGCGTTGACCCACACTGCATGAACCCCCGTCCTAGCACCATTGATCAACACTGCATGAACTCCCGTCCTAGCAGAGTTGGCCCACACTTCATGAACTCCCATCCTAGCAGCATTGACCTACAATGCATGAACCTCCGTCCTAGCAGGATTGACTCACATTACATGAACCGACATCCTAGCACCATTGACCCACACTGCTTGAACTCTTTTCCTCACAGCATTGACAAACACTGCATGAACCCGCATCCTAGCAGCATTGACCAACACTGCATGAACCCCCATCTTAGCAGCATTGACCCACACTGCATGACTTCCCGTCCTAGCAGCATTGACCCACACTGCATGAACTCCCATCTTAGCACCATTGACCCACACTGAATGAACTCCCGTCCAAGCAGCATTGGCCCAAACTACATGACCTCCCGTCCTAGCAGCAATGACCCACAACTGCAGGAACTCCCATCCTAGCACCGTTGACCAACACTGCATGAACTCCCGTCCTAGCAGCATTGACCCACACTGCATGAACTTCTGTCCGAGCATCATTGACCCACACTGCATGAACCCCCATCCTAGCACCATTGACCCACACTGCATGAACTCCGTCCAAGCAGCAATAATCCACACTGCATGAATCCCCATCCTAGCACCATTGACCCACACTGCATTAACTCCCGACCTAGCTCGATTGACCCACACTGCATGAACTCTTATGCTAGCCTCATTGACCCACACTGCATGAACTCCTGTCCTAGCATCATTGACCAACACTGCATGAACTCCCATCCTAGCAGCATTGACCCACACTGCGTGAACTACAGTCCTAGCAGCATTGACCCACACTGCATGATCTCCCGACCTAGCACCGTTGACCCACACTGCATGAACTCCCGTCCAAGCTGCATTGACCCACACTGCATGAACTCCCGTCCTAGCAGCATTGACCCACGCTGCATGAACTCCCATCCTAGCACCATTGGCCCACACCGCATGAACTCCTGTCGTAGCACCGTTGATTCTCACTGCATGAACTCCCGTCCAAGCAGCATTGACCCACACTCCATGAACCCCCGTCCTAGCACCAATGACCCACGCTGCATGAATCCCCGTCCTAGCACCATTGACCCACACTGCATGAACTCCCATCCCAGCGCCATTGACCCACACTGCATGACCTCCCGTCCTAGCAGCATTGACCCACACTGCATGAAACCCCGTCCTAGCAGCATTGACCCACACTGCATGAACTCCCATACTAGCAGCATTGATCCACACAACATGAACCGCCGTCATAGCAGCATTGACCCACACTGCATGAACCCGCGTCCTAGCACCATGACCCACACTGCATGAATCCCCGTCCGAGCACCATTGACCAACACTGCATGAACTCCCGTCCCAGCGCCATTGACCCACACTGCATGACCTCCCGTCCTAGCAGCATTGACCAACACTGCATGAACTCCCGTCCTAGCAGCATTGACCCACACTGCATGAACTCCCATACTAGCAGCATTGATCCACACAACATGAACCGCCGTCATAGCACCATTGACCCACACTGCATGAACTCCTGTCGTAGCACCATTGACCCACAATGCATGAACTCCGTCCAAGCAGCAATAATCCACACTGCATGAAACCCCATCATAGCAGGATGGACCCACACTGCATGAACTCCTGTCGTAGCACCGTTGACCCACACTGCATGACCTCCCGTCCTAGCAGCAATGACCCACAACTGCATGAACTCTCATCCTAGCACCGTTGACCCAGACTGCATGAACTCCCGTCCTAGCAGCATTGACCCACACTGCATGAATTCCTGTCCTCGCATCATTGACCCACACTGCATGAACTTCTGTCCGAGCATCATTGACCCACACTGCATGAACCCCCATCCTAGCACCATTGACCCACACTGCATGAACTCTGTCCAAGCAACAATAATCCACACTGCATGAAACCCCATCATAGCAGCATTGACCCACACTGCATGAACTCCCGACCTAGCACCGTTGACCCACACTGCATGAACTCCCGTCCAAGCAGCATTGACCCACACTGCATGAACTCCCGTCCTTGCAGCATTGACCCACGCTGCATGAACTCCCATCCTAGCACCATTGGCCCACACCGCATGAACTCCCATCCAAGCAGCACTGACCCACACCCCATGAACTGCCGTCCTAGCACCAATGACCCAACCTGCATGAACTCCTGTCGTAGCACCATTGACCAACACTGCATGAACTCACATCCTAGCTTGATTGACCCACATTGCATGAACACTTATGCTAGCCTCATTGACCCACGCTGCATGAACGCCTGTCCAAGCATCATTGACCAACACTGCATGAACTCCCTTCCTAGCAGCATTGACCCACACTCCATGAACTGCCGTCCTAGCACCAATGACCCAACCTGCATGAACCCCTGTCGTAGCACCATTGACCCACACTGCATGAACTCACATCCTAGCTTGATTGACCCACACTGCATGAACTCTTATGCTAGCCTCATTGACCCACACTGCATGAACGCCTGTCCAAGCATCATTGACCAACACTGCATGAACTCCCGTCCTAGCAGCATTGACCCACACTGCGTGAACTACAGTCCTAGCAGCATTGACCCACACTGCATGAACTTCCGACCTAGCACCGTTAACCCACACTGCATGAACTCCCGTCCTAGCACCGTTGACCCAGACTGCATGAACTCCCATCCTAGCACCATTGGCCCACACCGCATGAACTCCTGTTGTAGCACCGTTGACCCACACTGCATGACCTCCCGTCCAAGCAGCATTGACCCACACTCCATGAACCCCCGTCCTACCAGCATTGACCAACACTGCATGGACTCCCGTCCTAGCAGCATTGACCCATACTGCATGAACTCCCATACTAGCACCATTGATCCACACAACATGAACCCCCGTCATAGCAGCATTGACCCACACTGCATGAACTCCCGTTCTGGCACCATTGACCCACACTGCATGATCTCCCGTCCGAGCACCATTGACCCACACTGCATGAACTCCTGTCGTAGCACCGTTGACCCACACTACATGAACTCCCGTCCAAGCAGCATTGACCCACACTGCATGACCTCCCGTCCTAGCAGCAATGACCCACACTGCATGAACTCCCGTCCTAGCACCGTTGACCCACACTGCATGAACTCCCGTCCTAGCACCGTTGACCCACACTGCATGAACTCCCGTCCTAGCAGCATTGACCCACACTGCATGAATTCCCTTCCGAGCAGCATTGATCCACACTGCATGAACTCCTGTCCTAGCACCATTAACCAACTCTGCATGAACTCCCGTCCTAGCAGCATTGACCCACACTGCATGAATTACCTTCCGAGCAGCATTGATCCACACTGCATGAACTCCTGTCCTAGCAGCATTAACCAACTCTGCATGAACTCCCGTCCTAGCCGCATTGACCTATACTGCATGAACTCCTGTCCTCGCATCATTGACCCACACTGCATGAACCCGCATCCTAGCAGCATTGACCCACACTGCATGAACTCTTATGCTAGCCTCATTGACCCACACTGCATGAACCCCCGTCCTAGCAGCATTGACCCACACTGCATGAACTCCTGTCCTAGCAGCATTGATCCACAGTGCATGAACTCCTGTCCTAGCAGCATTGACCCACACTGCATGAACTCCCATCCCAGCACCATTGACCCACACTGCATGAACTCCGTCCAAGCAGCAATAATCCACACTGCATGAATCCCCATCCTAGCACCATTGACCCACACTGCATTAACTCCCGACCTAGCTCGATTGACCCACACTGCATGAACTCTTATGCTAGCCTCATTGACCCACACTGGATGAACTCCCGTCCTAACAGCATTGACCTACACTGCATAAACTCCCGTCCAAGTAGCATTGACCCATACTGCATGAACTCCCGTCCTAGCAGCATTGATCCACACTGCATGAACTCCCGTCCTAGCAGCATTGACCAACACTGCATGAATTCCCGTCCTAGCATCATTGACCAACACTGCATGAACTCCTGTCCTAGTAGCATTGACACACACTCCATGAACTCCTGTCCTAGCAGCATTGACCCACACTGCATGAACTCCCGTCCAAGCAGCATTGACCAACACTGCATGAACTCCCGTCCTCGCAGCATTTACCCACACTGCATGAACTCCTGTCCTAGCAGCATTTACCCACACTGCATGTACTCCCATCCTAGCATCATTGATCCACACTGCATGAACTCCAGTCCTAGCAGCATTGACCCACACTGCATGAACTCCCGTCCCAGCAGCATTTACTTACACTGCATGAACTCCTGTCCTAGCAGCATTGACCCACACTGCATGAACTCCCATCCTAGCAGCATTTACCTACACTGCATGAACTCCCGTCCAAGCAGCATTGAAACACACTGCATGAACTCCAGTCCTAGCAGCATTGACCCACACTGCATGAACTCCAGTCCTAGCAGCATTGACACACACTGCATGATCTCCCGTCCTAGCAGCATAGACCCACACTGCATGAAATCCTTTCCTAGCAGCATTGACCCACACTGCATGAACTCCCGTCCAAGCAGCATTGATCCACACGGCATGAACTCCCGTCCAAACAGCATTGACCAACACTGCATGAACTCCCATCCTAGCATCATTGACTGTGGGATATAAATGAATTAATGTTATTTCTGCAAGTATAAATTCTGATACAGAATAGGAATGAGAAAATACATATTCAGCAAAAAGAAAGCATGAGACATGAATACAGAACAATGGTGGATATATGGGCAAACAGGAAAGCATCTGTTTCCCCTCCTCAAGACACAGGAACTAACCCTAATCAAAGAGGTCAAAGTGGCCTCTGGATGGAAATAGATGCTGATAGAAGAAAAGATATGCCTAATCAATAACCTACGGTAGACTGACGTCAAACACCCTTATGGGAGTCAGAGATAAGAGTTTGTCACGGACAAGACAGGATAAACAGAAGTTTTGTGATCAGTCTTAAGGAAATGAGTGACGTAAGCGAAGCAGGGAACAGACAATGGAATAAGAAAAAATATGGGGATTCAAACTGTATAAATTTTGAGAGTTTGTTGGATTTAGTGTGCATTTTGTCATTACCTTACCTGGTAAAGAGACAAAGCACCCACCTATAGGTGTATAAATAAATGGCGGATTCAGATATTTGTCTCGGACTGAAATTATTAAAGTGAGTGAGCTTTTGTTTCTCACAATTGGGGGCTCGTGTCCGGGATTTTCTTCCATCACCAGGGGGAGTGGCTGGCCTTGGACACTGGGAAGACGCGTCCCGTTCCCCATTGAGGAGCGGTCTCGTGTCCCGGTTTGGTCTGCTCCCTTGGGTGACTGATGTGAATCCTATAAGAGAGACATCTGAATCAGACAGTGATAGGAGCTCGATAGAAAATACGGTGACAAAAGGGGCCAGGCAACTCTGTGCACAGACTAAGGTAAGAAAATTGATTTTTAAGTATTGCCTTGGTGGCCGGGATTGAGTTTTAGTAATAAGGGACTAACGAAGGAACTCAATATGGCTTGCGCTTTGGGTAAGAAAAAAGCCTCCGGGGAAACAAAGTAAGGAAAAGACAATGGAAATGGAGGCGGGGTCCCTTACAACATTCCTCCGGAAAGTCCTTTGGGCAGGATGTTGTGGAAATTGGCAAAATAATACTTGTACAAGGGAGAAATATGATTAAATATTGTTGCTTTGTATGGACTAAGGACTCCATTCTTCGTCCCGCTGTCTTCTGGCCAAAGTACAGATCGGACGAAGACTGGGTTTGTGAATATCTGAGTTTATATGTCAATGTGCGAGAGAGAGAGAGAGTGAGAGAGAGAGAGAGAGAATGAAAAGAGCTGGACAGCTGGTAGGAAGTTTAACCCTTTGTGATTTGATTTGAGTGAACATTTGTTTGTTGGTGATTGAATGTTTGTGTTTTATTCCCTGGAGCTTGTGTTCCAGGACTGTTTTGAATCTGATTTTGTTATGGAAACTTAACATGATTTCTTTTAAGGTTAAGGATTCTATTGTGATTATGAAGAAAAAAAAAAGGAATGATAACTCCTGTTCTTTTTACAGATCATGACTGCCTTACTATCAGTTTCTAACTAATCTCTTTTATCTTTACATAACAACGATTTATGGAGGACAGTTGAAGTTTCAGTTCAGCATTAGATTGTAGTAAAAGCAAAATTCTATGGTTAATATCTGTGACCTTGGATTCAGCCATTGTTCATGCATTAGAAGTTTTTTTTAAAAACTTGAGTAGACAAATTCTTTTAAGGCAAGCTCAGATTATTTTACGACCTATAGTATTGTAATTGAGCAATGATTGGTCAGGACTATTTAAGAAAACTAATTCTGGATCTAAATTAAAGGACTAAAACTGGGTAATTACAGTGAATTGCAAAATTGGGAACTGTATGCATTTTGCATTTTAACTATTAAATACTGAAGAAATGAACGTAAATATATATAAATATATTTATAAGTTAGGAACAGGCTTTGAAGGTTAGTCAAGCATGAATTGATGAATTGGTGTTTGAAGTTATGGGGAGCTAGAAATATTGCAATATTTCTTTAAAAAAAGAAAAAGGGGGAAAACGTAACGACTTATCCCCTTTGGGAGGTACCCATAGGGGACAAAGAGATTGGGTTTGTAAGTGCCCCCCTCACCAGTGGGGAGGTCAGAACATTTAAAAAGGAAATGGAGGTCCTGGTTGAGGATCCGGTGGGGTTGTCTGAACAAATTGATCAATTTTTGGGGCCCAGTCTGTATACCTGGGCTGAATTAATGTCTATTTTGAATATATTATTTACTGGGGAGGAAAGGGGACTTGTACGAGGAACTGCCATTAAAATATGGGACAGGGAACACCCGATTGGAGATGGGGATGCTGGACAGGAAGAGGTGAGGTTTCCCCTCAGAGACCCCCAGTGGGAAAACCAAAACCCAGAGCATAGAGAAGAAATGAGGGAATTGAAAGACCTGATTCTAAAAGGAATAAGAGAGGCAGTTCCGAAGTCACAGAATTTAATTAAAACCTTTGAAATTAGACAGGAGAAAGATGAGACTCCCTCAGCTTTCTTGCAAAGATTAAGGGACTCAATGCGGAACTACTCTGGAATGAACCCTGAGGACCCAGTGGCACAGGGTCTTTTGAAAGTACATTTTGTGACAAGAGCATGGCCAGACATACAGAGAAAGATACAGAAGATAGAAGGATGGAGTGAAAAATCATTAGATGAATTGTTGAGAGAGGCACAGAAAGTGTTTGTAAAGAGGGAGAGGACAAGGGGGAACATTTGATAGAGGGTTTGAGCGACAGGGGCAGAGATGGAAGTCGCTACAGGCAGGATGCTATTATTGTGGAAAGATAGGGCATTTTAAGCGGGAGTATCCTGATCTACAAAGGGAAGAAAAGGCAATTCCGCTTATGAATTATGATGAAGAATAGGGGTGTCAGGGGTTCTTGCCCTCAGGGGCCCACCAGGAACCCTTGATAAACTTGAAGGTGGGACCGTGTAGGGAGGAGGTAATCTCCCTAGTAGATACGGGGCAGCACGGTCATCGCTGAATTTTAAACCAAAGAAAGTAGAAATGTTAACACGGTCAATTACTGTTTCGGGGGTGAAAGGGGAAGGATTTACTGTTCCAGTATTTGAACCTATGATGATAGAAGGTCCTAAAGGTAGGGTTACAGGGGAACTGCTGTATATCCCTGATATAGGAAGTAACTTACTGGGGAGAGACCTAATTATCCTTTTAGGACTGGAGATTGAAATTCAGGAAAAAGAATTAGTTGTACAACTGGCAATATTGACAGAGGATGCAGAGAGAGAGATAGACCCTATAGTATGGGCTAGAGAAGGGAATCGTGGAAAACTACAGATCCCTCCCCTTTTAATAAATTTAAAACGGAAAGGGGACGTTGTCTGTGAACGACAATATCCTATTTCCATAGAAGGTAAACGGGGACTGCAGCCAGTAATTGAGGGACTGATTAGAGATGGTTTGTTGGAGCCATGTATGTCTCCTTATAATACCCCAATTCTACCAGTACGGAAATCTGATGGAACTTATCGATTGGTGCAGGATTTGAGAACATTAAATCGAATAGTACAGGTCAGGCACCCAGTGGTGCCAAACCCCTACACGTTATTAAGTAAGATCCCTCATGATCACAAATGGTTTAGTGTGATAGATTTAAAGGATGCCTTTTGGGCTTGTCCCTTGGCGGAGGAAAGATTTGGGACTATCCCCCTATGAAATCTTATTTGAATTACCTTATCTGGGAACGCAGGGAGAATTGCCAATCCCCGAAACTAAAGATTTGTTTTTAAAGAAGTATATACTGGGCTTGTCCTCCTCTTTATCTTTCCTCAGAAAACCGGGTCTATTGGCACAGACTCCGCCCCTTGAATTTGCTGTTCATCCCATCCGGCCAGGAGATTGAGTCTTAGTAGAATCATGGACAGAGACTAAGCTGCAGCCAGACTGGGAAGGGCCGTATCAGGCTCTTTTGACTACCGAAACGGCAATAAGGATGGCGGAAAAAGGCTGGACTCATTATACTCGAATCAAAGGGCCAGTGGACCCTCCAGTTGAGGAAGAAGTCTGGACAGCCGAATCAACACAAGACCCGCTGAAACTCAGACTAAAGAGACTTTGAGTAATTGACTATACAGTGGCGACGCGAGCGCGGGATTATTTCTGTAAAATTGTATATTAAGCCTTTTTGTGTTTTAGCATAATGATCAGAATACTGGGAATGCTTAGAGTTATGATGCTAGCCCTCTTGGTATTAGGATTTTGTCACATATCATTTTCATATGTATTATTAATGGTTCCTGAGTCTGATAATCCACAAGTAATAGACACTGATATATGTAGCTTAGTAAATTGTGGGAATGTAGCTAATCAGAGACAATACCGCAACTCAGAGATACATCTTAAGTCCTATGGGGATGGCCTCGGGGATGGTACCTGGTATAATGGTCTTGTCACAATACACCGGGCCCCCTTTCGACCAGCACCGATTGTCCCGATAAAAAGTGTAACCCCATATATTTAACGATAAGAAAAACCACATGGCACGAAGCAGTTTTGGGAGGTGGCACTTATGAGGTACAATTAAATGAAACATTTGGGATTGAAATGAAAGCAAATGGGAAGGAGTTTTTGGGCTGTTGTTTTCGAATTAGCAAAGGACAGGGAAAAATGGGTAGAATTACTGGGTAATGAGATACTACCTTTCACCCCTCCCAATGATCCTACAGTAGTAAAATTATAGAGGTAAAGGATTTGAAACAGACCATCGAGATAGAGACTGGGTAAGGGGATGCAAATGCCTGGGTTGAATGGGTAAAGTATACTGTAAAAAGTCTGAACAAAAGCAATTGCTATGCATGTGCCTCCGGTAGGCCAGTGGCCCAGGTGGTTCCCTTTCCGCTCGGGTGGAAGCGAGACAGGAAGGGCATGAAATGTATGATAGCCCTGTACCAGGATGAGACTGCATGGAATGATAGGAATTGTACCTCCCTATCTCTGATGTTCCCTCCCTTGGAGGAGAAAGATGCAAAAGTTCCCCCCACATTTTCCGCCACAGTTGGAAATCACACGTCATGTGTGCACAGGCGAGGTACGAGTCGGTCGAGACATTTGGGGGAGCTGAAATTATGTACAGAGATTAAGAATGTTACCGAAACGGAGAAGGGAGGGAACTACTCAGCATTAAAGGTTCCCCGAGCGGATCTGTGGTGGTACTATGGAGGAAAAATATTGAGACCCACCCTACCTCCGGATTGGAAAGGGATATGCGCAATTGTACAATTGGCAATTCCATTTACCTTGGCATTTGAGAAGGAAAAGATAGTAGGGAAAAAGGGAAGGGGTAAGAGATTACTGTTAGATACTTCTTTTGATGACAGGATTTATCTTGATTCGGTAGGAGTCCCTAGGGGAGTACCTGAATTCAAAGCTCGTAACCAGATTGCAGCAGCTTTGAGTCAGCTCTCTTTTGGTGGGTAACAATTAATAAAAATGTAGACTGGATAAATTACATTTTTAAAAATCAACAGGGATTTATAAATTATACAAGAGAGGCGGTTAAAGGAATATCAGAACAGCTTGATGCGACAAGTAGGATGGCATGGAAAAATAGAATAGCCCTTGATATGATTTTAGCAGAGAAAGGGGGTGGTGGTTTCTATCCTTACTTCCCTGATAGTACTGGTCGGGGTATTGGTGGCCATTGGCTGTTGTGTCATACCCTGTATACGAAGGCTCACCCAGAGGCTGATTGAAACAGCCTTGATGAAACGAATGCCCCTGAGGGGAATCAGACAGAGGAACTTTATCAACTAAATAATAAGGAGATGAGTGAGACTAAGATGGATGAAATCTCTGAAATGATGCTTGCGAATTTTGGGAACAATGTTAAAAAAAAAAGAAAGAGACAAAAATGCAGAAGATAACAGATTGTAATGAAAAGAAAAAGGGGAAATTGTGGGATATAAATGAATTAATGTTATTTCTGCAAGTATAAATTCTGATACAGAATAGGAATGAGAAAATACATATTCAGCAAAAAGAAAGCATGAGACATGAATACAGAACAATGGTGGATATATGGGCAAATAGGAAAGCATCTGATTCCCCTCCTCAAGACACAGGAACTAACCCTAATCAAAGAGGTCAAAGTGGCCTCTGGATGGAAATAGATGCTGATAGAAGAAAAGATATGCCTAATCAATAACCTACGGTAGACTGACACCCTTATGGGAGTCAGAGATAAGAGTTTGTCACGGACAAGACAGGATAAACAGAAGTTTTGTGATCAGTCTTAAGGAAATGAGTGACGTAAGCGAAGGAGGGAACAAGGAATAAGAAAAAATATGGGGATTCAAACTGTATAAATTTTGAGAGTTTGTTGGATTTAGTGTGCATTTTGTCATTACCTTACCTGGTAATGAGACAAAGCACACACCTATAGGTGTATAAATAAATGGCGGATTCAGATGTTTGTCTTGGACTGAATGAACTGCATGTACTCCCATCCTAGCAGCATTGACCAACACTGCATGAACTCCAGTCCTCGCAGCATTGACCCACACTGCATGAACTCCTGTCCGAGCATCATTGAACCACATGACATGAACTCCGGTCCTTGCAGCATTTACCTACACTGCATGAACTCCAGTCCTAGCAGCATTTACCCACACTGCATGAACTCTAGTCCGAGCAGCATTGACCCACACTGCATGAACTCCCGTCCAAGCAGCATTGCCCTACACTGCATGAACCCCTGTCCTAGCAGCATTGACCCACACTGCATGAACTCCCGTCCGAGCACCATTGACCCACATTGCATGAACTCCTAGCACCATTGACCCACACTGCATGAACTCCCGTCCCAGCGCCATTGACACACACTGCATGAACTACCGTCCTAGCAGCATTGACCCACACTGCATGAACTCCCGTCCTAGCAGCATTGATCCACACTGCATGAACTCCCGTCCTAGCAGCATTGACCAACACTGCATGAATTCCCGTCCTAGCATCTTGACCAACACTGCATGAACTCCTGTCCTCGCAGCATTTACCTACACTGCATGAACTCCAGTCCGAGCAGCATTTATCCACACTGCATGTACTCCCATCCTAGCATCATTGATCCACACTGCATGAACTCCTGTCCTAGCAGCATTGACCCACACTGCATGAACTCCCATCCTAGCAGCATTTACCTACACTGCATGAACTCCCGTCCAAGCAGCATTGAAACACACTGCATGAACTCTAGTCCTAGCAGCATTGACCCACACTGCATGAACTCCAGTCCTAGCAGCATTGACACACACTGCATGGTCTCCCGTCCTAGCAGCATTGACCCACACTGCATGAACTCCTTTCCGAGCAGCATTGACCCACACTGCATGAACTCCCGTCCAAGCAGCATTGATCCACACTGCATGAACTCCCATCCAAACAGCATTGACCAACACTGCATGAACTCCCGTCCAAGCATCATTGACCAACATTGCATGAACTCCTGTCCTAGCAGCATTGACACACACTGCATGAAATCCAGTCCACACAGCATTGAGCCACACTGCATGAACTTCTGTCCTAGCATCATTGACCCACATTACATGAACTCCGGTCCTTGCAGCATTTACCTACACTGCATGAACTCCAGTCCTAGCAGCATTTACCCACACTGCATGAACTCTAGTCCGAGCAGCATTGACCAACACTGCATGAACTCCCGTCCAAGCAGCATTGCCCGACACTGCATGAACCCCTGTCCCAGCAGCATTTACCCACACTGCATGAACTCTAGTCTTAGCAGCATTGACACACACTGCATGATCTCCCGTCCTAGCAGCATTGACCCACACTGCATGAATTCCTGTCCGAGCACCATTGACCCACATTGCATGAACTCCCATCCTAGCACCATTGACCCACACTGCATGAACTCCCGTCCCAGCGCCATTGACCCACACTGCATGAACTCCAGTCCTAACAGCATTGACCCACACTGCATGAACTCCCGTCCTAGCAGCATTGACCCATACTGCATGAACTCCCGTCCTAACAGCATTGACCTACACTGCATGAACTCCCGTCCAAGCAGCATTGACCCACACTGCATGAACTCTCGTCCTAGCAGCATTGATCCACACTGCATGAATTCCAGTCCTAGCAGCATTTACCGACACTGCATGAACTCCCGTCCTCGCAGCATTTACCTACACTGCATGTACTCCCATCCTAGCATCATTGATCCACACTGCATGAACTCCAGTCCTAGCAGCATTGACCCACACTGCATGAATTCCCGTCCTAGCAGCATTTACCTACACTGCATGAACTCCCGTCCAAGCAGCATTGACACACACTGCATGAACTCCAGTCCTAGCAGCATTGACCCACACTGCATGAACTCCAGTCCGAGCAGCATTAACCCACAGTGCATGAACTCCCGTCCTAGCAGCATTGACCCATACTGCATGAACTCCCGTCCTAACAGCATTGACCTACACTGCATGAACTCCCGTCCAAGCAGCATTGACCCACACTGCATGAACTCCCGTCCTAGCAGCATTGATCCACACTGCATGAACTCCCGTCCTCGCAGCATTTACCTACACTGCATGTACTCCCATCCTAGCATCATTGACCCACACTGCATGAATTCCCGTCCTAGCATCATTGACCCACACTGCATGAACCCCCATCCTAGCTCCATTGATCCACACTGCATGAACTCCCGTCCTAGCAGCATTGATCCACACTGCATGGACTCCCGTCATAGCAGCATTGACCTACACTGCATGAACTCCCGTACAAGTGGCATTGACCCACACTGCATGAATCCCCGTCCAAGTGGCATTGATCCACACTGCATGAACTCCTGTCCTAGCAGCATTGACCAACTCTGCATGAACTCCCGTCCTAGCAGCATTGACCAACACTGCATGAACTCCTGTCCTAGCAGCATTGACCCACAGTGCATGAACTCCCGTCGTAGCAGCATTGACCCACACTGCATGAACTCCCGTCCTAGCAGCATTGACCCACACTGCATGAACTCCCGTCCTCGCACCATTATCCCAAACTGCATGAACTCCCGTCCTAGCAACGTTGACCCACACTGCATGAACCCCCGTCCTAGCAGCATTGACCCACACTGCATGAACATCTGTCCTAGCATCATTGACCCACACTGCATGAACCCCCATCCTAGCACCATTGACCCACACTGCATGAACTCCCGTCCTAGCAGCATTGATCCACACTGCGTGAACTCCCGTCATAGCAGCATTGACCTACACTGCATGAACTCCTGTCCAAGTGGCATTGACCCACACTGCATGAATTTCCTTCCTGGCAGCCATGATCCACACTGCATGAACTCCTGTCCTAGCAGCATTGACCAACTCTGCATGAACTCCCGTCCTAGCAGCATTGACCTATACTGCATGAACACCCGTCCAAGCAGCATTGACCAACACTGCATGAACTCCCGTCCTCGCAGCATTTACCCACACTGCATGAACTCCAGTCCTAGCAGCATTTACCTACACTGCATGAACTCCGGTCCTAGCAGCATTTACCTACACTGCATGTTCTCCCATCCTAGCATCATTGATCCACACTGCATGAACTCCAGTCCTAGCAGCATTTACCTACACTGCATGAACTCCGGTCCTAGCAGCATTTACCTACACTGCATGAACTCCCGTCCAAGCAGCATTAACACACATTGCATGAACTCCAGTCCGGGCAGCATTGACACATACTGCATGAACTCTCGTCCAAGCAGCATTGCCCTACATTGCATGGTCTCCCGTCCGAGCAGCATTGACCCACACTGCATGAACTCCCGTCCAAGCAGCATTATCCCAAACTGCATGAACTCCCGTCCGAGCAGCATTGATACACACTGCATGAACTCCCGTCATAGCAGCATTGACCCACACTGCATGAACGTCTGTCCTAGCATCATTGACCCACACTGCATGAACCCCCGTCCTAGCAGCATTGATCCACACTGCATGAACTCCCGTCATAGCAGCATTGACCTATACTGCATGAACTCCCGTCCAAGTGGCATTGACCCACACTGCATGAATTCCCTTCATGGCAGCATTGATCCACACTGCATGAACGCCTATCCGAGCAGCATTGACCAACTCTGCATGAACTCCCGTCCTAGCAGCATTGACCTATACTGCATGAACACCCGTCCAAGCAGCATTGACCAACACTGCATGAACTCCCGTCCTAGCACCATTGACCAGCACTGCATGAACTCAAATCCTAGCAGCATTGACCCACATTGCATGAACTCCCATCCTAGCACCATTGACCCACACTGCATGAACTCCCGTCCTTGCATCATTGACCCACATTGCATGAACTCCCGTCCTAGCACCTATGACCGAAACTGCATAACCTCCAGTCCTAGCAGCATTGACCCACACAGCATAAACTCCCGTCCAAGCAGCATTGAACAACACTGCATGAACCACCGTCCTAGCAGCATTGATCCACACTGCATGAAATCCCATCCAAGCAGCATTGACCCACAGTGCATGAACTCCCATCCTAGCAACATTGACCCACACTGCATGAACTCGAGTCCGAGCAGCATTGATCCACACTGCATGAAATCCCATCCAAGCAGCATTGACCCACAGTGCATGAACTCCCATCCTAGCAACATTGACCCACACTGCATGAACTCCCGTCCTAGCAGCATTTACCCACACTGCATGAACTCCTGTCCTAGCAGCATTGACCCACACTGCATGAACTCCCATCCAAGCAGCATTTACCCACACTGCATGAACTCGAGTCCGAGCAGCATTGACACACACTGCATGATCTCCCGTCCTAGCAGCATTGACCCACACTGCATGAACTCCTTTCCTAGCAGCATTGACCCACACTGCATGAACTCCCGTCCAAGCAGCATTGATCCACACGGCATGAACTCCCGTCCAAACAGCATTGACCAACACTGCATGAACTACCGTCCTAGCATCATTGACCAACACTGCATGAACTCGAGTCCTAGCAGCATTGATCCACACTGCATGAACTCCAGTCCTCGCAGCATTGACCCACACTGCATGAACTCCTGTCCTAGCATCATTGAGCCACATTATATGAAATCCGGTCCTTGCAGCATTTACCTACACTGCATGAACTCCAGTCATAGCAGCATTTACCCACACTGCATGAACTCTAGTCCTAGCAGCATTGACCCACACTGCATGAACTCCCGTCCAAGCAGCATTGCCCTACACTGCATGAACCCCTGTCCCAGCAGCATTTACCCACACTGCATGAACTCAAGTCTTAGCAGCATTGACACACACTGCATGATCTCCCGTCCTAGCAGCATTGACCCACACTGCATGAACCCCTGTCCTAGCAGCATTGACCCACACTGCATGAACTCCCGTCCGAGCACCATTGACCCACATTGCATGAACTCCCATCCTAGCACCATTGACCCACAGTGCATGAACTCCCGTCCCAGCGCCATTGACCCACACTGCATGAACTCCAGTCCTAACAGCATTGACCCACACTGCATGAACTCCCGTCCTAGCAGCATTGACCCATATTGCATGATCTCCCGTCCTAACAGCATTGACCTACACTGCATAAACTCCCGTCCAAGCAGCATTGACCCACATTGCATGAACTCTCGTCCTAGCAGCATTGATCCACACTGCATGAACTCCCGTCCTCACAGCATTTACCCACACTGCATGTACTCCCATCCTAGCATCATTGATCCACACAGCATGAACTCCCGTCCTAGCAGCATTGACCCACACTGCATGAATTCACGTCCTAGCAGCATTTAACTACACTGCATGAACTCCCGTCCTAGCAGCATTGACCCACACAGCATGAACTCCCGTCCTAGCAGCATTGACCCACACTGCATGAACGTCTGTCCGAGCATCATTCACCCACACTGCATGAACCCCCATCCTAGCACCATTGACCCACACTGCATGAACTCCCGTCCTAGCAGCATTGATCCACACTGCATGAACTCCCGTCATAGCAGCATTGACCTACACTGCATGAACTCCCGTCCAAGTAGCATTGACCCACACTGCATGAATTCCCTTCCTGGCAGCATTGATCCACACTGCATGAACTGCTGTCCTAGCAGCATTGACCAACTCTGCATGAACCCCCGTCCTAGCAGCATTGACCTATACTGCATGAACTCCCGTCCTTGCATCATTGACCCACATTGCATGAACTCCCGTCCTAGCACCTATGACCTAAACTGCATGACCTCCAGTCCTAGCAGCATTGACCCACACAGCATAAACTCCCGTCCAAGCAGCATTGAATAACACTGCATGAACCACCGTCCTAGCAGCATTGATCCACACAGCATAAACTCCCGTCCAAGCAGCATTGACCCACACAGCATAAACTCCCGTCCAAGCAGCATTGACCCACACTGCATGAACCCCCGTCCTAGCAGCATTGATCCGCACTGCATGAACTCCCGTCCAAGCAGCATTGTCCAACACTGCATGAACTCCCGTCCTAGCAGCATTGACCCACACTGCATGAACTCCCGTCCTTGCAGCATTGACCCACACTGCATGAACTCCCATCCTAGCAGCATTGACCCACACTACATGAACTCCCGTCCGAGCAGCATTTACCTACACTGCATTAACTCCTGTCCTAGCAGCATTGACCCACACTGCATGTACTCCCATTCTAGCATCATTGATCCACATTGCATGAACTCCAGTCCGAGCAGCATTGACCCACACTGCATGAACCCCCGTCCTAGCAACATTGACCCACACTGCATGAACTCCCGTACTAGCAGCATTGACCCACACTGCATGAACCCCCGTCCTAGCAACATTGACCCACACTACATGAACTCCCATCCTAGCATCATTGATCCACACTGCATGAATTCCAGTCCTTGCAGCATTGACCCACAGTGCATGAACTCCCGTCCTAGCAGCATTTACCTACACTGCCTGAACTCCCGTCCAAGCAGCATTGAAACACACTGCATGAACTCCAGTCCTAGCAGCATTGACACACACTGCATGATCTCCCGTCCTAGCAGCATTGACCCACACTGCATGAACTCCTTTCCTAGCAGCATCGACCCACACTGCATGAACTCCCGTCCAAGCAGCATTGATCCACACGGCATGAACTCCCGTCCAAACAGCATTGACCAACACTGCATGAACTCCCGTCCTAGCATCATTGGCCAACACTGCATGAACTCCTGTCCTAGCAGCATTGACACACACTGCATGAACTCCAGTCCTCGCAGCATTGACCCACACTGCATGAACTCCTGTCCTAGCATCATTGAGCCACATTATATGAACTCCGGTCCTTGCAGCATTTACATAAACTGCATGAACTCTAGTCCTAGCAGCATTGACCCACACTGCATGAACTCCAGTCCAAGCAGCATTGCCCTACACTGCATGAACCCCTGTCCCAGCAGCATTTACCCACACTGCATGAACTCTAGTCTTAGCAGCATTGACACACACTGCATGAACTCCCGTCCTAGCAGCATTGACCCACACTGCATGAACCCCTGTCCTCGCAGCATTGATCCACACTGCATGAACTCCCGTCCGAGCACCATTGACCCACACTGCATGAACTCCCGTCCCAGCGCCATTGACCCACACTGCATGAACTCCCGTCCTAGCAGCATTGACCCATACTGCATGAACTCCCGTCCTAACAGCATTGATCCACACTGCGTGAACTCCCGTCATAGCAGCATTGACCTACACTGCATGAACTCCTGTCCAAGTGGCATTGACCCACACTGCATGAATTTCCTTCCTGGCAGCCATGATCCACACTGCATGAACTCCTGTCCTAGCAGCATTGACCAACTCTGCATGAACTCCTGTCCTAGCAGCATTGACCTATACTGCATGAACACCCGTCCAAGCAGCATTGACCAACACTGCATGAACTCCCGTCCTCGCAGCATTCACCTACACTGCATGAACTCCTGTCCTAGCTGCATTTACCCACACTGCATGTACTCCCATCCTAGCATCATTGATCCACACTGCATGAACTCCAGTCCTAGCAGCATTTACCTACACTGCATGAACTCCGGTCCTTGCAGCATTTACCTACACTGCATGAACTCCAGTCCTAGCAGCATTTACCCACACTGCATGAACTCTAGTCCTAGCAGCATTGACCTACACTGCATGAACGCCCGTCCAAGCAGCATTGCCCTACACTGCATGAACCCCTGTCCCAGCAGCATTTACCCACACTGCATGAACTCTAGTCTTAGCAGCATTGACACACACTGCATGATCTCCCGTCCTAGCAGCATTGACCCACACTGCATGAACCCCTGTCCTAGCAGCATTGACCCACACTGCATGAACTCCCGTCCGAGCACCATTGACCCACATTGCATGAACTCCCATCCTTGCACCATTGACCCACAGTGCATGAACTCCCGTCCCAGCGCCATTGACCCACACTGCATGAACTCCAGTCCTAACAGCATTGACCCACACTGCATGAACTCCCGTCCTAGCAGCATTGACCCATATTGCATGATCTCCCCTCCTAACAGCATTGACCTACACTGCATAAACTCCCGTCCAAGTAGCATTGACCCACACTGCATGAATTCCCTTCCTGGCAGCATTGATCCACACTGCATGAACTGCTGTCCTAGCAGCATTGACCAACTCTGCATGAACTCCCGTCCTAGCAGCATTGACCTATGCTGCATGAACTCCCGTCCTTGCATCATTGACCCACATTGCATGAACTCCCGTCCTAGCACCTATGACCTAAACTGCATGACCTCCAGTCCTAGCAGCATTGACCCACACAGCATAAACTCCCGTCCAAGCAGCATTGAATAACACTGCATGAACCACCGTCCTAGCAGCATTGATCCACACAGCATAAACTCCCGTCCAAGCAGCATTGACCCACACAGCATAAACTCCCGTCCAAGCAGCATTGACCCACACTGCATGAACCCCCGTCCTAGCAGCATTGATCCGCACTGCATGAACTCCCGTCCAAGCAGCATTGTCCAACACTGCATGAACTCCCGTCCTAGCAGCATTGACCCACACTGCATGAACTCCCGTCCTTGCAGCATTGACCCACACTGCATGAACTCCCATCCTAGCAACATTGACCCACACTACATGAACTCCCGTCCGAGCAGCATTTACCCACACTGCATGTACTCCCATTCTAGCATCATTGATCCACATTGCATGAACTCCAGTCCGAGCAGCATTGACCCACACTGCATGAACCCCCGTCCTAGCAACATTGACCCACACTGCATGAACTCACGTCCTAGCAGCATTGACCCACACTGCATGAACCCCCGTCCTAGCAACATTGACCCACACTACATGAACTCTCATCCTAGCATCATTGATCCACACTGCATGAATTCCAGTCCTTGCAGCATTGACCCACAGTGCATGAACTCCCGTCCTAGCAGCATTTACCTACACTGCCTGAACTCCCGTCCAAGCAGCATTGAAACACACTGCATGAACTCCAGTCCTAGCAGCATTGACACACACTGCATGATCTCCCGTCCTAGCAGCATTGACCCACACTGCATGAACTCCTTTCCTAGCAGCATTGACCCACACTGCATGAACTCCCGTCCAAGCAGCATTGATCCACACGGCATGAACTCCCGTCCAAACAGCATTGACCAACACTGCATGAACTCCCGTCCTAGCATCATTGACCAACACTGCATGAACTCCTGTCCTAGCAGCATTGACACACACTGCATGAACTCCAGTCCTCGCAGCATTGACCCACACTGCATGAACTCCTGTCCTAGCATCATTGAGCCACATTATATGAACTCCGGTCCTTGCAGCATTTACATAAACTGCATGAACTCTAGTCCTAGCAGCATTGACCCACTCTGCATGAACTCCCGTCCAAGCAGCATTGCCCTACACTGCATGAACCCCTGTCCCAGCAGCATTTACCCACACTGCATGAACTCTAGTCTTAGCAGCATTGACCCACACTGCATGAACTCCCGTCCGAGCACCATTGATCCACATTGCATGAACTCCCATCCTAGCACCATTGACCCACACTGCATGAACTCCCGTCCCAGCGCCATTGACCCACACTGCATGAACTCCCGTCCTAGCAGCATTGACCCATACTGCATGAACTCCCGTCCTAACAGCATTGATCCACACTGCGTGAACTCCCGTCATAGCAGCATTGACCTACACTGCATGAACTCCTGTCCAAGTGGCATTGACCCACACTGCATGAATTTCCTTCCTGGCAGCCATGATCCACACTGCATGAACTCCTGTCCTAGCAGCATTGACCAACTCTGCATGAACTCCTGTCCTAGCAGCATTGACCTATACTGCATGAACACCCGTCCAAGCAGCATTGACCAACACTGCATGAACTCCCGTCCTCGCAGCATTCACCGACACTGCATGAACTCCTGTCCTAGCAGCATTTACCGACACTGCATGTACTCCCATCCTAGCATCATTGATCCACACTGCATGAACTCCAGTCCTAGCAGCATTTACCTACACTGCATGAACTCCGGTCCTTGCAGCATTTACCTACACTGCATGAACTCCCGTCCTAGCAGCATTGATCCACACTGCATGAACTCCCGTCCAAGTAGCATTGCCCTACACTGCATGAACCCCTGTCCCAGCAGCATTGACCCACACTGCATGAACTCTAGTCTTAGCAGCATTGACACACACTGCATGATCTCCCGTCCTAGCAGCATTGACCCACACTGCATGAACCCCTGTCCTAGCAGCATTGACCCACACTGCATGAATTCCCGTCCGAGCACCATTGACCCACATTGCATGAACTCCCATCCTAGCGCCATTGACCCACAGTGCATGAACTCCCGTCCCAGCGCCATTGACCCACACTGCATGAACTCCAGTCCTAACAGCATTGACCCACACTGCATGAACTCCCGTCCTAGCAGCATTGACCCATATTGCATGAACTCCCGTCCTAACAGCATTGACCTACACTGCATAAACTCCCGTCCAAGCAGCATTGACCCACACTGCATGAACTCTCGTCCTAGCAGCATTGATCCACACTGCATGAACTCCCGTCCTCACAGCATTTACCCACACTGCATGTACTCCCATCCTAGCATCATTGATCCACACAGCATGAACTCCCGTCCTAGCAGCATTGACCCACACTGCATGAATTCACGTCCTAGCAGCATTTAACTACACTGCATGAACTCCCGTCCTAGCAGCATTGACCCACACAGCATGAACTCCCGTCCTAGCAGCATTGACCCACACTGCATGAACGTCTGTCCGAGCATCATTCACCCACACTGCATGAACCCCCATCCTAGCACCATTGACCCACACTGCATGAACTCCCGTCCTAGCAGCATTGATCCACACTGCATGAACTCCCGTCATAGCAGCATTGACCTACACTGCATGAACTCCCGTCCAAGTAGCATTGACCCACACTGCATGAATTCCCTTCCTGGCAGCATTGATCCACACTGCATGAACTGCTGTCCTAGCAGCATTGACCAACTCTGCATGAACTCCCGTCCTAGCAGCATTGACCTATACTGCATGAACACCCGTCCAAGCAGCATTGACCAAAACTGCATGAACTCCCCTCCTAGCACTATTGATCAACACTGCATGAACTCCCATCCTATCAGCATTGACCCACATTGCATGAACTCCCATCCTAGCACCATTGACCCACACTGCATGAACTCCCGTCCTTGCATCATTGACCCACATTGCATGAATTCCCGTCCTAGCACCTATGACCTAAACTGCATGATCTCCAGTCCTAGCAGCATTGACCCACACAGCATAAACTCCCGTCCAAGCAGCATTGAATAACACTGCATGAACCACCGTCCTAGCAGCATTGATCCACACAGCATAAACTCCCGTCCAAGCAGCATTGACCCACACAGCATAAACTCCCGTCCAAGCAGCATTGACCCACACTGCATGAACACCCGTCCTAGCAGCATTGATCCGCACTGCATGAACTCCCGTCCAAGCAGCATTGTCCAACACTGCATGAACTCCCGTCCTAGCAGCATTGACCCACACTGCATGAACTCCCGTCCTTGCAGCATTGACCCACACTGCATGAACTCCCATCCTAGCAACATTGACCCACACTGCATGAACTCCCATCCTAGCAACATTGACCCACACTGCATGAACTCCCGTCCTAGCAGCATTGACCCACACTGCATGAACTCCCGTCCTAGCAGCATTGACCCACACTGCATGAACTCCCGTCCTTGCAGCATTGACCCACACTGCATGAACTCCCATCCTAGCAACATTGACCCACACTGCATGAACCCCCGTCCGAGCAGCATTTACCTACACTGCATTAACTCCTGTCCTAGCAGCATTTACCCACACTGCATGAAATCTAGTCTTAGCAGCATTGACACACACTGCATGAACTCCCGTCCGAGCAGCATTGACCCACACTGCATGAACTCCCATCCTAGCACCATTGACCCACACTGCATGAACTCCCGTCCCAGCGCCATTGACCCACACTGCATGAACTCCCGTCCTAGCAGCATTGACCCATACTGCATGAACTCCCGTCCTAACAGCATTGACCCACACTGCATGAACTCCCGTCCAAACAGCATTGACCCACACTGCATGAACTCTCGTCCTAGCAGCATTGATCCACACTGCATGAACTCCCGTCCAAGCAGCATTGACTAACACAGCATAAACTCCCGTCCTCGCAGCATTTACCTACACTGCATGAACTCCTGTTCTAGCAGCATTTACCCACACTGCATGTACTCCCATCCTAGCATCATTGATCCACACTGCATGAATTCCTGTCCTAGCAGCATTTACCTACACTGCATGAACTCCCGTCCTAGCAGCATTGACCCACACAGCATGAACTCCCGTTCTAGCAGCATTATCCCAAACTGCATGAACTCCCGTCCGAGCACCGTTGACCCACACTGCATGAACTCCCGTCCTAGCAGCATTGACCCACACTGCATGAACGTCTGTCCTAGCATCATTGACCCACACTGCATGATCCCCCATCCTAGCACCATTGACCCACACTGCATGAACTCCCGTCCTAGCAGCATTGATCCACACTGCATGAACTCCCGTCATAGCAGCATTGACCTACACTGCATGAACTCCCGTCCAAGTGGCATTGACCCACACTGCATGAATTCCCTTCCTGGCAGCATTGATCCACACTGCATGAACTCCTGTCCTAGCAGCATTTACCTACACTGCATGAAGTCCTGTCCTAGCAGCATTTACCCACACTGCATGAACTCCCGTCCAAGCTGCATTGACACACACTGCATTAACTCCTGTCCTAGCAGCATTGACCTACACTGCATGAACTCCCATCCTAGCATCATTGATCCACACTACATGAACTCCCGTCCGAGCAGCATTTACCTACACTGCATTAACTCCTGTCCTAGCAGCATTTACCCACACTGCATGTACTCCCATTCTAGCATCATTGATCAACATTGCATGAACTCCAGTCCGAGCAGCATTGACCCACACTGCATGAACCCCCGTCCTAGCAACATTGACCCACACTGCATGAACTCCCGTCCTAGCAGCAATGACCCACACTGCATGAACCCCCGTCCTAGCAACATTGACCTACACTACATGAACTCCCATCCTAGCATCATTGATCCACACTGCATGAACTCCAGTCCTTGCAGCATTGACCCAAACTGCATGAACTCCCGTCCTAGCAGCATTTACCTACACTGCCTGAACTCCCGTCCAAGCAGCATTGAAACACACTGCATGAACACCAGTCCTAGCAGCATTGACCCACACTGCATGAACTCCAGTCCTAGCAGCATTGACACACACTGCATGATCTGCCGTCCTAGCAGCATTGACCCACACTGCATGAACTCCTTTCCTAGCAGCATTGACCCACACTGCATGAACACCCGTCCAAGCAGCATTGATCCACACGGCATGAACTCCCGTCCAAACAGCATTGACCAACACTGCATGAACTCCCGTCCTAGCATCATTGACCAACACTGCATGAACTCCTGTCCTAGCAGCATTGACAGACACTGCATGAACTCCAGTCCTCGCAGCATTGACCCACACTGCATGAACTCCCGTCCGAGCAGCATTGACCCACACTGCATGAACTCCCCTCCTAGCAGCATTGTCCCAAACTGCATGAACTCCCGTCCGAGCACCGTTGACCCACACTGCATGAACTCCCGTCCTAGCAGCATTGACCCACACTGCATGAAGGTCTGTCCTAGCATCATTGACCCACACTGCATGATCCCCCATCCTAGCACCATTGACCCACATTGCATGAACTCCCATCCTAGCACCATTGACCCACACTGCAAGAACTCCCGTCCTAGCACCTATGACCTAAACTGCATGACCTCCAGTCCTAGCAGCATTGACCCACACAGCATAAACTCCCGTCCCAGCAGCATTGAATAACACTGCATGAACCACCGTCCTAGCAGCATTGATCCACACAGCATAAACTCCCGTCCAAGCAGCATTGACCCACACAGCATAAACTCCCGTCCAAGCAGCATTGACCCACACTGCATGAACCCCCGTCCTAGCAGCATTGATCCGCACTGCATGAACTCCCGTCCAAGCAGCATTGTCCAACACTGCATGAACTCCCGTCCTAGCAGCATTGACCCACACTGCATGAACTCCCGTCCTTGCAGCATTGACCCACACTGCATGAACTCCCATCCTAGCAACATTGACCCACACTACATGAACTCCCGTCCGAGCAGCATTTACCCACACTGCATGTACTCCTATCCTAGCAGCATTTACCCACACTGCATGTACTCCCATTCTAGCATCATTGATCCACATTGCATGAACTCCAGTCCGAGCAGCAATGACCCACACTGCATGAAGTCCTGTCCTAGCAGCATTTACCCACACTGCATGAACTCCCGTCCAAGCAGCATTGACACACACTGCATGAACTCCAGTCCTAGCAGCATTAACCCACACTGCATGAAATCCCGTCCTAGCATCATTGACCAACACTGCATGAACTCCTGTCCTAGCAGCATTGACACACACTGCATGAACTCCAGTCCTCGCAGCATTGACCCACACTGCATGAACTCCTGTCCTAGCATCATTGAGCCACATTATATGAACTCCGGTCCTTGCAGCATTTACCTACACTGCATGAACTCTAGTCCTAGCAGCATTGACCCACACTGCATGAACTCCCGTCCTAGCAGCATTGCCCTACACTGCATGAACCCCTGTCCCAGCAGCATTTACCCACACTGCATGAACTCTAGTCTTAGCAGCATTGACACACACTGCATGATCTCCCGTCCTAGCAGCATTGACCCACACTGCATGAACCCCTGTCCTCGCAGCATTGACCCACACTGCATGAACTCCCGTCCGAGCACCATTGACCCACACTGCATGAACTCCCGTCCCAGCGCCATTGACCCACACTGCTCGAACTCCCGTCCTAGCAGCATTGACCCATACTGCATGAACTCCCGTCCTAACAGCATTGACCTACACTGCATAAACTCCCGTTCAAGCAGCATTGACCCACACTGCATGAACTCTCGTCCTAGCAGCATTGATCCACACTGCATGAACTCCCGTCCAAGCAGCATTGACTAACACAGCATAAACTCCCGTCTTCGCAGCATTTACCTACACTGCATGAACACCTGTCCTAGCAGCATTTACCCACACTGCATGTACTCCCATCCTAGCATCATTGATCCACACTGCATGAATTCCCGTCCTAGCAGCATTTACCTACACTGCATGAACTCCCGTCCTAGCAGCATTGACCCACACAGCATGAACTCCCGTCCTAGCAGCATTATCCCAAACTGCATGAACTCCCGTCCGAGCACCGTTGACCCACACTGCATGAACTCCCGTCCTAGCAGCATTGACCCACACTGCATGAACGTCTGTCCTAGCATCATTGACCCACACTGCATGATCCCCATCCTAGCACCATTGACCCACATTGCATGAACTCCCATCCTAGCACCATTGACCCACACTGCAAGAACTCCCGTCCTAGCACCTATGACCTAAACTGCTTGACCTCCAGTCCTAGCAGCATTGACCCACACAGCATAAACTCCCGTCCAAGCAGCATTGAATAACACTGCATGAAACACCGTCCTAGCAGCATTGATCCACACAGCATAAACTCCCGTCCAAGCAGCATTTACCAAACAGCATAAACTCCCGTCCAAGCAGCATTGACCCACACTGCATGAACCCGCGTCCTAGCAGCATTGACCCACACTGCATGAACCCCCGTCCTAGCAGCATTGATCCGCACTGCATGATCTCACGTCCTTGCAGCATTGACCCACACTGCATGAACTCCCATCCTAGCAACATTGACCCACACTACATGAACTCCCGTCCTAGCAGCATTTACCTACACAGCATTAACTCCTATCCTAGCAGCATTTACCCACACTGCATGTACTCCCATTCTAGCATCATTGATCCACATTGCATGAACTCCAGTCCGAGCAGCATTGACCCACACTGCATGAACTCCTGTCCTAGCAGCATTTACCTACACTGCATGAAGTCCTGTCCTAGCAGCATTTAGCCACACTGCATGAACTCCCGTCCAAGCAGCATTGACACACACTGCATGAACTCCAGTCCTAGCAGCATTAACCCACACTGCATGAACTCCCGACCTAGCATCATTGACCAACACTGCATGAACTCCTGTCCTAGCAGCATTGACACACACTGCATGAACTCCAGTCCTCGCAGCATTGACCCACACTGCATGAACTCCTGTCCTAGCATCATTGAGCCACATTATATGAACTCCGGTCCTTGCAGCATTTACCTACACTGCATGAACCCCCGTCCTAGCAGCATTGATCCGCACTGCATGAACTCCCGTCCAAGCAGCATTGTCCAACACTGCATGAACTCCCGTCCTAGCAGCATTGACCCACACTGCATGAACTCCCGTCCTTGCAGCATTGACCCACACTGCATGAACTCCCATCCTAGCAACATTGACCCACACTACATGAACTCCCGTCCTAGCAGCATTTACCTACACAGCAATAACTCCTATCCTAGCAGCATTTACCCACACTGCATGTACTCCCATTCTAGCATCATTGATCCACATTGCATGAACTCCAGTCCGAGCAGCATTGACCCACACTGCATGAACTCCTGTCCTAGCAGCATTTACCTACACTGCATGAAGTCCTGTCCTAGCAGCATTTACCCACACTGCATGAACTCCCGTCCAAGCAGTATTGACACACACTGCATGAACTCCAGTCCTAGCAGCATGAACCCACACTGCATGAACTCCCGTCCTTGCATCATTGACCAACACTGCATGAACTCCTGTCCTAGCAGCATTGACACACACTGCATGAACTCCAGTCCTCGCAGCATTGACCCACACTGCATGAACTCCAGTCCTAGCATCATTGAGCCACATTATATGAACTCCGGTCCTTGCAGCATTTACCTACACTGCATGAACTCTAGTCCTAGCAGCATTGACCCACACTGCATGAACTCCCGTCCAAGCAGCATTGAATAACACTGCATGAAACACCGTCCTAGCAGCATTGATCCACACAGCATAAACTCCCGTCCAAGCAGCATTGACCCACACAGCATAAACTCCCGTCCAAGCAGCATTGACCCACACTGCATGAACTCCTGTCCTAGCAGCATTTACCCACACTGCATGTACTCCCATCCTAGCATCATTGATCCACACTGCATGAATTCCCGTCCTCGCAGCATTTACCTACACTGCATGAACTCCCGTCCTAGCAGCATTGACCCACACAGCATGAACTTCCGTCCTAGCAGCATTATCCCAAACTGCATGAACTCCCGTCCGAGCACCGTTGACCCACACTGCATGAACCCCCGTCCTAGCAGCATTGACCCACACTGCATGAACGTCTGTCCTAGCAACATTGACCCACACTGCATGATCCCCCATCCTAGCACCATTGACCCACATTGCATGAACTCCCATCCTAGCACCATTGACCCACACTGCAAGAACTCCCGTCCTAGCACCTATGACCTAAACTGCATGACCTCCAGTCCTAGCAGCATTGACCCACACAGCATAAACTCCCGTCCAAGCAGCATTGAATAACACTGCATGAACCACCGTCCTAGCAGCATTGATCCACACAGCATAAACTCCGTCCAAGCAGCATTGATCCACACAGCATAAACTCCCGTCCAAGCAGCATTGACCCACACTGCATGAACCCCCGTCCTAGCAGCATTGATCCGCAATGCATGAACTCCCGTCCAAGCAGCATTGTCCAACACTGCATGAACTCCCGTCCTAGCAGCATTGACCCACACTGCATGAACTCCCGTCCTTGCAGCATTGACCCACACTGCATGAACTCCCATCCTAGCAACATTGACCCACACTACATGAACTCCCGTCCTAGCAGCATTTACCTACACAGCATTAACTCCTATCCTAGCAGCATTTACCCACACTGCATGTACTCCCATTCTAGCATCATTGATCCACATTGCATGAACTCCAGTCGGAGCAGCATTGACCCACACTGCATGAACTCCTGTCCTAGCAGCATTTACCTACACTGCATGAAGTCCTGTCCTAGCAGCATTTACCCACACTGCATGAAGTCCTGTCCTAGCAGCATTTACCCACACTGCATGAACTCCCGTCCAAGCAGCATTGACACACACTGCATTAACTCCTGTCCTAGCAGCATTGACCCACACTGCATGAACTCCCATCCTAGCAACATTGACTCACACTACATGAACTCCCGTCCGAGCAGCATTTACCTACACTGCATTAACTCCTGTCCTAGCAGCATTTACCCACACTGCATGTACTCCCATTCTAGCATCATTGATCCACATTGCATGAACTCCAGTCCGAGCAGCATTGACCCACACTGCATGAACCCCCGTCCTAGCAACATTGACCCACACTGCATGAACCCCCGTCCTAGCAACATTGACCCACACTGCATGAACTCCCGTCCTAGCAGCATTGACCCACACTGGATGAACCCCCGTCCTAGCAACATTGACCCACACTACATGAACTCCCATCCTAGCATCATTGATCCACACTGCATGAACTCCAGTCCTTGCAGCATTGACCCACACTGCATGAACTCCCGTCCTAGCAGCATTTACCTACACTGCCTGAACTCCCGTCCAAGCAGCATTGAAACACACTGCATGAACTCCAGTCCTAGCAGCATTGACCCACACTGCATGAACTCCAGTCCTAGCAGCATTGACCCACACTGCATGAACCCCCGTCCTAGCAACATTGACCCACACTACATGAACTCCCATCCTAGCATCATTGATCCACACTGCATGAACTCCAGTCCTTGCAGCATTGACCCACACTGCATGAACTCCTTTCCTAGCAGCATTGACCCACACTGCATGAACTCCCGTCCAAGCAGCATTGATCCACACGGCATGAACTCCCGTCCAAACAGCATTGACCAACACTGCATGAACTCCCGTCCTAGCATCATTGACCAACACTGCATGAACTCCTGTCCTAGCAGCATTGACACACACTGCATGAACTCCAGTCCTCGCAGCATTGACCCACACTGCATGAACTCCCGTCCAAGCAGCATTGCCCTACACTGCATGAACCCCTGTCCCAGCAGTATTGACCCACACTGCATGAACTCCCGTCCCAGCGCCATTGACCCACACTGCATGAACTCCCGTCCTAGCAGCATTGACCCATACTGTATGAACTCCCGTCCTAACAGCATTGACCCACACTGCATGAATTCCCGTCCAAGCAGCATTGACCCACACTGCATGAACTCTCGTCCTAGCAGCATTGATCCACACTGCATGAACTCCCGTCCAAGCAGCATTGTCTAACACAGCATAAACTCCCGTCCTCGCAGCATTTACCTACACTGCATTAACTCCTGTCCTAGCAGCATTTACCCACACTGCATGTACTCCCATCCTAGAATCAGTGATCCACACTGCATGAATTCCCGTCCTAGCAGCATTTACCTACACTGCATGAACTCCCGTCCGAGCAGCATTGACCCACACAGCATGAACTCCCGTCCTAGCAGCATTATCCCAAACTGCATGAACTCCCGTCCGAGCACCGTTGACCCACACTGCATGAAATCCCGTCCTAGCAGCATTGACCCACACTGCATGAACATCTGTCCTAGCATCATTGACCCACACTGCATGATCCCCCATCCTAGCACCATTGACCCACACTGCATGAACTCCCGTCCTAGCAGCATTGATCCACACTGCATGAACTCCCGTCATAGCAGCCTTGACCTACACTGCATGAACTCCCGTCCAAGTGGCATTGACCCACACTGCATGAATTCCCTTCCTGGCAGCATTGATCCACACTGCATGAACTCCTGTCCTAGCAGCATTGACCAACTCTGCATGAACTCCCGTCCTAGCAGCATTGACCTATACTGCATGAACACCCGTCCAAGCAGCATTGACCAAAACTGCATGATCTCCCCTTCATAGCACCATTGACCAACACTGCATGAACTCCCATCCTAGCAGTATTGACCCACATTGCATGAACTCCCATCCTAGCACCATTGACCCACACTGCAAGAACTCCCGTCCTTGCATCATTGACCCACATTGCATGAACTCCCGTCCTAGCACCTATGACCTAAACTGCATGACCTCCAGTCCTAGCAGCATTGACCCACACAGCATAAACTCCCGTCCAAGCAGCATTGAATAACACTGCATGAACCACCGTCCTAGCAGCATTGATCCACACAGCATAAACTCCCGTCCAAGCAGCATTGACCCACACAGCATAAACCCCCGTCCTAGCAGCATTGACCCACACAGCATGAACTTCCGTCCTAGCAGCATTATCCCAAACTGCATGAACTCCCGTCCGAGCACCGTTGACCCACACTGCATGAACCCCCGTCCTAGCAGCATTGACCCACACTGCATGAACGTCTGTCCTAGCATCATTGACCCACACTGCATGATCCCCCATCCTAGCACCATTGACCCACATTGCATGAACTCCCATCCTAGCACCATTGACCCACACTGCAAGAACTCCCGTCCTAGCACCTATGACCTAAACTGCATGACCTCCAGTCCTAGCAGCATTGACCCACACAGCATAAACTCCCGTCCAAGCAGCATTGAATAACACTGCATGAACCACCGTCCTAGCAGCATTGATCCACACAGCATAAACTCCCGTCCAAGCAGCATTGACCCACACAGCATAAACTCCCGTCCAAGCAGCATTGACCCACACTGCATGAACTCCAGTCCTAGCAGCATTGACACACACTGCATGATCTCCCGTCCTAGCAGCATTGACCCACACTGCATGAACTCCTTTCCTAGCAGCATTGACCCACACTGCATGAACTCCCGTCCAAGCAGCATTGATCCACACGGCATGAACTCCCGTCCAAACAGCATTGACCAACACTGCATGAACTCCCGTCCTAGCATCATTGACCAACACTGCATGAACTCCTGTCCTAGCAGCATTGACACACACTGCATGAACTCCAGTCCTCGCAGCATTGACCCACACTGCATGAACTCCTGTCCTAGCATCATTGAGCCACATTATATGAACTCCGGTCCTTGCAGCATTTACCTACACTGCATGAACTCTAGTCCTAGCAGCATTGACCCACACTGCATGAACTCCCGTCCAAGCAGCATTGCCCTACACTGCATGAACCCCTGTCCCAGCAGTATTGACCCACACTGCATGAACTCCCGTCCCAGCGCCATTGACCCACACTGCATGAACTCCCGTCCTAGCAGCATTGACCCATACTGTATGAACTCCCGTCCTAACAGCATTGACCCACACTGCATGAATTCCCGTCCAAGCAGCATTGACCCACACTGCATGAACTCTCGTCCTAGCAGCATTGATCCACACTGCATGAACTCCCATCCAAGCAGCATTGACTAACACAGCATAAACTCCCGTCCTCGCAGCATTTACCTACACTGCATGAACTCCTGTCCTAGCAGCATTTACCCACACTGCATGTACTCCCGTCCTAGCATCATTGACCAACACTGCATGAACTCCCGTCCTAGCAGCATTTACCTACACTGCATGAACTCCCGTCCTAGCAGCATTGACCCACACAGCATGAACTCCCGTCCTAGCAGCATTATCCCAAACTGCATGAACTCCCGTCCGAGCACCGTTGACCCACACTGCATGAAATCCCGTCCTAGCAGCATTGACCCACACTGCATGAACGTCTGTCCTAGCATCATTGACCCACACTGCATGATCCCCCATCCTAGCACCATTGACCCACACTGCATGAACTCCCGTCCTAGCAGCATTGATCCACACTGCATGAACTCCCGTCATAGCAGCATTGACCTACACTGCATGAACTCCCGTCCAAGTGGCATTGACCCACACTGCATGAATTCCCTTCCTGGCAGCATTGATCCACACTGCATGAACTCCTGTCCGAGCAGCATTGACCAACTCTGCATGAACTCCCGTCCTAGCAGCATTGACCTATACTGCATGAACACCCGTCCAAGCAGCATTGACCAAAACTGCATGATCTCCCCTCCTAGCACCATTGACCAACACTGCATGAACTCCCATCCTAGCAGTATTGACCCACATTGCATGAACTCCCATCCTAGCACCATTGACACACACTGCAAGAACTCCCGTCCTTGCATCATTGACCCACATTGCATGAACTCCCGTCCTAGCACCTATGACCTAAACTGCATGACCTCCAGTCCTAGCAGCATTGACCCACACAGCATAAACTCCCGTCCAAGCAGCATTGAATAACACTGCATGAACCACCGTCCTAGCAGCATTGATCCACACAGCATAAACCCCCGTCCAAGCAGCATTGACCCACACAGCATAAACTCCCGTCCTAGCAGCATTGACCCACACAGCATGAACTTCCGTCCTAGCAGCATTATCCCAAACTGCATGAACTCCCGTCCGAGCACCGTTGACCCACACTGCATGAACCCCCGTCCTAGCAGCATTGACCCACACTGCATGAACATCTGTCCTAGCATCATTGACCCACACTGCATGATCCCCCATCCTAGCACCATTGACCCACATTGCATGAACTCCCATCCTAGCACCATTGACCCACACTGCAAGAACTCCCGTCCTAGCACCTATGACCTAAACTGCATGACCTCCAGTCCTAGCAGCATTGACCCACACAGCATAAACTCCCGTCCAAGCAGCATTGAATAACACTGCATGAACCACCGTCCTAGCAGCATTGATCCACACAGCATAAACTCCCGTCCAAGCAGCATTGACCCACACAGCATAAACTCCCGTCCAAGCAGCATTGACCCACACTGCATGAACTCCAGTCCTAGCAGCATTGACACACACTGCATGATCTCCCGTCCTAGCAGCATTGACCCACACTGCATGAACTCCTTTCCTAGCAGCATTGACCCACACTGCATGAACTCCCGTCCAAGCAGCATTGATCCACACGGCATGAACTCCCGTCCAAACAGCATTGACCAACACTGCATGAACTCCCGTCCTAGCATCATTGACCAACACTGCATGAACTCCTGTCCTAGCAGCATTGACACACACTGCATGAACTCCAGTCCTCGCAGCATTGACCCACACTGCATGAACTCCTGTCCTAGCATCATTGAGCCACATTATATGAACTCCGGTCCTTGCAGCATTTACCTACACTGCATGAACTCTAGTCCTAGCAGCATTGACCCACACTGCATGAACTCCCGTCCAAGCAGCATTGCCCTACACTGCATGAACCCCTGTCCCAGCAGTATTGACCCACACTGCATGAACTCCCGTCCCAGCGCCATTGACCCACACTGCATGAACTCCCGTCCTAGCAGCATTGACCCATACTGTATGAACTCCCGTCCTAACAGCATTGACCCACACTGCATGAATTCCCGTCCAAGCAGCATTGACCCACACTGCATGAACTCTCGTCCTAGCAGCATTGATCCACACTGCATGAACTCCCATCCAAGCAGCATTGACTAACACAGCATAAACTCCCGTCCAAGCAGCATTGACCCACACAGCATAAACTCCCGTCCAAGCAGCATTGAATAACACTGCATGAACCACCGTCCTAGCAGCATTGATCCACACAGCATAAACTCCCGTCCAAGCAGCATTGACCCACACAGCATAAACCCCCGTCCTAGCAGCATTGACCCACACAGCATGAACTTCCGTCCTAGCAGCATTATCCCAAACTGCATGAACTCCCGTCCGAGCACCGTTGACCCACACTGCATGAACCCCCGTCCTAGCAGCATTGACCCACACTGCATGAACGTCTGTCCTAGCATCATTGACCCACACTGCATGATCCCCCATCCTAGCACCATTGACCCACATTGCATGAACTCCCATCCTAGCACCATTGACCCACACTGCAAGAACTCCCGTCCTAGCACCTATGACCTAAACTGCATGACCTCCAGTCCTAGCAGCATTGACCCACACAGCATAAACTCCCGTCCAAGCAGCATTGAATAACACTGCATGAACCACCGTCCTAGCAGCATTGATCCACACAGCATAAACTCCCGTCCAAGCAGCATTGACCCACACAGCATAAACTCCCGTCCAAGCAGCATTGACCCACACTGCATGAACTCCAGTCCTAGCAGCATTGACACACACTGCATGATCTCCCGTCCTAGCAGCATTGACCCACACTGCATGAACTCCTTTCCTAGCAGCATTGACCCACACTGCATGAACTCCCGTCCAAGCAGCATTGATCCACACGGCATGAACTCCCGTCCAAACAGCATTGACCAACACTGCATGAACTCCCGTCCTAGCATCATTGACCAACACTGCATGAACTCCTGTCCTAGCAGCATTGACACACACTGCATGAACTCCAGTCCTCGCAGCATTGACCCACACTGCATGAACTCCTGTCCTAGCATCATTGAGCCACATTATATGAACTCCGGTCCTTGCAGCATTTACCTACACTGCATGAACTCTAGTCCTAGCAGCATTGACCCACACTGCATGAACTCCCGTCCAAGCAGCATTGCCCTACACTGCATGAACCCCTGTCCCAGCAGTATTGACCCACACTGCATGAACTCCCGTCCCAGCGCCATTGACCCACACTGCATGAACTCCCGTCCTAGCAGCATTGACCCATACTGTATGAACTCCCGTCCTAACAGCATTGACCCACACTGCATGAACTCTCGTCCTAGCAGCATTGATCCACACTGCATGAACTCCCATCCAAGCAGCATTGACTAACACAGCATAAACTCCCGTCCTCGCAGCATTTACCTACACTGCATGAACTCCTGTCCTAGCAGCATTTACCCACACTGCATGTACTCCCGTCCTAGCATCATTGACCAACACTGCATGAACTCCCGTCCTAGCAGCATTTACCTACACTGCATGAACTCCCGTCCTAGCAGCATTGACCCACACAGCATGAACTCCCGTCCTAGCAGCATTATCCCAAACTGCATGAACTCCCGTCCGAGCACCGTTGACCCACACTGCATGAAATCCCGTCCTAGCAGCATTGACCCACACTGCATGAACGTCTGTCCTAGCATCATTGACCCACACTGCATGATCCCCCATCCTAGCACCATTGACCCACACTGCATGAACTCCCGTCCTAGCAGCATTGATCCACACTGCATGAACTCCCGTCATAGCAGCATTGACCTACACTGCATGAACTCCCGTCCAAGTGGCATTGACCCACACTGCATGAATTCCCTTCCTGGCAGCATTGATCCACACTGCATGAACTCCTGTCCGAGCAGCATTGACCAACTCTGCATGAACTCCCGTCCTAGCAGCATTGACCTATACTGCATGAACACCCGTCCAAGCAGCATTGACCAAAACTGCATGATCTCCCCTCCTAGCACCATTGACCAACACTGCATGAACTCCCATCCTAGCAGTATTGACCCACATTGCATGAACTCCCATCCTAGCACCATTGACACACACTGCAAGAACTCCCGTCCTTGCATCATTGACCCACATTGCATGAACTCCCGTCCTAGCACCTATGACCTAAACTGCATGACCTCCAGTCCTAGCAGCATTGACCCACACAGCATAAACTCCCGTCCAAGCAGCATTGAATAACACTGCATGAACCACCGTCCTAGCAGCATTGATCCACACAGCATAAACCCCCGTCCAAGCAGCATTGACCCACACAGCATAAACTCCCGTCCTAGCAGCATTGACCCACACAGCATGAACTTCCGTCCTAGCAGCATTATCCCAAACTGCATGAACTCCCGTCCGAGCACCGTTGACCCACACTGCATGAACCCCCGTCCTAGCAGCATTGACCCACACTGCATGAACATCTGTCCTAGCATCATTGACCCACACTGCATGATCCCCCATCCTAGCACCATTGACCCACATTGCATGAACTCCCATCCTAGCACCATTGACCCACACTGCAAGAACTCCCGTCCTAGCACCTATGACCTAAACTGCATGACCTCCAGTCCTAGCAGCATTGACCCACACAGCATAAACTCCCGTCCAAGCAGCATTGAATAACACTGCATGAACCACCGTCCTAGCAGCATTGATCCACACAGCATAAACTCCCGTCCAAGCAGCATTGACCCACACAGCATAAACTCCCGTCCAAGCAGCATTGACCCACACTGCATGAACTCCAGTCCTAGCAGCATTGACACACACTGCATGATCTCCCGTCCTAGCAGCATTGACCCACACTGCATGAACTCCTTTCCTAGCAGCATTGACCCACACTGCATGAACTCCCGTCCAAGCAGCATTGATCCACACGGCATGAACTCCCGTCCAAACAGCATTGACCAACACTGCATGAACTCCCGTCCTAGCATCATTGACCAACACTGCATGAACTCCTGTCCTAGCAGCATTGACACACACTGCATGAACTCCAGTCCTCGCAGCATTGACCCACACTGCATGAACTCCTGTCCTAGCATCATTGAGCCACATTATATGAACTCCGGTCCTTGCAGCATTTACCTACACTGCATGAACTCTAGTCCTAGCAGCATTGACCCACACTGCATGAACTCCCGTCCAAGCAGCATTGCCCTACACTGCATGAACCCCTGTCCCAGCAGTATTGACCCACACTGCATGAACTCCCGTCCCAGCGCCATTGACCCACACTGCATGAACTCCCGTCCTAGCAGCATTGACCCATACTGTATGAACTCCCGTCCTAACAGCATTGACCCACACTGCATGAATTCCCGTCCAAGCAGCATTGACCCACACTGCATGAACTCTCGTCCTAGCAGCATTGATCCACACTGCATGAACTCCCATCCAAGCAGCATTGACTAACACAGCATAAACTCCCGTCCTCGCAGCATTTACCTACACTGCATGAACTCCTGTCCTAGCAGCATTTACCCACACTGCATGTACTCCCGTCCTAGCATCATTGACCAACACTGCATGAACTCCCGTCCTAGCAGCATTTACCTACACTGCATGAACTCCCGTCCTAGCAGCATTGACCCACACAGCATGAACTCCCGTCCTAGCAGCATTATCCCAAACTGCATGAACTCCCGTCCGAGCACTGTTGACCCACACTGCATGAAATCCCGTCCTAGCAGCATTGACCCACACTGCATGAACGTCTGTCCTAGCATCATTGACCCACACTGCATGATCCCCCATCCTAGCACCATTGACCCACACTGCATGAACTCCCGTCCTAGCAGCATTGATCCACACTGCATGAACTCCCGTCATAGCAGCATTGACCTACACTGCATGAACTCCCGTCCAAGTGGCATTGACCCACACTGCATGAATTCCCTTCCTGGCAGCATTGATCCACACTGCATGAACTCCTGTCCGAGCAGCATTGACCAACTCTGCATGAACTCCCGTCCTAGCAGCATTGACCTATACTGCATGAACACCCGTCCAAGCAGCATTGACCAAAACTGCATGATCTCCCCTCCTAGCACCATTGACCAACACTGCATGAACTCCCATCCTAGCAGTATTGACCCACATTGCATGAACTCCCATCCTAGCACCATTGACCCACACTGCAAGAACTCCCGTCCTTGCATCATTGACCCACATTGCATGAACTCCCGTCCTAGCACCTATGACCTAAACTGCATGACCTCCAGTCCTAGCAGCATTGACCCACACAGCATAAACTCCCGTCCAAGCAGCATTGAATAACACTGCATGAACCACCGTCCTAGCAGCATTGATCCACACAGCATAAACCCCCGTCCAAGCAGCATTGACCCACACAGCATAAACTCCCGTCCTAGCAGCATTGACCCACACAGCATGAACTTCCGTCCTAGCAGCATTATCCCAAACTGCATGAACTCCCGTCCGAGCACCGTTGACCCACACTGCATGAACCCCCGTCCTAGCAGCATTGACCCACACTGCATGAACATCTGTCCTAGCATCATTGACCCACACTGCATGATCCCCCATCCTAGCACCATTGACCCACATTGCATGAACTCCCATCCTAGCACCATTGACCCACACTGCAAGAACTCCCGTCCTAGCACCTATGACCTAAACTGCATGACCTCCAGTCCTAGCAGCATTGACCCACACAGCATAAACTCCCGTCCAAGCAGCATTGAATAACACTGCATGAACCACCGTCCTAGCAGCATTGATCCACACAGCATAAACTCCCGTCCAAGCAGCATTGACCCACACAGCATAAACTCCCGTCCAAGCAGCATTGACCCACACTGCATGAACTCCAGTCCTAGCAGCATTGACACACACTGCATGATCTCCCGTCCTAGCAGCATTGACCCACACTGCATGAACTCCTTTCCTAGCAGCATTGACCCACACTGCATGAACTCCCGTCCAAGCAGCATTGATCCACACGGCATGAACTCCCGTCCAAACAGCATTGACCAACACTGCATGAACTCCCGTCCTAGCATCATTGACCAACACTGCATGAACTCCTGTCCTAGCAGCATTGACACACACTGCATGAACTCCAGTCCTCGCAGCATTGACCCACACTGCATGAACTCCTGTCCTAGCATCATTGAGCCACATTATATGAACTCCGGTCCTTGCAGCATTTACCTACACTGCATGAACTCTAGTCCTAGCAGCATTGACCCACACTGCATGAACTCCCGTCCAAGCAGCATTGCCCTACACTGCATGAACCCCTGTCCCAGCAGTATTGACCCACACTGCATGAACTCCCGTCCCAGCGCCATTGACCCACACTGCATGAACTCCCGTCCTAGCAGCATTGACCCATACTGTATGAACTCCCGTCCTAACAGCATTGACCCACACTGCATGAATTCCCGTCCAAGCAGCATTGACCCACACTGCATGAACTCTCGTCCTAGCAGCATTGATCCACACTGCATGAACTCCCATCCAAGCAGCATTGACTAACACAGCATAAACTCCCGTCCTCGCAGCATTTACCTACACTGCATGAACTCCTGTCCTAGCAGCATTTACCCACACTGCATGTACTCCCGTCCTAGCATCATTGACCAACACTGCATGAACTCCCGTCCTAGCAGCATTTACCTACACTGCATGAACTCCCGTCCTAGCAGCATTGACCCACACAGCATGAACTCCCGTCCTAGCAGCATTATCCAAAACTGCATGAACTCCCGTCCGAGCACCGTTGACCCACACTGCATGAAATCCCGTCCTAGCAGCATTGACCCACACTGCATGAACGTCTGTCCTAGCATCATTGACCCACACTGCATGATCCCCCATCCTAGCACCATTGACCCACACTGCATGAACTCCCGTCCTAGCAGCATTGATCCACACTGCATGAACTCCCGTCATAGCAGCATTGACCTACACTGCATGAACTCCCGTCCAAGTGGCATTGACCCACACTGCATGAATTCCCTTCCTGGCAGCATTGATCCACACTGCATGAACTCCTGTCCGAGCAGCATTGACCAACTCTGCATGAACTCCCGTCCTAGCAGCATTGACCTATACTGCATGAACACCCGTCCAAGCAGCATTGACCAAAACTGCATGATCTCCCCTCCTAGCACCATTGACCAACACTGCATGAACTCCCATCCTAGCAGTATTGACCCACATTGCATGAACTCCCATCCTAGCACCATTGACCCACACTGCAAGAACTCCCGTCCTTGCATCATTGACCCACATTGCATGAACTCCCGTCCTAGCACCTATGACCTAAACTGCATGACCTCCAGTCCTAGCAGCATTGACCCACACAGCATAAACTCCCGTCCAAGCAGCATTGAATAACACTGCATGAACCACCGTCCTAGCAGCATTGATCCACACAGCATAAACCCCCGTCCAAGCAGCATTGACCCACACAGCATAAACTCCCGTCCTAGCAGCATTGACCCACACAGCATGAACTTCCGTCCTAGCAGCATTATCCCAAACTGCATGAACTCCCGTCCGAGCACCGTTGACCCACACTGCATGAACCCCCGTCCTAGCAGCATTGACCCACACTGCATGAACGTCTGTCCTAGCATCATTGACCCACACTGCATGATCCCCCATCCTAGCACCATTGACCCACATTGCATGAACTCCCATCCTAGCACCATTGACCCACACTGCAAGAACTCCCGTCCTAGCACCTATGACCTAAACTGCATGACCTCCAGTCCTAGCAGCATTGACCCACACAGCATAAACTCCCGTCCAAGCAGCATTGAATAACACTGCATGAACCACCGTCCTAGCAGCATTGATCCACACAGCATAAACTCCCGTCCAAGCAGCATTGACTCACACAGCATAAACTCCCGTCCAAGCAGCATTGACCCACACTGCATGAACTCCAGTCCTAGCAGCATTGACACACACTGCATGATCTCCCGTCCTAGCAGCATTGACCCACACTGCATGAACTCCTTTCCTAGCAGCATTGACCCACACTGCATGAACTCCCGTCCAAGCAGCATTGATCCACACGGCATGAACTCCCGTCCAAACAGCATTGACCAACACTGCATGAACTCCCGTCCTAGCATCATTGACCAACACTGCATGAACTCCTGTCCTAGCAGCATTGACACACACTGCATGAACTCCAGTCCTCGCAGCATTGACCCACACTGCATGAACTCCTGTCCTAGCATCATTGAGCCACATTATATGAACTCCGGTCCTTGCAGCATTTACCTACACTGCATGAACTCTAGTCCTAGCAGCATTGACCCACACTGCATGAACTCCCGTCCAAGCAGCATTGCCCTACACTGCATGAACCCCTATCCCAGCAGTATTGACCCACACTGCATGAACTCCCGTCCCAGCGCCATTGACCCACACTGCATGAACTCCCGTCCTAGCAGCATTGACCCATACTGTATGAACTCCCGTCCTAACAGCATTGACCCACACTGCATGAATTCCCGTCCAAGCAGCATTGACCCACACTGCATGAATTCCCTTCCTGGCAGCATTGATCCACACTGCATGAACTCCTGTCCTAGCAGCATTGACCAACTCTGCATGAACTCCCGTCCTAGCAGCATTGACCTATACTGCATGAACACCCGTCCAAGCAGCATTGACCAAAACTGCATGATCTCCCCTTCATAGCACCATTGACCAACACTGCATGAACTCCCATCCTAGCAGTATTGACCCACATTGCATGAACTCCCATCCTAGCACCATTGACCCACACTGCAAGAACTCCCGTCCTTGCATCATTGACCCACATTGCATGAACTCCCGTCCTAGCACCTATGACCTAAACTGCATGACCTCCAGTCCTAGCAGCATTGACCCACACAGCATAAACTCCCGTCCAAGCAGCATTGAATAACACTGCATGAACCACCGTCCTAGCAGCATTGATCCACACAGCATAAACTCCCGTCCAAGCAGCATTGACCCACACAGCATAAACTCCCGTCCTAGCAGCATTGACCCACACAGCATGAACTTCCGTCCTAGCAGCATTATCCCAAACTGCATGAACTCCCGTCCGAGCACCGTTGACCCACACTGCATGAACCCCCGTCCTAGCAGCATTGACCCACACTGCATGAACGTCTGTCCTAGCATCATTGACCCACACTGCATGATCCCCCATCCTAGCACCATTGACCCACATTGCATGAACTCCCATCCTAGCACCATTGACCCACACTGCAAGAACTCCCGTCCTAGCACCTATGACCTAAACTGCATGACCTCCAGTCCTAGCAGCATTGACCCACACAGCATAAACTCCCGTCCAAGCAGCATTGAATAACACTGCATGAACCACCGTCCTAGCAGCATTGATCCACACAGCATAAACTCCCGTCCAAGCAGCATTGACCCACACAGCATAAACTCCCGTCCAAGCAGCATTGACCCACACTGCATGAACTCCAGTCCTAGCAGCATTGACACACACTGCATGATCTCCCGTCCTAGCAGCATTGACCCACACTGCATGAACTCCTTTCCTAGCAGCATTGACCCACACTGCATGAACTCCCGTCCAAGCAGCATTGATCCACACGGCATGAACTCCCGTCCAAACAGCATTGACCAACACTGCATGAACTCCCGTCCTAGCATCATTGACCAACACTGCATGAACTCCTGTCCTAGCAGCATTGACACACACTGCATGAACTCCAGTCCTCGCAGCATTGACCCACACTGCATGAACTCCTGTCCTAGCATCATTGAGCCACATTATATGAACTCCGGTCCTTGCAGCATTTACCTACACTGCATGAACTCTAGTCCTAGCAGCATTGACCCACACTGCATGAACTCCCGTCCAAGCAGCATTGCCCTACACTGCATGAACCCCTGTCCCAGCAGTATTGACCCACACTGCATGAACTCCCGTCCCAGCGCCATTGACCCACACTGCATGAACTCCCGTCCTAGCAGCATTGACCCATACTGTATGAACTCCCGTCCTAACAGCATTGACCCACACTGCATGAATTCCCGTCCAAGCAGCATTGACCCACACTGCATGAACTCTCGTCCTAGCAGCATTGATCCACACTGCATGAACTCCCATCCAAGCAGCATTGACTAACACAGCATAAACTCCCGTCCTCGCAGCATTTACCTACACTGCATGAACTCCTGTCCTAGCAGCATTTACCCACACTGCATGTACTCCCGTCCTAGCATCATTGACCAACACTGCATGAACTCCCGTCCTAGCAGCATTTACCTACACTGCATGAACTCCCGTCCTAGCAGCATTGACCCACACAGCATGAACTCCCGTCCTAGCAGCATTATCCCAAACTGCATGAACTACCGTCCGAGCACCGTTGACCCACACTGCATGAAATCCCGTCCTAGCAGCATTGACCCACACTGCATGAACGTCTGTCCTAGCATCATTGACCCACACTGCATGATCCCCCATCCTAGCACCATTGACCCACACTGCATGAACTCCTGTCCTAGCAGCATTGATCCACACTGCATGAACTCCCGTCATAGCAGCATTGACCTACACTGCATGAACTCCCGTCCAAGTGGCATTGACCCACACTGCATGAATTCCCTTCCTGGCAGCATTGATCCACACTGCATGAACTCCTGTCCGAGCAGCATTGACCAACTCTGCATGAACTCCCGTCCTAGCAGCATTGACCTATACTGCATGAACACCCGTCCAAGCAGCATTGACCAAAACTGCATGATCTCCCCTCCTAGCACCATTGACCAACACTGCATGAACTCCCATCCTAGCAGTATTGACCCACATTGCATGAACTCCCATCCTAGCACCATTGACCCACACTGCAAGAACTCCCGTCCTTGCATCATTGACCCACATTGCATGAACTCCCGTCCTAGCACCTATGACCTAAACTGCATGACCTCCAGTCCTAGCAGCATTGACCCACACAGCATAAACTCCCGTCCAAGCAGCATTGAATAACACTGCATGAACCACCGTCCTAGCAGCATTGATCCACACAGCATAAACCCCCGTCCAAGCAGCATTGACCCACACAGCATAAACTCCCGTCCTAGCAGCATTGACCCACACAGCATGAACTTCCGTCCTAGCAGCATTATCCCAAACTGCATGAACTCCCGTCCGAGCACCGTTGACCCACACTGCATGAACCCCCGTCCTAGCAGCATTGACCCACACTGCATGAACATCTGTCCTAGCATCATTGACCCACACTGCATGATCCCCCATCCTAGCACCATTGACCCACATTGCATGAACTCCCATCCTAGCACCATTGACCCACACTGCAAGAACTCCCGTCCTAGCACCTATGACCTAAACTGCATGACCTCCAGTCCTAGCAGCATTGACCCACACAGCATAAACTCCCGTCCAAGCAGCATTGAATAACACTGCATGAACCACCGTCCTAGCAGCATTGATCCACACAGCATAAACTCCCGTCCAAGCAGCATTGACTCACACAGCATAAACTCCCGTCCAAGCAGCATTGACCCACACTGCATGAACTCCAGTCCTAGCAGCATTGACACACACTGCATGATCTCCCGTCCTAGCAGCATTGACCCACACTGCATGAACTCCTTTCCTAGCAGCATTGACCCACACTGCATGAACTCCCGTCCAAGCAGCATTGATCCACACGGCATGAACTCCCGTCCAAACAGCATTGACCAACACTGCATGAACTCCCGTCCTAGCATCATTGACCAACACTGCATGAACTCCTGTCCTAGCAGCATTGACACACACTGCATGAACTCCAGTCCTCGCAGCATTGACCCACACTGCATGAACTCCTGTCCTAGCATCATTGAGCCACATTATATGAACTCCGGTCCTTGCAGCATTTACCTACACTGCATGAACTCTAGTCCTAGCAGCATTGACCCACACTGCATGAACTCCCGTCCAAGCAGCATTGCCCTACACTGCATGAACCCCTGTCCCAGCAGTATTGACCCACACTGCATGAACTCCCGTCCCAGCGCCATTGACCCACACTGCATGAACTCCCGTCCTAGCAGCATTGACCCATACTGTATGAACTCCCGTCCTAACAGCATTGACCCACACTGCATGAATTCCCGTCCAAGCAGCATTGACCCACACTGCATGAACTCTCGTCCTAGCAGCATTGATCCACACTGCATGAACTCCCATCCAAGCAGCATTGACTAACACAGCATAAACTCCCGTCCTCGCAGCATTTACCTACACTGCATGAACTCCTGTCCTAGCAGCATTTACCCACACTGCATGTACTCCCGTCCTAGCATCATTGACCAACACTGCATGAACTCCCGTCCTAGCAGCATTTACCTACACTGCATGAACTCCCGTCCTAGCAGCATTGACCCACACAGCATGAACTCCCGTCCTAGCAGCATTATCCCAAACTGCATGAACTCCCGTCCGAGCACCGTTGACCCACACTGCATGAAATCCCGTCCTAGCAGCATTGACCCACACTGCATGAACGTCTGTCCTAGCATCATTGACCCACACTGCATGATCCCCCATCCTAGCACCATTGACCCACACTGCATGAACTCCCGTCCTAGCAGCATTGATCCACACTGCATGAACTCCCGTCATAGCAGCATTGACCTACACTGCATGAACTCCCGTCCAAGTGGCATTGACCCACACTGCATGAATTCCCTTCCTGGCAGCATTGATCCACACTGCATGAACTCCTGTCCGAGCAGCATTGACCAACTCTGCATGAACTCCCGTCCTAGCAGCATTGACCTATACTGCATGAACACCCGTCCAAGCAGCATTGACCAAAACTGCATGATCTCCCCTCCTAGCACCATTGACCAACACTGCATGAACTCCCATCCTAGCAGTATTGACCCACATTGCATGAACTCCCATCCTAGCACCATTGACCCACACTGCAAGAACTCCCGTCCTTGCATCATTGACCCACATTGCATGAACTCCCGTCCTAGCACCTATGACCTAAACTGCATGACCTCCAGTCCTAGCAGCATTGACCCACACAGCATAAACTCCCGTCCAAGCAGCATTGAATAACACTGCATGAACCACCGTCCTAGCAGCATTGATCCACACAGCATAAACTCCCGTCCAAGCAGCATTGACCCACACAGCATAAACTCCCGTCCTAGCAGCATTGACCCACACAGCATGAACTTCCGTCCTAGCAGCATTATCCCAAACTGCATGAACTCCCGTCCGAGCACCGTTGACCCACACTGCATGAACCCCCGTCCTAGCAGCATTGACCCACACTGCATGAACGTCTGTCCTAGCATCATTGACCCACACTGCATGATCCCCCATCCTAGCACCATTGACCCACATTGCATGAACTCCCATCCTAGCACCATTGACCCACACTGCAAGAACTCCCGTCCTAGCACCTATGACCTAAACTGCATGACCTCCAGTCCTAGCAGCATTGACCCACACAGCATAAACTCCCGTCCAAGCAGCATTGAATAACACTGCATGAACCACCGTCCTAGCAGCATTGATCCACACAGCATAAACTCCCGTCCAAGCAGCATTGACTCACACAGCATAAACTCCCGTCCAAGCAGCATTGACCCACACTGCATGAACTCCAGTCCTAGCAGCATTGACACACACTGCATGATCTCCCGTCCTAGCAGCATTGACCCACACTGCATGAACTCCTTTCCTAGCAGCATTGACCCACACTGCATGAACTCCCGTCCAAGCAGCATTGATCCACACGGCATGAACTCCCGTCCAAACAGCATTGACCAACACTGCATGAACTCCCGTCCTAGCATCATTGACCAACACTGCATGAACTCCTGTCCTAGCAGCATTGACACACACTGCATGAACTCCAGTCCTCGCAGCATTGACCCACACTGCATGAACTCCTGTCCTAGCATCATTGAGCCACATTATATGAACTCCGGTCCTTGCAGCATTTACCTACACTGCATGAACTCTAGTCCTAGCAGCATTGACCCACACTGCATGAACTCCCGTCCAAGCAGCATTGCCCTACACTGCATGAACCCCTGTCCCAGCAGTATTGACCCACACTGCATGAACTCCCGTCCCAGCGCCATTGACCCACACTGCATGAACACCCGTCCTAGCAGCATTGACCCATACTGTATGAACTCCCGTCCTAACAGCATTGACCCACACTGCATGAATTCCCGTCCAAGCAGCATTGACCCACACTGCATGAACTCTCGTCCTAGCAGCATTGATCCACACTGCATGAACTCCCGTCCAAGCAGCATTGACTAACACAGCATAAACTCCCGTCCTCGCAGCATTTACCTACACTGCATGAACTCCTGTCCTAGCAGCATTTACCCACACTGCATGTACTCCCATCCTAGCATCAGTGATCCACACTGCATGAATTCACGTCCTAGCAGCATTTACCTACACTGCATGAACTCCCGTCCTAGCAGCATTGACCCACACAGCATGAACTCCCGTCCTAGCAGCATTATCCCAAACTGCATGAACTCCCGTCCGAGCACCGTTGACCCACACTGCATGAAATCCCGTCCTAGCAGCATTGACCCACACTGCATGAACGTCTGTCCTAGCATCATTGACCCACACTGCATGATCCCCCATCCTAGCACCATTGACCCACACTGCATGAACTCCCGTCCTAGCAGCATTGATCCACACTGCATGAACTCCCGTCATAGCAGCATTGACCTACACTGCATGAACTCCCGTCCAAGTGGCATTGACCCACACTGCATGAATTCCCTTCCTGGCAGCATTGATCCACACTGCATGAACTCCTGTCCTAGCAGCATTGACCAACTCTGCATGAACTCCCGTCCTAGCAGCATTGACCTATACTGCATGAACACCCGTCCAAGCAGCATTGACCAAAACTGCATGATCTCCCCTCCTAGCACCATTGACCAACACTGCATGAACTCCCATCCTAGCAGTATTGACCCACATTGCATGAACTCCCATCCTAGCACCATTGACCCACACTGCAAGAACTCCCGTCCTTGCATCATTGACCCACATTGCATGAACTCCCGTCCTAGCACCTATGACCTAAACTGCATGACCTCCAGTCCTAGCAGCATTGACCCACACAGCATAAACTCCCGTCCAAGCAGCATTGAATAACACTGCATGAACCACCGTCCTAGCAGCATTGATCCACACAGCATAAACTCCCGTCCAAGCAGCATTGACCCACACAGCATAAACTCCCGTCCAAGCAGCATTGACCCACACTGCATGAACCCCCGTCCTAGCAGCATTGATCCGCACTGCATGAACTCCCGTCCAAGCAGCATTGTCCAACACTGCATGAACTCCCGTCCTAGCAGCATTGACCCACACTGCATTAACTCCTGACTCCTGTCCTTGCAGCATTGACCCACACTGCATGAACTCCCATCCTAGCAACATTGACCCACACTACATGAACTCCCGTCCTAGCAGCATTTACCTACACAGCATTAACTGCTATCCTAGCAGCATTTACCCACACTGCATGTACTCCCATTCTAGCATCATTGATCCACATTGCATGAACTCCAGTCCGAGCAGCATTGACCCACACTGCATGAACTCCTGTCCTAGCAGCATTTACCTACACTGCATGAAGTCCTGTCCTAGCAGCATTAACCCACACTGCATGAACTCCCATTCTAGCACCATTGACCCACACTGCATGAACTCCCGTCCCAGTGCTATTGACCCACACTGCATGAACTCCCGTCCTAGCAGCATTGACCCATACTGCATGAACTCCCGTCCTAACAGCATTGACCTACACTGCATAAACTCCCGTTCAAGCAGCATTGACCCACACTGCATGAACTCCCGTCCTAACAGCATTGACCTACACTGCATAAACTCCCGTTCAAGCAGCATTGACCCACACTGCATGAACCACCGTCCAAGCAGCATTGACTAACACAGCATAAACTCCCGTCCTCGCAGCATTTACCTACACTGCATGAACTCCTGTCCTAGCAGCATTTACCCACACTGCATGTACTCCCATCCTAGCATCATTGATCCACACTGCATGAATTCCCGTCCTAGCAGCATTTACCTACACTGCATGAACTCCCGTCCTAGCAGCATTGACCCACACAGCATGAACTCCCGTCCTAGCAGCATTATCCCAAACTGCATGAACTCCCGTCCGAGCACCGTTGACCCACACTGCATGAACTCCCGTCCTAGCAGCATTGACCCACACTGCATGAACGTCTGTCCTAGCATCATTGACCCACACTGCATGATCCCCCATCCTAGCACCATTGACCCACATTGCATGAACTCCCATCCTAGCACCATTGACCCACACTGCAAGAACTCCCGTCCTAGCACCTATGACCTAAACTGCATGACCTCCAGTCCTAGCAGCATTGACCCACACAGCATAAACTCCCGTCCAAGCAGCATTGAATAACACTGCATGAACCACCGTCCTAGCAGCATTGATCCACACAGCATAAACTCCCGTCCAAGCAGCATTGACCCACACAGCATAAACTCCCGTCCAAGCAGCATTGACCCACACTGCATGAACCCCCGTCCTAGCAGCATTGATCCGCACTGCATGAACTCCCGTCCAAGCAGCATTGTCCAACACTGCATGAACTCCCGTCCTAGCAGCATTGACCCACACTGCATGAACTCCCATCCTAGCAACATTGACCCACACTACATGAACTCCCGTCCTAGCAGCATTTACCTACACAGCATTAACTCCTATCCTAGCAGCATTTACCCACACTGCATGTACTCCCATTCTAGCATCATTGATCCACATTGCATGAACTCCAGTCCTTGCAGCATTGACCCAAACTGCATGAACTCCCGTCCTAGCAGCATTTACCCACACTGCATGAACTCCCGTCCAAGCAGCATTGAAACACACTGCATGAACTCCAGTCCTAGCAGCATTGACCCACACTGCATGAAGTCCTGTCCTAGCAGCATTGACACACACTGCATGAACTCCAGTCCTAGCAGCATTAACCCACACTGCATGAACTCCCGTCCAAGCTGCATTGACACACACTGCATTAACTCCCGTCCTAGCATCATTGATCCACACTGCATGAACTCCAGTCCTAGCAGCATTAACCCACACTGCATGAACTCCCGTCCAAGCTGCATTGACACACACTGCATTAACTCCCGTCCGAGCAGCATTTACCTACACTGCATTAACTCCTGTCCTAGCAGCATTTACCCACACTGCATGTACTCCCATTCTAGCATCATTGATCCACATTGCATGAACTCCAGTCCGAGCAGCATTGACCCACACTGCATGAACCCCCGTCCTAGCAACATTGACCCACACTGCATGAACTCCCGTCCTAGCAGCATTGACCCACACTGGATGAACCCCCGTCCTAGCAACATTGACCCACACTACATGAACTCCCATCCTAGCATCATTGATCCACACTGCATGAACTCCAGTCCTTGCAGCATTGACCCAAACTGCATGAACTCCCGTCCTAGCAGCATTTACCTACACTGCCTGAACTCCCGTCCAAGCAGCATTGAAACACACTGCATGAACTCCAGTCCTAGCAGCATTGACCCACACTGCATGAACTCCAGTCCTAGCAGCATTGACACACACTGCATGATCTGCCGTCCTAGCAGCATTGACCCACACTGCATGAACTCCTTTCCTAGCAGCATTGACCCACACTGCATGAACCCCCGTCCAAGCAGCATTGATCCACACGGCATGAACTCCCGTCCAAACAGCATTGACCAACACTGCATGAACACCCGTCCTAGCATCATTGACCAACACTGCATGAACTCCTGTCCTAGCAGCATTGACACACACTGCATGAACTCCAGTCCTCGCAGCATTGACCCACACTGCATGAACTCCCGTCCGAGCAGCATTGACCCACACTGCATGAACTCCTGTCCTAGCATCATTGAGCCACATTATATGAACTCCGGTCCTTGCAGCATTTACCTACACTGCATGAACTCTAGTCCTAGCAGCATTGACCCACACTGCATGAACTCCCGTCCAAGCAGCATTGCCCTACACTGCATGAACCCCTGTCCCAGCAGCATTTACCCACACTGCATGAACTCTAGTCTTAGCAGCATTGACACACACTGCATGATCTCCCGTCCTAGCAGCATTGACCCACACTGCATGAACCCCTGTCCTCGCAGTATTGACCCACACTGCATGAACTCCCGTCCGAGCACCATTGACCCACATTGCATGAACTCCCATCCTAGCACCATTGACCCACACTGCATGAACTCCCGTCCCAGCGCCATTGACCCACACTGCATGAACTCCCGTCCTAGCAGCATTGACCCATACTGCATGAACTCCCGTCCTAACAGCATTGACCTACACTGCATAAACTCCCGTTCAAGCAGCATTGACCCACACTGCATGAACTCTCGTCCTAGCAGCATTGATCCACACTGCATGAACTCCCGTCCAAGCAGCATTGACTAACACAGCATAAACTCCCGTCCTCGCAGCATTTACCTACACTGCATGAACTCCTGTCCTAGCAGCATTTACCCACACTGCATGTACTCCCATCCTAGCATCATTGATCCACACTGCATGAATTCCCGTCCTAGCAGCATTTACCTACACTGCATGAACTCCCGTCCTAGCAGCATTGACCCACACAGCATGAACTCCCGTCCTAGCAGCATTATCCCAAACTGCATGAACTCCCGTCCGAGCACCGTTGACCCACACTGCATGAACTCCCGTCCAAACAGCATTGACCAACACTGCATGAACACCCGTCCTAGCATCATTGACCAACACTGCATGAACTCCTGTCCTAGCAGCATTGACACACACTGCATGAACTCCAGTCCTCGCAGCATTGACCCACACTGCATGAACTCCCGTCCGAGCAGCATTGACCCACACTGCATGAACTCCTGTCCTAGCATCATTGAGCCACATTATATGAACTCCGGTCCTTGCAGCATTTACCTACACTGCATGAACTCTAGTCCTAGCAGCATTGCCCTACACTGCATGAACCCCTGTCCCAGCAGCATTTACCCACACTGCATGAACTCTAGTCTTAGCAGCATTGACACACACTGCATGATCTCCCGTCCTAGCAGCATTGACCCACACTGCATGAACCCCTGTCCTCGCAGTATTGACCCACACTGCATGAACTCCCGTCCGAGCACCATTGACCCACATTGCATGAACTCCCATCCTAGCACCATTGACCCACACTGCATGAACTCCCGTCCCAGCGCCATTGACCCACACTGCATGAACTCCCGTCCTCGCAGCATTGACCCATACTGCATGAACTCCCGTCCTAACAGCATTGACCTACACTGCATAAACTCCCGTTCAAGCAGCATTGACCCACACTGCATGAACTCTCGTCCTAGCAGCATTGATCCACACTGCATGAACTCCCGTCCAAGCAGCATTGACTAACACAGCATAAACTCCCGTCCTCGCAGCATTTACCTACACTGCATGAACTCCTGTCCTAGCAGCATTTACCCACACTGCATGTACTCCCATCCTAGCATCATTGATCCACACTGCATGAATTCCCGTCCTAGCAGCATTTACCTACACTGCATGAACTCCCGTCCCAGCAGCATTGACCCACACAGCATGAACTCCCGTCCTAGCAGCATTATCCCAAACTGCATGAACTCCCGTCCGAGCACCGTTGACCCACACTGCATGAACTCCCGTCCTAGCAGCATTGACCCACACTGCATGAAGGTCTGTCCTAGCATCATTGACCCACACTGCATGATCCCCCATCCTAGCACCATTGACCCACATTGCATGAACTCCCGTCCTAGCAGCATTGATCCACACTGCATGAACTCCCGTCCTAGCACCTATGACCTAAACTGCATGACCTCCAGTCCTAGCAGCATTGACCCACACAGCATAAACTCCCGTCCAAGCAGCATTGAATAACACTGCATGAACCACCGTCCTAGCAGCATTGATCCACACAGCATAAACTCCCGTCCAAGCAGCATTGACCCACACAGCATAAACTCCCGTCCAAGCAGCATTGACCCACACTGCATGAACCCCCGTCCTAGCAGCATTGATCCGCACTGCATGAACTCCCGTCCAAGCAGCATTGTCCAACACTGCATGAACTCCCGTCCTAGCAGCATTGACCCACACTGCATTAACTCCCGTCCTTGCAGCATTGACCCACACTGCATGAACTCCCATCCTAGCAACATTGACCCACACTACATGAACTCCCGTCCTAGCAGCATTTACCTACACAGCATTAACTCCTATCCTAGCAGCATTTACCCACACTGCATGTACTCCCATTCTAGCATCATTGATCCACATTGCATGAACTCCAGTCCGAGCAGCATTGACCCACACTGCATGAAGTCCTGTCCTAGCAGCATTTACCCACACTGCATGAACTCCCGTCCAAGCAGCATTGACACACACTGCATGAACTCCAGTCCTAGCAGCATTAACCCACACTGCATGAAATCCCGTCCTAGCATCATTGACCAACACTGCATGAACTCCTGTCCTAGCAGCATTGACACACACTGCATGAACTCCAGTCCTCGCAGCATTGACCCACACTGCATGAACTCCTGTCCTAGCATCATTGAGCCACATTATATGAACTCCGGTCCTTGCAGCATTTACCTACACTGCATGAACTCTAGTCCTAGCAGCATTGACCCACACTGCATGAACTCCCGTCCAAGCAGCATTGCCCTACACTGCATGAACCCCTGTCCCAGCAGCATTGACCCACACTGCATGAACTCCCGTCCGAGCACCATTGACCCACATTGCATGAACTCCCATCCTAGCACCATTGACCCACACTGCATGAACTCCCGTCCCAGCGCCATTGACCCACACTGCATGAATTCCCGTCCTAGCAGCATTGATCCATACTGCATGAACTCCCGTCCTAACAGCATTGACCTACACTGCATAAACTCCCGTTCAAGCAGCATTGACCCACACTGCATGAACTCTCGTCCTAGCAGCATTGATCCACACTGCATGAACTCCCGTCCAAGCAGCATTGACTAACACAGCATAAACTCCCGTCCTCGCAGCATTTACCTACACTGCATGAACTCCTGTCCTAGCAGCATTTACCCACACTGCATGTACTCCCATCCTAGTATCATTGATCCACACTGCATGAACTCCCGTCCTAGCAGCATTGACCCACACAGCATGAACTCCCGTCCTAGCAGCATTATCCCAAACTGCATGAACCCCCGTCCGAGCACCGTTGACCCACACTGCATGAACTCCCGTCCTAGCAGCATTGACCCACACTGCATGAAGGTCTGTCCTAGCATCATTGACCCACACTGCATGATCCCCCATCCTAGCACCATTGACCCACACAGCATAAACTCCCGTCCAAGCAGCATTGAATAACACTGCATGAACTACCGTCCTAGCAGCATTGATCCACACAGCATAAACTCCCGTCCAAGCAGCATTGACCCACACAGCATAAACTCCCGTCCAAGCAGCATTGACCCACACTGCATGAATCCCCGTCCTAGCAGCATTGACCCACACTGCATGAACCCCCGTCCTAGCAGCATTGATCCGCACTGCATGAACTCCCGTCCAAGCAGCATTGTCCAACACTGCATGAACTGCCGTCCTAGCAGCATTGACCCACACTGGATGAACTCCCGTCCTTGCAGCATTGACCCACACTGCATGAACTCCCATCCGAGCAACATTGACCCACACTACATGAACTCCCGTCCTAGCAGCATTTACCTACACAGCATTAACTCCTATCCTGGCAGCATTTACCCACACTGCATGTACTCCCATTCTAGCATCATTGATCCACATTGCATGAACTCCAGTCCGAGCAGCATTGACCCACACTGCATGAACTCCTGTCCTAGCAGCATTTACCTACACTGCATGAAGTCCTGTCCTAGCAGCATTTACCCACACTGCATGAACTCCCGTCCAAGCAGCATTGACACACACTGCATGAACTCCAGTCCTAGCAGCATTAACCCACACTGCATGAACTCCCGTCCTAGCATCATTGACCAACACTGCATGAACTCCTGTCCTAGCAGCATTGACCCACACTACATGAACTCCCATCCTAGCATCATTGATCCACACTGCATGAACTCCAGTCCTTGCAGCATTGACCCAAACTGCATGAACTCCCGTCCTAGCAGCATTTACCTACACTGCCTGAACTCCCGTCCAAGCAGCATTGAAACACACTGCATGAACTCCCGTCCTAGCAGCATTGACCCACACTGCATGAACTCCAGTCCTAGCAGCATTGACACACACTGCATGATCTGCCGTCCTAGCAACATTGACCCACACTGCATGAACTCCTTTCCTAGCAGCATTGACCCACACTGCATGAACTCCCGTCCAAGCAGCATTGATCCACACGGCATGAACTCCCGTCCAAACAGCATTGACCAACACTGCATGAACTCCCGTCCTAGCAGCATTGACCAACACTGCATGAACTCCAGTCCTTGCAGCATTGACCCAAACTGCATGAACTCCCGTCCTAGCAGCATTTACCTACACTGCCTGAACTCCCGTCCAAGCAGCATTGAAACACACTGCATGAACTCCAGTCCTAGCAGCATTGACCCACACTGCATGAACTCCAGTCCTAGCAGCATTGACACACACTGCATGATCTGCCGTCCTAGCAGCATTGACCCACACTGCATGAACTCCTTTCCTAGCAGCATTGACCCACACTGCATGAACTCCCGTCCAAGCAGCATTGATCCACACGGCATGAACTCCCGTCCAAACAGCATTGACCAACACTGCATGAACTCCCGTCCTAGCATCATTGACCAACACTGCATGAACTCCTGTCCTAGCAGCATTGACCAACACTGCATGAACTCCAGTCCTCGCAGCATTGACCCACACTGCATGAACTCCCGTCCGAGCAGCATTGACCCACACTGCATGAACTCCTGTCCTAGCATCATTGAGCCACATTATATGAACTCCGGTCCTTGCAGCATTTACCCATACTGCATGAACTCTAGTCCTAGCAGCATTTACCCATACTGCATGAACTCTAGTCCTAGCAGCATTGACCCACACTGCATGAACCCCTGTCCCAGCAGCATTTACCCACACTGCATGAACTCTAGTCTTAGCAGCATTGACACACACTGCATGATCTCCCGTCCTAGCACCATTGACCCACACTGCATGAACCCCTGTCCTAGCAGCATTGACCCACACTGCATGAACTCCCGTCCGAGCACCATTGACCCACACTGCATGAACTCCCGTCCCAGCGCCATTGACCCACACTGCATGAACTCCAGTCCTAACAGCATTGACCCACACTGCATGAACTCCCGTCCTAGCAGCATTGACCCATACTGCATGAACTCCCGTCCTAACAGCATTGACCAACACTGCATAAACTCCCGTCCAAGCAGCATTGACCCACACTGCATGAACTCTCGTCCTAGCAGCATTGATCCACACTGCATGAACTCCCGTCCTCACAGCATTTACCCACACTGCATGTACTCCCATCCTAGCATCATTGATCCACACAGCATGAACTCCAGTCCTAGCAGCATTGACCCACACTGCATGAATTCACGTCCTAGCAGCATTTACCTACACTGCATGAACTCCCGTCCTAGCAGCATTGACCCACACAGCATGAACTCCCGTCCTAGCAGCATTGATCCACACTGCATGAACTGCCGTCATAGCAGCATTGACCTACACTGCATGAACTCCCGTCCAAGTAGCATTGACCCACACTGCATGAATTCCCTTCCTGGCAGCATTGATCCACACTGCATGAACTCCTGTCCTAGCAGCATTGACCAACTCTGCATGAACGCCCCTCCTAGCACTATTGATCAACACTGCATGAACTCCCATCCTATCAGCATTGACCCACATTGCATGAACTCCCATCCTAGCAGCATTGACCCACACTGCATGAACTCCCGTCCTTGCATCATTGACCCACATTGCATGAACTCCCGTCCTAGCACCTATGACCTAAACTGCATGTCCTCCAGTCCTAGCAGCATTGACCCACACAGCATAAACTCCCGTCCAAGCAGCATTGAATAACACTGCATGAACCACCGTCCTAGTAGTATTGATCCACACAGATAAACTCCCGTCCAAGCAGCATTGACCCACACAGCATAAACTCCCGTCCAAGCAGCATTGACCCACACTGCATGAACTCCCGTCCAAGCAGCATTGTCCAACACTGCATGAACTCCCGTCATAGCAGCATTGACCCACACTGCATGAACTCCAGTCCTAGCAGCATTGATCCACACTGCATGAACTCCCGTCCTTGCAGCATTGACCCACACTGCATGAACTCCCATCCTAGCAACATTGACCCACACCACATGAACTCCCGTCCGAGCAGCATTTACCTACACTGCATTAACTCCTGTCCTAGCAGCATTTACCCACACTGCATGTACTCCCATTCTAGCATCATTGATCCACATTGCATGAACTCCAGTCCGAGCAGCATTGACCCACACTGCATGAACCCCCGTCCTAGCAACATTGACCCACACTGCATGAACTCCCGTCCTAGCAGCATTGACCCACACTGCATGAACCCACGTCCTAGCAACATTGACCCACACTGCATGAACTCCCATCCAAGCATCATTGATCCACACTGCATGAACTCCAGTCCTTGCAGCATTGACCCACACTGCATGAACTCCCGTCCTAGCAGCATTTACCTACACTGCCTGAACTCACGTCCAAGCAGCATTGAAACACACTGCATGAACTCCAGTCCTAGCAGCATTGACCCACACTGCATGAACTCCAGTCCTAGCAGCATTGACACACACTGCATGAACTCCCGTCCAAGGAGCATTGAAACACACTGCATGAACTCCTTTCCTAGCAGCATTGGCCCACACTGCATGATCTCCCGTCCAAGCACCATTGATCCACACGGCATGAACTCCCGTCCAAACAGCATTGACCAACACTGCATGAACTCCCGTCCTAGCATCATTGACCAACACTGCATGAACTCCAGTCCTCGCAGCATTGACCCACACTGCATGAACTCCTGTCCTAGCATCATTGAGCCACATTATATGAACTCCGGTCCTTGCAGCATTTACCTACACTGCATGAACTCCCGTCCAAGCAGCATTGCCCTACACTGCATGAACCCCTGTCCCAGCAGCATTTACCCACACTGCATGAACTCTAGTCTTAGCAGCATTGACACACACTGCATGATCTCCCGTCCTAGCAGCATTGACCCACACTGCATGAACCCCTGTCCTCGCAGCATTGACCCACACTGCATGAACTCCCGTCCGAGCACCATTGACCCACATTGCATGAACTCCCATCCTAGCACCATTGACCCACACAGCATGAACCCCCGTCCCAGCGCCATTGACCCACACTGCATGAACTCCCATCCTAGCAGCATTGACCCATACTGCATGAACTCCCGTCCTAACAGCATTGACCTACACTGCATAAACTCCCGTCCAAGCAGCATTGACCCACACTGCATGAACTCTCGTCCTAGCAGCATTGATCCACACTGCATGAACTCCCGTCCAAGCAGCATTGACTAACACAGCATAAACACCCGTCCTCGCAGCATTTACCTACACTGCATGAATTCCCGTCCTAGCAGCATTTACCTACACTGCATGAACTCCCGTCCTAGCAGCATTGACCCACACTGCATGAACCCCTGTCCTCGCAGCATTGACCCACACTGCATGAACTCCCGTCCGAGCACCATTGACCCACATTGCATGAACTCCCATCCTAGCACCATTGACCCACACTGCATGAACCCCCGTCCCAGCGCCATTGACCCACACTGCATGAACTCCCATCCTAGCAGCATTGACCCATACTGCATGAACTCCCGTCCTAACAGCATTGACCTACACTGCATAAACTCCCGTCCAAGCAGCATTGACCCACACTGCATGAACTCTCGTGCTAGCAGCATTGATCCACACTGCATGAACTCCCGTCCAAGCAGCATTGACTAACACAGCATAAACACCCGTCCTCGCAGCATTTACCTACACTGCATGAATTCCCGTCCTAGCAGCATTTACCTACACTGCATGAACTCCCGTCCTAGAAGCATTGACCCACACAGCATGAACTCCCGTCCTAGCAGCATTGACCCACACTGCATGAACGTCTGTCCTAGCATCATTGACCCACACTGCATGATCCCCCATCCTAGCACCATTGACCCACACTGCATGAACTCCCGTCCTAGCAGCATTGATCCACACTGCATGAACTCCCGTCATAGCAGCATTGACCTACACTGCATGTACTCCCGTCCAAGTGGCATTGACCCACACTGCATGAATTCCCTTCCTGGCAGCATTGATCCACACTGCATGAACTCCTGTCCTAGCAGCATTGACCAACTCTGCATGAACCCCCGTCCTAGCAGCATTGACCTATACTGCATGAACACCCGTCCAAGCAGCATTGACCAAAACTGCATGAACTCCCCTCCTTGCACCATTGACCAACACTGCATGAACTCCCATCCTAGCAGTATTGACCCACATTGCATGAACTCCCATCCTAGCACCATTGACCCACACTGCAAGAACTCCCGTTCTTGCATCATTGACCCACATTGCATGAACTCCCGTCCTAGCACCTATGACCTAAACTGCATGACCTCCAGTCCTAGCAGCATTGACCCACACAGCATAAACTCCCGTCCAAGCAGCATTGAATAACACTGCATGAACCACCGTCCTAGCAGCATTGATCCACACAGCATAAACTCCCGTCCAAGCAGCATTGACCCACACAGCATAAACTCCCGTCCAAGCACCATTGACCCACACTGCATGAACCCCCGTCCTAGCAGCATTGATCCGCACTGCATGAACTCCCGTCCAAGCAGAATTTTCCAACACTGCATGAACTCCCGTCCTAGCAGCATTGACCCACACTGCATGAACTCCCGTCCTTGCAGCATTGACCCACACTGCATGAACTCCCATCCTAGCAACATTGACCCACACTACATGAACTCCCGTCCGAGCAGCATTTACCTACACAGCATTACCTCCTATCCTCGCAGCATTTACCCACACTGAATGTACTCCCATTCTAGCATCATTGATCCACATTGCATGAACGCGAGTCCGAGCAGCATTGACCCACACTGCATGAACTCCTGTCCTAGCAGCATTTACCTACACTGCATGAAGTCCTGTCCTAGCAGCATTTACCCACACTGCATGAACTCCCGTCCAAGCAGCATTGACACACACTGCATGAACTCCAGTCCTAGCAGCATTAACCCACACTGCATGAACTCCCGTCCAAGCTGCATTGAGACACACTGCATGAACTCCAGTCCTAGCAGCATTGACCCACACTGCATGAACTCCAGTCCTCGCACCATTATCCCAAACTGCATGAACTCCCGTGTGTGCACCGTTGACCCACACTGCATGAACCCCCATCCTAGCACCATTGACCCACACTGCATGAACTCCCGTCCTAGCAGCATTGATCCACACTGCATGAACTCCCGTCATAGCAGCATTGACCTACACTGCATGACCTCCCGTCCAAGTGGCATTGACCCACACTGCAGGAATTCCCTTCCTGGCAGCATTGATCCACACTGCATGAACTCCCGTCCTAGCAGCATTGACCTATACTGCATGAACACCCGTCCAAGCAGCATTGACCAACACTGCATGAACTCCCATCCTAGCAGCTTTGACCCACATTGCATGAACTCCCATCCTAGCACCATTGACCCACACTGCATGAACTCCCGTCCTTGCATCATTGACCCACATTGCATGAACTCCCGTCCTAGCACCTATGACCTAAACTGCATGACCTCCAGTCCTAGCAGCATTGACCCACACAGCATAAACTCCCGTCCAAGCAGCATTGAATAACACTGCAGGAACCACCGTCCTAGCAGCATTGATCCACACAGCATAAACTCCCGTCCAAGCAGCATTGACCCACACAGCATAAACTCCCGTCCAAGCACCATTGACCCACACTGCATGAACCCCCGTCCTAGCAGCATTGATCCGCACTGCATGAACTCCCGTCCAAGCAGAATTTTCCAACACTGCATGAACTCCCGTCCTAGCAGCATTGACCCACACTGCATGAACTCCCGTCCTTGCAGCATTGACCCACACTGCATGAACTCCCATCCTAGCAACATTGACCCACACTACATGAACTCCCGTCCTAGCAGCATTTACCTACACAGCATTACCTCCTATCCTCGCAGCATTTACCCACACTGAATGTACTCCCATTCTAGCATCATTGATCCACATTGCATGAACGCGAGTCCGAGCAGCATTGACCCACACTGCATGAACTCCTGTCCTAGCAGCATTTACCTACACTGCATGAAGTCCTGTCCGAGCAGCATTTACCCACACTGCATGAACTCCCGTCCAAGCAGCATTGACACACACTGCATGAACTCCAGTCCTAGCAGCATTAACCCACACTGCATGAACTCCCGTCCAAGCTGCATTGAGACACACTGCATGAACTCCAGTCCTAGCAGCATTGACCCACACTGCATGAACTCCAGTCCTCGCACCATTATCCCAAACTGCATGAACTCCCGTGTGTGCACCGTTGACCCACACTGCATGAACCCCCATCCTAGCACCATTGACCCACACTGCATGAACTCCCGTCCTAGCAGCATTGATCCACACTGCATGAACTCCCGTCATAGCAGCATTGACCTACACTGCATGACCTCCCGTCCAAGTGGCATTGACCCACACTGCAGGAATTCCCTTCCTGGCAGCATTGATCCACACTGCATGAACTCCCGTCCTAGCAGCATTGACCTATACTGCATGAACACCCGTCCAAGCAGCATTGACCAACACTGCATGAACTCCCATCCTAGCAGCTTTGACCCACATTGCATGAACTCCCATCCTAGCACCATTGACCCACACTGCATGAACTCCCGTCCTTGCATCATTGACCCACATTGCATGAACTCCCGTCCTAGCACCTATGACCTAAACTGCATGACCTCCAGTCCTAGCAGCATTGACCCACACAGCATAAACTCCCGTCCAAGCAGCATTGACCAACACTGCATGAACCCCCATCCTAGCAGCATTGATCCACACTGCATGAACTCCCATCCAAGCAGCATTGACCCACACAGCATAAACTCCCGTCCAAGCACCATTGACCCACACTGCATGAACCCCCGTCCTAGCAGCATTGACCCACACAGCATAAACTCCTGTCCAAGCAGCATTGACCAACACTGCATGAACCCCCGTCCTAGCAGCATTGATCCACACTGCATGAACTCCCATCCAAGCAGCATTGACCCACACAGCACAAACTCCCGTACAAGCAGCATTGACCCACACTGCATGAACCCCCGTCCTAGCAGCATTGATCCGCACTGCATGAACTCCCGTCCAAGCAGCATTGTCCAACACTGCATGAATTCCCGTCATAGCAGCATTGACCCACACTGCATGAACTCCCCTCCTAGCAGCATTGACCCACACTACATGAACTCCCGTCCTAGCAGCATTTACCTACACTGCATTAACTCCTGTCCTAGCAGCATTTACCCACACTGCATGTACTCCCATCCTAGCATCATTGATCCACACTGCATAAGCTCCCGTCCAAGCGGCATTGACCAACACTGCATGAACCACCGTCCTAGCAGCATTGATCCACACTGCATGAACTACCATCCAAGCAGCATTGACCCACACAGCATAAACCCCCGTCCAAGCAGCATTGAAACACACTGCATGAACTCCTTTCCTAGCAGCATTGGCCCACACTGCATGAACTCCCGACCAAGCACCATTGATCCACACGGCATGAACTCCCGTCCAAACAGCATTGACCAACACTGCATGAACTCCCGTCCTAGCATCATTGACCAACACTGCATGAACTCCAGTCCTAGCAGCATTGACACACACTGCATGAACTCCCGTCCAAGCAGCATTGAAACACACTGCATGAACTCCTTTCCTAGCAGCATTGGCCCACACTGCATGAACTCCCGTCCAAGCACCATTGATCCACACGGCATGAACTTCCGTCCAAACAGCATTGACCAACACTGCATGAACTCCCGTCCTAGCATCATTGACCAACACTGCATGAACTCCAGTCCTCGCAGCATTGACCCACACTGCATGAACTCCTGTCCTAGCATCATTGAGCCACATTATATGAACTCCGGTCCTTGCAGCATTTACCTACACTGCATGAACTCCCGTCCAAGCAGCATTGCCCTACACTGCATGAACCCCTGTCCCAGCAGCATTTACCCACACTGCATGAACTCTAGTCTTAGCAGCATTGACACACACTGCATGATCTCCCGTCCTAGCAGCATTGACCCACACTGCATGAACCCCTGTCCTCGCAGCATTGACCCACACTGCATGAACTCCCGTCCGAGCACCATTGACCCACATTGCATGAACTCCCATCCTAGCACCATTGACCCACACTGCATGAACCCCCGTCCCAGCGCCATTGACCCACACTGCATGAACTCCCATCCTAGCAGCATTGACCCATACTGCATGAACTCCCGTCCTAACAGCATTGACCTACACTGCATAAACTCCCGTCCAAGCAGCATTGACCCACACTGCATGAACTCTCGTCCTAGCAGCATTGATCCACACTGCATGAACTCCCGTCCAAGCAGCATTGACTAACACAGCATAAACACCCGTCCTCGCAGCATTTACCTACACTGCATGAATTCCTGTCCTAGCAGCATTTACCTACACTGCATGAACTCCCGTCCTAGCAGCATTGACCCGCACAGCATGAACTCCCGTCCTAGCAGCATTGACCCACACTGCATGAACGTCTGTCCTAGCATCATTGACCCACACTGCATGATCCCCCATCCTAGCACCATTGATCCACACTGCATGAACTCCCGTCCTAGCAGCATTGATCCACACTGCATGAACTCCCGTCATTGCAGCATTGACCTACACTGCATGTACTCCCGTCCAAGTGGCATTGACCCACACTGCATGAATTCCCTTCCTGGCAGCATTGATCCACACTGCATGAACTCCTGTCCTAGCAGCATTGACCAACTCTGCATGAACCCCCGTCCTAGCAGCATTGACCTATACTGCATGAACACCCGTCCAAGCAGCATTGACCAAAACTGCATGAACTCCCCTCCTTGCACCATTGACCAACACTGCATGAACTCCCATCCTAGCAGTATTGACCCACATTGCATGAACTCCCATCCTAGCACCATTGACCCACACTGCAAGAACTCCCGTTCTTGCATCATTGACCCACATTGCATGAACTCCCGTCCTAGCACCTATGACCTAAACTGCATGACCTCCAGTCCTAGCAGCATTGACCCACACAGCATAAACTCCCGTCCAAGCAGCATTGAATAACACTGCATGAACCACCGTCCTAGCAGCATTGATCCACACAGCATAAACTCCCGTCCAAGCAGCATTGACCCACACAGCATAAACCCCCGTCCAAGCACCATTGACCCACACTGCATGAACCCCCGTCCTAGCAGCATTGATCCGCACTGCATGAACTCCCGTCCAAGCAGAATTGTCCAACACTGCATGAACTCCCGTCCTAGCAGCATTGACCCACACTGCATGAACTCCCGTCCTTGCAGCATTGACCCACACTGCATGAACTCCCATCCTAGCAACATTGACCCACACTACATGAACTCCCGTCCTAGCAGCATTTACCTACACAGCATTACCTCCTATCCTAGCAGCATTTACCCACACTGAATGTACTCCCATTCTAGCATCATTGATCCACATTGCATGAACTCGAGTCTGAGCAGCATTGACCCACACTGCATGAACTCCTGTCCTAGCAGCATTTACCTACACTGCATGAAGTCCTGTCCTAGCAGCATTGACCCACACTGCATGATCTCCCGTCCTAGCAGCATTTACCTACACTGCATGAAGTCCTGTCCTAGCAGCATTGACCCACACTGCATGATCTCCCGTCCTAGCAGCATTAACCCACACTGCATGAACTCCCGTCCAAGCTGCATTGACACACACTGCATGAACTCCAGTCCTAGCAGCATTGACCCACACTGCATGAACTCCAGTCCTCGCACCATTATCCCAAACTGCATGAACTCCCGTGTGTGCACCGTTGACCCACACTGCATGAACCCCCATCCTAGCACCATTGACCCACACTGCATGAACTCCTGTCCTAGCAGCATTGATCCACACTGCATGAACTCCCGTCATAGCAGCATTGACCTACACTGCATGACCTCCCGTCCAAGTGGCATTGACCCACACTGCAGGAATTCCCTTCCTGGCAGCATTGATCCACACTGCATGAACTCCCGTCCTAGCAGCATTGACCTATACTGCATGAACACCCGTCCAAGCAGCATTGACCAACACTGCATGAACTCCCATCCTAGCAGCTTTGACCCACATTGCATGAACTCCCATCCTAGCACCATTGACCCACACTGCATGAACTCCCGTCCTTGCATCATTGACCCACATTGCATGAACTCCCGTCCTAGCACCTATGACCTAAACTGCATGACCTCCAGTCCTAGCAGCATTGACCCACACAGCATAAACTCCCGTCCAAGCAGCATTGACCAACACTGCATGAACCCCCGTCCTAGCAGCATTGATCCACACTGCATGAACTCCCGTCCAAGCAGCATTGACCCACACAGCATAAACTCCCGTCCAAGCACCATTGACCCACACTGCATGAACCCCCGTCCTAGCAGCATTGACCCACACAGCATAAACTCCTGTCCAAGCAGCATTGATCCACACTGCATGAACTCCCATCCAAGCAGCATTGACCCACACAGCACAAACTCCCGTACAAGCAGCATTGACCCACACTGCATGAACCCCCGTCCTAGCAGCATTGATCCGCACTGCATGAACTCCCGTCCAAGCAGCATTGTCCAACACTGCATGAATTCCCGTCATAGCAGCATTGACCCACACTGCATGAACTCCCGTCCTAGCAGCATTGACCCACACTGCATGAACTCCCATCCTAGCAACATTGACCCACACTACATGAACTCCCGTCCTAGCAGCATTTACCTACACTGCATTAACTCCTGTGCTAGCAGCATTTACCCACACTGCATGTACTCCCATCCTAGCATCATTGATCCACACTGCATAAGCTCCCGTCCAAGCGGCATTGACCAACACTGCATGAACCACCGTCCTAGCAGCATTGATCCACACTGCATGAACTACCATCCAAGCAGCATTGACCCACACAGCATAAACCCCCGTCCAAGCAGCATTGACCCACAATGCATGAATCCCCGTCCAAGCAGCATTGTCCAACACTGCATGAACTCCCGTCATAGCAGCATTGACCAACACTGCATGAACTCCCGTCCTAGCAGCATTGATCCACACTGCATGAACTCCCATCCAAGCAGCATTGACCCACACAGCACAAACTCCCGTACAAGCAGCATTGACCCACACTGCATGAACCCCCGTCCTAGCAGCATTGATCCGCACTGCATGAACTCCCGTCCAAGCAGCATTGTCCAACACTGCATGAATTCCCGTCATAGCAGCATTGACCCACACTGCATGAACTCCCGTCCTAGCAGCATTGACCCACACTGCATGAACTCCCATCCTAGCAACATTGACCCACACTACATGAACTCCCGTCCTAGCAGCATTTACCTACACTGCATTAACTCCTGTCCTAGCAGCATTTACCCACACTGCATGTACTCCCATCCTAGCATCATTGATCCACACTGCATAAGCTCCCGTCCAAGCGGCATTGACCAACACTGCATGAACCACCGTCCTAGCAGCATTGATCCACACTGCATGAACTACCATCCAAGCAGCATTGACCCACACAGCATAAACCCCCGTCCAAGCAGCATTGACCCACAATGCATGAATCCCCGTCCAAGCAGCATTGTCCAACACTGCATGAACTCCCGTCATAGCAGCATTGACCAACACTGCATGAACTCCCGTCCTAGCAGCATTGACCCACACTGCATGAACTCCCATCCTAGCAACATTGACCCACACTACATGAACTCCCGTCCTAGCAGCATTTACCTACATTGCATTAACTCCTGTCCGAGCAGCAGTTACCCACACTGCATGTACTCCCATCCTAGGATCATTGATCCACATTGCATGAACTCCAGTCCGAGCACCGTTGACCCACACTGCATGAACTCCCGTCATAGCAGCATTGACCTACACTGCATGTACTCCCGTCCAAGTGGCATTGACCCACACTGCATGAATTCCCTTCCTGGCAGCATTGATCCACACTGCATGAACTCCTGTCCTAGCAGCATTGACCAACTCTGCATGAACCCCCGTCCTAGCAGCATTGACCTATACTGCATGAACACCCGTCCAAGCAGCATTGACCAAAACTGCATGAACTCCCCTCCTTGCACCATTGACCAACACTGCATGAACTCCCATCCTAGCAGTATTGACCCACATTGCATGAACTCCCATCCTAGCACCATTGACCCACACTGCAAGAACTCCCGTTCTTGCATCATTGACCCACATTGCATGAACTCCCGTCCTAGCACCTATGACCTAAACTGCATGACCTCCAGTCCTAGCAGCATTGACCCACACAGCATAAACTCCCGTCCAAGCAGCATTGAATAACACTGCATGAACCACCGTCCTAGCAGCATTGATCCACACAGCATAAACTCCCGTCCAAGCAGCATTGACCCACACAGCATAAACTCCCGTCCAAGCACCATTGACCCACACTGCATGAACCCCCGTCCTAGCAGCATTGATCCGCACTGCATGAACTCCCGTCCAAGCAGCATTTTCCAACACTGCATGAACTCCCGTCCTAGCAGCATTGACCCACACTGCATGAACTCCCGTCCTTGCAGCATTGACCCACACTGCATGAACTCCCATCCTAGCAACATTGACCCACACTACATGAACTCCCGTCCTAGCAGCATTTACCTACACAGCATTACCTCCTATCCTAGCAGCATTTACCCAAACTGCATGTACTCCCATTCTAGCATCATTGATCCACATTGCATGAACTCCTGTCCTAGCAGCATTGACCCACACTGCATGAACTCCTGTCCTAGCAGCATTTACCTACACTGCATGAAGTCCTGTCCTAGCAGCATTTACCCACACTGCATGAACTCCCGTCCAAGCAGCATTAACACACACTGCATGAACTCCAGTCCTAGCAGCATTGACCCACACTGCATGAACTCCAGTCCTCGCACCATTATCCCAAACATCATGAACTCCCGTGTGTGCACCGTTGACCCACACTGCATGAACCCCCATCTTAGCACCATTGACCCACACTGCATGAACTCCCGTCCTAGCAGCATTGATCCACACTGCATGAACTCCCGTCATAGCAGCATTGACCGACACTGCATGACCTCCCGTCCAAGTGGCATTGACCCACACTGCAGGAATTCCCTTCCTGGCAGCATTGATCCACACTGCATGAACTCCCGTCCTAGCAGCATTGACCTATACTGCATGAACACCCGTCCAAGCAGCATTGACCAACACTGCATGAACTCCCATCCTAGCAGCTTTGACCCACATTGCATGAACTCCCATCCTAGCACCATTGACCCACACTGCATGAACTCCCGTCCTTGCATCATTTACCCACATTGCATGAACTCCCGTCCTAGCACCTATGACCTAAACTGCATGACCTCCAGTCCTAGCAGCATTGACCCACACAGCATAAACTCCCGTCCAAGCAGCATTGACCAATACTGCATGAACCCCCGTCCTAGCAGCATTGATCCACACTGCATGAACTCCCATCCAAGCAGCATTGACCCACACAGCATAAACTCCCGTCCAAGCACCATTGACCCACACTGCATGAACCCCCGTCCTAGCAGCATTGACCCACACAGCATAAACTCCTGTCCAAGCAGCATTGACCAACACTGCATGAACCCCCGTCCTAGCAGCATTGATCCACACTGCATGAACTCCCATCCAAGCAGCATTGACCCACACAGCATAAACTCCCGTCCAAGCACCATTGACCCACACTGCATGAACCCCCGTCCTAGCAGCATTGACCCACACAGCATAAACTCCTGTCCAAGCAGCATTGACCAACACTGCATGAACTCCCGTCCTAGCAGCATTGACCCACACTGCATGAACTCCCATCCTAGCAACATTGACCCACACTACATGAACTCCCGTCCTAGCAGCATTTACCTACACTGCATTAACTCCTGTCCGAGCAGCAGTTACCCACACTGCATGTATTCCCATCCTAGGATCATTGATCCACATTGCATGAACTCCAGTCCGAGCAGCATTGACCCACACTGCATGAACTCCCGTCCTAGCAGCATTTACCTACACTGCATGAACTCCTGTCCGAGCAGCATTTACGCACACTGCATGAACTCCCGTCCAAGCAGATTGACAAACACACAACATGAACTCCAGTCCTAGCAGCATTGACCCACACTGCATGAACTCCAGTCCTAGCAGCATTAACCCACACTGCATGAACTCCCGTCCAAGCAGCATTGCCCTGCATTGCATGATCTCCCGTCCTAGCAGCATTGACCCACACTGCATGAACTCCTGTCCTAGCAGCATTGACCCACAGTGCATGAACTCCCGTCCTAGCAGCATTGACCCACACAGCATGAACTCCCGTCCTAGCAGCATTGACCCACACTGCATGAACTCCCGTCCTCGCACCATTATCCCAAACTGCATGAACTCCCGTCCGAGCACCGTTGACCCACACTGCATGAACTCCCGTTCTAGCAGCATTGACCCACACTGCATGAACGTCTGTCCTAGCATCATTGACCCACACTGCATGAACCCTCATCCTAGCACCATTGACCCACACTGCATGAACTCCCGTCCTAGCAGCATTGATCCACACTGCATGAACTCCCGTCATAGCAGCATTGACCTACACTGCATGAACTCCCGTCCAAGTGGCATTCACCCACACTGCATGAATTCCCTTCCTGGCAGCATTGATCCACACTGCATGAACTCCTGTCCAAGCAGCATTGACCAACTCTGCATGAACTCCCGTCCTAGCAGCATTGACCTATACTGCATGAACACCCGTCCAAGCAGCATTGACCAACATTGCATGAACTCCCGTCCTAGCACCATTGACCAACACTGCATGAACTCCCATCCTAGCAGCTTTGACCCACATTGCATGAACTCCCATCCTAGCACCATTGACCCACACTGCATGAACTCCCGTCCTTGCATCATTGACCCACATTGCATGAACTCCCGTCCTAGCACCTCTGACCTAAACTGCATGACCTCCAGTCCTAGCAGCATTGACCCACACAGCACAAACTCCCGTCCAAGCAGCATTGAATAACACTGCATGAACCACCGTCCTAGCAGCATTGATCCACACAGCATAAACTCCCGTCCGAGCAGCATTGACCCACACAGCATAAACTCCCGTCCAAGCAGCATTTACCCACACTGCATGTACTCCCATCCTAGCATCATTGATCCACACTGCATAAACTCTCATCCTAGCAACATTGACCCACACTGCATTAATTCCTGTCCTAGCAGCATTTACGCACACTGCATGTACTCCCATCCTAGCATCATTGATCCACACTGCATAAACTCCCGTCCAAGCGCCATTGACCAACACTGCATGAACCACCGTCCTAGCAGCATTGATCCACACTGCATGAACCACCATCCAAACAGCATTGACCCACACTGCATGAACCCCCGTCCTAGCAGCATTGAACCGCACTGCAAGAACTACCATCCAAGCAGCATTGACCCACACAGCATAAACACCCGTCCAAGCAGCATTGACCCACACTGCATGAACCCCCGTCCTAGCAGCATTGATCCGCACTGCATGAACTCCCGTCCAAGCAGCATTGTCCAACACTGCATGAACTCCCGTCATAGCAGCATTGACCCACACTGCATGAACTCCCATCCTAGCAGCATTGATCCACACTGCATGAACTACCATCCAAGCAGCATTGACCCACACTGCATAAACTTTCGTCCAAGCGGCATTGACCAACACTGCATAAACCACCGTCCTAGCAGCATTGATCCACACTGCATGAACTACCATCCAAGCAGCATTGACCCACAATGCATAAACCCCCCTCCAAGCTGCATTGACCCACAATGCATGAACCCCCGTCCTAGCAGCATTGATCCGCACTGCATGAACTCCCGTCCAAGCAGCATTGTCCAACACTGCATGAACTCCCGTCATAGCAGCATTGACCAACACTGCATGAACTCCCGTGCGAGCACCGTTGACCCACACTGCATGAACTCCCGTCCCAGCAGCATTGACCCACACTGCATGAACTCCCGTCCTAGCAGCATTGACCCACACTGCATGAACCCCCATCCTAGCACCATTGACCCACACTGCATGAACTCCCGTCCTAGCAGCATTGATCCACACTGCATGAACTCCCGTCCTAGCAGCATTGACCTATACTGCATGAACACCCGTCCAAGCAGCATTGACCAACACTGCATGAACTCCCATCCTAGCAGCTTTGACCCACATTGCATGAACCCCCATCCTAGCACCATTGACCCACACTGCATGAACTCCCGTCCTTGCATCATTGACCCACACAGCATAAACACCCGTCCAAGCAGCATTGACCCACCCTGCATGAACCACCGTCCTAGCAGCATTGATCCACACTGCATGAATTCCCATCCAAGCAGCATTGACCCACACAGCATAAACTCCCGTCCAAGCAGCATTAATCCACACTGCATGAACCCCCGTCCTAGCAGCATTGATCCACACTGCATGAACTCCCGTCCAAGCAGCATTGTCCAACACTGAATGAACTCCCGTCCAAGCAGCATTGTCCAACACTGCATGAACCCCCGTCATAGCAGCATTGACCCACACTGCATGAACTCCCGTCCTAGCAGCATTGATCCACACTGCATGAACTACCATCCAAGCAGCATTGACCCACACTGCATAAACTCCCGTCCAAGCGGCATTGACCAACACTGCATAAACCACCGTCCTAGCAGCATTGATCCACACTGCATGAACTACCATCCAAGCAGCATTGACCCACACAGCATAAACCCCCGTCCAAGCAGCATTGACCCACACTGCATGAACCCCTGTCCTAGCAGCATTGATCCGCACTGCATGAACTCCCGTCCAAGCAGCATTGTCCAACACTGCATGAACTCCAGTCCTAGCAGCATTGACCCACACTGCATGAACTCCCGTCCTAGCAACATGGACCCACACTGCATGAAATCCCATCCTAGCAACATTGACCAACACTACATGAACTCCCGTCCTAGCAGCATTACCTACACTTCATTAACTCCTGTCCTAGCAGCATTTACCCACACTGCATGTACTCCCATCCTAGGATCATTGATCCACATTGCATGAACTCCAATCCTAGCAGCATTGACCCACACTGCATGACCTCCCGTCCTAGCAGCATTTACCTACACTGCATGAACTCCTGTCCGAGCAGCATTTACCCACACTGCATGAACCCCCGTCCAAGCAGCATTGACACACACTGCATGCACTCCAGTCCTAGCAGCATTGACCCACACTGCATGAACACCAGTCCTAGCAGCATTAACCCACACTGCATGAACTCCCGTCCAAGCAGCATTGACCTGCATTGGATGATCTCCCGTCCTATCAGCATTGACCCACACTGCATGAACTCCTGTCCGAGCAGCATTGACCCACAGTGCATGAACTCCCGTCCTAGCAGCATTGACCCACACTGCATGAACTCCCGTCCTCGCACCATTATCCCAAACTGCATGAACTCCCGTCCGAGCACCGTTGACCCACACTGCATGAACTCCAGTCCTAGCAGCATTGACCCACACTGCATGAACGTCTGTCCTAGCATCATTGACGCACACTGCATGAACCCCCATCCTAGCACCATTGACCCACACTGCATGAACTCCCGTCCTAGCAGCATTGATCCACACTGCATGAACTCCCGTCATAGCAGCATTGACCTACACTGCATGAACTCCCGTCCAAGTGGCATTGACCTACACTGCATGAAATCCCTTCCTGGCAGCATTGACCCACACTGCATGAACTCCTGTCCTAGCAGCATTGACCAACTCTGCATGAACTCCCGTCCTAGCAGCATTGACATGTACTGCATGAACACCCGTCCAAGCAGCATTGACCAACATTGCATGAACACCCGTCCTAGCACCATTGACCAACACTGCATGAACTCCCATCCTAGCAGCTTTGACCCACATTGCATGAACTCCCATCCTAGCACCATTGACCCACACTGCATGAACTCCCGTCCTTGCATCATTGACCCACACAGCATAAACTCCCATCCAAGCAGCATTGACCCACACTGCATGAACTCCCGTCCAAGCACCATTGACCCACACTGCATGAACCGCCGTCCTAGCAGCATTGACCCACACAGCATAAACTCCCGTCCAAGCAGCATTGACCAACACTGCATGAACCCCCGTCCTAGCAGCATTGATCCACACTGCATGAACTCCCATCCAAGCAGCATTGACCCACACAGCACAAACCCCCGTCCAAGCAGCATTGACCCACACTGCATGAACTCCCGTCCAAGCAGCATTGTCCAACACTGCATGAACTCCCATCCAAGCAGCATTGACCCACACTGCATGAACTCCCGTCCTAGCAGCATTGACCCACACTGCATGAACTCCCATCCTAGCAACATTGACCCACACTACATGAAGTCCCGTCCTAGCAGCGTTGACCAACACTGCATGAACTCCCATCCTATCAGCATTGACCCACACTGCATGAACTCCCGTCCTAGCAGCATTGACCCACACTGCATGAACTCCCATCCAAGCAACATTGACCCACACTACATGAACTCCCGTCATAGCAGCATTGACCTACACTGCATGAACTCCCGTCCAAGTGGCATTGACCTACACTGCATGAATTTCCTTCCTGGCAGCATTGATCCACACTGCATGAACTCCTGTCCTAGCAGCATTGACCAACTCTGCATGAACTCCCGTCCTAGCAGCATTGACCTATACTGCATGAACAACCGTCCAAGCAGCATTGACCAACATTGCATGAACTCCCGTCCTAGCACCATTGACCAACACTGCATGAACTCCCATCCTAGCAGCTTTGACCCTCATTGCATGACCTCCAGTCCTAGCAGCATTGACCCACACAGCATAAACTCCCGTCCAAGCAGCATTGACCAACACTGCATGAACCCCCGTCCTAGCAGCATTGATCCACACTGCATGAACTCCCATCCAAGCAGCATTGACCCACACAGCATAAACTCCCATCCAAGCAGCATTGACCAACACTGCATGAACTCCCATCCTAGCAACATTGACCCACACTGCATTAACTCCTGTCCTAGCAGCATTTACCCACACTGCATGTACTCCCATCCTAGCATCATTGACCCACACTGCATAAACTCCCGTCCAAGCGGCATTGACCAACACTGCATGAACCACCGTCCTAGCAGCATTGATCCACATTGCATGAACTACCATCCAAGCAGCATTGACCCACACTGCATGAACCCCCGTCCTAGCAGCATTGATCCGCACTGCATGAACTCCCGTCCAAGCAGCATTGTCCAACACTGCATGAACTCCCGTCATAGCAGCATTGACCCCACTGCATGAACTCCCGTCCTAGCAGCATTGATCCACACTGCATGAACTACCATCCAAGCAGCATTGACCCACACTGCATAAACTCCCGTCCAAGCGGCATTGACCAACACTGCATAAACCACCGTCCTAGCAGCATTGATCCACACTGCATGTACTACCATCCAAGCAGCATTGACCCACACAGCATAAACCCCCGTCCAAGCAGCATTGACCCACACTGCATGAACCCCTGTCCTAGCAGCATTGATCCGCACTGCATGAACTCCCGTCCAAGCAGCATTGTCCAACACTGCATGAACTCCAGTCCTAGCAGCATTGACCCACACTGCATGAACTCCCGTCCTAGCAACATGGACCCACACTGCATGAAATCCCATCCTAGCAACATTGACCAACACTACATGAACTCCCGTCCTAGCAGCATTACCTACACTGCATGTACTCCCATCCTAGGATCATTGATCCACATTGCATGAACTCCAATCCTAGCAGCATTGACCCACACTGCATGACCTCCCGTCCTAGCAGCATTTACCTACACTGCATGAACTCCTGTCCGAGCAGCATTTACCCACACTGCATGAACCCCCGTCCAAGCAGCATTGACACACACTGCATGCACTCCAGTCCTAGCAGCATTGACCCACACTGCATGAACACCAGTCCTAGCAGCATTAACCCACACTGCATGAACTCCCGTCCAAGCAGCATTGCCCTGCATTGGATGATCTCCCGTCCTATCAGCATTGACCCACACTGCATGAACTCCTGTCCGAGCAGCATTGACCCACAGTGCATGAACTCCCGTCCTAGCAGCATTGACCCACACTGCATGAACTCCCGTCCTCGCACCATTAGCCCAAACTGCATGAACTCCCGTCCGAGCACCGTTGACCCACACTGCATGAACTCCAGTCCTAGCAGCATTGACCCACACTGCATGAACGTCTGTCCTAGCATCATTGACGCACACTGCATGAACCCCCATCCTAGCACCATTGACCCACACTGCATGAACTCCCGTCCTAGCAGCATTGATCCACACTGCATGAACTCCCGTCATAGCAGCATTGACCTACACTGCATGAACTCCCGTCCAAGTGGCATTGACCTACACTGCATTAAATCCCTTCCTGGCAGCATTGACCCACACTGCATGAACTCCTGTCCTAGCAGCATTGACCAACTCTGCATGAACTCCCGTCCTAGCAGCATTGACCTATACTGCATGAACACCCGTCCAAGCAGCATTGACCAACATTGCATGAACTCCCGTCCTAGCACCATTGACCAACACTGCATGAACTCCCATCCTAGCAGCTTTGACCCACATTGCATGAACTCCCATCCTAGCACCATTGACCCACACTGCATGAACTCCCGTCCTTGCATCATTGACCCACACAGCATAAACCCCCGTCCAAGCAGCATTAATCCACACTGCATGAACCCCCGTCCTAGCAGCATTGATCCACACTGCATGAACCCCCGTCCTAGCAGCATTGATCCACACTGCATGAACTCCCGTCCAAGCAGCATTGTCCAACACTGAATGAACTCCCGTCATAGCAGCATTGACCCACACTGCATGAACCACCGTCCTAGCAGCATTGACCCACACTGCATGAACCCCCGTCCTAGCAGCATTGATCCGCACTGCATGTACTCCCGTCCAAGCAGCATTGACCCACACAGCATAAACCCCCGTCCAAGCAGCATTGACCCACACTGCATAAACCCCCGTCCAAGCAGCATTGACCCACACTGCATGAACCCCCGTCCAAGCAGCATTGTCCAACACTGCATGAACTCCCGTCATAGCAGCATTGACCCACACTGCATGAACTCCCGTCCTAGCAGCATTGATCCACACTGCATGAACTACCATCCAAGCAGCATTGACCCACACTGCATAAACTCCCGTCCAAGCGGCATTGACCAACACTGCATAAACTACCGTCCTAGCAGCATTGATCCACACTGCATGAACTACCATCCAAGCAGCATTGACCCACACAGCATAAACCCCCGTCCAAGCAGCATTGACCCACACTGCATGAACCCCTGTCCTAGCAGCATTGATCCGCACTGCATGAACTCCCGTCCAAGCAGCATTGTCCAACACTGCATGAACTCCAGTCCTAGCAGCATTGACCCACACTGCATGAACTCCCGTCCTAGCAACATGGACCCACACTGCATGAAATCCCATCCTAGCAACATTGACCAACACTACATGAACTCCCGTCCTAGCAGCATTACCTACACTTCATTAACTCCTGTCCTAGCAGCATTTACCCACACTGCATGTACTCCCATCCTAGGATCATTGACCCACACTGCATGAACCCCCGTTCTAGCAACATTGACCCACACTACATGAACTCCCGTCCTAGCAGCATTGACCCACACTGCATGAACCCCCGTCCTAGCAACATTGACCCACACTGCATGAACTCCTGTCCTAGCAGCATTGACCAACTCTGCATGAACTCCCGTCCTAGCAGCATTGACCTATACTGCATGAACACCCGTCCAAGCAGCATTGACCAACATTGCATGAACTCCCGTCCTAGCACCATTGACCAACACTGCATGAACTCCCATCCTAGCAGCTTTGACCCACATTGCATGAACTCCCATCCTAGCACCATTGACCCACACTGCATGAACTCCCGTCCTTGCATCATTGACCCACACAGCATAAACTCCCGTCCAAGCAGCATTGACCCACCCTGCATGAACCACCGTCCTAGCAGCATTGATCCACACTGCATGAATTCCCATCCAAGCAGCATTGACCCACACAGCATAAACTCCCGTCCAAGCAGCATTGTCCAACACTGAATGAACTCCCGTCATAGCAGCATTGACCCACACTGCACGAACCACCGTCCTAGCAGCATTGACCCACACTTCTTGAACTCCCATCCTAGGAACATTGACCCACACTACATGAACTCCCGTCCAAGCAGCATTTACCTACACTGCATTAACTCCTGTCCTAGCAGCATTTACCCACACTGCATGTACTCCCATCCTAGCATCATTGATCCACACTGCATGAACTCCAGTCCTAGCAGCATTGACCCACACTGCATTAACCCCCGTCCTAGCAACATTGACCCACACTGCATGAACTCCCGTCCTAGCAGCATTGACCCACACTGCATGAACCCCCGTCCTAGCAACATTGACCCACACTACATGAACTCCCGTCCTAGCAGCATTGACCCACACTGCATGAACCCCCGTCCTAGCAACATTGACCCACACTGCATGAACTCCTGTCCTAGCAGCATTGACCCACACTGCATGAACTCCCATCCTAGCAACAATGACCCACACTACATGAACTCCCGTCCTAGCAGCATTGACCCACACTGCATGAACCCCCGTCCTAGCAACATTGACCCACACTGCATGAACTCCTGTCCTAGCAGCATTTACCCACACTGCATGAACCCCCGTTCTAGCAACATTGACCCACACTACATGAACTCCCGTCCTAGCAGCATTGACCCACACTGCATGAACCCCCGTCCTAGCAACATTGACCCACACTGCATGAACTCCTGTCCTAGCAGCATTGACCCACACTGCATGAACCCCCATCCTAGCAACAATTACCCACACAACATGAACTCCCGTCCGAGCAGCATTGACCCACACTGCATGTATTCCCGTCCTAGCATCATTGACCAACACTGAATAAACTCCCTGTCCTAGCAGCATAATGTCCCCATCCCCACTTTCCCTTCTGAAGCAATATGAATCTCTCCTTCAGCATTCATTTCGGGTTTCTACCAGCTACAGAGGAAGGGGCAGCAATGTATGTAAGTATTTGAAGGTCAAATTTCCCCCTGAGAAAATGCAGTGCAGATAATTTCTGAATGGGTATATTTACCCAGCATCTGTGAAAGACGTCTCGTTTCGGGTTGTGAAATGATAAGCAAGCATTTCAGGCAACTATGAAGGTGAGGAAAGTAAAGCTCTTCTTTGTTACAGACACTGTTCATCGACAGAAGCTCAGTGAGCTGTTATTATCTGGAATGTGTAGCCTGAAAAGATAATAGAAGCAGATTGATTTATAGCTTTCAAAAGGAAATTGGATATTAATTGAAGGATTAAGTTACAAGGAATGATTGCACAAATTAGGTTTGATTTCTTGCTACTTAGAGTTATTGTCGGCCTTCTGCAGCAGAATTGTATTCAACCACAATCTGTAATATCATGGCCTGGCATTCCCTTAATGTCATATTATCAAGTCAAGGGATCAACCCTAGCTCTTTGCAGAGAGCAGGATTGCATATAAGGAGCAACCATATCTGAAAGCAAGGTGTCAGCTTGGTAAGGCTGGAACACAGGATTACATGCATGCCAAACAATTGGAGCATTGTGAGAGCTCCATTTATTGTTGAAACTTTATTGCTGGAACAGCACAGCAGGTCAGGCAGCATCCAGGGAACAGGAGATTCGACGTTTCGGGCACAGGCCCTTCCTGAAGAAGGGCCTGTGCCCGAAACGTCGAATCTCCTGTTCCCTGGATGCTGCCTGACCTGCTGTGCTGTTCCAGCAATAAAGTTTCAACTTTGATCTCCAGCATCTGCAGACCTCACTTTCTCCTCCATTTATTGATCATATAGAGTCATAGAGATGTACAGTATGGAAATAGACCCTTCGGTCCAACTCGTCCATGCCGACCAGATATCCCAACCTAATCTAGTCCCACCTACCAGCACCCGGCCCATATCCCTCCAAACCCTTCCAATTCATATATCCATCCAAATGCCTCTTAAATGTTGCAATTGTACCAGCCTCCACCACTTCCTCTGGCAGCTCATTCCATACACGTACCACCCTCTGTGTGAAAAGGTTGCCTCTTAGGTGTCTTTTCTATCTTTCCCCTCTTACCCTAAGCCTCTGCCCTCTAGTTCTGGACTCCCCAACCCCAGGGAAAGGATTTTGTCTATTTACCCTATCCATGCCCCTCATAATTTTGTTAACCTCGATTAGGTCACCCATCAGCCTCCGATGCTCCAGGGAAAACAGCCCCAGCCTGGTCAGCCTCTCCCTATAGCTCAAATCCTCCAACCATGGGAACATCCTTGTAAGTCTTTTCTGAACCCTTTCAAGTTTCACAACATCCAATAGGAAGGAGACCAGAATTGCAAGCAATATTCCAACAGTGGCCTCACCAATGTCCTGTACAGCTGCAACATGGCTTCCCAACTCCTGTACTCAATACTCTGACCAATAAAGGAAAGCATACCAAACGCCTTCTTCATTATCCTATCTACCTGCAACTCCACTTTCCAGGAGCTATGAACCTCCACTCCAGGATCTCTTTGTTCAGCAACACTCCCTAGGGCCTTACCATTAAGTGTATAAGTCCTGCTAAGATTTGCTTTCCCAAAATGCAGCACCTCACATTTATCTGAATTAAAATCCATCTGCCACTTCTGAGCCCATTGGCCTATCTGGTCCAGATCCTGTTGTATTCTGAGGTAACCCTCTTCACTGTCCACTCCACCTCCAATTTTGGTGTCATCTGCAAACTTACTAACTGTACCTCTTATGCTCGCATCCAAATCATTTATGTAAATGACAAAAAGTAGAGGACCCAGCACCGATCCTTGTGGCACTCCACTGGTCACAGGCCTCCAGTCTGAAAAACAACCCTCCACCACCACCCTCTGTCTTCTACCTTTGAGCCAGTTCTGTATCCAAATGGCTCGTTCTCCCTGTATTCCATGAGATCTAACCTTGCTAATCCGTCTCCCATGGGGAACCTTGTCAAACGCTTTACTGAAGTCCATATAGATCACATTTCTGCCCTCATGAATCCTCTTTGTTACTTACTCAAAAAACTCAATCAGGTTTGTGAGACATGATTTCCCACGCAGAAAGCCATGTTGACTATCCCTAATCAATCCTTGCCTTTCCAAATACATCTACATTCTGTCCCTCAGGATTCCCTCCAACAACTTGCCCACCACCGAGGTCAGGCTCACTGGTGTATAGTTCCCTGGCTTATCCTTACTGCTCTTCTTAAAGAGTGGCACCACATTTGCCAACTTCCAGTCTTCCGGCACCTCACCTGTGACTATTGATGATACAAATATCTCAGCAAGAGGCCCAACAATCACTTCTCTAGCTTCCCACAGAGTTCTAGGGTTCACCTGATCAGGTCCTTGGGCTTTATCCACCTTTACCCATTTCAAGACATCCAGCACTTCCTCCTCTGTAATCTGGACATTTTGCAAGATGTCACCATTTATTTCCCTACAGTCTATGTCTTCCATATCTTTTTCCACAATAAATACTGGTGCAAAATACTCATTTAGTATCTCCCCCATTTTCTGCGGATCCACGCAAAGGCAGCCTTGCTGATCTTTGAGAGGCCCTATTCTCTCCCTAGTTACCCTTTTGTCCTTAATGTGTTTGTAAAAACCCTTTGGATTCTCCTTAATTCTATTTGCCAAAGCTATCTCATGTCTCCTTTCTGCCCTCCTCATTTCCCTCTTCATCTATACTCCTACTGCCTTTCTTCTCTTCTAAGGATTCACTTGATCTATCCTGTCTATACCTGACATATGCTTCCTTCTTTTTCTTAACCAAACCCTCAATTTCTTTAGTCATCCAGCATTCCCTATACCTACCAGCCTTTCCTTTCACCCTGACAGGCATATAGTTTTTCTCGATTCTCGTTATCTCATTTCTGAAGACTTCCCATTTTCCAGCCGTCTGTTTACCTGCGAACATCTGCCTCCAATCAGCTTTCAAACGTTCTTGCGTAATACTGTCAAGATTGGCCTTTCTCCAATTTAGAACTTCAACTTTTAGATCTGGTCTATCCTTTTCCATCACTATTTTAAAACTAATAGAATTATGGTCGCTAGCCCCAAAGTGCTCCCCCACTGACAACTCAGTCACTTGCCCTGCCTTATTTCCCATGAGTAGGTCAAGTTTTGCACCTTCTCTAGTAGGTACATCCACATACTGAATCAGAAAATTGTCTTGTACGCACTTAAGAAATTCCTCTCCATCTAAACCTTTAACACTATGGCAGTCCCAGTCTATGTTTGAAAAGTTAAAATCCCCTACCATAACTATTCTATTATTCTTACAGATAGCTGAGATCTCCTTACAAGTTTGTTTCTCAATTTCCCTCTGACTATTACGGGGTCTATAATACAATCCCAATAAGCTGATTATCCCTTTCTTATTTCTCAGTTCCACCCAATAACTTCCCTGGATGTATTTCCAGTAATATCCTCCCTCAGCACGGCTATAATGCTATCTCTTATCAAAAATGCCACTCCCCCCTCCTCTCTTGCCTCCCTTTCTATCCTTCCTGTAGCATTTGTATCCTGGAACATTAAGTTGCCAGTCCTGCCCATCCCTGAGCCATGTTTCTGTAATTGCTATGATATCCCAATCCCATGTTCCTAACCAAGCCCTGAGTTCATCTGCCTTCCCTGTTAGGCCCCTTGCATTGAAATAAATATTTCGTTACATTCATGACATGTGCCTTAAAGATGGAAGATAAGCTTTGGAGAGTCGGGAAGTTAGTTACTCATGACAGAATTCACAGTGTTTGATCTGCTCTTGTGGCCACTGTGATAATATGGCTGGTCCAATTCAGTTGGTCAATGGAACTTCCAGGATGTTGATAGCAATGTCGCAGATAGTCAAGGGAAAACTGTTCTTGTTGGTAATGGTTTTTGCCTTGTTTGTCATGAAAATTGTTTGCCACTTGTTCGCCCAAACCTGGATATTGTCCAGGTCCTTTTGCAAACAAATATCAACAGTTTCAGTATCTGAATTGTTTCAAGTCGCACTGAAAATGGTTCATATATCCCCACACCTGACGTTATGATGGAGGGAAAATCACTGAAGAAGCAATTGAATATAGTTGTGCCTAGGACACCACCGTGAGGAACCTTTGTAGATTATGGAAGAACTGAGGACCAGAGGATAGATCTCTAACAACTACAGCTATTTTGCTTGTACTTAGAATGACTTCAATTTGTGGTGACCTTTCCCACTGATTTCTTTTTTGTTTCAAAAATATATTTTATTCATGAATGCCTTTGTGTGTGTGTGTGTGTGTATATTATATATATATATATATATAGTCACAAATGCAGTTCGGTTTTGTACAGTAGTATATCAAGTACACAAACAAACATTTGAGTTTGACTCTATACAAACAAACCAAAGATATCTTTGACACATACAAAATTATATGTACGTACATTGAGGAACTAAGAAGGTTTGATAATTGAATGGACTCCCATTTATTACCTTCAGTGGGAAGACCTTTAGACAGTGAACTTTCCCCACTGCACTTTGGTGACATCTGACCCAAGCTTTAGTGCGTCTCTTGGCACATAGTCCAGACCTTCGAATGTGCTACTCTGCAACACTCAGTCAAGATAAACTCCTTGTTCTGGAAGGCCAACAAGTTTTAGGCAGACCAAAGAGTGTCTTTCATCAAGTTGAAGGTCCTCCAGTCAATGTTTGTCTCGTTTTGCGTCCCGGGGAACAGCCCATAGAGCACAGACTCCTGCGTCATTGAGTTGCTCAGGTTGAATTTCAACAAAAATCATTGATTTCCATTACCTTTACTTTTCCTTGATGCCGATCAAATCCTGCCTTTGAGGTCAATGGCAGTAACTCTCACCCCACTGCAGAATTCACCTCTGTTTTCCATGTTTGAACCAAGGTTGTAATGGTTCCTGAAGTTAAATGGCCCTGTCAGAACCCTAATCGAACATCTATGAGCAGGTAATTGCTTCAGGAGTGCTGCTTGATAGCACTGTCAATAATATATAGTCAACATCATCTTGCTAATAATCAAAAGAAGATTGACAGGGTACTAACTGGCTGGGTTGTATCTTCCTTGCTTTTAAAGGACTGCAGAGGTTTGTTTTGATCCATTGGTTGTGGAGTGGCTCTGCGTCTCTCCCACTAGCTGCTCTAACTGTTCAGCATACATGTAGCCCTGTGTTGTAGCTTCATCAAGTTGACACCTCCAAGCAAGCGCTCCTTGCTGGCACTCCTTGCAGTAGCGGGGCTGATCCCTTAGCATGATAATAATAATTTGAGGAATATGCCGGGCCATAATATTACAGATTGTGTTTGAAAACAATTCTTTGGCTGATGGCCCACAGTAACCCTCTAAGTAGCAGGAAATCAAACCCAGTTTTTGTAATCTTTCCTTGAAATCTAACCCAGGAGTTGAGCTTTCATGCCAGTACGTTTCTATTGTACAACTTCCATGGTCAAAAGATCTTTTGAATAGTGTGGTTCCCAGAAACGTTCACGGTGTTCGAACTGCGATCTAACCAGAGCTTTGCATAGCTAAGCAAATATTTCCATACCTTAATTGTATGCAGTAATACCTCACCCCCCCCACCCCCCATACCTGTGGGGGATACATTCCAAGGCCTACCGCGGATGCCCGAAACTGCGGATAGTAGCAAATCTATTCATTTAAATTGGAAATTTGCCTCCTCGGCACCCCCCTGGTTTCCTTTTCTGGAATGTTCCATGTAATATTTTCAGGCCACGGCAAACCGTTGATAACTGAAACCGCGGTAACCAGATCCGTGGATATGATGGTTGCTCGGTAATGTCAACATTACATTTAATCATTTTGATTATTTTCTGTACTTATCTATGATGTTTCAAAGATCTATCCACACAAACCCAATGTTACTTGCGTTGCCATTCTTTCCAGTTTTTCACAAGTTTGCGAAGTCATCCTCACTTTGCTTTCACTGACATTTATTTGCCAATGAATAAGTGAGTGGGCAAAATTATTAGTGTGTTTGTAACTGCACCTGTACATGCTTGTCATTGGGACCTTGGAATACATGCCTCAGCAATTTCAGTGACAAAATGCAAAGTAGTGTGATGATCATTTGATAAACCATCGCAGATACCTTTGGGACACAAATGTTTATATTACAGTTTAGAATACCTGTCAATTATCCCAACTCTCTGTCTGATGCTGTTCACCAATTTCATAAGCAGGTCAATAACCTGCCTTCAAATTCATGATCATCAACTTTTGCTGGCAGACTCTTCGGACAGATGTTATCAAATGCTATTAGAAACCAATATAAATAACATCTATAGGCAATCCTTGTCTACCGCTGTAGCCAGCACTTCATAAAAAAATCAATCGAATTCATCAGACATGACCTACCCATTACAAATTCAATCTAACACACTCTTTGATCAACTTAATGTTTGCAGTGCCCCTACCCTTTAATTATTGATTCATAATTTCCTGACCACAAATATTGGGCTAAAAGGTCTATGATTCTCCAATTTCCTGCTCTTACCTTGCCTGAGTAGTAGAGTAGCATGCATGATTTTCCATTCAACTGGAACAATTGTGAAAACTTGAAGATTTATGTTTAAGCATTTATTTCTGACACTTTTGAGAACATTGAGTACGCTATCTTTTGTCTTCCTGTGTCCTTTCTTAGCTCCCAGATATCTTGCTGTCACCCTGTCACCTGCTAAGATATACAAGTTGCTGATGGTGTGGCCATGGACCTCTTGTATCCTGCCCTATCTCCTTCCCCACATTCAACATTCCGTTCTGAGTTCTTGATTTTTGACCCTGAAGAACTGCCACCTATTCAGTCGCAGAAGCTGAAGGAGAGTCTGCAGATCCAGAAAATGTCCTGGTTAACTTTGCACTGAGGTAATTATAGATGGCAGTAGAAATTTGGAATCTCGTCACCAACTGTGGCAAGTCTTGTAATCCAATTCTGGAAGCAATACTGTTGCTGATTATCAACAAACCATAAATCACTGCAAGAACCAGGAGCAATCGACTATCAATTAGGAACTGGAAAACTCTAACTTCATGCAAGCATGTTGCCAATAGGTAGGCTTAGTCCTCGCTGGTAAAGCAGATAGAGGTTAACTAGTGCTTTCTAATATTCGCCTATGGTTTTCACTCAAAGTACTTTGTCATTGAGCAAGTCTATTTGGTTCTGCTAATTTGTGCCCAAACCTTTTAAAATTGATGTTTGCTTCATTCCTATGGAGACAACATATATATTCCACATCAGACAGACAAACTCCATTGGTGTGGGGCTTGTAACTTGGTTTGGTTTAAACTTTCTTTGATGGGCAGTCTTGCATGGCAGAGATACAAATGGCTGAAAACATCGTTGCTGGCAAAATAAATTTTTGGTAAAAATCAGCTGATCACTGATTCATTAAGCATTATGTTAACAAATTAAATAACATCACTTTATACATCAAAGCTCATAGATGTTAACTCAATTTCTCTCTCCACCAATACTGACAGGCCTGGTGAGTAACTCAAAGATTCTCTATTCTTCTTTCCAATTTCCAACTTGTGTTCCCCATCATGACATTTGGATGCTATTTCTTCCACATCCCACATTGACTTTTGAGAAGGTGATGATGGTGAGCCACCTTCTTGAACCATCACAGTCCATATGTTGTAAGTATAGACACAGTGATGTTCAGAAAGAAGTTTGAGGATTTTGAGTAATGGTGATATAATCCCAAATCAGGATGTTGTGTGCCTAAGAGCGGAACTTGCATGTATTGCTGTTCATGTGTTCCTGCTCACTTTGTCCTTCAGGTTTTGGAAGGATTTGTCAAAGGAATCTTGGTGAGTTGTTGTGGTGTATCGAGCATGTAATACATACTGCTGCCATTGTACATCAGTGGTGAAGTGAATGAATGCTTAGGATGGTGAAAATTAAGCGGGTATCTTTATCCTGCATTGTTGAGGTTATTCAGTTCTACAGTATGTTGCTTTTACATGATTTTATACATATTTAGACATTTGTATGCAGATAAAACATTATACCCATTTTACAGAATATTGCAGCACACTGTGGTGATTTTATTGGATAACGGTAACTAGTTGATTGGCTCAATCAGCAATAATTGCTCTTCTGAATTTATTCCCTGAAATAAGGAGTGATTGTGCAATGACTACAATTAAGTTTATGTGTTAGGTGGCATAATTATTTCATGAAAGCGAGGTTATTTTACCTTAATTGTAATTCAAGAGTTCCTGTGACTTTTGTTTTCATAAGTTGAAATGTGAATCAATAACAACATTTTGTCTTGTTATTCAGTCATTTTAACAAAGTTAAATTATGCTTCTTTTTCATCACTATAATATGAAGCATTCCATAGATTTGTTCCAAAATGCAGCACTGTTTTCACTGATTCACTTTAAGGAGCATGAGATTAAAACACTAGAAAAGTTAATAAAACATTCATGATTTCATATTTCATCAGTTAGCAATTTTTCACAGCATTTATCACATTCATTGTACAATAGAATTTCAATACCGATTCGGAAATGTTTCAACAAATCCACAGGTTTCTGCTGGTAATGTATTGTGTGTACACTGATATGAAGACCTTAATTATTTCAAAACCTATTGTAAGTATATTTATCAGAATTGAGGCACCGAATTCTGATTATATTCATAATATTTTAGTATGTTTATCTTGGCTTCTCTAAATTTAAAACATCTATGCTCTACAATATAAGTAAACTTCTTTGTTCTAAATAAAGCTTATTATTAGATCTAAACATGATAAGAAATCTCTACTAACTATACTTTATGTTTAAAGTGAAGGTAAAGTCAATACTGAATTGCTGTCTAATTAGTGATCAATAACTCATGGTGACTTAACCTGAGAGGAGCAGACTCCTTCATTATAACCTCAGGTGTTACAGGATTTGAACCCATACTATTAGAATTAGAGACCAGCCATCCAAACAACTGAGCTAAACATCCCCTTATATTCATTGCCAAAGAGAAAGGCAATGTTGATGTTCATTACATGTATGTCATTTGCTGAGAGATCCATAAGCTCATGGGCAAGACTATTGGCATTAATGGTCTTCAATATGTCTTGCCTGTAATAGCAGGTTTCAACCACTTGATGGCGATTGCAACAAATTATGACAAGTTATGACATTAATTACATATTACAGATGCTGGAAATCTGAAATAAAAACAAAGTGCTGGAGAAACTCTGGCAACATCTGTGGGGAGAAAAATAGAGTGAACATTTTCAGTCTGAAAACTCTACTTTGGAACTGAAGGAAATTGGAAAATGATTTTTAGTAATTTTAAATCAAATTGTTTGGACATGTTGTGACTTGACTCTGGAGCAGATGGGACTTGAATCCAGACCTTCTGGATCAGAAGTGAGGACACTACACTGCACCATAAGAGTCCTAAAACAGTGGTTTACACCTTTTGATGAAGTGGGGAGGAGGAACAAGCGGAACAGATGGTAAGCAAACAACGGAGCTATTAAGGATTTTTTTGTTTAGTAAGCTATTAAGGATAAAGGAGATATTGAGATGCAAAATAGGTGTGATTGGGAAGTGTGAATAGAACTTAATGGTGTGTTGCCTTCCTGGTGCCAGGATTAAGAACATCGCAGACAGAGTGCAGGAAATCCTCAAGGGTGAAGGTGAAGAGCCAGATGTGGTGGTGCATGTCGGCACAAATGACATCGGGAAGAAGAGGAGGGACATTCTTCAGCGGGACTTCGGAGAACTTGGAAGAAGGCTGAAAAGCTGGACATCCAGGATAATTACCTCTGGTTTGCTTCCAGTTCCTCAGGCTGGAGAGGACAGGAACAGGGAGATAATGGACTTGAATGTGTGGCTGGGGAACTGGTGCAGGAAGCAAGGATTCAAATTCTTGGATCACTGGGGTATGTTTAGTGATAAGGATAAATTATACAAGAGGGACGGGTTGCACCTCAATAGGTGGGGGACCAGCATTCTGGCAGGTAGGTTTGTCACTGCAACACAGCTGCATTTATACTGAATAGCGGGGGGGAGGGGACAAACTGGAAGTTTAAGAAGGAAGTTAAAGGGAAAGTTAGAACAAGAGAAGTCAAGAAAGACAATGGAATCAATGGAGCAGAAAACTCAAAAAAGGATCATGCCGTAAGTTCAAGTGAAATAGGGATTGATAGGAAGGGTGAGGGGAGTAACAAATTAAAAATATTATATATGAATGCACAAAGCATTAGAAATAAGGTGGATAAGCTTGAGGCTCATTTGGAAATTGGCAGTTACAATGTTGTGGGGATAACTGAGATGTGGTTTTAAGTGGACAGGGCCTGGGAAATGAATATTCAAGGCTAAATGTGCTATTGTAAGGACAGACTGACTGGCAGAGGGGGTGGGGTGGCTCTGTTGGTAAGCAATGATATTTAATCCCTTGCGGGGATGTAGACTCAGTATGGGTAGAGCTGAAAAATTCTAAGGGTAGAATTCTAATGGGAGTTATCTACAAGCCACCAAACAGTAGCCTGGATGTAGTGTGTAAGTTGAATAAGGAGCTGAAATTGGCCTGTCGCAAAGATATTACTACAGCTGTTATGGGGGATTTCAACATGCAGGTAGACTGGGAGAATCAGGATGGTACTGGAGTTTGTGGAGTGCCTCCGATATGGATTCTTAGAACAGCTTGTGCTGGAGCCTACCAGGGAGAAAGCAATTCTGGATCTGGTGTTGTGCAACGAACCGTACTTGATCAGGGACCTCGAAGTAAAGGAGCCATTAGGAGGTAGTGACCACAATACAATAAGCTTTAATCTGCAGTTTGAAAGGGAGAGGGTAGAATCGGAAGTGACAATATTTCAGTTGAATAAAGGGAACTATGGAGCCGTGAGGGAGGAGCTGGCCAAAGTTCAATGGTGCAATACCCCAGCAGGGATGGCAGTGGAACAACAATGGCAGGTATTTCTGGGTATAATGCAGAAAACGCAGGATCAGTTCATTCCAAAAAGGAAGAAAGATCCTAGGGGGAGGTGGGGTGGCCGTGGCTGATGAGGGAAGTTAACAACCATATATAGACAAAAGGGAAAAAGTATAATATAGCAAAGATGAGTGGGAAATCGGAGAACTGGGAAGCTTTTAAAGAACAACAGAGGATAACTAAAAAGGAAATACGCAAAGAAAAAATAGAGTACGAAGGTAAACTGGCCAAAAATATAAAGGAGGATAGTAAAGGCTTTTTTAGGGATGTGAAAAGAAAAAAATGGTTAAGACTAAAATTGGGGCCTTGAAGACAGAACCGGGTGAATATATTACAGGGAACAAACAAATGGCAGAAGAGTTGAATTGGTACTTTAGATTTGTCTTCACTGGGGAAGACACATGCAATCTCCCAGATGTAATAGTGGCTGAAGGACCTGAACTGAAGGGAATTTATATTAGGCAGGAAATGGTGTTGGAGAGACTGTTAGGTCTGAAGGCTGATAAGTCCCTGGGACCTGATGGTCTGCATCCCAGGGTACTAGAAATCGTGGATGCATTGGTGATCATTTTCCAATGTTCTACAGATTCAGGATCAGTTCCCGCAGATTGGAGGGTGGCTAATGTTGTACCACTTTTTAAGAAAGGTGGGAGAGAGAAAACAGAGAATTATACACCAGTTAGTCTGACCTCAGTGGTGGGAAAAATGCTGGAGTCAATTACAAAGGACGAAACTACTACACATCTGGAGAGCAGTAACAGGATAGGTCAGAGTCAGCATGGATTTATGAAGGGGAAATCATGCTTGACTAATCTTCTGGAATTTTTTGAGGATGTAACTCTGAAGATGGACAAGGGAATGTAGTATACCTGAACTTTCAGAAAGCCTTTGATAAAGTCCCACATAGGAGGTCAGTGAGCAAAATTAGGGCACATGGTATTAGGGCAATATACTGACATGGATTGAAAATTGGTTGGCTGACAGGAAACAAAGAGTAGTGATAAACGGCTCCCTTTCGGAATGGCAGGCAGTGACCAGTGGTGTGCCGCAGGGTTCAGTGTTGGGACCGCAGCTTTTTACAATGTACATTAATGCCATAGATGAAGGTATTTAAAGTAATATTAGCAAATTTTCTGATGACATAAAGCTGAGTGCAGGATGAAATGTGAGGAGGATGTTAGGAGAATACAGGGTGACCTGGACAGGCTAGGTGAGTGGATTGATGCATGGCAGATGCAGTTTAATGTGGCTAAATGTGTGGTTATCCATTTTGGTAGCAAGAACAGGAAGGCAGATTACTACCTAAATGGAGTCAAGTTAGGTAAAGGGGCAGTACAACGAGATCTAGGTGTTCTTGTACACCAGTCAATGAAAGCAAGCATGCAAATATAGCAGGCAGTGAAGAAAGCTAATAGCATGCTGGCCTTCATAACAAGAGGGATTGAGTATAGAAGCAAAGAAGTCCTTCTGCAGCTGTAGAGGGCGCTGGTGAGACCACACCTGGAGTATTGTGTGCAGTTTTGGTCTCCAAATTTGAGGAAAGACATTCTGGCTATTGAGGGAGTGCAGCGTAGGTTCACAAGGTCAATTCCCGCAATGGCGGGACTATCTTACGCTGAAAGATTGGAGCGACTGGGCTTGAGTTTAGAAGGCTGAGAGGGGATCTGATTGAAACGTATAAGATTATTAAAGGATTGGACACTCTGGAGGCAGGAAGCATGTTTCCGCTGATGGATGAGTCCCGAAACAGAGGAAACAGTTTAAAAATAAGGGGTAGGCCACTTAGAACAGAGTTGAGGAGAAACCTCTTCACCCAGAGAGTGGTGGGTGTATGGAATGCTCTGCCCCAGAAGGCTGTGGAGGTCAAGTCTCTGGATTTGTTTAAGAAAGAGTTGGATAGAGCTCTTCAGGATAGTGGAATCAAGGGTTATGGGGATAAGGCAGGAACAGGATACTGATTGAGGATGATCAGCCATGGTCATAATGAATGGTGGTGCAGGCTCGAAAGGCAGAATGGCCTACTCCTGCACCTATTATCTATTGTCTATTAATACGTCAACTCTGCTGAGAATAAAGCAAATAATACAGGTTAGAGTTGTGGCTGATCAGAATGGAAGAGTGTGCTCTGAAGTTATTGATATCAATGTTAAATCCTAAAGGCTGTAAAGTGCTTAAGTGGAAGATAAGGTGTTGATCATCCAGCTTGTATTGAGCTTCACTGGAACACTATAAAAGGCCTTGAATGGAGCAAGAAGGCTTCTTGAAATGGCAAGTTACTGGAAGATTGTGGTCATTCTTATGGACAGAGTGGAAATATTCAGAAAGTGGTTACCCAGTCTGTGTTTGGTCTCCCAATGTAAAATTAAGCAATGAATATGATAGACAAGATTGAAGAAAGACTGATGTCATGCTGACTTTGGTACTGAATTGAAGAAACCAAAATAAAAGAACCAACTGGTCACAATGCACAGGTTAAAAAATCACATTTTTAGTTCCGAAGATGCCATTTGCTTCCCAACAGCAGTAGTTAATCTAGCAGTATTGTTTGACTGCTGGTGTTAGCTTTAAGCTTTGAGGAAATGCTTTATCTGCATATTTTAGTTTTAAGCCTGTAAGAAGCCTTTTTACTGCTAAACATCAATGTTTGTTTGGGAAAGCAAGCTGAAGGCTTTCTTGTTTCTTACACCAGCGATACAAGTTTTAGCTTGACTGGTCATGAATTTTAAAAAAAAGATGAGTCAACATGGTTGTTAAAATTGGGAGATCTGTATTGTGTAAACTTATTGTGGTGGGTCATTTGACTACATCATAATTCAGAACTGTTGAATCTTGAGTGAAATTTGTTCATTTGTTCTATAAATAGTTACTGATCCTTACTATCTTGGTGCCACCATGACACATGATAGCAAGATATGCCAATGATCTGCCACTGTCACATTGTGAAATGTGAGCTCCCATAACATCAGAATGAGATGTGCGTCAAGTATTACCAAATAATGAATTGAACTTTCATTACAATTCCCTTCATTTACATACGCACATCACAATCGTAGACATTTATGTACCTGGGCTCAAGCTAAACAACTCAAACACGCAGTCATATTGCAAGAGAAGAGAGCTGAGTAAGACTCTAAGCTTTATACTACTCGATCACCTGTCATGATACAGTGACGACATCATGAACATGTCCCTTTACATATCTGTTGCAAGACATATATCACAACACATGCGCGTTTGTGATCCATAATATTGGGTGCTGGGTTCTCGGAAATCCTGAGAGGAAGGTTCTGAAGTATTTTAGGAACTTCCCTCCCTGATCTGGAGGAGGGGAAGCAGAAACAGGGGTAGTTCTCCAGACTTTAGAAGGCAAGCCTGAGCTTCCAGTTACGCAGACCTCATCTGATTCCTCCCCCCGAACATCTGTTGCCTTCCATCCCTCCCAACCAAATCACCATTGTGCTAATGAGAGGCCTCCACTCCCATAATTTTATCTCCCTCAAGGCAACCAAGTGCTCCTCTGGATACATTGTGGGAGGGCAGCAGGTCAGTGGGATGCAAATGAAGCCTGGGAAGTCTATGTTTCAAACTGGCCAGTGGAGGGGGTTTTGTACATCCCCCACCCAGTTCAGAACCCACACCTGGTTAAACACCTCCACAAGTTGAACTTTTAACCATGCCAATGGGTGTGGGACAAGAGCACCATAAAAGTAACTGAGCAAACATTATGCCCCATCCTACTCTACTCCCACCTTCTACCATTTATTCAGCCCCATTTTTTATTTGAAGTCTGAGGCTCTCACTGCACTGAGATGAGACTTTCATTAGTAGGTACTACCTGGTGTTCTCCCATTTGCCCAAACCTGGCCAGCTGCCATTTTCCAAATGAGTTGAGTGTCTAGCTGGTCCATTGATATTAATGAGGCCTGGCCATTTAGGAAGGAATCTGGTTATCAGGGTGGTTGTCAGCTGATCAGGGAGTTAGAATTCACCTCATGTTTATTTTGGCAAAATGTTTAAATATCACTATCTCATTGCAGCCCAACGAATCCTTAAGATTGTCACTATATATGCCAAATATACTCAAGTATGATTTATTTAATGTTTTCAGTGAGCATATGGGAGCCCACGAAAGATGCCCTCAATCTAACAAATGAAGGACACTTTCCATCTGCTCACCTGCTCAGGAAGGACAGGTGTGGTAGCAGTAAACATATTGGAGATGTAACTGAAAACTTGACCTCTTCAGCATTGCAAACCTGACTCACTAAAGGATGCAACAAGCATGTAGACACTGTCAGATTGTTTTGGCTCTTATAATTTGTAAGTGTTGGATGCTTCTAGAAAGTGTATGCACTTGAAAATTTCACAGGACTGAGTGGCTAAATTAATGTGGCAGACATGTTCCGGTAGTTGACTATTTTTGAGACGACAAGCAGAACCTTTTTTTAAACTAGCCTAAAATAGGTGCTTGTACAGTGGTAAAAGCCCTAAAGTGTAGTTGGTGAACTTACTGACCACTGAATGCACTGGGCTGATGTCTTACTCTAGCTGATCCCTTATGGCATGTTCAGGTATTTACTTCCTCTCCCAGTATGTGACACGAGGTGAGGGCTATTTGAGGTGGTGTGCTACCAACTATCCTCCTTTGCCTTTGCCTTTGCTTTGACTTGCACCCATCCCATGATTGGTAGTTGAGGATTTTTACTGTGGGGCATAAATCTGAGATAGCAACAAGATTTATTACATGATAGCAATAAGTACCACTACATTTGGTCAGTCATAATTATTAGGACGTTAGGGAGTTGGTACAGATACATCTCCCTGTAATAGCTAAAGAAGGACTCATTACCATCCAAACATGTCTGTGATATCAGTAGAATGACTCAAGCCAATGTAGTATGATTATTAGCCTCTTCAGGGTCAGGACCTTTTTAAAGCATCTTCGCACCAAGCTTTATTTTTCTTACAGGTAATCCAATATACAATCATGTCAATGATATTACATTTACCCCATCTCCTCCCAAGTCTTTGATTTCACAAACGTAGAGTCGAAAATTGTGTCACTGGAAAAGCACAGCATGTCAGGGAGCATCTGAGGAGTGGAAGAGTTGACATTTTGGGTTTAAGCCCTTCATCACTCCTGTTGAAGAGCTTATGCCCGAAACGTCAACCTGCCTGCTCCTCGGATGCTGCCTGACCTTTTGTGCTTTTCCAGTGCCACAATTTTTGTCTCTGATCTCCAGCATCTGCAGTTCTCACCTTCTCCCATTTCACAAATGTAGGCTACCTGTACATTGCATCACTTCGTTTTCCCAGAGTGCACTTCTTCAGACTTCTTTAGAATAGTAGGTCCTTTGCTTGAGGATTGTTGAATCTGGTTCTGCTGTGTTGTCATTTCTGTGCTGGAGGATATCCTTGTAGACCTTGTTATTAGTCCAATAACTTCTATGGAGGACTTTTAGTCTCTTGAATTTTCTTCAGAGGAGTTCAAATAGCTCAATAGCTGAATTGGAGGGATTTTTAATCTGTCTATGTGGAAGATAATTGCTATGTCAAAACAAGAAGTTTCTTTTTTGTACCCTTGATTTCTGGAGCAAGCAAGCAAGAGCAGATCACTTCCTATCCAACCATAGAGTCTGAGTGACAGAATGGGTGGAGCTGATGTACATTAACCCCTTCAGAACCATTATCTATACAACATTGACCACACCAACACTCAATCGTTTCAAGTGGTAGGCTTCTTGATCATTAGATTAGATTAGATTACAGTGTGGAAACAGGCCCTTCGGCCCAACAAGTCCACACCGACCCGCCGAAGCGCAACCCACCCATACCCCTACATTTACCCCTTACCTAACACTACGGGCAATTTAGCACATCTTTGGACTGTGGGAGAAAACTGGAGCACCCGGAGGAAACCCACTCAGACATGGGGAGAACGTGCAAACTCCACACAGTCAGTCGCCTGAGGCGGGAATTGAACCCGGATCTCCGGCGCTGTGAGGCAGCAGTGCTAACCACTGTGCCACTGTGCCACCGTGCCACCCATATGAGTCATATGAGTCTTAATTGCATATGTGTAGAGAATATGCTTCGGATCCACTTGGGTTTTCAGGCATCAAACAGACTAAATAATAAGGCTTAAAAGGACAATTGCAGACGAGTCTACTAACACATCCAAAGCTTTATCAATGTTATATTTTTGCGACAGCAGAGAAGCATGATCCCCCTCACTTCACATAAATATAATGGCTGCTGTCAGTATACAATATCCTTATCCCTCCCGCATTACCACCCTCTGATTTTAGAAAGTATCCATAAAAATATAACAGGAGCAGAAATAAACCACAGAACTATTGAGTCTACTCCACGACTCACTAATTTGGCTTTAACTCCACTTTGCCATCCAATTCCTGTATCCTATGAATTTCTGAAAGATCAAAAATCTATCTGTGTTTAAATATTCTGAACAATGATATATCCACAACCCTCTGGGATAGAGAATTCCAAAGATTGATAATCGTGCAAGTGAAACAATTTCTCCTTTGTCTCAGTCTGAAATGGCTGTTGCCTTATCATAAGACTTGAAAACATAATCTCAAAATTGATAAGCAGCATTATTTTGTCAAAATTGGGCCTCAAAATATTTGCTAGTCAATATACCCAGCTGGCTGAGCAACGAAATGTTAAATTCCCCCAGAGGATCTCCAATTTTACACTGTTTTTTTTGGCATTTATTATGAGTTGTATTCTCTACCATGAACAACTGTTTCACTATGTCTGTGAAGTCCAACTAATTTTAAATAACATTTATGAATGTAAAATTGCTGATGAAGTGAACCTCTCTTGTAATATATTTGTCACATTCAAAATTTAGTACTTAATCTAACAAGCATTGAATATAAGGCAGAGGTGACCAACCGGCATTTCCCTGAGCTACATTTAGTTTGTAACTGAAATATAGTTCTTTACGCACAATTCCAACTGAAAAAAGCAGATTGATACCGTAAAGTGGCTACCATTTGGTACATTGTGTTGGCAAACATATACATTTTGAATGAATTGTAATGTAAATAAATTTGTTTGAGCACAGTCATGCCATTATAGTCTTAAATGAGGTGGAGGCTAGTGAAAGATTTACGCAGCAAACTACTATCCAGAGAATGGGATAAGACTGAGAGACAGTGACTGAAAGAATGGAAGAAATAAGACAAATAGGAATGGGAGAGAAATCGGGAACAGAAGCAGCAGAATTTCAACATGCTGAAAATGTGTTGCTGGAAAAGCGCAGCAGGTCAGGCAGCATCCAAGGAGCAGGAGAATCGACGTTTCGGGCATGAGCCCTTCTTCAGGAATGATCTCCCGCATCTGCAGTCCTCACTTTCTCCTAGGAGAATTTCAACGAGGTCAAGTATTACCCAAGGAGTTTGAGCAGGACATTGGTTAGGCCACTTTTGAAATACTGTGTTCAATTCTGGTCTCCCTGCTATAGGAAGGATGTTGTGAAACTTGAAAGGGTCAGAAAAGATTTACAAGGATGTTGCCAGGTTTGGAGGATTTAAGCTATAGGGAAAGGCTGAATAGGCTTGGGCTATTTTCCGTGGAGCATCAGAGGCTGATGGATGACCTTATAGAGGTTGAGAAGATCAGGGGTGGTATAGATAGGGTGAATCGCTAAGCTCTTTTCTCTGGGGTAGCTGAGTCCAAAACAGCATAGGTTTAAACTGAGAGGGGAAAGGTTTAAAAGGGACCTAAGAGACAACTTTTTCACACAGAGAGTGGTGCATGTATGGAATGATCTACCAAAGGAACTGGTGGAGACTGGTTACAATTACAACATTTAAAAGGCATCTGGAAGGGTATATGAATAGGCAGGGTTTAGAGGGATATGGGCCAAATGCTGGCAAATGGTATTAGATTAATTTAGGATATCTGGTCAGCATGGACGAGTAGGATCGAAGGGTCTATTTCCATGCTGTATATCTTTACGACTCCATCCTGCTCCACATTTCTGAAATTCTGCCAAAGTTTAAGCAAAACTGAAGCAGATGCTCTGTGGAGCACTGGACTCAGTCAGGAAAGTGTAAATGGGAAAAAGGGAATTTCAACAGGTGATTTATAAATTTGAAGCAGGTTAACCAGCAACATTTGGTGACGGAATCTTTTCACACTCTTTGGCTACTGTTATCTTGTCTTGTCAGATTAATAAAGGCTTGCCACCTTTTGCTGTCTCCATTCCAAAACCCTGCTGTTCGAATCTGGCTACCTTCAGCTACCCACTGTTGTCTTCTCAGGTGTATATCTCAGAGTGCTAAACAGTTCAAACACACCTCATTCATCACCACTATTAATTTGTCAATAAATGGATAGTCAATAAATGGCTCATTTGCCCACAGACTCTACACCATGCTTTCAAACTTGGCTCACCATTCTTTTCTTTGGAAAGCTACATCTCCTACTCATCATAAGTTAAAACTAAGCTGTCACATTATGAATAACCTGCTTTGACCCTAAATAAAGGTGTGTGCACTGTTATGGTCCCACTAATGTTATTACCGGAGATGTCAGACCCTAGACAGAAACCTTGTCTCATAGATTGTGCTTTGTTTTATGTTGGTTTGAGGGAGGTAGTTGGTTATGGACCAGACTAGACCCCATCAAAATATTTTAAGAAGGTAGCCTAGACCCTAACTTTTCCTTATTTGAAAAGCAAACATAAAGTGTCTGTTCCTGATGCAAATCATACCACTCAATATTCAGCAAAGCACAATTTATTCCAACGCTATAAATAAAATAAAACAAAAGAAAGAAGAACTTAGAATAACTTAACTTTATTGGAAAATTTAACAGAATAACAGATACAGCAACTATTACTAATTAACAATTCCAATACAGTAATATCCCGTGAACACACCCCTGGGCAAAAAGGCACAGTCAGAAACTGATTCTCTGCTGTTGGATTACATGTAAGACAGAGAGGAAAAAAAACAAGCAAAAACTGAAGAGCAGCCAGGAGACATTTACTGCAGCTTCCAACCCTGTTGAGAGTCCAACAGCAACTGCTGAAAGCTAACCAACAATCTTTGATCTGTGGGAGTTTGACCACACCCACTCAGGCTGCTTATATTGTTCTAACCTTTTTTAAAAAAAAGAACCCAAGGCCCCACAATTTGTTCATCTTCATATACACTGCTCCCTGCCAATCCCCCAATTTCTCTGTAAAAGAAATCAGGACAAAACTTATGGGTGGCCAGGTGGCTCAGTGGCTAGCACTACTGCCTCACAGGACCTGGGGCCTGTGTTCGATTCTGGCCTTGGCCAATTGTCTGTGTGGAGTTTGCACATTCTCCCCATGTCTGCATGGGTTTCTTCTGGGTGCTCTAGTTTCTTCCCACAGTCTAAAGATATGCAGGTTAGGTGAATTGGCTATGTTAAATTGCCCAATGAGTTTCAGGGATGTTTAGATTAGATGCATTAATCAGGGTAAATGTAGAGTAGTAGGATAGGGGAATGGGTCTGGGTGGGGGTTACTCTTTGGAGGGTCGGTGTAGACTTGTTGGGTTGAAGGGCCTGTTTCCACTCTGTAGGGATTCTATGCCAACACACCTCTTAAAGCCACAGCATCAACACAAGTCTTTCACTGAAACAAATACTGAAATGTTAGATTTACTTTTTTAACAATAAAACAGTTTATTAAGCAAAAGAAATGAAGATAAAACAGAACAAACCAATTTAGTTACGAATCACAAAACCATACATTTTGAAGCATACAATAAAATACAATCCCATCTATCCAGAACTCACTTACTGACATGTCCAGAACACCCTTGTACAGTGCCCAAAAACACTTTTTGTACAGTACTCACATTAGAAGATACCTTTCTCTAATCTGAAAGGCTTAATTTAACTAAGACTTCAACATGTGATATGGAAAATCTGATAGCCCTTCTCAGCTTCAAGTAGCCGCTTCAGGGTTTATCCAAACCTCTCTGGTCTAGGACTATATCTAAACTCCCAAATGTTATCTGTTTTTACTATCTTCTTTCTTTCTTAGAAGTACTGCATTACACATACATCTTCATGCAATACTTGAGCAGAACTGCCCCAAACTCAGACTAAAGCAAAAAACTTATTTCCAACTGGTAGTGCTTCTCCTAAGCTTTATGAAAAAAAAAGACCCAAATGTCTCCAACTGAAACTTCAGTGCTCAGTTATTGACCTTGCTCAGTTATGAACTCCCCTAATGTGAACAAACCTGCTAAGGTCTGGAGGATGCTTCTCTATTAAGTTGTTTTAAAATAAATCACCATGGTGACAGAAATATTTAAAGCTTTACAGCCAGAAAGTCATAGAGATGTACAGCATGGAAACAAACCCTTTGATCCAATTCGTCCATGCCGAGCAGATATCCTAAATAAATCTAGTCCCATTTGCCAGCACTTGCCCAATTCCTCTCAATCCTTCCTATTCATATACCAATCCAGATGCCTTTTAAATGTTGCAATTGTACTAGCCTCCACCACTTCCTCTGGCAGCTCATTCCATACATGCACCACCCTCTGTGTGGATGGCACTGTGGCTCAGTGGTTAGCACTGCTGCCTCATAGCACCAGCGTCCCAAGTTTGATTCTAGCCTCGAGTGACTGTCTGTGTGGAGTTTGCACATTCTCTCTGTGTCTGCGTGGGTTTCCTCTGGGTGCTCCGGTTTCCTCCCACAGTCCAAAGATGTGCAGGTCAGGTGAATTGGCCACGCTAAATTGCCCATATTGTTAGGTGCATTAGTGAGAGGGAAATGGGTCTGGGTGGGTTACTCTTCGGAGGTTCGGTGTGGACTTGTTGGGCCAAAGGGCCGGGTTCCACACTGTAGGGAATCTAATCTAAACTAAAAACATTGCCCCTTAGGTCCTTTTTGCATCTTTCCCCTCTCACCCTAAACATATGACCTCTAGTTCTGGACTCTCCCACCTCAGGGAAAAGACCTTGTCTATTTATCCTATCCATGCCCCTCATGATTTTATAACATCCATAAGGTCACCCCTCAGCCTCCGATGCTCCAGGGAAAATAGCCCCAGCTTATTCAACCTCTCACTGTAGCTCAAATCCTTCAACCCTGGCAAAATGCTTGTAAATCTTTTCTGAACTCTTTCAAGTCTCATAAATTCTTTCTGATAGGAAGGAGACCAGAATTGCTCGCAATATTCCAAAAGTGGCCTAACCAATGTCCTGTACAGTCGCAACATGAACTCCCAACTCCTGTACTCAATACTCTGATTGACAAAAAAAGCATACCAAACACCTTCTTCACTTTCCTATCGACCTGCGACTCCAACTTTCAAGGATGTATGAAGCTACATTCCAAGGTCTTTTTGTTCAGCAACACTCCCTAGGACCTTACCACTAAGTGTATAAGTCCTGCTAAGATTTGCTTTCCCAAAATGCAGCACCTCGCATTTATCTAAATTAAACTCCATCAGCCACTCCTCAGCCCATTGGCCCATCAGTTGTAATCTAAGATAACCTTCTTCGCTGTCCACTACACCTTCAATTTCAGTGTCATCTGCAAACTTACTAACTATTCCTCCTAGGTTGACATCCAAATCATTTATATAAATGTCAAGAAGTAGAAGACCCAGCACCAATCCTTGTGGCACTCCACTGATCACAGGCCTCCAGTCTGAAAAGCAACCCTCCACCACCACCCCCTTTGTCTTCTACCTTCGAGCCAGTTCTGTGTCCAAATGGTTAGTTCTCTCTGTATTCCATGAGATCTAACATTGCTAACCAGTCTGCCATGAGGAACCTTGTCGAACGCCTTGCTGAAGTCCATATAGGGAAGTCCATATAGATCACATCTACTATTCTATCAATTCTCTTTGTCACTTCAAAGAACTAATCAAGTTTGTGAGACATGATTTCCCATGCACAAAGCCATGTTGACTATCCCTAATCAGTCCTTGTCTTTCCAAATACATGTACATCCTGTCCCTCAGGATTCCCTCCAACAACTTGCCCACAACCGACGTCAGGCTCAAGGTCTATAGTTCCTTAGCTTTTCCTTACCACCCTTCTTAAATAGTGGCACCACGTTAGCCAACCTCCAGTCTTCTGGCACCTCACCTGTGACTATCAATGATACAAATATCTCAGCAAGAGGCCCAGTAATCACTTCTCTAGCTTTCCACAGAGTTCTATGGTACACCTGATCAGGTCTTGGGGATTTATCCACTTTTATGGATTTTAAGACAGCCAACACCATCTTCTCTGTACTGTGGACATTTTTCAAGACACATCACCATCTATTTCCCCACATTCTATATCTTCCATGTTCTTCTAAACATTGATGCAAAATACTCATTTAGTATCTCCCCCATCTCCTGCAGTTCCACACATAGGCTCCCTAGTTACCCTTTTGTCTTTAGGTATTTATAAAATCGCTTTTGGATTCTCCTTAATCCGATTTGCCAAAGTTATCTCATGTTCCCTTTTTGCCCTCCTGATTTCCCTCTTAAGTATACTCCTACTTCCTTTACACTCTTCTAAGGATTCACTCGATCTTTCCTGTCTATACCTTACATATGCTTCCTTCCTTTTCGTAACCAAACCCTCAATTTCTTTCATCATCCAGCATTCACAATACCTACCAGCCTTCCCTTTTACTCTGGCAGGAATATACATCCTCTGGATTCTTGTTATCTCATTTCTGAAGGCTTCCCATTTTCCAGCCGACCCTTTACCTGCGAACATCTGCCTCTAATCAGCTTTCAAAAGTTCTTGCGTAATACTGTCAAAATTGGCCTTTCTCCAATTTAGAACTTCAACTTTTAGATCTGGTCTATCCTTTTCCATCACTATTTTAAAACTAATAGAATCATAGTCGCTGGCCCCAAAGTGCTCCCCCACTGACACCTCAGTCACCTGCCCTGCCTTATTTCCCAAGAGTAGGTCAAGTTTTGCACCTTCTCTAGTAGGTACATCCACATACTGCATCAGAAAATTGTCTTGTACACACTTAAGAAATTCCTCTCCATCTAAACCTTTAACACTATGACAGTCACAGTCGATGTTTGGAAAGTTAAAATCCCCTACCATAACTACCCTATTATTCTTACAGATAGCTGAGATCTCCTTACAAGTTTGTTTCTCAATTTCCCTCTGACTATTTGGGGGTCTATAATACAATCCCAATAAGGTGATCATCCCTTTCTTATTTCTCAGTTCCACCCAAATAACTTCCCTGGATGTATTTCTGGGAATACCCTACCTCAGCACAGCTATAATGCTATCCCTTATCAACAATGCCACTCCCCCTCCTCTCTTGCCTCCCTTTCTATCCTTCCTGTAGCATTTGTATCCTGGAACATTAAGCTGCCAGTCCTGCCCATTCCTGAGCCACATTTCTGTGATTGCTATAATATCCCAGTCTCATGTTCCAAACGATGCCAAGAGTTTATCTTCCTTCCCTGTTGGGCCTCTTCCATTAAAACAAATGCAATTTAATTTATTAGTCCTACCTTGTTCTCTGCTTTGTCCCTGTCTGCCCCAAATGTTTGACTCACTCCTTTCCCAACTGTACCAGTGTCAGATTGATCACTTTCCTCACTATTTCCCTTCAGAATCTCATCCTTTTCCCTTCCTGTGTCATTCGTTTCAACGTGTACAATGACCTCCTGCTGTCCCTCTCCCCTTTGAGCACATTTTACACCCTCTCTGAGACATCCTTGATCCTGGCAACAGGGAGGCAACACACCATTCTGATTTCTCACTGCTGGCCACAGAGATTCCTGCACTACCTGCCTTACCCCTCCTACCTTTCCTGGAGTTAACCCATCTACCTGACTGTATTTGCAGTTTTTCTCCCTTCCTATAACTGCCATCAATCACACCCCGTAGCACGTGTAAATTCCTTATTGCCTCAAACTGTTGTTTCATCTGATCAATGCAATCTGATAGGATTCGCAACCGAAGACACTTCCTGCAGACATAATCTTCAGTAACATGGAAGCTCCCCCTAAACTCCCACATTTGACAGGAAGAGCACATCACTCTGCTGAAGGCCATCTTTGCTCCTTCACCATCTACAGACCCAGAAAATAGTACCGTCTTACTGCTCTTAAAAAAATCACTGCTTCAGGTTAACTTAATACTTATGGTTAATATTTTAAAAATTTAATCAAGAGACAGATCTCAATAAAACATATAATCAAGGAAGAACCCTACTCTCTATTGTAGATTTACAGCAAGGTTACACTTAAACACTATGCACTTATCAGCTCCCGTGCTGTGCGCTCTCCCACAACGGTTCCTCCAAGGTAAGCTGTGAATTTCGCTGTTTGTTTAACTTTTTCTATACCCACTCCGATATCCAGAGATACTTGAACTCAAACAGCAAAGGTGGTAACTGTGCAGATTCATTGGTGTGTCAGACAGCAGCATAGGATTTTTTTCTGACCATATGGTCACTGCCTTTGTCTGTCTTGTCCTTTCTAAAATGCCATTGTTTTGATTTCTTTTCCCACAACGTTCCAAAACAGTGCAACAGCTTATAGGACAGTAATTCCTGCTCCTGGAATTCAAGGAACACATCTCCAACACCGAAAATACCTCAGTAAAGGAGCAGCTCTTACATGTACAATTTTTCCCATCCTCCATCTTGGATTAAGTTAATCATTAAAACCTTCAGGAACACAGAATTCAAAATTCATAAATCCAAACTTTAAATCTGATGATATTGAAATGTATACATAGATCACGCATGCCACATTCTAACTGCCATTATCAATGTGAAGCTGACAGTTTTTGGCATTCCCTCCATGGATTCCAGAGGGGTGGTCATTGTCAATGATCTCCCTTCCATGCCCTCGCATTACATATTACTTTCCCCACTGTATCTCAAATTTTGCTTCCCCCATCACCATCCATGTCCTGACCCCAACTTATGCTTCTGCTGTCCCTTCTGCATCTTATCACCATAGAGTAGTCATATTCTCCCCAGCCCCAATCTTCAAGTGGTTAATATAGGACCCCCAGCTCTGAGTGCATGCAAACTTTATAATCAATGTTAACAATCAGTCCAAATGACTGATCCGATCACTGACTGACCTTGCAGATCCCATGCTGCTGAGGTGCAATTCCCTGACTGCTTCTTTTAACCCAACTGGACTGGACTCCCCAGACCCTAGTTGGATGTATCCCTGTGGCCCTGAGAAAGGCCTCCCCTTAACATCTCATGTGATTCTTCCAGATTTACCACTATAGCCCATGTTCTACCTGTTAAACCTCACATATCAGTTCGTAATTCAAAGGTACACACATCAAAAGGTAAAACAACAGCAAATCTATTCCTTGCCATTCTGAGTTCTACTTTCTACAGCACTCCTATCCATTGTTATGGATGACTATTTGATTTTATATGGCTTGAAAGAATGGATAGCATCAGTCTTCAATGTGATGTAGCAGTTGTAGGAGGAGTTGTTAGTGAGTCAGCTTTAAGGATGTGATACAGCTCTCTGACAGTCATCTGTTCAGAGATGACATTGCTCTGTTAAGCCCAAGATGAACTGACTTCATCTTAAATGAGTCACTTAGCAAAGGTGAGTGCATGCACAATGCAAAAGAGGCCAAGCCTGTGTTCCTTGTCCCATCATGATAGATTCAAAACTGCAACTCTATTGGAACTCCCATGCTGTCCATTTTGTTTTCTGCACGTGAACTGGCATTTAGGAACCAGAATATTATTGGAAAATGAGAGGGCAATTAATCTGGCAGGCCATTCAAGAGATCTAGTCAAACATCAACAGGAAGTAATACACCAATGAAACAAAAGTGAACTAAAGTAAATAAAACATTTTACTTTATTTCTACCAAGATCTTTATGATCTAACTTTTAAAGGACCAGGATATTCTAATCAATTTTAAGCTTTGTGAGAGTTATCAGCACTCTGAGCAGAGTGCTGATCAGAATTCTGATCCCCTATGTCCAATTCCATGATTTGTGCTCTGAAAAAGACAAATTCCATGCCAATCGCAGAGTTGGAGAGAGGAATATGTTGATTTCACATGGAATTATACACCAGTGTAATATTTAACTGTGTTTAGAACCTGTCCAGGCAATATTGAGCTTTCAATTGAATTTGCAGCCTCATATCATTTTAATTTAAACTAAAAACTTTTCAGCTATAGATTTCGTAGCAGGGACCCATTCCGTTTTAGCTATAGTCCAAATATTCAAATGTGTAAAATCTTGAACAACTCCGAAATTCTCAAGAAAAATTATCTCAAAGCTGAAGTAAAAACAAATCAGTTAAACCATTTGGCAAACTCACAGGGTTGGCAGGCTGGAGAGAATGTTCATCTTCTTTTCGATATACATGTACCAATTATACAAGAGTTGATGAAACAATTACAGGCTTCTTCATTTAAAGATAAGACTGCAGTTCGACTTGCATAAGAGACTATGTATAGTGCATCTAATTCCTATTCCTGCTGCTTGCTGACTGACTACAAGTCATGAAAGTAAACCATTTTACCTCTTGAACTACTGCCAACTAATCTTCCAGTAAAACAAGTTATCACTGCCACCACTATTTTTGTTTTCATCATCAGCAAACATATCAATCATACACAACACCAATGCTGTTTTTTTTTATTTTAAAATAAGACTCTTTACAAATAGAGTAACCTGGAAAACCAAATGTAATGCATTTTATTCCTACTCCTGCTGTTTACAGACTGATTTATAGACTGGGACTAATATATCACATAAATAAAGGCAAAATACTGCAGATGTTGGAAATCTGAAACAAACACAGAGAATGCTGGGAAAGCACAGCCAGTCTGGCAGCATCTTTGGAAATCTGTACACTATAGCACATCCTGTCAATTTGGTATTGATTGACAGCATTTAAAATTGAGCTGTTTAAATGTATATGTCATCATATCACAGCATAAGGTACGTTCTGGATCTGAGGCGTAATGTGGAATTAAGTCTCAAAGCTGATGCATTACTTGCCTTGCCATGATTTCCTTTGATAGTTTATTCTTTTTCATGAAGACAGGAAAAGATGAATGACAAAATTAGCTCAGTGGGATCTAACAAAATATGCACAACTTCCTTTGAAAACAAAAACAGGAGGGTAAACTGGTAATCCAGACATGAAGAGGACTGATTTTAATTAACAAAAGTGAATTGTTCATTCATGTTGTCAATGTTTGTACTTAAATTAATTCCAATTATTGATGACCTCTCAGCCAGTTTTTGCAATGATTTTAATGATGTTGGATTCCTGATGACCAAGACATGGCAATCAGAAAAATTAATTGGTAACTAGGATCCTAATGAGAAAAAAAAACTCTAGATGGCAATTTTCAAATCATTCAATGTTAAGTCAGTCTATCTGATCACTGGAAGTTGCTGTCTGATTTGCACATAAATAACCGACATACCTTATTTTTACAGCAAAATGAGCACAATCCCTTTGGGTGTCTCAAGAAAACAGACTAATCTACAAGATCAGAAGAGTAATTCTAATTTTATTTCGGTGCAACTAATAACAAAATGTCAACAGCTTTTTTTTAACTTTAAACCATTGACTCATGGAGCTAAAAACAAATTTCGTTGCTCGAAGATTTTAAAAATACATTGCTGTGTATCTGTTATGATTGAGTACATCTTCATTTTATAATGCCATTTAGTCACCTCTTGATAAAGATGGAAAACAGATACAAGGCATAATCAAAGACATAAAAGAACTTTCAACACTTGTATGGTGAAGAAAGTGAAATGCAAAGTTTGCTAATCATATCAATACAAGTGCACTTAAACAGTAATATTTTAAAATGTTAAATATTTAATATAAACCTGCAACCTTCTTTTAATATATATCAATTTCAAGGTATATTTCACATCCATTTCCTCCCAAAGGCTACTGTGGTGCTCCAGAATTAATGATACAACGTGTACAAAACCCAGAGTCCCATGAGCTTAACCTAGAATCACCTCCTTTACCCTAAATCCTAAATCCCCTTCCTTCAAGTGTCTTTTATAGTCTGACCATTTTTCCAAATTCTTCAAGATTCTGACACCTGAGCTGTTAAACACAGATGACAATATTCCAGTCACAATTCTTGAAGCTAATCTGCCAGCAGTCTGACATGCCAGAGTGCCTTTTGGACTATTATCAGATTCTGAAACATTAATCCCAGTGTACATTTTGAAAATTTAAATGTACTTTGCACTCTCCACAAGCGCTTTAACATCCTGAAAATACCTTTCTTGCATCTTTCAGGCCACCAATACGTTTTCCTACCATAAACCCCCTGTTTCACCTCCCATCTACATGCTTGCTTTGAGATCTCCACTGGCTGGTTTAAGTTAAAATATAAATGTACTCCTCAGTGAATCAAAGCATGGCAATTGAATTGCATACAACATTGGATCATTTGCAGTTGTGTCATGACGAGAATTACTCTTCTGATCAGATATTTTGAGTCATTTCACAGTGATGGCTTGCTGTGTGAGTTGGTTAATGTCCAAGATAAAAGTGTCATCTGATTTTACAACTTCCTGAAGCAGGGTTTTGTTGAGGGCTATATACTCAATTTTGCAATAAAGTCATTTTTCATGGTAACTCCACCTTTCATCACCATTTTTGTTTTGGTGTTAAATTGGAATAATTTGGTGATGAAGCAGGGTAAATTAACATTCAAATTATAATAGCTCACATTTTTCTTTGTATTTGTGGCTTACATCCTTAAAAAATGTTTGCACCTCATCCATTATCACTTATCTAATTCTTATTCCTTTCATGCCTCATTTTTTGGGTGCTTCAGTGCAAACTAGTCAATACACTGATTCTTCCCAACCAAATTTTCATTTTTTATTACCTGGGTTTTTGCAATTATTTGTGAACAGATACATTTAGGTTCAATTGCAATGATCATTTTTGTGTCAAAATTAACTTCCACTGACATATCAAAATTTGTTTTTATTTGAATGCAATCTGCGTTTAGTGGTGCTTTTCCTTTTGCATTCTATAATTCTGTTCATTCATTTGCAAAAATTGTAAATCAGTGGTCTTGAACAGAGTTGATTTTTCACTGGATATGTTACTGTAGCTGGAACATAAGAGTTAGAATAAACCATTCAGCTCCTCAAGCCTGTTCTGCCATGCAACAAGTATATATTCATATATTAAAGATTAAAAACATTTGCTAATGAGTGTTTACTTATACAGATCTTTCATGTTTTAATCTATATTACAACTCTAGCAGTATTCAGTAATTATCTATTACATCTGTAACACACATTAGATGAAATTTTCCCATTTTCAGTTAGCGCTTTATTGAGCAAAAGTTATGGTTCCCAATCTACCATGGTTTGGAGTGACTTTTCTCATCTTCATCTGGAAGCAATAGCTGGTGATATTATTGCTGGACCAGTGGTCTAAAGACCCAGATAATATTCTGAAGACCTGAGTTCAAATTCCACTATGGGAAATGGTGGAATTTGAATTCAATAGAAGTATGGAATTCAAACCCTTCCATCATCAGGTAAAATCTAATTGGTTGCCTAATGCCTTTTAGGGAAGGGAAACTGGCATGCATATTGGCTCAGGCCCATGTATAACTGCAGATCCACAGCAAAGTCAGTGACACTTGTTATGGACCAGGCCAGACCCCTTCAAAATATTTCAAGAAAGTAGCCCAGACCCTAACTTTGCTCATTGTTTTAAGCAGGTGCAACATGGATATTCCAGGAGTGATGCAGTTGGCCCAACCACTTAGTTTTAAACAGAATGGAATTTATGTGCAATATTACCGAATGAAACACAAACAAAAGAGAACAGAATAGAGAATAACTTCACCTATCCAAAACCCAACAGACTGTCCCAACTTAATGATTCTGTTCCAAATTCCTGCAGAAATCCTCAAAAACACCTCTTGGCAAAAAAGGTAAGATCAAACACAGGGTCTTACAGGAGAGAGAGAGAAAGCAGCATGGAACACATTCTTCCATGTAGCTGTTTCTTAGACCAGCAGCCTCAAGTTGAACTGACTGCTTTCTGGAAACAGCCAGACTGCTAAAAGTCCAAACCAAACCAGAAAAAAGCTGAGCTGGGAGAATTGGCCACTCCCCTTTCATTGTACATGTGTTTTTGTTTTAACTTGAAAGCCTTTTGCCTGAGGCAGTATTTATTAGCTATAATCAAATTGGCCCTAAAATCCTTCAAACCTAGAATTTTTGGAAATGCTGCTTTTACAACCTCACTGGAAAAAAAAGCCAAGGACAACATAACCTTGTTAAAGGAGCAGCATCACAAAACACTGAACTGCTCTCTGAAATTCAAGCATCAACTGCTAGAAGATCTCAAAAGGAATGGTCTACCTGGCATTGACCATGATCAATTCCTCAGATACTGATGTAGTCCATGTTCAAGTGCAACAAGACCTGGACAGTATCCAATGACCATCTCCAATAAGAGACAATCTAACCACTGCCCCTGACATTCGATGATGTGATCATCACTGAATCCCTCACCATCAACAATTCATCTGCACTTGCCACACAAACATAGTGGCTACAAGGGAGGTCAGAGGCTTGGAATACTACAAAGAGTAACCCACTCCTTGACTCCCCACAGCTGTCCACCATCTACAAGGTAAAAATTAGTAGCATGATGGAATACTCCCCACTTACCTGGATGAGTATAGCTTCATTAGCATTCAGTGGGCCTGACAACATCCCACTAGATTGGTACCACATCCACAAGCATTTATTCCCTTCACCACCGATGCTCAGTAGTAGCAGTGTGTATTATCTAGATGATGCAATGCAGAAATTCACCAAAGGTCCTTCGACAACATCTTCCAAATCCAAAACCATTTCCACCTAAGACAAGGGCAACAAATACATGGAAGCACTGGTCTTCGAAGCTATGTATCATCTTGACTTGGAAATATACTGCTGTTCCTCCACTGCCAGTAGGTCAAAATCTTGGAATTGCCTCCCAAAGGGTCCACCTACCATTTATGGACAACAGCAGTTCAATAAAGCAGCTCACCACCATCTTTAAGGGCAACTAGGAATGGGCAAAAATGTTGATTAGTCAGCAACACTCATGTTTCACAACAGAATTTTTAAAAATGCAATCGGGGGACTTGAACCCATGTCCCCAAAGCATTAAGCTAGACCTTTGTATTACTAGTGCAGTAACATAATCCCTATACCAGCATTCCCTCATAATACAGATTGGGCTATTGAGAAGCCTTCACTGCTGTACTTTCCATGTGCTCATACATTTTCAAAAGGTGGCCAATGAAGGTCAGGAACTAGAGGACAGCAGTGGCATCAAATGTTTGAGATATATGAGGCATCGCTAAAAATATTCATCACCATTGTTGACTATTACCTGTATCCCAGAGTGAAGTGAGAAGTGTCACATTGGACTGAATATGTCAAAATCGCATGAGGCAAATAACTAAACTCAATCAAATGACAGATCAAGGAAGAAAGATACTGCGTTGAGGATATGCAGAAATTAACTGAAGGTAACCTTGAACCATAAAGGTAACAAAGCACAATAAAGAGATTGATCTGCTTGACGTTCTGAAACCAGCTTTGCTACGCATCAGACAGACACCAAGGTTTCACTAGGAGAAGGCTTAGCAAATTCAATTTGTACCAGTTATTATTTCCTTACCATTTATTCACAAACCAGCAGTAGGGATATCCTTGCCAGCTAACCATGTGTCATGGAAAGTTAATTCCTGCTCGTTATATACTATCTTCTGTCCATTGATTCAAGTAGTTTAGGACTAAATTACTTCAGCTGTCCTGTCACATTCCCATCACAAATCCAGCTATATTTCAGCTCAGGATAAGACTGGGATTGAATTGCACCACTTGCACTCCATTCCCAACCTAACTTTACAGTTTCTATTCACAGAAACATAGTAACAGGAGTAGGCCATTCAGCCTATCGAGCCTGCTCTGCCAGTCAATTAGATCATTACTGACTTCCTCCCTTAATGTGCTTTCTAGCACTACCTCCAAATCCCTGAATGTCATTAGGCTCCAGAAATGTATTGATTTCTGTCTTGAATTTCTCAATGATTGAACTTTGATACCTGTCTGAGTTAGAGAACTTCAGGTTCACCATCCTGTGATGAAACTCCTGCTCGACTTGGACTTAAATCACCTATCCCCTACTTTGTGATTACGTCCTCCTGTTCCATATTTACCAGCCAAGGAAAACATCTGATAAAATCCATTCTAGCATGCCCTATAAGAATTTTAAAGGTTTCAATAAGATCGGTTCTTGGTGTTCTAAATACTGTTTCCATTCTGAAGAGTGAATAAATGGAACATCAATCCCTTGCCCAGCTTATTGAAAGGTAATATGAACTCTAGTGTACAGAAGCCCAATTTACTCAGGCTGCTATCACAGCACCATGGAGGCTCAGTGGTTAGCACTGCTGCCTCACAGCACCGGGACCTGGGTTTGATTCCCACCTCGGGTGGCTGTCTGTGTGGACTTTGCACATTCTCCCCTTGTCTACGTGGGTTTACTCCAGGTGTTCTGGTTTCCTCTGACAATCAAAAGAATGGGCAGGTCAGGTGAATTGACCATGCTAAATTGCCCTTTGTGTTCGTCAGGGCTAAATGTAGGTAGGGAAATGGGTGGGTTACTCTTTGGAGGGTTGGTGTGGTCTTGTTGGGCTGAAGATCCTTTTTTCCATGCTGTAGGGAATCTAATCTAGAAAAAAAAACACCTTTTCATTCCAGGGACAAATTTCATGAACCTTCACTCCACCACCCCAATCAAATATAACCTTTTGTAATTAGATTTAGATTAGATTAGATTAGATTACTTACAGTGTGGAAACAGGCCCTTCGGCCCAACAAGTCCACAACGACCCGCCGAAGCGCAACCCACCCATACCCCTACATGTACCCCTTACCTAACACTATGGGCAATTTAGCATGGCCAATTCACCTGACCTGCACATCTTTGGACTATGGGAGGAAACCGGAGCACCCGGAGGAAACCCACGCAGACACGGGGAGAATGTGCAAACTCCACACAGTCAGTCGCCTGAAGATGAAAGCTACACACAGCTTTGGACTCACCAAAACCCTGTACATTTTTAGTAAACCCTCTTGAATCCTGTACTCTCATCCCTTGCAATAAAGACCAATGTACCACTTGCCTTCCTAACTACTTGCATCTACATGCTAACTTTCTGTATTCCTTGTACAAGTACAATCAAGTCCTTTTGAACATCAACACATACAAGCTTCACACCTTTTATTCGCAAGACCAATAAAAGTAATAAAACTTTTTGGAAACTGAATAAATCAAGAAGATATATTTAAATTTATATGGCACATTTCATACCTTCTCAATGTCCTAGCACACATCACAGCCAATACAATAAAAGCGAATGGTATACACAGTAAGGAATCATTATGCAAAGTGATAAGAATTTACAAATTCACAAATAAGTTTGGAGCAGGATAAGGCAACTTGGTCCCTTCAGCCTGCTGTGTCATTCTGTAAGATTATGGCTGATCTGATTACTCCACATTGTCAATTATCCCCTATCTTTCCCCTTTGCCCACCATTGCTTACCAAGGGTCTAACTATCTCTGCCAAAATTATTCGAAATTGTTCCTTCCACTACCCTGTGAGAAAGAGAGCTTGAAAAACTCGCGACTACCTCTGAGGAAAAAAATATTTTTATGTCTGTCTAAAACTGATGACTGCATATTGTCAACAATGACTCCTCCATCTACAATCTCTCATAACACTCCGAGACCCCTCAGAGTCTTAGGTTTCAATTATGTTTCCTCTGATTTTTTTCATCTTTAGCAGATGCAAGCCCAGTCTGTCTGACCTTTCCTCAAAATATAACCCCTCCTTTCTAGGTAGTAGTCTTTGCTGAATTGCTTCTAATACATTTCCCCCCTTCCTTAAATAAGATGACTGACACTAAAATAATACTCCAAATGTGGTTTCACCAGAATAACTGAAATACAGCCTCCATATTTTTATATTCAATTTTCCTTTCAAAAGCATTCAATTAGCTTTGCAAATTAAAGATAACACTGGCAGTTTAACAGTGTGAAACAAGTGATATTGAAGATGTGAATTTAGAGATGAGGGTGAGAAGGTTAGAGCAAAGGAAATCATTCTGGGTTTGTTGAGTTGCTGTGAGTTATTGGATCTGTGTAGCCTGGTCAAGTTGTGGTTCTGCAGTTCTTGGAGATGAAGGAGATGGCACTTATCGCCTGTGCCACACATCCCACACAACAAGATGGACTAGTTGACTTGAATGATTACAGACCCAAAGGATCCCTGTCTGCTGGCTTCAGTCATAACCAAGAGAATTTAGCAGTTTTCATCAGAGACTCTCTGGTTTCTTTTTCTGCCCAGCATCCTGCCTGGGTGAAAACTGGCACTGATTGCTCATAACCCTGCCAAACTATAATAAAGATATCAGCAAGAAATGCATAGAAATTATGAGAAAAATGAAAATGAAAAACGTTTGCCTCCCAGAGTGATGCTGAACTGTGTAGATTTAATGGTGCTTTTAAAAAGCTGCACAGAAATTTTCAAGAGGTTTGGTTATATACAGACTTTACACTAATGCTTGCACCTATGGATATGAAAGTGAGAATACGCAGGAGACTTCCAAATACTTCCCTCTAGAAGTCAGTAAGGAAGGTTAATTTTTTTTTCTTCAAAGTCCAATAGTAATGTAACTCATATTGAGAATTTTGAGGCCTCAAATCCATAAAAGTTGCACAGAAAGTATTCCTTTTACAATTCTTTCATGGGATGGAGGCATCACTATCTAGTCCAGCTTTTATTGCCCATTCCTAATTGTCTTTTCAAAATACTGGTGAGATGCCTTCCTTGAACCACTGCACTCCTTTTCATACTGTTTTGTTACAACTCAGTAATGTGCCAGGACCATTTTGTAGGGCAGTTAAGTATCAACAATATTCCTATGGATTTGGTATTGCACTCAAACGAGATCAGGTAAGGACGGCAGATTTGTTTTCCTGAAGCAACTTGAGTGAATCAGAGCGGTTTTTATAATAATCAATGTCCAAGTTTTCATTGTCACGTAGAACTAGATTTATATTCCAGATTAAGTTAATTTGAAATCATATTCCAAAGCATTAGCCTGCACCTCTGAATTGTTCATCCAGTGACATCACTACAATGCCACAACCTCAACTGCCAAACCAGCTTGCAAACTTGGGCAAAAGTTAAGAATTTTGGCGGATGGTGTGCAGTGAAAACTCTGACCAAAAAATGCTGCTTCATTTAACAACAGATTTATATGGCTGAATTTCACCATAAATTGTCTACGTGTCAAATTCACCGAGTTTCTCTCCACATGCTTCAGCGAGTCATCTCACAGGACTTTCCACTACTCACCTTATTGTGAATGCACCACTCCCATGCTTTAGTCCATTCACCAGCAGCAGAAACATTTGGAATTCGCAGTGCAAGCACTATATTTAAAGCCAAGCTGGGCAGCAGGTCAGACACTGTCAGCCAGGAATAACCCTTTTACAGTACACATAGTGGGAGGGAAATGAAACAAAAAGCTACTGTGCACACATAGGTGGCACAGGAGTCAAACATATAGCTTCTTTACATCATCATCTAACTGATTGGCTGTCAAAAAAGCTGAAGCTATAAGAGTGAAACGACAGAGGCTGCCTTCCTTAGTGCCACACCACATTAGAGCCCTGTCTGAAGGAGAATACACTTTTTGAGATGCCCAGCATACTATAACATCATGTCATTGTTCGATGTAGGAGCATCAGTTGCCAGAAAGCCTTTAAAAAAGTTAGGAATGAACATTTTTATTAAACAACGGGAAAGGTCAAGATAGGACAAACAAAATGCAACATTTGCACCTGGAACCAAACAGGAGTTGATACATTTTCAAGCATGACAATTCTCCAGTCAATGAAGTCCAGTTTGGCTTGCTGCACTCAAAGCTGTGTAACTTTAACATGCTGAAGATGATGTTCCTGCTGTTGCTCTCTCAGCTCTTTGGTATCCACCACATCCCCCTTCTATCTGCTCCAGTAATGGAGAGAACGGCATGTTAGGATTATGTGACATACTCAGTCTGGACTGCACTATAAATACTTCCCAGATTGATCCAAGCATCAGAATATCTCCAGAAAACGTATTGTCTGCTCACCATGAGGGCCCAGGTGGAAGATGGGATATATTTTATGTTTGGCCTCAGTCAGGAGATTGTGTATCAGAGGCATTAGCAATAGTTGCAGAGGGTAGTCCTTGTCTCCCAGTAATTGTCCTTGCAGTATCAGACCCTTGAAATTGAGACAGAATCTAAGAATCTCCAGAGGATAGGCATCATGGCAGCTCCCAGAGTACTTATGCATATTTCTGAGATGTGGGACTGATGGTCACAGATGATTTGTATGGTGATGGAATGAAATCCTTTTCTACTGATAACCTCAACTACATTATGAAGGGGCTCTCTCAACGCAATATGTGTATGTTCTATTGTGCCTTGGACCTGGGGAAGCCAGTTATGTTGCCAAAGAGTGTGCTGCAACCCTGACCTGGACAGGGAGAAATGACATGATGTAGAGTGACCTTGCACAAAGTGTCGCAATCTTGATGTGTTTGTGGGTTGGGAATTAAGAGATCCAAAACAGGTCCCAAGTGGATCCTTGGAATCAGCCAGTTGCAAAGAATTTAGCAAAATATCCCCTGGGATAGGATGGTCGTTTGCTATTTCAGGTCACAGGTCCCACCCAGTATATAGCACAGTTCAGACTTAGTTCAGTCCTGGATAAATCTCAATCTGCACCAACACTGCAGCTTGCTCATGTGGAGGAAATAGCAACAAGGGGCACCAATATCCTGGGCGTGAGGTTTGCTAGAGCTGTTCAGGAAGGTTTAAACTAGATTGGCAGCGGGGTGGGACCTGAGCTATGGAGCAGATGATGGAGTAAGTCGTGAACAGCCAGATACAGTGTGCAGAGAGTCTGTGAGGAGGGATAGGCACTTGATAGGACAAAGGTGCAGTCAATGTGATGGGTTGAAGTGTGTCAATTTTAATGCAAGTAGTATCAGGAATAAGGGTGACGATCTCAGAGCATGGATCAGAACTTGGAAATATGATGTTGTTGCCAGCACGGAGACTTGGATATCACAGTGGCAGGAATGGCGGTTGGATGTTCCAGGGTTTAGATGTTTTAAAAGGAATAGCGGGGGGAGGTAGAAGAGGTGGAGGAGTAACATTGCTAATCAGGGATAGTCTCACAGCTGCAGAAAAGGGAGGTCGTTGAGGGGGTTTTTCTACAGAGTCAGTATGGGTCGAAATCAGAAGCAGGAAAGGAGCAGTCACTTTATTGGGAGTTTTCTATACACCACCAATAGCATTAGGGACACATAGGAGCAGATTGAAAGGCAGATTTTGGAAAGCTGCAGAAGTAACAAGGTTGTTGTCATGGGTGACTTTAACTTCCTTAATATTGATTGGAACCTCTTTAGTTCAAATAGTTTAAAAGAAGCAGATTTTGTCAGGCATGTCCAGGAAGGGTTCCTGACACAATATGTAGTTCGGCCAGCTGGAGGGGAGGCCATATTGGATTTGGTGCTTGACGACGAACCATGCCAGGTGTCAGATCTCTCTTGGGAGAGCATTTCGATGATAGTGATCACAACTCCCTGTCCTTTACTATACTCATGGAGAGGGATAGGAGCAGAGAGCATGGGAAAGTATTGAATTGGGGGAGGGGGATTACAATGCTATTAGGCAGGAACTGGGGTGCCTAAATTGGGAACAACATTCTCAGGGAAATGCATGACAGAAATGTGTAATTTGTTTAGGAAGCACCTGCTGATAGTGTTGGATAGGTTTGTCCCACTGAGGCAAGGAAGGGATGGTAGGATGAAAGAACCTTGGGTGACAAGTGATATGGAACATTTAGTCAAGAGGGAGAAGGAAGCTTACTTAAGGTTGAGGAGGCAAGGATCAGACAGGGCTTTAGAGGGATACAAGGTAGCCAGGAAGAAACCGAAGAATGGACTTAGGGGAGCTAGAAGGGGGCATGATAAACCTTTAGTGGGTAGGATTAAGGAAAGCCCCAAGGCATTCTACACTTATGTGAGGAACAAGAGGATGACCAAAGTGAGGGTAGGTCCGATCAGAGATAGTGGAGAGCACTTGCGCCTGGAGTCGGAGGAAGTAGGGGAGGTCCTGAATGAATACTTTGCTTCAGTATTCACGATTGAGAGGGATCTTGACAGCATGAAACAAACTAATATGCTAAAACAGGTTGATGTTAAGAAGGAGGATGTGCTGAAAATTTTGAAAAACATAGGGATAGATAAACCCCCTGGGTCAGATGGGAAGCGAAGGAAGAGATTGCTGCACCTCTGGTGATGATCTTTGCATCACTGTCCACTGGAATAGTGCCATTTGGAAGGTGTCAAATGTTATTTCCTTTTTCAAGAAAGGAAATAGGGATAATCCTGGAAATTACAGAGTAGTCAGCCTTACATTAATGGTGGGCAAAGTATTGGAGAGGATTCTGAGAGACAGGATTCATGATTACTTCAAAAACTATAGTTTGATTAGAGATAGTCAGCATGGCTTTGTTAGGGTCAGGTCATGCCTCACAAACCTTATTGAATTCTTTGAGGAGGTTACAAAACAGGTTGATGAAGGTAGGTCAGTGGATGTGGTGGACATGCATTTTCGCAAGGCATTTGATAAGGTTCCCCGTGGTAGCCTCATTCAGAAAGTAAGGAGGCATGGGATACAGGGAAACCTGTCTGTCTGGATACAGAATTGGCTAGCCTATAGAAGACAGAGGGTGGTGGTGGATGGAAAGTATTCAGCCTGGAGGTCGGTGACCAGTGGTGTCCCGTAGGGGTCTGTTCTGGGACCTCTGCTCTTTGTGATATTTATCAATGACTTGGATGAGGAAGGGTAGGTTAGTAAGTTTGCCAATGACACAAAGGTTGCTGAAGTGGTGGGTAGTGTGGAGGCTATTATAGGTTGCAATGAGACATTGACAGGATACAGACCTGATAAGTAGCAGATGGATTTCAACCTGGAAAAGTGTGAAGTCATTCACTTTGGAAGGTCAAATTTGAATGCAGAATACAGAGTTAAAGGCAGGATTCTTGGCAGTGTGGAGGAATAGAGGGATTTTGCGGTCCATGTCCATTGATCCCTCAAAGTTGCCACCCACATTGATAGGGTTGTTAACAAGAAATTGGTGTGTTGGCTTTCATTAGCAGGGGGATGGGGTTTAAGAGCCACGAGGTTATGCTGCAGCTCTATAAAGCCCTGGTTAGACCATACTTGGGATATTGTGTTCAGTTCTTGTCGCCTTATTATAGGAAAGATGTAGAAGCTTTAGACAGGGTGCAGATGACATTTACCAGGATGCTTCCTGGACTAGAGGGCATGTCTTATGAAGAAAGGTTGAGGGACTTAGGGCTGTTCTCATTGGAGTGAAGAAGGATGAGAGGTGACTTGATAGAGGTGTACAAGATTTTGAGAGGTATAGGTAGAGTGGATAACCAGTGACTCTTTCCCACAACAGAAATGTCTATCACAAGGGGGTGTAATTTTAAGGTGATTGGAGGAAGATTTTGGGGAGATGTCAGGGGTAGGTTCTTTACACAGAGAGTCTGGCTGTGTGGAATGCATTGACAGCAGTGGTAATAGAGTCAGGTACATTAGGGGCATTTAAGCGATTCTTGGATAGGCACATGGATGATAGTACAATGAAGGGTTAGTCTGATAGTAGAGAAGGATAAAAGACTGGCACAACATCGAGGGCTGAAGGATCTGTACTGTTCTCTACTGTTCTCTGTTCTATGTTGTACGGTGTGTTGTTCATGTGGAGGCTGTTCAGCAGCTGTTAAACGTTACTGCTGTTCCTGGGCTTGCTGACACATTTGTTCATCTTCTCCTTTTCTGTGCCTTCATGATCTAGTGGCCACAGCTGGTTTTGCTGGATCCAATGGTCACTGCTCTAATGAGTCCATGTGGTGCACATTCAAACAGATACTTTGTAATTTGAGCAATTGACATTTGTGTCACAGAAAGATGAAAATTTACTGTTGTCATTGTTGCAGTGAGACATGAAGAACTCTGACAAGGAGGGCCATGGAAAGACTGCACCAGGACCTTCGACACAGTAGAGTTCTTTGAAAGCAGCACAAACCATGCTGCACACACACAATAGGATTGATGAAACTTGACAAAGCTCCTGTAATGATTGGATGAAGCCCTTGACTTAAAATGCCAGTGCCCCCAGACTGAAAATAGACCTGTTCCACTTGACTGATGACCCACCTCTGAGTTGTGCCCATCTAGTTGAAGCAGATGCCACATGTTTTCCATATAAACTGTTGGCACATGCAGTTGGTGCTGCCACATTGACATTATACCATGCCACATAACAAGTCCATTCCCTTAACTGATCACTGCTGGCTTCCTGACATTGTTTCTGTATTAAAAAGCAAGGCAAGGAAGAAGTACAATGAGTCTGGACGATCTAGATGAGGCAACAGTGCAAAAAGCCAATGCAAGGTAGAGATACAGTAAACAACTTATTTGGTGCAAGTGAGCAAGTGCTAAGAAAGCAAGAGATGCTCCTGAGATTCACAAGGGGATGTTGTGAGAGCATTCACTGAGACCATTCATCAAAAATAGGGAATCATACTGTCAAAGGATGTTCAGAAATATTTTGATAATTGTAATTACCATCTTAGAGGAATCACACACATTTCTGGCTGAGGAACTAAGTGATGAGAGTCATCGAGATGTACAGCACAGAAAGAGGCCCTTCAGTCCAACTCATCCATACCACACAGATATCCTAAATTAATCTAGTCCCATTTGCCAGCACATGGCCTATATCCCTCTAAATCATTCATATTTGTGTACCAATCTAAATGCCTTTTTAAATCGTACCAGCCTCCAGCATCTCCTCTGGCAGCTCATTCCATACACGTACCATCCTCTCTGTTAAAAAGTTGCCCCTTAGGTCCCTCTCACTTTAAACATATGCCCTCTAATTTTGGATTCCCCCACCCTGGGGAAATGACCTGGACTATTCAATGTATCTACGCCCCTGATGATTTTACAAACCTTTATAAGGTCACCCCTCAGCCTCCAACACTCCAGGGGGGACAAGGCCCCAGCCTGTTCAGCCTCTCCCAATACCTCAAACTCTCCAACCCTGGAACATCTTTTTAAATCTTTTCTGAACCCGTTCAAGGTTCCAATGTCTTTCCTGTCGCAGGGAGACCAGAAATGAATGCAGTATTCCAAACATAGCCTTGCCAATGTCCTGTATAGCCATTACATAATGTCCCGTCTCCTTTACCAGCTCTCTGATTGCAAGCCATCTTTCGAATAATAGGTGTTTTTCACTTAGTCTGTGGTTTTTAAATACTGTACAATTACATCTAATATTGCAGTTATCTTTTATTTGTTTCAGAAACGTCCACATTGTCAAAACATGTATCTCCCTAAAACACACCTCACTCCCATCATAGTGGTGCAAAAACATTGCTTCAGATGTTTGAACCTAGATATATAATGTAATCGGTGACAGACAATGCAGAAAATCTTTTATTTTGGGAATTTGAAATCAAAAAGAATAGTCAGATACTGACTTGCATTTATTTAACGTTTGTCATGGAATAAAATGTTCCAATATGCTTTACAGGAGGATTATCAGAAAGTGTTTAACACTGATTCACAGAACTAGGGAAGTCAAACAAGCTTTAAGAAAACATCTTATAAGGAGGAAAGAGAGACAAATGCTTCAGCAGAAATTAAAGTGCAAGAGCTCAGAAAGCTATGGACACTGTCAACAATACAGGTTCACAATTCTTTATCCTTGGGGCCAGTTGTTTTTCAGAATTCAGAATTTTTTGGATTAAGTGACATGTTCACAGTGAAGCAAAAAACAATGACCTCGCAGGAGACCCGTGTGTGACTACTATGGGAACTGAGACACAATTGACACTTACCAGCGCTGGGCCATGCCTCCACATCACATCTGCGTGACGTGGTTTGAGTGGGTGTGGAGTTGGGTCACCCGTTCACATGCCAAAATGCTCAACGAAAAAATTCCGAAGCTTTTCGGATTTTGAAATTTCGGATAAGGGATTGTGTGCCTGTAGTATAGTAATGATAATAGGTGATCTATAGGAGGCCAGAATTGGAGGACAGCAGAATCTGGTAGGATAAAGGAGAAAAGAGGAAGGTGCAGGACCATATAGGAATTTCAAGACATGCATAAATATTATGAAATTGAAGCATTGTTTATCTGGGAACTGCTATTGGTCAAAGTACAGGGGTGACAGGCAAAAAGAAGTATTATGAATTAGAACATGGATGCAATAGTTTTGATTGAGTCTGTTGATGGAAGATAGAAGAAGAGAGGTCAGCCAGGGGCATAATGGAATAACAAATTTCTAGAGGTACCAAAGACATGTTTGTTGGCACAGATGAACAGAGGAAGTAGCAAAGTTAGCGATGCTAAGGAGGTGGAAGTAGCAGAACTTAGTGATGGGAAGTGGTTGGAAGTGCACCTCGGTGTCAAGTAAGACCTTATGATTGTGAACAATCTAGGTCTGATTCAGACTGATTTGCGATGGATTATGAAGTTGGTTAACATTTGAATATACACTTCAGCAGAAAGTATGGAAACACCAATGCAGCACCAATACTGCAAGAAGAAATGGATATTTGAAATCCAGCATTCAATTACAATGAAAATAGACAGGAATTCTGGTCATATACAGCAAATGTTCTACTTTTGACCTGTATGCATCTCTATATTGCTCTCCATTGCTATACCAGTTAAGTTATAAAGTCATTGTGGGAGTAGCTCTGAGATAGTAACAATTTATCATTGAAAGAATGGAACTTAATGTAGGAACCTAATTATACTCAAAAGTCAAGCAGTAATAAGATTCTGTATTTCAATTGGTACTTGTTAAATTAGGAAATACAACCTAACATTTCATAAACAGCCCTAAATATCTATCATGTTCTGCTACGTTCCTACTCCAACTTTGACAGGAAACAGCCTGAAGCTCACAACCCTGACAAAACTGTAGTAAATGAAATTCACTCTAGGTCAGTAAGAGGTTATTCACTTATTCATGTATACCTGAAAAATGAGGTATCAATTAAAACTAACTGCAAGATGCTCCACAAATATTTTCTTACTCAATGACTGGGGAGCCAAGCAGATCAGTGTAGAAGACAAGACTGCAACAAGAGGTGAGAGGAGAGTGACTGTTCAAAACATGAAGACAGACTTTGACCAAGAGTGACGTCAAGGAGTCTTGGTAAAATTGAGGTCAATGGGAATTTGGGGGAAAACTCTCTACTGGTTGGTATCATACCGAGCACAAAGGATGGTTGTATTTTTTCAAGTTCAGTCATATTCCTGGAACATCGCTGTTGGTGTTCCTTAGGGTCCAGCCATCTTCAATGACTTCATCAATGACCTTCCCTCTGTCATAAAGTGAGAAGTGGAGATTTTCGCTGATGATTACATAATGTTCTGTACCATTCATAAGCCCTCATTGATTCAAGTTAAGTCATGTCCATTTACAGAAAGACTTGATAAATAGCAAGTAATATTGATATCACACAAGTGTAAGTCAATGACAATCTCCAACAAGAGAGAATCTAACCACCTCCACTTGACGTTCAAATACCACCACTAAATACCCCACTATCAACATCCTGGGGGTTACCATTGACCAGAACTGACTGAATCAGCCATATAAATACAGTGGCTACAAGCGCCAGAAGAGGCTTGTAATTCTGTGGTGAGTTACTAGCCTCCTATCTCAGCACAGAGGGATTTGGGGCTTTTCATGCATGAAACAGAAAAAAAAATGGCAGCCAAGTTCAGTGGGCAACAGTGAAGGCAAATGGTCTGTTGCCTTTTATCTCAAAAAGAATGGAATATAAAAATAAGGCAATTTTGCTAAAACTAAAGAAGGCATTACTGCAATCACATCTGGACTACTGTGAATAGTTTTGGTCCCCTTTTCTCAGGAAAGCTATATAGGCATTGGACGTGATCCAGAGAATGTTCACTCGTCAGTTCTAAAGAAGGGTCACTGGACCTGAAATATTAACTCTGATACTGCCAGCTCTATTGATATTTTCCAACACTTTTTGTTTTTGTTCACTAGATTGATTCTGGGTGTGGTGGGATTTTCTTCTGAGGACAGGTTGAAGAAGTTGGGCTTGTACTCATTGGAGTTTAGAAGTATGAGAGGGGTCATTATTGAGACATACAGCATCCTCCGAGGGCTTGATATGTTACTTCCCTTTGTGGGAGGGTCCAGGACCTAGGGCGCAATCTCAAAGTATGGAGTCATTAATTTAAGATGGAAATGAGGAGGGTTTGTTTTCTTCTCCAGATGATAGAGTAAAAGCTAAGATAGACAGATTTTTAATCAGTAAGGGAATAGAAAGTTATGGGGATAAGGCAAGAAAGTGGAGTTGAAGATAATCTGATCAGCCATGTTTTTATTGAATGACAGGGCATATTCAATGGGCTGAATGGCTTACTTCTGTTCCTACATTCTTACAGATTAAGGTCTATGTCACAAAAAAGATGGGTAAGAGTCTAGAACAAGAGATTTGCTTTTAGAGCTTTCCCTTTCAAGATATTGAGCCTCCATCTGTACCAGACACAAAGAAACCAATGTAATATGAAACAAAGTTTTGAAAGAATAACAAGTGCAACCCATTACTTTTCATTGTGTTCAAACATATCAACATAGAATCAATGGACAGAATTTAAACCAGTCAACAGGGGCCTTACCCTGGACTCCAATCACTTCTTTTGTTGAAGGTTGACTGTAATAAGTGCCTGGAGACATTGAGGTGGTCAGTAGTAGGCCTTCCCTGGGTTCAACGTCCACTCAGGTATCAATCAGAGGCCAGAAACCCCTTCATTGCCATCAGCACCGGGGGATGGAGGGTGGGAATTATGTGTACTGCCAGAATGCAGCCACCAGAGTCCCGACAAGCAGTGTCTGGACCCAAGCCACGTGGGAGTAAGGGCGGAGGTCATTGGCTAACAGCTTGAGAGCTCAGGTCTATGGCATCGGAGGAAAAGACAGGAGGTTGGAAGCTCTTAACTAACCTCCTTAATCAGTTACTGAGTATCTTTGAGCAAGGAAATCCCTCCTTCCTCCAAATTTGTCTGAGGGCAAGGCACTCAATTCTCCTGAATGATTTTAACCAGTAATTACAGAGAAGTAAATGCAATGATCCAATTTTTTTCCCTTGATAGAGATATCACCAATATTCATCCTCTCAATCTGTCAAATGTGAAGAAAAATTAAAGACCTTTATTCGGTACTAGTTCCAGAGTCTTTCTTGATTAATTATAGCATGACACGTGTTGGGAACAAGATGCCCAGAAAGGACAGTTCCTTTAACACACCAGATGCCAACTTTTTTACTATCGAAGTTAATTGTCCTACTCCCAATCTCAAGACTGCCTTGCTCACAATTTGGCAAAATAAAACAGCCAATATGTATGAATTGTACATTCCACATTTACAACGGAAAGTAAATAAATTATATCCTGACGCATGAAACACTAAAGAATTCATTGTTCATTACTGCGAATCATTTTACTGTTTCCATTATGGTACAAATCCACAAGTCATAAATAAACAGACTGCCAAATTTTTAAGCAGGTCAATGAACTAAATCCAATTCTACACACATACACAATTCATACGTGGTGTATATCATACAGTTCTCTCTTTGAGGGGGAAGAATTCTCTTGAAGGAAGGGTTAATAAAGTAAATAAAGGAAATTCTTATGATTATGATTCAACATCACCACAATTTTTAATATTCATACCTGAGCTTTCTTAACTCACTACCTTTGAGTGCAACAAACATGACTCAGGAATGCTACAACTGCCACTGTCTGGAGAAAGAAGAGTACAAAGTAACAACTTAACCCAAAGCATTTCTCTTGGATTCCACATATTTTGTCACCAGGAACCAGCCAAGTCTAGTACATGCTTTATGACATTTGCAATTAATTTAATAACTTTTAAATAATCCACTTCCGTGTTACTTGTTGCATTAGCCATTCAAGTATATGATTCATTTGGCACCAAAACCATGTCTAAGACTTGAATGTAGAGAGTAACAGTTATTTGAATTCTTTTAACAGACTTTGATATTTTATCCTTAATTTTAGGCATTCTTGCTTTTGTACGTTAATTATGTCATGTAATAACATAATATCTTCCTCACTCCAAACTTTAATTTTCTTTAAGTTCCAGCATTTAACCTGTGTAATTCTTCATCCAAAGTGGAGCTTCATACTAGTGAAACACTGTACAGCATATCACACCACAGCACCAGTCCCATCACATTTCCTGAACAGAGGAGATGTTGCAAATGTCAAAATAGTTAAACAAGATGGCCACTGCCACCTCTGTACAGGCAGATGGTACTGGTGATGTCAGCAAAGACGGTCTCATTGAAAGTGCTTTGATACATGTCGAGGTAGCAAATCTGCTGGTTTTTCTTTACAGCATTTAGTTGGCATTGCTCTCAGTGACAGCAATATGAAATAACAGGCCATAAACAGATGTGGCCCATTTAAACCAATTTCTTCCATAGCTTATAACTGCTCCTCTCACCCTCCATGGACTTTAGAAATGGCCCAAAATAAAAAATGTTAAACTTCACCCACAATGTCTTGGCACTTGAGGGTTTTAAATATTTATGGCATTATTGAAAACGCCACAGTAAATGCACCATCTTATTGAAATATTTTAAATTATCTTTGCAGCAGGAGGTGAAATGTCCATTAATGAGTGAGTCCATTCTCAGGAGTTTGACTCTGGACTGTGGTGTTTATAAGATAACATCTTTGAATCACACTTCTACTGTCCGATCCCATTGTACAGCAGCTTTTTGTGTGGGTGCCTGGTGCCTGAACCACCTCGCAGTGATGTTAACAGTAAACACAGCCTTTGCTGAATCTGTATACCAGTTATGTAGTGCAATCCGGAACTCCACTCTGATTCCTTTGAACATTTTCAGACAGTCTACAAATCCCATGTGTATATCATTTCCTGTATTGAGTCCACTTTCAATGTGCCATCAGACATCAACAGTAGGCAGCAATTCTATTGCCAATATCACAATGACATTCATAAAATAATATCACATTTTTGAAAGATTCCTAGCACAACACTAAATAATCTCATTTTAGACCAACCCATATCTGCATCTGATTGCCAGATTTTTCAGATGGAATTATGAAACCGAGTTGTTTATACATTTTAACACCTTTTTGAGTCTAATTTAGTTGTCAGCTGTAGCTCAGTTGGTATTTCTCTCACTTCTGAGTCACAGTATTCCATGGTTCATGCATTGGAACATAGGAATTATGAGTCAGTGTAAGCCATTCAACCCCTCACATGTATTCAGTCATGCATGGCTTATCTGATTGTAACCTCAAAACCGTATTCCCACCTACCTCTGATAACATTGTACCCACACCCAACTTTGCTGAACAGAATCTGTCTATACCTCTACACAAAAACTTCCAAGAGTTCTGCTTCCACCAACTTGTCAGGAAGAGTTCCAAAGAGAGACCTGCAGAGAGAAAACAAAAATTGACCTCATCTCTGTTTAAAAGGATGACAGCGATACCATGTTCTGGATTCTTCCATTGAGAGGAAACATTCTCCCCACATCTACCTTGTTAAGACATCTCATGATCTTCTACATTTCATCAAGTCAACCTCTAACTCTTCTAAACTCTAGCAGATTCAAGACTAAACTGTCCAACCTTTCAACATAAGATAACCAATTCATTCCAGATGGCAATCTGGTAACCTTATCTGAGCTGCTTCCAATCCTTTGCATCCTTCCTTAAATGACTAACACATTGCACAGTACTCTAAATGCAGTCTCACTAGTGCCCTTTATAAGTGAAGCATATCCTACTTAGTTTTGTATTCAATCGCCCTCATGATACAATAATAAAATTCTATTAACTTTCCTAATTAATTCCTGTCTCTGCATACTAACATTTTATGATTTGTGCTCAAGGACATCCACATCTAGCTGCATTTCAGAGCTCAGCAGTGTTTCACCAATTAGATAATGCTACATTGTATAGCTCCCGCAAAAATGGATGATTTCGTAGTTTCCTGCATTACACAGAACAACCTGATTATGCAAACGAGATGGGCGGGGAGTATGTTGTTCAGATAATGGATTGTTCAGATAACTGATAACACTTTTATGGGACCTTGAGATCTTGTTCAGATAATCCAAAATTCGGATAATTGATGTTCAGATAATCGAGGTTGTTCTGTACTCCATTTTCCATATATTTACCAACTCATCTAACATATCTATATTGATTTGTACTCTCCTTATGGACTCTTCATAACTTACTTTTCCTACCTATCATTGGCAAATTCAGCAACCATATTATCAAGATAGCATGGTGGCTCAGTGATTACCTCTCAGGGACCTGGGTTCAATGCCAGCCTTGGGTGACTGCCTTTCTGTGTGGAATTTGCACATTCTCCCTATGTCTGCATGAGTTTCCTCCGGGTACATCTGTGATTCCTCTGATGTTTTACATCAGTTTCAGAATTTCCAGTTTGCTGGCTCCATCTGCCTTCACTTTAGCGTGGATGTGCAATCCCTTTTACATGTCCAGCCCCCATCAGGATTGATTGTCTCAGGGCTCTCTGCTTCTTCCTGAAGCAAAGGCCTGAACTGTCCTCATCCACCACCACCATCAACAACCCAGCCCCCCCCCCCCCCCCCCCCCCCCCCCCCCACCGGCTGAACTCATACTCATTGTTGTGGTTCTGTTCGCCGAGCTGGAAGTTTTTGTTGCAAACGTTTCGTCCCCTGGCTAGGCGACATCATCAGTGCTTGGGAGCCTCCTGCGAAGCGCTTCTTTGATGTTTCCTCCGGTGTTTATAGTGGTCTGTCCCTGCCGCTTCCGGTTGTCAGTTTTAGCTGTCCGCTGTAGTGGTTGGTATATTGGGTCCAGGTCGATGTGTTTGTTGATGGAGTTTGTGGATGAATGCCATGCCTCTAGGAATTCCCTGGCTGTTCTCTGTCTGGCTTGCCCTATGATAGTAGTGTTGTCCCAGTCGAATTCATGTTGCTTGTTGTCTGTGTGTGTGGCTACTAAGGACAGCTGGTCGTGTCGTTTCGTGGCTAGTTGATGTTCATGTATGCGGATTGTTAGCTGTCTTCCTGTTTGTCCTATATAGTGATTAGTGCAGTCCTTGCATGGTATTTTGTACACTACATTCGTCTTGCTCATGTTGGGTATCGGATCCTTCGTTCTGGTGAGTTGTTGTCTGAGCGTAGCTGTTGGTTTGTGTGCCGTTATGAGTCCTAGGGGTTGCAGTAGTCTGGCTGTCAGTTCCGAGATGCTCCTGATGTATGGTAGTGTGGCTAGTCCTTTTGGTTGTGGTATGTCCTTGTTCCGTGGTCTTTCTCTTAGGCATCTGTTGATGAAGTTGCGCGGGTATCCGTTTTTGGTGAATACCTTGTATAGGTGTTCCTCTTCTTCTTTTTGCAGTTCTGGTGTACTGCAGTGTGTTGTGGCCCTTTTGAATAGTGTCCTGATGTAGCTTCGTTACTATATAGTACTAATCACTATATAGGACAAACAGGAAGACAGCTAACAATCCGCATACATGAACATCAACTAGCCACGAAACGACACGACCAGCTATCCTTAGTAGCCACACACGCAACATGAATTCGACTGGGACAACACTACTATCATAGGGCAAGCCAGACAGAGAACAGCCAGGGAATTCCTAGAGGCATGGCATTCATCCACAAACTCCATCAACAAACACATCGACCTGGACCCAATATACCAACCACTACAGCGGACAGCTGAAACTGACAACCGGAAGCGGCAGGGTCAGACCACTATAAACACCGGAGGAAACATCAAAGAAGCGCTTCGCGGGAGGCTCCCAAGCACTGATGATGTCGCCTAGCCAGGGGACGAAACGTTTGCAACAAAAACTTCCAGCTCGGCGAACAGAACCACAACAACGAGCACCCGAGCTACAAATCTTCGCACAAACTTTGAGAACTCATACTCACCCTGAACAACTTCTCCTTTCAACTGGTCTTACTTTCTTCAGGTCATAAGAGTGGCTATGGTACCCCCAAGGGCCCCAGTTTTGCTTGTCTCTTTGTAGGTTACATAGAATATTCCTCATTTCAGTCTTATTACAGCCCCCACTCACAATTCTTTCTCCAGTATATCGATGGTATCATCAGTATTCTTCACTTTCTCATTCAGAATTGGAAAAATTAATCAATTTCACTTTCAATTCCCCCCCTGCTTTCACCTTCACCTGGTCCACCTAACTCATCCCTTCCCTTCCTCGACATCTCTGGTTCTATTTCTGGGGATAGACTAGCCTCCAGCAATAAATCCTCACAATCTACTTCCTGTAAAGATTCTATTCCATTCTCCCATTTATTCCGTCTCCAGTGCATCAGTTTTGATGGTGCCATCTTTGACAAAGGGACCTCTGAAATATCCGTCTTCTTCCTCGACCAGGGATTCCTCAGCACCAAAGTTGACAGGGCCCTCAGCTAGGTCTGGCCCACGTCCTGCACTTCAGCCCTCACCATGTCTCTTGCCTCCTGCGACAGCGATAGGGTCCCCCTTGTCCTCACCGACTATCCCACCAGCATCCGCATCCAGAGAAACATTAGCTATCATTTCTGCCACCTCCAGTGGGATACTACCACCCAGACACATATTCCCTTCCCCTCTCTTGTCAGCCTTTTACAAAGGACCATTCCCTCTGGTACAGCCTCGTCCAGTCCACCTTCACTCCCAACATCATCCCCTCTGCACCACCACGGCACCTTCCACTGCAACTATAGATGATGTAACCCCTGTCCGTTTACTTCCTCCCTCCTCAGTATCTAATGTCCAAGCACACCTTCTAGCAGTGCTTTATCTCCACTTCACTCAATCTAGTCTACTGCATTCACTGCTCACAATGTGGCTTCCTCTATGTTGGGGAAATGAAGTGTAGACTGGGTGACTGCTTCACAGGACACCTGTGTTCTGTCTGCAAAAAAAACCCTGAGCTTACAGTTGCTTGCCACTTCAATACATTACCTCATTCCTTGGTCAATATCTCTGTCTGAGGCTTGCTGTAGTGTTCCCGTGAAACTCACTGGAAGAACAGCACTTTATTTTCCACTTGGGACTCAACAACCTTCTGGACTTAATATTGACTCCAAATTTAGGGCTTAAAGCACCTTCTCCCATGTCTTTACCCCAACCCCACACATCAGGCCTAGCTATTACATGGTCTGCTATTACACACTTTCTATTATTACCCACTAATAGTCCCCATTCACAGCCATCTATTCTCCTAGGCTGACTGTTATCCACTCTTTTGTCTGTATACCTGTGCTTCTCTCTCTTTGGGCTCTATGTCCATCTATCATTTACTCCTTACCCCTTACTCCCCCACCCGATCTTCTGCATAAAAAACAACATTTTCCTCACTACCATTTTTCTAAAGAAGGGTCTCTAGACCTGCAACATTAACTCTGATTTCTCTCCACAGATGCTACCAGACCTGTTGAGCTTTTCCAACAATTTCTGTTTTTGTTTCCTCCAGGTGCTCTGCTTTCCTTCTGCAGTCCAAAGGTGTGTAGATTAGGTGGATTGGCCATGCCAAGTTGCCCCGTAGTGTCCAGGGTTGCCTTAGCTGAGTGTGTTAACTATAACAAATGTGGGGTTCCAGGGAGAATGTGTGGGATGTTCTTTGGAGGATTGGTGAGACTTGACGGGCTGAAGGTTCTCCATCTGCACTGCAGGGATTCCATGATACGTTCAGATTGTTGCTTGCTGTTTGAGTGAGTTTATTCTGTGGAAGTTAACTACTGTACTTCTTAGATCTCAGAAGTTGATGTGCTTCAAATATCCTTCACTGGTTAAAGTGTTTTGAGCCATCTGTTGGTTATGAAAAGTGAAATCCAAGTGCAAGTCACTTTCTTTAGGTAGCAAAATTGTCTGTACATAATTCTCTTAAATCAGTTATTCTTAATAGTGTATCTTATTCTAGTAGAAATTTCCTTGTCTGTCTATTTATCCCTTTAAACAACATCCTTAATTACTTACACATTGGTTTATCATTTGTCCACATTCTTTTATGTCAATTCTCCTGAACTACTTCCCAAATTGCAATTACTACAATAACATAGAATTTCACTTAAATTATTACATTGTACGGTCTATAATTATATAAATTAGAGGGCAAAGATCCAAAAAGTAAAATGCTCAACTTAGTTTTAGTCTTTTGGAGATATTAATTTCAACTTTAATGAAAGTCTACAATTCAAACAATGGCAACTGGTGAACACTAATTTTGTCATCTTTATGCCATCATACCAAAAGTTGGGGACATCATTCTGCCAGTTTGATATGAAAATAACTTAAAACATTGGTATCATTAGCAATAGAAGTAGTCAGACACTCTCATTTTGCTTCCCATTGAACAGCAAAAGTCTTCCACACCAAGCTGTCAATCAAAGAAGAAATATTGTTCTATACAGGTTAGAATTTAATCGGCTATCAATTAAACATTTAAATTGAGAAGTTGGATTTTCAGCAGCTGACATCCCTGAAAAGATTTAGTATCAATAAGTGGAATTTTCTCACTTTCAGTGTAAGTCGTTTCATCAAGTGACATCCTGGTCACCACAGCTCAGAGTAAATGTTTTCATGCAAATCTCAACTCTTTTTCCACATTAATTACGCAACTGCTCTCTCTCTGTCTTTCAAACCTGTTACATTTCTCCAGCATTCTCTGTGATTGTTTAACATTTTCAGCATCTGCTTTATTAACCAGCCTGACACTTCATTTGCATTATAACCTTCACCCCTTGTAGTACTGTCGACAACATACACAGCAGTGACTCACCATTTCTTTTACGCACCACCTTATAAGAATTGATCTAAAAGCATAAAGGCAAAAAGATGGAAGAGTGTGCTACCTGCAAGTTCCCTTGTATTCACACTATATTCTAATGCAGAAATCTATTGTTATTCTCTCACTGCCACTGGTCAAATGCCTGGAACTCCCTTGCTTGCAGCACTGTGGGCATTAGGGCATCAGGAATGATGATCTTGCCAGCAATGCCTACGCTTCATGAATGCATAGAAATATCTGTTGAGCCCAATCACAATAAAAATCAATCTTCATAATTTGGTCAGATGCTCTTTCACATCCAAAACCCGAATCCGATACCACAAAAATATATTTCTATAGATGCAGAGATGACAATTGAACTCAGTCAGCATGTGTTCACAGAAGAGACATTGATCAAAATACTTGTACACAGTTAACAGCAAAATGGATGCAAAGAGTTAAACTGCTTTCAAAAAACCGAAAGAACAGTGGATACTGGAAATCTGAAATAAGCTGCTTTCAGTTCAACAAATCAGAACAATACTGAATAACAGAAAACTGAACACACATTTAAAAGACACCACATTTAAATGACATGCAACATAAATGAAATTCTGTCTTTTCAATGACATTATTGCTGTTTCTCAATTTCATTCTGTGATTTTTACTGTGGGTTTTCAATTTCTTTGTCTTCCTAAATATGTTCCTACTCTGCCATGATCTAAGAAAACAATTTCTGCAGAATCACCTTTGCTGATGAAAAGGGTTCCTTTTTACACATTTTTGAGATTTTTTTTTTTACAAACTGCAAATACTCCTGAACAAGAAACTACAACTTTCCTAGATTATTTCCTCTGTCAATGAATTTCTTTCTCCTGTTCTTTTGTTTCTAACGGTTTCTTGTTAATTTTCTTTCGGATGTTCCAAAAAAAAATGAAGCTTATAAAATTACTAATGCTTTGGCACTGTCTCTTTAATGTAGTGTAAAATGTAGGAATTAAGTGAGTCATGTGACCTGTTCTTAATTCTGCGTGGCAACCAACCTGGGTGTGTACTGTTAAAGAGATTGAAGACTGAGTTATTGGGGAGGTGGGGAAAGAGATGATACCAGGGCAGTAATGCAAATAGTGGATAAACTGTAAGTCCTAGATTTTGGCTTCTGTGCAAATAGCTTCAGATGAGCAAATGCCTGACCTTTGGGCCTCACTTTGTAACATACTACCCTATGAGCAACATTCACTCAATGGGAATGGAGTTTTGTCTTGCGATGGCATTGGTAAACCAACCTCAGAGCAAAACAAAGGTTATAATGGGGCAGGTGAAGCAGGCCAGTTAGACATATCGGACACATAGGAGACATATTGGAAGGACTTTCACATTATCTGGACCTCTGTCCCAAATTTCTTTGATTATTGCTAGTCTCTCTATCCCTCATTCCTTCAGTTCCTCACCCCACTCACACAGATACCCATGCTTGCCACTCCATGCCAGCTCATGCACACATCCAATATGCCCCTCATATAGGCTGTTGAGTGAAGCAAGGGGGAGTATAGTAAGGGCATTGGCAAGAATTTTCAATTCCTTTCTTTAACAGGACAGGCTCTAGAGGATTGGAGGACAACCATGGTGGTACCATTATTGAAGAAGGGAGCAGGCCAGTCAGTCTAACCTCAGTGGTGGGAAAATATTGAAAGCAATTCTGAAGGATCAGAATTAATCTGCACTCAGTCAGGAATTAATCAAGGACAGTTAGTATGGCTTTGTTAAGGGGAAGTGATATCTGACCAACTTCATTGAATTTTTCAAAGAGCTGACCAGGTGGTAAGTGAGGGCAATGCCTTCCAAAGATGTGCAGGTTAACTGAATTAGCTATGGTAAATTGTCCATTGTGTTCAGGGATGTGTAGTTTTGATACATTAGTCAGGGGTAAATATAGGGGTGGGGGAATGGGTCTGGGTTGGATTACTCTTCAGATGGTCAGTGTGGACTTGTTGGGCTGAAGGGCCTTTTCCACATTGTAGGGATTCTCGATTCTAGATTCTTTGACATAGTCTACTTGGACCTGGGCAAGGCTTTTGATAAAGTCCCACAAGGGAGATTGAGAGTGAAGATAAGAGGCTGTGGTATCCAAGGAAATTTGGCAAATTGGAACCAGAATTGCCTGCATGGCAGAAAGGAGAGAGTGATGGTCAAGGGGTGTATTTGTGACTGGAAGCCTGTGTCAAGTAGGGTTCTGCAGAGATCTGTGTTGGGCCCTTGCTGTTTATGGTATAGAAAAATAATTTACGCTTGAATGGACGAGGGTTGATTAGTAAGTGTGGATGTTACAAAAGTTGGTGGATGGTAAATAATGAGGATATCAGCCTTCACTTATAGGAGGTTATATGTAAGAGGTTAGATGGGCTGAACAAATGGAATTCAATCTGGATAAATGTGAGCTGATGCACTTAAGCAGGACAAACAAAGCAAGGGAATATTGATGAACGGTAGGACCCTGGGAAGCACAGGTGAGCGGAAAGACCTTGGTGTGCATGTACACTGGTCCCTTATGGTAGCAGGATAGGTAGATAAAGTGGTGACAAGGCACACAGAATGCTTGCCTTTATTAGCCAAGGCAAAATATTTAAAAGCAGGGAGGTTATGCTGCAACTGCATAAAATGTTGGTGAGACCACAGCTAGGGTATTGTGTGCAGTCTGCAATTCACATTCTAGGAGGTTCGCAATAACATTGGTGAGGGTGCAGAGGAGAGATTTGCCACCATGTGGCCTGGACTGGAGAGTTTAGTTCTGAAGAAGGATTGGACAGACTCGGGTTGTTTTCCTTGGAGTGGATGAAACTGAGGCGGCACATGATTAAGATGTGTGAAATTATGAGGGGCAGAGGGCCAACCACAAGTGAACTCACCATGCCACCAGAACGACAGTCACTATTCATCCATGCCAATCTGCCTCCATTGATGCCTCCATGAGTCCTTGCTGGACCTTGCCAATGGAGTTGCCGCCAATGGGTAGGCAGAAAGGAACATTTCTCCTTGGTGGAAGAATCAATGATTCGAGGTCATACATTCAAGAATTAGAATCCCTACAGTGTGGAAACAGGCCCTTCGGCCCAACAAGTCCACACCGACCCTCCAAAAGGTATCCCACCCAGGCCCATTAGTGTAAATTTTCCCTTGACTAATGCACCTAAGTTACACACCCCGAGCACTATGGGAAATTTAGCACAGCCAATTCACCTAACCTGCATTGGACTGTGGGAGGAAACCCACACAGACATAGGGAGAATGTGCAAACTCCACACAGACATTCATCCAAAACTGGAATTGAACCCAGGTCCCTGGTGCTGTGAGGCAGCAGTGCTAACCACTGAGCTACCAGATTGAGAGGATGTGAGGATTTCTTTTCCCTAGAGGGTGGTGGGAATCTGGAACTCAATGCCTGAAAGGGTGGTAGTGGAAGAAACCCTCATTATATTAATGTACACTTGAGATGCCATGGCATACAAGGCTGTGGGTCAAATGCTGGAAAATGGAATGCGAATGATATAGAATCATAGAATCGCTACAGTGTGGAAGCTGGTCATTTGGACCACACTGACCCTCCAAAAAGCATCCCATCCAGACCCAACCTTCTACCCTCTCATACTGCATGTCCCATGGCCAACCTACCTGTCTTGCACATCCATGGACACTATGGACAATTTAGCATGGCCAACCCACCTCACTGCACACCTTTGGACTGAGAGAGGAAACCAGAGCACCTGGAGGAAATCCACAAAATTGAACCTGGGTCCCTGGTGCTGTGAGGCAGCAGCTGGTTGTTTTTGATGATGCAGACTCAATGGGCTGAAGGGCCTTTTTTGTGAAGTAAATCCCTACAACTATATATACTCCACTCTAACATGTCAGCTGAATGCTAATTCATGGTCCCACTCAAACCCATGCTCCTTCGTATGGGGCATGTCAACTCCATAGCCGCTCACTCAGTAACCATCACGGGCAGATCACAGCAGCCAGTCGGAGCAGGTGATTTAAAAATCATTGGATCCGGACAGTCTTTCAGATTTCACTGGTAATTTAAGAGCAGTTACAACTAATCTATCAATTCATAACTGACCCACTGCAGATTAAGGCCCTTATAACAACTGAAATATGATCTGTACTAGTACTCAACTAATTTTAAATGGAACGCCAGATTTATGCTTCATGCCTGTATTAATCATGCCCTACCCCATTTCACAACATCAAAAGGTGAGCAGGACTTCTAAAGACAGGCTTTGCCTGGAATTTTTGAAGCTCCATGAGATTCTCTCAATCATAGGAACATCCAACTCTAAGTCTTCAATGAGATGTTAGCAATGTTAAGTTTTGTAAACAGTTAAGCTTTAAACTTTCTATTTATTTTCATAGATTTGATGGTCTAAAGGAGAAATTGTTAGGATTTCCATCCGATTACAACACCCTTGAGATTCATTTACAGTGACAAAACACTTTGAGAGGAAGACTCGATAGGAAACTATTGTAGGATTGAGTTAAAAGTTTTCCTAAAATATCACCATTCCTTGTAGATACAATCAGTCAGTCCTTAGCTATCTGAGACATGGAGGAAGAGAGCAGAGAAAAATAAAGGCAGCTTGTCCTGTACCTTAAGCAGAGAAAATAATGGCCCTGTCAATCAGCCCGGGTGAACAATAGCACTCAGATCAAAGAGTTAAAATTTAAACAAGATGAGAAGATTCACCTATTAATGTAAAGGAGGAGTCTGCTATTCATCTCTTGGTATGGAAGTCAGTTTAGGGATAAAAGCTGCCTGGTTGGGAAATAACAAGAAAGGGAATAAGCCTTGGAATTTCAGAATTCCTTTTGACTAGTTCCAGGAAAAAGTAATGTCAATTTAAGAGACTGAGTAAACTATAAATTGAAAAGTATGACACTGAAAAAGCACAGCAGGTCAGGCAGCATCCGAGGAGCAGGAGAATCGACTGATGAAACCCACATTTCTGATGAAGGGCTTACACCCGAAACATCGATTCTCCTACTCCTTAGTTGCTGCCTGACCTGCTATGCTTTTCCAGCGCCACACTTTTCAACTCTGACCTCCAACATCTGCCGTCCTCACCTTCTTCAAGTTTCTGTGTAAATAATAAGCATGGAAAGAGAGACTGGCTGTCAGTTTAAAGTCTTAATAGTCTATCTCTTCTGTCATTTAGAATAGAAGTTGCTTACTGAATCGTGTTTAGACACCACTGATTGCAATTTGTTTACTGCAGAATCAGATTTAAAACTTGAAATCTTCCTGCATGGACTTTCAAGTAGGCCACTGGGAATTCAATATCTTTTGAAAGGTTATTGATATCTGCAGGAATTATGTCATAAAAAGCCTCACTGTTTCCTCTGACATGCTTCCTCAACATCACTGCTAGTTAAACTGACTAACTCACAGGAACCTACCAAAAGAAAATTTTATTTTATATCTTTACAATTACCTTAAATTGATGACATATAATTTGAAGTGTCATTCATTAAGTCCATTCTTCATTTTCCATTTGTAAGACAAATTGCTCTGAAAACCAAAAATGGTTACAGTATGATCGTTTTAATTGTGCTTGTCCATGCAATGTCTTTAAACATTGAGAATTAAAATGCAATTACCCCATCAACCCTATTTAGCGACACAGCCTTCACTATCCTTGTGATTATGACTCAACATATTGCAAAGAAGAGCTGAAGATCTTTCTGGGTCAGTGGTGGTACATACCATCCTGCATGATGTATTGTGGCTTGGCAGCTGTGCTTGAAAACAGGCTCACCAAAAATGATAGTTTCTACAAAACATTAGATGACAAGTTGGTAACCATCTGCCATCTACCTCCTATCTCAGACTGCCTTGGATATCTTGCTTCACAACATGACAACAAAAAGAAGTCAACAGCTATGAATCACACATCCTGCACTTTCAGCAAAAGCTCAGTATCATAGTCAGCTAAATTGCATTCTGATACATGAAATCCTGAAGAATCCTAGGGACGAGCAAGTTAAGCTTTTCACTACTTTAATTATTTGTGGATTTGAATAGTAGCTAATCTTAAAAAACAAGGCAAAACCTATTCATGAGAGTAAACCAACTTTGTTCTGGACTCTTGTCTGAATCACTTTGTAATTACTTTGATGCCTCCTGCTTCCACTACCTTTCAAATTTGGCACCATCTACACATTTGATTACTGTACATTGAGCTCCTAAATCGAGGTCATGTATAAAGATCAGAAGTGGTAATTGTGCAAAGCCTTGCAGCATGCCAGTTCCCTTCACTCTATTATAATTCCATTAACAATCTGAGTAAGGTAGAAACTTGCTTTGGCTGATAGTGTGAAACAAGCACCTCACTACTTGATATTACCCTTCTTTTAAATCAATTTGATCAGATATATCAAAGATGGCAGTTAGTGTATCAGAAATAACTGCTTTATTATTGCATTAGCCCAAAATATGGTCATTTTTAGGAGCAAATTACTGCAGATGCCGGAATCTGTACTGAAAACAACAAATACTGGAGGTGACAGCAGTTTAGACAGCATCCATGGAGAGAGAGCAAACTAACGTTTCAAGTCTACGTGACTCTTTACCAGAGCTGAAGTGAAGCATGGAGGGTGCAACATTTGTGCAACAGTGGAGTGCCGGGGGAGAAAATACGTTGATAGTTTAGATTAGATGATCAGAATATAAGAATGCCAGAGCAAAGGTGCATCTAACTGCCAGACTGGAAAGAACAGAGTCCCACTGGGGTGGGGGGAGGGGAGAGAGGACAGAGTGACTGAGAATGTAACAAGTAAAGCTTAAGGAAAGGAATGCGAATTGGTTCACAATTTGAAAGTGTTGAACAATATTAAGTCCAGAAGGCTGTAAAGTGCCTATGATAAATTTTGTCTTGTGAAGCTACATTCAATAGAACCAGTCCAAGAATATTGGGACAGATTTGCCAGACAGCAGTGAGATGAAAAATATTATTGGTTTGGTCTGGCAATGAACACAAGCCAAAGGACTAAGAGGCTTACAAGTCCTGATGAAACTTAAACAAATCAATTTGAAGTGGAACCACAAGATAAGCCACTCTCCTCACTATAAGCGACAACTGAACACATTCTACAATAATCTATTGCTAAAAGTACACCCCAAATTATATGCCTTGCATTTGTGAGGGAATTCAGACATGTCCTCAAAACCACCCACTGCTTCCTACAGCATTTAACAATAACAAAACTGCCAGCTCTCTGTATACAGTTTGATTTAAAGGATTTGACTGGGATGATCACCAAGGCTCATTTTTTATCTACTGACATAAATTCTTTTTTCTGTACTGGTCCTTCCATGAAATGTTTTCTGTTTGAACTAGTCTGCCAAGGTACTGCAGGTTAAATATTTAACAGGACACAGCCACCTGGCATATCAATGAGATCTACAAGAACCTGGCAGATTTCACATAAACGACCAGCCACCCACCATCACTCCCCAACACCACACCCCAGTCCATTCAAGCAATTAAAAAAGCACACATAACTGAGGCAGTCAAGTTAGTTGTGATGGACAATGTCTATAACCATTGAGGATTCAGACATCAGAACAGGGACTGAGAATTTGGGGCAAAAGGCACAAAGACTGGTAAGCAGGTGGGAAATGCGGGTCTCGTTTTTTCTCATTGGATATTGTGTAGTCTCAGATGCCTAGCTGAAAGTACACCAGGCTAGAAAGTTGGTAAGGTGAACTGTTTAGGCTCTCAGGTTGAGGGAATCCCCACTCCAAGTACGTATACTAACTGACAGACAACATGCTGAGTTAAGGATGACATATCTGCCTGCTTAATAACCATTGGTGCCCCATGATAGACAACCATGGCTTCTGAAATCTCTCAATTTCTCTCTGCTGCAGACAAGGCTCCATGGATGGAGGTCAACACTGCAACATCTGGAAGCAAGGGGAGCAATATGTACACATGGCATTGGGGCACCTTTGTCCTCCTTGTTCAACATGCCAAATAATTGGTTCTCTCTGGGCAAAAGAGTGTCAGTCAATCAGTGCCTGTGCCAGGGAGGTCTCACATAGAGGGAGGGTCAAAGCTGTAACAAGTCCAAGGATTAAGAAGCCTGTGTGTTTGTGTACTGTACATTGCATGAGCCTATGACTAATGTTCTTAGCCTGTAAAAGCCCTATGATAGGTGTTTGCTGCAGCCCCCTCCTTCACAGGTTGTCATTTGCCTTAGTAACTCGAAGCCATTTTCTTCCCTTTTGAGAACCTTTTGATTTCCAGCGTGATGGAAGATGACAGTGAGATCCGCTCTGCCAAAGCTTCCAGCCTCAGTGTGATGTAACAGTGAGCTCCCAAACAGCGATATCCTCTTCCTCAAAGACCAACCTATCAACCCCACAGGCTTCACAAATGCCCGAGTATGCCTCAGCTTGTCTACATGTGCTTACCACTCAGCCGCTATCATAAAAGGTGACATTTGAGTGGTCATTCTCTGTACCCAACCATGAAGCCAGGGTGTACCTGATCATGGACTGTCCCCTCTCTCTCCTTGCAAAACTTGGTTCCTAGCCAGGCTTGACCTTGTGCTTTCCTTGCAAATCCTTGTGCTCTCCATTCTCAATTATATTGAGCCCCTGCCTAGATCCTGTAGCCTCCCAGTCCTGAGAATGGACCTGTCAAGGCTCAGTCTCATAGCAAAAGCTGCTCTTGCACTGCCCCACCCTCACGTGCACATTGACTAAAACAGAACACAAGAGAATGTGAGTGGAAGAACAGGATGGCCCCTGTCACTGGGATTAAAAATCAGGGATATTGGGATGATGTTGGATATAAGTAATGTACAACTTCTGAACTCCATTTTGCAAGAATTAGATGGTAGATCATATGTTTGTGTGTGTGTATGTATGCATGTATGTTTCTGGCAGGAAAAATACATAGCTGGACCAGTGCAAATTCTCCTAATTTTTTTGAAGATGGATCTGATGGACTGGCTGTATTCCACAGCCTCAACTGACATGAGCAGACAGCCCCAGGCAGCACATATCCCACACACCTGATTGGCACATCTACAGCTCCCAGACTATGGAAGCCAATGGACTGATAGTGACCTAATTCCTGAATTGCAGAGTGGCCACTAACCAGGAACACCCTGACCAAACTCTGGCCAATCCCCTGGACCTTGTGGGAGCTGCCCTTGACCTACTGTGAATGACGGGTGGCTCCATGCACTTTAGTGAGGACCATTCTCCTAAGACTTTGAGGCCTGGGTGCTTGCTCACTGTATGTGCAATGTGTTTGCTGCATATGCTGCTGGCACACGGTGCAGGTTGAGATTGATACAGCATATTGTTTAACAGCAGGATGTGTACCCCTTGGACAGAAGACTGCTGAGCAGAAGTTCAAGCTGCCTGTTTGTGTGACAGTGCAATTTGGCACAGCATAGCAAAACATGGCTGGGATACTGTGAGCAAGCAGGTAGGCACAGAGTGAGTGAGTGTGAAGGGCAAAGTGAGATGGAATCTTGTCCAGTCTTGCAAGCTGGATGCCTGTCGTTGAATGAAAGTGTTGGCTCTGCAGCCTTTCAATGTTAGTTGCTGGTGTGCTCTGCAATATAAGTCAGTGGTTCTAGAGGTCATTGCCAATGATAGTGGAAGTCCGAGGATGCCAATAAGTATGAGGAAGGGGCGCATGCACTTGGTGTCTATTGATCATGCTCTTTGGCTGCAGTAACCAATATGGAGGTTAGTCAGAGTAATTGGAGAGCTGAATCAGCCAGGTACATGCTCTGGCTTCACAACATCGAACTTGTTTGGTAAGTTTTGTAAGACGGGAGGCTGAATATTAACAAAGTGAGTTAACAAGGTGTTTCACAAGTGTCAATACTTTTTTTTTGTTTTTTGGAACAACTATTTACACAGGTTGCAAATTTCTTTGGGCCTTATAAATAGTGACTTTTGCCTGACCCTATTGGAAATCATGGGTCACCTCACTAACATATCAGCGGAAGGCTAAGAGCACAGGTCCAACTCAACACCGGCAGTCCACACTGAGTGTGCTGTTGGTTCACTTCACTCAGCCTAATATATTCTTGCATGTGTAAGCGTAAACTTCAAAGTATAATGAGATGTTAAAATAACATTGGTTTACAGAGAGAAAAGAAGTCTCCAACCCTTGATAAATGATCAATGATAAGCAACAATCGGACTTTCACTCGAAGAATGGAGGTAAAGCAAGAAGAGGGTCAATTTCTCCAGCAGCAATTACATATTTGACAAAGTCCGAAATAAAAGTCAAATCAAACAGGAAAGCTCGCTCAGGTTATAAAGTTGCCACTACACAATACAAAAAATCAATACATACTCACCAATGAGACAGGTGAAAAAAATCCTAAACACACCCCCCAGCATTGCTTTCACCCCATGCCTACAAATCCTGTTAGTTGCTTAGACAACTAAGATGGGAAGAGTCTTTCAATTTCGTCAGGCTCCATTAAGTTATTGATTTGGTGGTGCGTTTGCTGCAGGAATTATTAATTCAGTGCCACTTGCTGTGGTATTACTTTATTAATTTTGTCATGAGACTCAAATGGTATATGAATTTATTTATCAAGGCCAACTGCTCCATTAAATTTTAATTCATCCGCAGTTGTCTATTATTTCTCTGGTCCCTGCTGTTCTTTTAATTTATTGTTTAAAGAACAAACAGCCAACCCTCCATTAATTTGTTAATTTATTGACTGTTTAACTCCACCATAATGTTTTTTCCTTTCTCATTGTGAATGGTGATGAATATGGCTTAGTTTGTTTCTTGTGGGTTGAGCTCTCTTGTTTCAATTTTATTCTGCCAAAAGTAACATTGATTTGAGGTAAGTTCTTACTTTTGTCACTTTTTAGCTTCTTCTAGTGATGACAGCTTCCTCCATTTTTTTACACTATCACAGTTTATGTCCCACATCACCGGAGGCCAACTTTTCTAAAATTAGGATAACTCATTCACCTTTCTCACCAAATGATGGGTAGATTGTCAGAATTCCATTTCTAAAGCACCAAAGGGCTAATAAAAATTAATTTACTAGCCATAGATTAGTTGCCCGAATGTTACATCCCCCATGAAGGAATTACCCTATTTGTTTAAAACCCTCTTTCCCTCTTTCACAAGGGGGAGTGCCATATCAAATCTGCTAAACCTTTTGTATAATTTTATAGTAAAACATTTTGCACTAAATTCGTTCTCTCTGTGAGCAACACCAAAATAAATCTACCAGTATATATCTATTCCTATCGCAGATATGTACATTCCCCATTGGATCACAATTAATTATGTCCTTGTGTCATGCGTGTCTGGCTGTGCTAACTCAATCACGATATGATTTGCATTTTCCTTGCTTCCCAGTTGTCCTCCCAGTTATTCATGATGGAGGTTATAGCTTCAGACTATTGAGTAATGCTTCTCCCAGCTGCTTCTCAACTCCTGCACCATGGCCACTACCCCCTGAGTGACACAGTGGCTCAGTGGTCAGCACTGCTGCCTCACAGCACCAGGGTCCCAGGCTCAATTCTGGCCTCAGGTGACTATCTGTGTGGCGTTTGCATATTCTCCCTGTGTCTGCGTGGGTTTCCTCCGGGTGCTCCGCTTTCCTCCCACAGTCTGAAGATGTGCAGGTCAGGTGAATTGGCCATGTTAAATTGTCCATAGTGTTAGATGCACTAGTCAGAGGGAAATGGGTCTGGGTGGGTTACACTTTGGAAGGTCAGTATGGACTGGTTGGGCCAAAGGGCCTGTATCCACACTGTAGGGAATCTAATCTACCACAATCAACTTTTGTATCTTTCTGCATTCTTGAAATTAAGACCATAAAATGTAGGAGCAGATGTTGGCCATTCTGCCTATCTCGCCTTCTCTGTCATTCAATAAGATCATGGTGGATCTGATAATCTTCAATTCCACTCTCCTGACTTTTTCCCATATGCCTTCATTCCCTGACTAAATAAAAATATGTCGATGTCACCCTTGAATAGACTGAAACAACCCAGTCTCAACAGCTCTCTGCAGTAAAGAATTTCACAGATTCACGAATCACTGAGAGAAAACATTCCTGTTATCTCTGTTTGAAACATGTGAACCTTTATTCTAAATTTATGCACTCCTTGTAACCATTTTGCACCCCCCAACCTTTCTGCATCCACCCTGTCAAGTCCCCGAAGAACGTTGCCTCTCATTCTTCCAAATTCTAATGAATACAGGCCCAACCTATTCAACTCTCATCAGAAGACAGCTTTGTCTCAACTAATCCTAATCACACCCAAACTGGCTTCGACCACCCTTTCAATATGACTACATTTATACCACCGATGCCTACACTCCTGTTAACCGCCAATGGGAACCTTAGTCCCATTACCTTCCCAGAAATGTAAACTTAAAAATGTAAAATTCACTCTAGTCCTGAACTTCTATTTGGAAATTCAACAAAAGCCAGTTTAAGTTATTGTTTTTAAGCTATATAGAACATTCTTCTCAGCATGCTAAAACTGTCTGACTGAGATTACAGGAGTACATATCCAAACGATCATGTGATATTAGGGCTGCCAATGCACAGTTTCCATCACAATATATGGTTATACAATTGCTATTGTTTAAAAAAAACATTTTCTAGCATTTACAAACCTGATATATGATTTATTAAATAAAACAGTTGTTTCATTTCCTTCAACATAGCACAAATGAAGCCTAGAACATCTGCCAGTGCATTGCAACTGGAGGATGATATATTGGTGTTCTATTAAATATGGTCTTTTTATGAATAATACAAATTACTATTATCCACATAAAAAAGCATTATGATGATATTCTGCTAAAGCCTACACTCAGCATATTTCAAATAACATGAATTTTATGCATAATGGTACCACAATTGTTCATTGTTCTTTCTTGACAACTTACTTACCAACATTTTAAAGTAGGAGAACTACCCAGCATCCGAATCATTTACAAAATCTTTTGGCAAGATGATTAAGCATTTGTTTCCACAGTATTTGAAGATGGGAAGCTTATTTCTTGACACTATGCAAATATCACTAAAAGTGAAACAGAATCAATTACAAAATGAACAGTTATTTTAAATTGAAGTGATAGGGTCCTGAGGAATGTTGCTGAACAAACAGATCTTGGAGTTCAGGTTCTTTGAAAGTGGAGTCACAGGTAGACAGGGTAGAGAAAAAGGTGTTTAGAGTGCTTAACTTTATCGGTCAGTGCATTTAGTAGAGGAATTAGGAGGTCATATTGCAGCTGTAGAGGATATTGGTTTGACCACTTTTGGAATACTGTGTTCAGTTCTGGTCTCCCCGCTATAGGAAGGATGTCATGAAACTTGAAATAATTCAGAAATTATTTACACGGGTGTTGCCAGGGTTGGAGGATTTGGCCTATAGGGAGAGGCTGAATAGGTTGAGGTTGTTTTCCTTGGAGCGT